>NC_069506.1:185911371-186607150 GCF_027579735.1 Bombina bombina | reverse complement strand
AGATTGATATAATCATATTTACTTGCAAATAATGTTTAATATACACATTTTAAAGGGATATGAAACACAAACATTTTCTTTTGTCATTTAGACAGAGCATATTATTTTATAAAAGTTTCCAACTTAGTTCTATTATCAAATTTGCTTCATTCCCATGATATTCTTTGTTGAAGAGATACTTAAGTAGGCATCTGGAGCACTACATATCAGGAAATAGTGCTGCTATCTAGTGCTCTTGCACATGGATAACATTCTTGCAAAGCTGCTGCCATATAATTCTCCAGGGCCGGCTTTTCAACAACAGATACCAACAGAACGAAGAAAACGTATAATAGAAGTCAATTCAAAAGTTGTTTAAAATCACATGCTCTATCTGAATCATGAAAGAAAAATTTAGAGTTTTATATCCCTTTAGAAAAGAAAGCAATTTTTTGAATCATCATGTCACATTGTTTACCTGAACAAAAAATACACGAGTATATTAAATATCATAAAAAGTTTTATTAAAAAAACAATTCACATTTATTTTATTTTTTTAAATAAAACAAAAAAGCCAAATACACCCCTTACTCAAACACACATTCACCCTCAATTCATAAATCACAATAAATAAATAAATAAAACAAGAAGAATAATTAATATAATTTAAACTTGAGAATTTTATTTCACCTATAACTGATGTGATATATGGCTTCCCCTATTAAAGGGCCATAATACCCAAATGTTTAAACACTTGAAAGTGATGCAGCATAGCTGTAAAAAGCTGACTAGAAAATATCACCTGAACATCTCTATGTAAAAAAGAAAGATATTTTACCTCAAAAGTTCCTCAGTAGCCACCTCCCATTGTAAAGGATTTCTAAGCAGCATATTAGTATGTCTGTCCTAGGACAGCTGAAGGGATGAGCATCGTGCACTCTCATCTTATTTCACCAATCAGGTAAAGGAAGTTTACAATGAAATTTCATGAGAGTCAAGTCAAATCTCATGAGATCACAGTAAAAGTTCGTGACCTCAACACTGCTGATGCTGATTGGCTGCTGTTCATTTCTTCATTTTTTTTAATTTTTTAACCTGCAGCTGGGAGCAGCTGAGTATAACTTTTTACACAGAACTTACTCTGCTGAGCTAAGGAGATTGTGAGGTAAAATATCTTCCTTTTTTACATAGAGATGCTCAGGTGATATTTTCCTGTCAGCTTTTTACAGTTATACTGCATCAGTTTCAAGTGATTTGGCATATGAGTATTATGTCCCTTTAATGTTTTTTTTATTCCATTTTATGTTTTCTTTTTTTAATTTTTATTATGTTTTTTCTTTTTGATGTATTAAAGGTTGCTGAATGTGTGTTTTAATGAAGGGGTATAATTGGATTTTTTTGTTCTAATTTAAAGTAAATTTTTTTGCTTGGTTAAGAATTGTGAATTAACAATCAACAGTATGAGATCCTAAAACTAGACTATTCTCTTTCATCATCAGACCTTTATTTGATAGTGTAAACACCGCTATGAACTAAGGGAAATCATGTGATATACTGTGTGATTGTGTGTCTTAATGGCTGCACATACTTTTTCTCTCAGTGATATTAGAGCCTTGCCATCTTGTGTTAAAAACTTCTGGCAGAAACTAGAATTGGGGGAGTGGAGAAATGGCGCTAAAAAATAGCACTAGGGGTAAGGGTACTATGGATATAATAATAACCTCTCACTTATAGAGATGAATAGGAAACCTGTATATATATATATATATATATATATATATATATATATATATATATATAAAAAACATAATTTATGTAAGAACTTACCTGATAAATTCATTTCTTTCATATTAGCAAGAGTCCATGAGCTAGTGACGTATGGGATATACATTCCTACCAGGAGGGGCAAAGTTTCCCAAACCTCAAAATGCCTATAAATACACCCCTCACCACACCCACAAATCAGTTTAACGCATAGCCAAGAAGTGGGGTGATAAGAAAAAAGTGCGAAAACATAAAAAATAAGGAATTGGAATAATTGTGCTTTATACAAAAAAATCATAACCACCACAAAAAGGGTGGGCCTCATGGACTCTTGCTAATATGAAAGAAATGAATTTATCAGGTAAGTTCTTTCATAAATTATGTTTTCTTTCATGTAATTAGCAAGAGTCCATGAGCTAGTGACGTATGGGATAATGACTACCCAAGATGTGGATCTTCCACGCAAGAGTCACTAGAGCGGGAGGGATAAAATAAAGACAGCCAATTCCGCTGAAAATAATCCACACCCAAAATAAAGTTTAAATCTTATAATGAAAAAAACTTGAAATTATAAGCAGAAGAATCAAACTGAAACAGCTGCCTGAAGTACTTTTCTACCAAAAACTGCTTCAGAAGAAGAAAACACATCAAAATGGTAGAATTTAGTAAAAGTATGCAAAGAAGACCAAGTTGCTGCTTTGCAAATCTGATCAACTGAAGCTTCATTCCTAAACGCCCAGGAAGTAGAAACTGACCTAGTAGAATGAGCTGTAATCCTTTGAGGCGGAGTTTTACCCGACTCGACATAAGCAAGATGAATTAAAGATTTTAACCAAGATGCCAAAGAAATGGCAGAGGCCTTCTGACCTTTCCTAGAACCGGAAAAGATAACAAATAGACTAGAAGTCTTTCGGAAATTCTTAGTAGCTTCAACATAATATTTCAAAGCTCTAACTACATCCAAAGAATGCAATGATCTCTCCTTAGAATTCTTAGGATTAGGACACAATGAAGGAACCACAATTTCTCTACTAATGTTGTTAGAATTCACAACCTTAGGTAAAAATTTAAAAGAAGTTCGCAACACCGCCTTATCCTGATGAAAAATCAGAAAAGGAGATTCACAAGAAAGAGCAGATAATTCAGAAACTCTTCTAGCAGAAGAGATGGCCAAAAGAAACAAAACTTTCCAAGAAAGTAATTTAATATCCAGCGAATGCATAGGTTCAAACGGAGGAGCTTGAAAAACCCCCAGAACCAAATTCAAACTCCAAGGAGGAGAGATTGACTTAATGACAGGTTTTATACGAACCAAAGCTTGTACAAAACAATGAATATCAGGAAGATTAGCAATCTTTCTGTGAAAAAGAACAGAAAGAGCAGAGATTTGTCCTTTCAAGGAACTTGCAGACAAACCTTTATCCAAACCAACCTGAAGAAACTGCAAAATTCTCGGAATTCTAAAAGAATGCCAGGAAAAATGATGAGAAAGACACCAAGAAATGTAAGTCTTCCAGACTCTATAATATATCTTTCTAGATACAGATTTACGAGCCTGTAACATAGTATTAATCACAGAGTCAGAGAAACCTCTTTGACTAAGAATCAAGCGTTCAATCTCCATACCTTTACATTTAAGGATTTGAGATCCTGATGGAAAAAAGGACCTTGCGACAGAAGGTCTGGTCTTAACGGGAGAGTCCACGGTTGGCAAGAGGCCATCCGGACAAGATCCGCATACCAAAACCTGTGAGGCCATGCTGGAGCCACCAGCAGAACAAACGAGCATTCCTTCAGAATCTTGGAGATTACTCTTGGAAGAAGAACTAGAGGCGGAAAGAGATAGGCAGGATGATACTTCCAAGGAAGTAACAATGCATCCACTGCTTCCGCCTGAGGATCCCTGGATCTGGACAGATACCTGGGAAGTTTCTTGTTTAGATGAGAAGCCATCAGATCTATTTCTGGAAGTCCCCACATTTGAACAATCTGAAGAAATACCTCTGGGTGAAGAGACCATTCGCCCGGATGTAACGTTTGGCGACTGAGATAATCCGCTTCCCAATTGTCTATACCTGGGATATGAACCGCAGAAACTAGACAGGAGCTGGATTCCGCCCATACCAGTATTCGAGATACTTCTTTCATAGCCAGAGGACTGTGAGTCCCTCCTTGATGATTGATGTATGCCACAGTTGTGACATTGTCTGTCTGAAAACAAATGAACGATTCTCTCTTTAGAAGAGGCCATGACTGAAGAGCTCTGAAAATTGCACGGAGTTCCAAAATATTGATTGGTAATCTCACCTCCTGAGATTCCCAAACCCCTTGTGCTGTCAGAGACCCCCACACAGCTCCCCAACCTGTCAGACTTGCATCTGTTGAAATTACAGTCCAGGTCGGAAGAACAAAAGAAGCCCCCTGAACTAAACGATGGTGATCTGTCCACCACGTCAGAGAGTGTCGTACAATCGGTTTTAAAGATATTAATAGAGATATCTTTGTGTAATCCCTGCACCACTGGTTCAGCATACAGAGCTGAAGAGGTCGCATGTGAAAACGAGCAAAGGGGATCGCGTCCGATGCAGCAGTCATAAGACCTAGAATTTCCATGCATAAGGCTACCGAAGGGAATGATTGTGATTGAAGGTTTCGACAAGCTGAGATCAATTTTAGACATCTCTTATCTGTCAGAGACAGAGTCATGGACACTGAATCCATCTGGAAACCTAAAAAGGTTACCCTTGTCTGAGGAATCAATGAACTTTTCGGTAAATTGATCCTCCAACCATGATCTTGAAGAAACAACACAAGTCGATTCGTATGAGATTCTGCTAAATGTGAAGACTGAGCAAGTACCAAGATATCGTCCAAATAAGGAAATACCACAATACCCTGTTCTCTGATTACAGACAGAAGGGCACCGAGAACCTTTGTAAAAATTCTTGGAGCTGTTGCTAGGCCAAACGGCAGAGCCACAAACTGGTAATGCTTGTCTAGGAAAGAGAATCTCAGAAACTGATAGTGATCTGGATGAATCGGAATATGCAGATATGCATCCTGTAAATCTATTGTGGACATATAATGCCCTTGCTGAACAAAAGGCAGGATAGTCCTTATAGTTACCATTTTGAATGTTGGTATCCTTACATAACGATTCAATATTTTTAGATCCAGAACTGGTCTGAAGGAATTCTCCTTCTTTGGTACAATGAAGAGATTTGAATAAAACCCCAGCCCCTGTTCCAGAACTGGAACTGGCATAATTACTCCAGCCAACTCTAGATCTGAAACACATTTCAGAAATGCTTGAGCTTTCGCTGGATTTACTGGGACACGGGAAAGAAAAAATCTCTTTGCAGGAGGCCTTATCTTGAAGCCAATTCTGTACCCTTCTGAAACAATGTCCTGAATCCAAAGATTGTGAATTGAATTGATCCAAATTTCTTTGAAAAAACGTAATCTGCCCCCTACCAGCTGGGCTGGAATGAGGGCCGCACCTTCATGTGGACTTGGGAGCTGGCTTTGGTTTTCTAAAAGGCTTGGATTTATTCCAGACTGGAGATGGTTTCCAAACTGATACCGCTCCTGTAGGTGAAGGATCAGGCTTTTGTTCCTTATTGTGGCGAAAGGAACGAAAACGATTATTAGACCTAAATTTACCTTTAGATTTTTTATCCTGTGGTAAAAAAGTTCCTTTCCCTCCAGTAACAGTTGAGATAATAGAATCCAACTGAGAACCAAATAATTTATTACCCTGGAAAGAAAGGGAAAGCAAAGTTGACTTAGAAGACATATCAGCATTCCAAGTTTTAAGCCATAAAGCTCTTCTAGCTAAAATAGCTAGAGACATATACCTGACATCAACTCTAATGATATCAAAGATGGCATCACAAATAAAGTTATTAGCATGTTGAAGAAGATTAACAATGCTATGAGAATTATGATCTGTTACTTGTTGCGCTAAAGCTTCTAACCAAAAAGTTGAAGCTGCAGCAACATCCGCTAAAGATA
Source organism: Bombina bombina (assembly GCF_027579735.1). NCBI lineage: Eukaryota > Metazoa > Chordata > Amphibia > Anura > Bombinatoridae > Bombina > Bombina bombina. The sequence goes on along the minus strand of NC_069506.1, from coordinate 186,601,393 downwards.
TAGCTGGTCTAAGAAGATTACCTGAACATAAGTAAGCTTTTCTTAGAAAGGATTCAATCTTCCTATCTAAAGGATCCTTAAAGGAAGTACTATCTGCCGTAGGAATAGTAGTACGTTTAGCAAGAGTAGAGATAGCCCCATCAACTTTAGGGATTTTGTCCCAAAACTCTAATCTGTCAGATGGCACAGGATATAATTGCTTAAAACGTCTAGAAGGAGTAAATGAATTACCCAAATTATTCCATTCCCTGGAGATTACTTCAGAAATAGCATCAGGGACAGGAAAAACTTCTGGAATAACTACAGGAGATTTAAAAACCTTATTTAAACGTTTAGATTTAGTATCAAGAGGACCAGAATCCTCTATTTCTAATGCAATTAAGACTTCTTTTACAGCAGATACACTTAACTTTGGTCGATCCAGCACCAGGCAGCGTTTTTCCAGAAGTATCTTCTGACTCCGTGTCAATCTGGGACATCTTGCAATATGTAATAGAAAAAACAACATATAAAGCAAAATTGATCAAATTCCTTAAATGACAGTTTCAGGAATGGGAAAAAATGCCAGTGAACAAGCTTCTAGCAACCAGAAGCAATAAATAATGAGACTTAAATAATGTGGAGACAATAGTGACGCCCATATTTTTTAGCGCCAAAAAAAGACGCCCACATTATTTGGCGCCTAAATGCTTTTGGCGCCAAAAATGACGCCACATCCGGAACGCCGACACTTTTGGCACAAAAAAAACGTCAAAAATGACGCAACTTCCGGCGACACGTATGACGCCGGAAACAGAAAAAAAATTTGCGCCAAAAAAGTCCGCGCCAAGAATGACGCAATAAAATGAAGCATTTTCAGCCCCCGCGAGCCTAACAGCCCACAGGGAAAAAAGTCAAATTTTAAGGTAAGAAAAAAATTTATTCATATGCATTATCCCAAATATGAAACTGACTGTCTGAAATAGGGAATGTTTGAACATCCTGAGTCAAGGCAAATAAATGTTTGAATACATATATTTAGAACTTTATATAAAAGTGCCCAACCATAGCTTAGAGTGTCACAGAAAATAAGACTTACTTACCTCAGGACACTCATCTACATGTAGTAGAAAGCCAAACCAGTACTGAAACGAGAATCAGTAGAGGTAATGGTATATATAAGAGTATATCGTCGATCTGAAAAGGGAGGTAAGAGATGAATCTCTACGACCGATAACAGAGAACCTATGAAAAAGACCCCGTAGAAGGAAATCATTGAATTCAAATAGGCAATACTCTCCTCACATCCCTCTGACATTCACTGCACGCTGAGAGGAAAACCGGGCTCCAACCTGCTGCGGAGCGCATATCAACGTAGAATCTAGCACAAACTTACTTCACCACCTCCATAGGAGGCAAAGTTTGTAAAAACTGATTTGTGGGTGTGGTGAGGGGTGTATTTATAGGCATTTTGAGGTTTGGGAAACTTTGCCCCTCCTGGTAGGAATGTATATCCCATACATCACTAGCTCATGGACTCTTGCTAATTACATGAAAGAAATATATATTTGGTGAATAGCAACAACAAAATATGAAGAATAAATAGTAATTTAATAGTTTAATACAAATATGACTCATTAAATAAAAACGCACATATCATGTAAAACATAAAATTGAAAATGTATCTAGGTGTTGCAACACTGAAACAATTAGCTATAAAATGCTTCTATACATTGATACATAAAATAAATCCACCTCATAAAAACAAATATCGCAGGATAAATCTAAGTCTTTATCATAAACACCTAGAAATGCTTAACTCCGATACCGTCAAGCAAATACTACATACAATGTTGCTAATACTGTTAAATCCTCTTTTTAGCTATACAACAAATTGTAAGTGGCAAATGACAACAGTGTACAGAGTTGTGAGTATGCAAATATGCAGAGTGGCTAATCGCCGTGAGTTCAGTCAGTGTTCCAAATTGTATATAAATATATGAATAAAGCTTGTCAACTTTTTCTTTAAACCTATGTTGTAAACACCATAAAAGTAAGTGTTGTACACTGAAACCGTCAAGGAGATGCTGGATGCAATTCTTGTTAGTACTGCTATATTCCCATAATGGCTTATGCCAGACTTATGTAAATGGTAAATGGCAGCAGTGTGCAGAGCTGAAAATATGCAAGACAGTTCGTTGGCTTAAATTCTATCGGTATTCCGAATGTTCCTATACATATGAGTATATAGTCCTTAGGGAGATATTCTTACCCTTATTTAGGATATAGTGAGCAGGTATTACTCTCGGCGTCCTGTCCGGCTCCTAATGCTTACCACAGCTTCTCCTCCGTGTTCTCAGCAAATTCTTAAGGAGAGCAGTTCCGGAAGGGGAATTACCTGGTGACCCCGGTCTCAGTCTGGCTTGCTTATGCCCGTTGTACTGAGGGCAAGCACAGCAAATAGCGAGGTTTTTCTTTCTTCTAACTTGCGCAAGTTTTTCTGTAAGTTGTCCTCCATTTCTATATATCCTGCGCTTTAGTACTATACATACGCAGGTAGTAATTGGTTTTCTCCTGGTGTCAGAAATAGATCACACTTCCATCGACATGTTTCGCTAGGTGCTCTGGCTTTCTCAAGATGAAGTGTGAGCTTAGTATACACCTGTATATAGTGACGTTTAGGCTTCTATTGGTTCACTTATCACTACATTTTTTCTCTGGGTCCTAAAGTCAAAAAAATTTTTGTCACTAGAGCATTATGTAGATATATTTATTTTTATACATATCACTTTTATGTTTTATTAATTTTTCTTTTCTTTTTTCATTCTTTCTTCTTCTTTCTTCTTTTATAATTTAACACATCCACCCCCCTTTTCCTAGGACCTAATAGCACTTCATGTTTTTGGCACACTGTAAGAACTCCATTTTTTTGTACGAAACAAAATTACTTAAATCAAGCACATGAAGTTAGTACAAGCTGAGATCTATGTATTTTTTTCATCATAATCTGTTTCAGTAAAATTGCACTTTATATGTTTTTAACCTCTTAAGGACATATGACGGAATTTTTCCGTCATAAAACAATTGAGCAAACTGAAAGCTGCGTCCTTAAAGGGTTAATCTTATAATCTATGATGAAATCGCTAGGATACAATAGCTGTATATGGTTTAAATAATTGATTGTTTAATTGGATTTTCAAAAATAGAGAATGAAATTGAAATTCAATTATTAAAATAACCGTCAATCTTAAAAGTGGCTAACTCTATGAAATAAAGAGAGCAGCAAGGATATAAAGAAATGGTAAATGGACATGGCAATGTAAGAAAAAATATATACCCAAACAATTCGACTTTAGGACCCAGTGAAAAAATGTAGTGATAAGTGAACCAATAGAAGCCTAAACGTCACTATATACAGGTGTATACTAAGCTCACACTTCATCTTGAGAAAGCCAGAGCACCTAGCGAAACATGTCGATGGAAGTGTGATCTATTTCTGACACCAGGAGAAAACCAATTACTACCTGTGTATGTATAGTACTAAAGCGCAGGATATATAGAAATGGAGGACAACTTACAGAAAAACTTGCGCAAGTTAGAAGAAAGAAAAACCTCGCTATTTGCGGTGCTTGCCCTCAGTACAACGGGCATAAGCAAGCCAGACTGAGACCGGGGTCACCAGGTAATTCCCCTTCTGGAACTGCTCTCCTTAAGAATTTGCTGAGAACACGGAGGAGAAGCTGTGGTAAGCATTAGGAGCCGGACAGGACGCCGAGAGTAATACCTGCTCACTATATCCTAAATAAGGGTAAGAATATCTCCCTAAGAACTATATACTCATATGTATAGGAACATTCGGAATACCAATAGAATTTAAGCCAACAAACTGTCTTGCATATTTTCAGCTCTGCACACTGCTGCCATTTACCATTTACATAAGTCTGGCATAAGCCATTATGGGAATATAGCAGTACTAACAAGAATTGCATCCAGCATCTCCTTGAGGGTTTCAGTGTACAACACTTACTTTTATGGTGTTTACGATATAGGTTTAAAGAAAAAGTTGACAAGCTTTATTCATATATTTATATGCAATTTGGAACACTGACTGAACTCACGGCGATTAGCCACTCTGCATATTTGCATACTCGCAACTCTGTACACTGTTGTCATTTGCCACTTGTAATTTGTTGTATAGCTAAAAAGAGGATTTAACAGTATTAGCAACATTGTATGTAGTATTTGCTTGACGGTATCGGAGTTAAGCATTTCTAGGTGTTTATGATAAAGTTTATCCTGCGATATTTGTTTTTATGAGGTGGATTTATTTTATGTATCAATGTATAGAAGCATTTTATAGCTAATTGTTTCAGTGTTGCAACACCTAGATAAATTTTCAATTTTATATGTTTTACATGATATGTGCGTTTTTATTTAATTAGTCATATTTGTATTAAACTATTAAATTACTATTTATTCTTCATATTTTGTTGTTGATATTCACCATATAATATATATATATATATATATATATATATATACAGGTTTCCTATTCCTCTCTATAAGTGAGAGGTTATTATTATATCCATAGTACCCTTACCCCTAGTGCTATTTTTTAGCGCCATTTCTCCACTCCCCCAATTCTAGTTTTTGACAAATTTCTATCTAGGAAGAAGATAGCAGGAGTAAGAGGCTTAGGGGATATTAACTTTAGCGCTTATTTATTTAACTTCTTTTTAAAAAAAATTCTGGCAGAAAATGTACTTCTCTAAACCCTACGAATTTGATGCAAATAATATTGGAATGGCAGTATATTCACTCTGCTCAGATGACTAAAACAGAGCTTGAATATTCCCTCATGGTAAAGCTTAGCTTCAAGGTCTCTGTAAAAAATGGGATGGCATCAGTGGTAATTACTGAAATGTAATTATGAGTGTGCAAATACTTTCTTTGCAGAGCTTAAAGGGACACTGAACCCATTTTCTCCTGTTAAGTGTGGTCAGTCCACGGGTCATCATTACTTCTGGGATATTAACTCCTCCCCAACAGGAAGTGCAAGAGGATTCACCCAGCAGAGCTGCTATATAGCTCCTCCCCTCTACGTCACCTCCAGTCATTCTCTTGCACCCAACGAATAGATAGGATGTGTGAGAGGACTGTGGTGATTATACTTAGTTTTATACCTTCAATCAAAAGTTTGTTATTTTATAATAGCACCGGAGTGTGTTATTCCTTCTCTGGCAGAATTTGAAGAAGAATCTACCTGAGTTTTTTCTATGATTTTAGCCGGCGTAGTTAAGATCATATTGCTGTTTCTCGGCCATCTGAGGAGAGGTAAACTTCAGATCAGGGGACAGCGGGCAGATTAATCTGCAAGAGGTATGTAGCAGCTTATTATTTTCTGACAATGGAATTGATGAGAAAATTCTGCCATACCGATATAATGTAAACTCAGCCTTAAATGCAGTAGCAGCAACTGGTATCAGGCTGTCATGTATGTATATTTTACACTTCAGTATTCTGGGGAATGGCACTTCACTGGAATTATACTGTATGCATAAGACTTTAGCCTATTTTGCAGGGTCTAGCAACAGGCTTTGTAATAACACTTAATTTATTTATGTTAAACGTTTTTTGCTGGCATGTAAAATCGTTTAATTTTCTGAGGTACTGGGTGAAAAAATGTTTTGGGCACTATTTTTTCCACTTGGCAGTCGTTTTTATTTAATTTATGACAGTTTACTGATCTCTCTCACTGTTGTGTATGAGGGGGAGGGGCCTTTTTTGGCGCTTTTACTACGCATCAAAAAATTCAGTCAGAGGTTTATTGTCTTCCCTGCATGATCCGGTTCATCTCTACAGAACTCAGGGGTCTTCAAAACTTGTTTTGAGGGAGGTAATCACTCACAGCAGAGCTGTGAGATTGTAGTTGACTGTGATAAAAAACGTTTATTTCTGTATTTTTTTTTCTGCTATCAGGGTTAGTTATCCTTTGCTAATGGGAGCAATCCTTTGCTAAAAGTGTGTTTTTTTACAAAGATTTGATGCTATAACTTTTCAGTTTATCAATTTTCAACTGTCATAACTTTTTCTGTGCTTCTTATAGGCACAGTACGTTTTCATATTATAGTAAATTACTTGAAAAGTATTTCCAAGTTGCTAGTTTATTTGCTAGTGTGTTAAACATGTCTGATTCAGAGGAAGATATCTGTGCTATATGTGCTAATGCCAAAGTGGAGCCCAATAGAAATTTATGTACTAACTGTATTGATGCTACTTTAAATAAAAGTCAATCTGTACAAATTGAACATATTTCACCAAACAACGAGGGGAGAGTTATGCCGACTAACTCGCCTCACGTGTCAGTACCTGCATCTCCCGCTCGAGAGGTGCGTGATATTGTAGCGCCGAGTACATCTGGGCGGCCATTACAAATCACATTACAGGATATGGCTACTGTTATGACTGAAGTTTTGGCTAAATTACCAGAACTAAGAGGTAAGCGTGATCACTCTGGGGTGAGAACAGAGTGCGCTGATAATATTAGGGCCATGTCAGACACTGCGTCACAATTTGCAGAACATGAGGACGGAGAGCTTCATTCTGCGGGTGACGGTTCTGATCCAAACAGACTGGATTCAGATATTTCAAATTTTAAATTTAAGCTGGAAAACCTCCGTGTATTACTAGGGGAGGTGTTAGCGGCTCTGAATGATTGTAACACAGTTGCAATACCAGAGAAATTGTGTAGGTTGGATAAATATTTTGCGGTACCGTCGAGTACTGACGTTTTTCCTATACCTAAGAGACTTACTGAAATTGTTACTAAGGAGTGGGATAGACCCGGTGTGCCGTTCTCACCCCCTCCAATATTTAGAAAGATGTTTCCAATAGACGCCACCACATGGGACTTATGGCAAACGGTCCCTAAGGTGGAGGGAGCAGTTTCTACTTTAGCTAAGCGTACCACTATCCCGGTGGAGGATAGCTGTGCCTTTTCAGATCCAATGGATAAAAAGTTAGAGGGTTACCTTAAGAAAATGTTTGTTCAACAAGGTTTTATATTGCAACCTCTTGCATGCATTGCGCCTGTCACGGCTGCAGCAGCATTTTGGTTTGAGTCTCTGGAAGAGACACTTGAATCAGCTCCATTAGATGAGATTACACACAAGCTTAAAGCCCTTAAGTTAGCTAACTCATTTATTTCGGATGCCGTAGTACATTTAACTAAACTTACGGCTAAGAATTCCGGATTCGCCATTCAGGCGCGCAGAGCACTGTGGCTAAAATCCTGGTCAGCTGATGTTACTTCTAAATCTAAATTGCTTAATATTCCTTTCAAAGGGCAGACCTTATTCGGGCCCGGGTTGAAAGAAATTATCGCTGACATTACAGGAGGTAAAGGCCATGCCCTGCCTCAAGACAGAGCCAAACCTAAGGCTAGACAGTCTTATTTTCGTTCCTTTCGTAATTTCAAAGCAGGAGCAGCATCAACTTCCTCTGCACCAAAACAGGAAGGAGCTGTTGCTCGCTACAGACAAGGCTGGAGACCTAACCAGTCCTGGAACAAGGGCAAGCAGGCCAGGAAACCTGCTGCTGCCCCTAAGACAGCATGAATTGAGGGCCCCCGATCCGGGAACGGATCTAGTGGGGGGCAGACTTTCTCTCTTCGCCCAGGCTTGGGCAAGAGATGTCCAGGATCCCTGGGCATTAGAGATCATATCTCAGGGATACCTTCTGGACTTCAAATCCTCTCCCCCAAAAGGGAGATTTCATCTGTCAAGGTTGTCAACAAACCAAATAAAGAAAGAGGCGTTTCTACGCTGTGTACAAGATCTTTTACTAATGGGAGTAATCCATCCGGTTCCGCGGTCGGAACAAGGACAAGGATTTTACTCAAATCTGTTTGTGGTTCCCAAAAAAGAGGGAACTTTCAGGCCAATCTTGGATTTAAAGATCCTAAACAAATTCCTAAGAGTTCCATCGTTCAAAATGGAAACTATTCGGACAATCCTACCCATGATCCAAAAGGGTCAGTACATGACCACAGTGGATTTAAAGGATGCTTACCTTCACATACCGATTCACAAAGATCATTACCGGTATCTAAGGTTTGCCTTCCTAGACAGGCATTACCAGTTTGTAGCTCTTCCATTCGGATTGGCTACGGCTCCAAGAATCTTCACAAAGGTTCTGGGTGCTCTTCTGGCGGTACTAAGACCGCGAGGAATTTCGGTAGCTCCGTACCTAGACGACATTCTGATACAAGCTTCAAGCTTTCAAACTGCCAAGTCTCATACAGAGTTAGTACTGGCATTTCTAAGGTCGCATGGATGGAAGGTGAACGAAAAGAAGAGTTCTCTCTTTCCACTCACAAGAGTTCCCTTCTTGGGGACTCTTATAGATTCTGTAGAAATGAAGATTTACCTGACAGAAGACAGGTTAACAAAGCTTCAAAATGCATGCCGTGTCCTTCATTCCATTCAACACCCGTCAGTAGCTCAATGCATGGAGGTGATCAGCTTAATGGTAGCGGCAATGGACATAGTACCCTTTGCACGCCTACATCTCAGACCGCTGCAATTGTGCATGCTAAGTCAGTGGAATGGGGATTACTCAGACTTGTCCCCTACTCTGAATCTGGATCAAGAGACCAGAAATTCTCTTCTATGGTGGCTTTCTCGGCCACATCTGTCCAGGGGGATGCCATTCAGCAGGCCGGACTGGACAATTGTAACAACAGACGCCAGCCTACTAGGTTGGGGCGCTGTCTGGAATTCTCTGAAGGCTCAGGGACAATGGAATCAGGAGGAGAGTCTCCTACCAATAAACATTCTGGAATTGAGAGCAGTTCTCAATGCCCTTCTGGCTTGGCCCCAGTTAACAACTCGGGGGTTCATCAGGTTTCAGTCGGACAACATCACGACTGTAGCTTACATCAACCATCAGGGAGGGACAAGAAGCTCCCTAGAAATGATGGAAGTATCAAAGATAATTTGCTGGGCAGAGTCTCACTCTTGCCATCTGTCAGCAATCCACATCCCGGGAGTGGAGAACTGGGAGGCGGATTTCTTAAGTCGTCAGACTTTTCATCTGGGGGAGTGGGAACTTCATCCGGAGGTCTTCGCCCAAATACTTCGACGTTGGGGCAAACCAGAGATAGATCTCATGGCGTCTCGACAGAATGCCAAGCTTCCTCGTTACGGGTCCAGATCCAGGGATCCGGGAGCGGTTCTGATAGATGCTTTGACAGCACCTTGGACCTTCGGGATGGCTTATGTGTTTCCACCCTTCCCGATGCTTCCTCGATTGATTGCCAGAATCAAACAGGAGAGAGCATCAGTGATTCTAATAGCGCCTGCATGGCCACGCAGGACTTGGTATGCAGACCTAGTGGACAGGTCATCCTGTCCACCTTGGTCTCTACCTCTGAAACAGGACCTTCTGATCCAGGGTCCCTTCAAACATCAAAATCTAATTTCTCTGAAGCTGACTGCTTGGAAATTGAACGCTTGATTTTATCAAAACGTGGTTTTTCTGAGTCAGTTATTGATACCTTAATACAGGCTAGGAAGCCTGTTACCAGAAAGATTTACCATAAGATATGGCGCAAATACTTATATTGGTGCGAATCCAAGAGTTACTCATGGAGTAAGGTTAGGATTCCGAGGATATTGTCTTTTCTACAAGAAGGTTTAGAAAAGGGTTTATCCGCTAGTTCCTTAAAGGGACAGATTTCAGCTCTGTCCATTCTTTTACACAAACGTCTGTCAGAAGTTACGGACGTTCAAGCTTTTTGTCAGGCTTTAGCTAGGATCAAGCCTGTGTTTAAAACTGTTGCTCCACCATGGAGTTTGAACTTAGTTCTTAATGTTTTACAGGGTGTTCCGTTTGAACCCCTTCATTCCATTGATATCAAGCTGTTATCTTGGAAAGTTCTATTTTTAATGGCGATTTCCTCGGCTCGAAGAGTCTCTGAGTTATCCGCTTTACATTGTGATTCTCCTTATCTGATTTTTCATTCAGACAAGGTAGTTCTGCGTACTAAACCTGGGTTCCTACCTAAGGTGGTCACTAACAGGAATATCAATCAAGAGATTGTGGTTCCATCTTTGTGTCCTAATCCTTCTTCGAAGAAGGAACGTCTGCTACACAATCTAGATGTAGTCCGTGCCCTTAAATTTTATCTACAGGCAACTAAGGATTTTCGACAAACGTCTTCCCTGTTTGTTGTTTATTCTGGTCAGAGGAGAGGTCAAAAAGCTTCGGCTACCTCTCTCTCTTTTTGGCTTCGTAGCATAATTCGGTTAGCCTATGAGACTGCTGGACAGCAGCCTCCTGAAAGAATTACAGCACATTCTACTAGAGCTGTGGCTTCCACTTGGGCCTTTAAGAATGAGGCTTCTGTTGAACAGATTTGCAAGGCTGCAACTTGGTCTTCTCTTCATACTTTTTCCAAATTTTACAAATTTGACACTTTTGCTTCCTCTGAGGCTGTTTTTGGGAGAAAGGTTCTTCAGGCAGTGGTTCCTTCCGTATAAAGAGCCTGCCTGTCCCTCCCGTCATCTGTGTACTTTAGCTTTGGTATTGGTATCCCAGAAGTAATGATGACCCGTGGACTGACCACACTTAACAGGAGAAAACAAAATTTATGCTTACCTGATAAATTCCTTTCTCCTGTAGTGTGGTCAGTCCACGGCCCGCCCTGTTTTTTATGGCAGGTAAAAATTTTTTGAATTATACTCCAGTCACCACTACACCCTTTGGCTTCTCCTTTCTCGTTGGTCCTTGGTCGAATGACTGGAGGTGACGTAGAGGGGAGGAGCTATATAGCAGCTCTGCTGGGTGAATCCTCTTGCACTTCCTGTTGGGGAGGAGTTAATATCCCAGAAGTAATGATGACCCGTGGACTGACCACACTACAGGAGAAAGGAATTCATCAGGTAAGCATAAATTTTGTTTTTTTTCTTTCATGATTCAGATAGAGCATGCAATTTTTTTATTTTTTTTTATTTTTTTATACCAACAACGTAACATATTCGACAATATAACGATCCAAGCAAAAATATGCAAAAAACAAAAACATCAACAAAATAAAAATACAAGACACCCATATTGCAATGTTTGTGTCTCTTCAACCTTAATTATACATAGATGCTTCATAAGAATGGACATATCCACCTTGCACCTTTTATTGGTTGTATTTACTTCAATTTTGTGAAACATTGTTGGAATTTTTAACTTTGTATCAAAACAAAAAACAAAAAGGAAAAAAAAAAAAAAAAAAAAAAGACCATGCAATTTTAAGCAACTTTCTAATTTACTCATATTATCAATTTTTCTTAATTTTCTTGCTATTTTTTTTTTTTAAAAGAAGGCATCTGAGCTAAGGAGCCAGCAAATGTTTGGTTCAGAACCATGGCCAGCACTTGTTTATTGGTGCTGTCCAATCAGCAAGGACAACTTAGGTTGTTCACCAAAAATGGGCCGGCATCTAGCCCCGGGAGGGATACATGTACAAGTGTAAGAGCAACAAATGCCGTAGCAGCTACACAACAACCGTGTTGTACGCGTGTTACTGACACAATACCGTAATGATACTGATGAACCCTGTATATGTGTTTGTCCAGTCTGGGGGTTTGAGGGGGCCCTCGATAGGGACAAGTATACACTGCCACAGTATTGTTATGTGTCATTATTCTTTCACTCATAATATGTGTTCCTCCCTCTGGACCAGTGGCCAGGGTCTGGAGGGAGACCACATAAAGGAAGTTTAGTCCACGAACACGCTATCCTAGGATCAACTAATATAAACCCTTATATACAGCAATGAGAAGGGCTACGTAGGAGAGTTGGTCTCACTAACATGGGAAGTCTATACTGTAGTTGAGTGTTGTAATACCCAGGGGATAATCCATTCCCATAAGATAGATGCAAGCTCAGATCATTTAATCTAATGTTGTTAAATGGCACGACCCCATAGCATGGTAGATGGGTCCTAGACTCTGTAAGATGTCCAGTACTATGTCACCTATAATATGCTAGGTTTTGTTATGCCTGAAGGTAAGATAAGGAAAGAATATTATGTTTAGAATAAGTAACACTTATTTTTAACTCGTATACTATGCTATACCTACTCACCTTTATGTTCGGTTACATTGATTATTCTGAACTAGCTCACCCCCCCCCCCCCCCCAGCTATAGAGCCCACACCAGGGTTCAAACTAGGCGGACTATTTTCGCCACAATCCCTCTCACGAGAGGGTATTTTTGATTCTGTATTTGGGTATACTTATTTGTGTTGAATCTGTGTACATTATTCTTTGACATGTGTACTTTAATCTCACGTTTGTATCTTTTAGATCAGGGGTCCTGCGTGTCCCCAATTGTTACTTATAACCTTTAAAACGAATAAAAAAATTAAAAAAAATAAAAAAAAAAATGGGCCGGCATCTAAACTTACATTCTTGCTTTTCAAATAAACATTCCAAGAGAATGAAGAAAAATTGATAATAGAAGTAAATTAGAAAGTTGCTCTATTTGAATCACAAAAGAAAAAAATTGGGTTCAGTGTCCCTTTAATGCAGGGGATTAAGCCAAGAAGGCCATGGGCAGAGTTGGGAGATTTGTGTGCAGAATCCAAATTAGTAAGGGCAGAGTCATGAGTGTTCAATGGGCTGGGCTGTAGATGGGAAATGGCTAGACAGGTTGGGGTGTGGATGGATGGTCCAGGGGAATTTAAACAGTTACAAGTTCTTACAGCATTCATTTTAAAGTTAAAATAATTTGTGTTCTGTATCCCTTTAAAGTGTTACCAACACCCCCCACAGGGCCAGTCCTGATATGTTTCGCTATACAATGTAATCATAGGTAATTATGTGGAAAGATGGGAGGAAAGAGTAGCGCCATGGAAAATTCCCTAAAGCTCTATTTAAAGGTACAGTCAAGTCCAAAAAAACTTTCATCTTTCAAATAGGGCATGCCATGCAATTTTAAACAACTTTACAATTTACTTTTATCACCAATTTTGCTTTTTTCTCTTGGTATTCTTAGTTGAAAGCTAAACCTAAGAAGGCTCATAATTTCTAAGCCCTTGAAGGCCGCCTCTTGTCACATGCTTTTTTATTTGCTTTTCACAACAGGGGAGAGCTAGTTCATGTGAGCCATATAGATAACATTGTGATCACTCCTGTGCCTTGTGGCAGACACTGCATTAATTGGCAAAAATTAAAGTCAATAGATAATAAATAAAATGTCATGTGATCAGGGGGCTGTCAGAAGATGCTTAGATACAAGTTAATCACAGGGCAAAAGTATATTAATATAGCAGTATTGGTTATGCAAAACTGGGGAATGGGTAATAAAGGGATTATATATCTTTCTAAACAACAAAAAATCTGGTGTTGACTGTCCCTTTAAGACCTGATTGCACTATCAGGCTAAGAGGTAAACGTAACAAAAAACAAAATTTATGCTTACCTGATAAATGTATTTCTCTTGTGGTGTATCCAGTCCACGGATTCATCCATTACTTGTGGGATATTCTCCTTCCCAACAGGAAGCTGCAAGAGGATCACCCACAGCAGAGCTGTCTATATTTCTCCACCCCTAACTGCCACCTCCCAGTCATTCGACCGAAGACAAGCAAGAGAAAGGAGAAACTATAGGGTGCAGTGGTGACTGTAGTTTAAAAATAAAAAACATCTGCCTTAAAATGACAGGGCGGGCCGTGGACTGGATACACCACAAGAGAAATAAATTTATCAGGTAAGCATAAATTTTGTTTTCTCTTGTAAGGTGTATCCAGTCCACGGATTCATCCATTACTTGTGGGATACCAATACCAAAGCTATAGGACACGGATGAAGGGAGGGACAAGGCAGGCGCTTAAACGGAAGGCACCACTGCCTGTAAGACCTTTCTCCCAAAAAAGCCTCCGAAGAAGCAAAAGTATCAAATTTGTAGAATTTAGAAAAAGTATGAAGCGAAGACCAAGTCGCCGCCTTACAAATCTGTTCAACAAAAGCCTCATTTTTAAAAGCCCATGTGGAAGCCACCGCTCTAGTGGAATGAGCTGTAATTCTTTCAGGAGGCTGCTGGCCAGCAGTCTCATAAGCTAAGCGGATTATACTTCTTAACCAAAAAGAAAGAGAAGTTGCTGAAGCCTTTTGGCCTTTCCTCTGTCCAGAGTAGACAACAAACAATGCATATGTTTGACTAAAATCTTTAGTAGCTTGTAAATAAAACTTTAAAGCATGAACCACGTCAAGATTGTGTAATAGACGTTCCTTCTTTGAAGAAGGATTAGGACACAGTGACGGAACAACAATCTCCTGATTGATATTCTTATTAGATACCACCTTAGGAAGAAACCCAGGTTTGGTACGCAATACTACCTTATCTGCATGGAAGATCAGATAAGGGGAATCACACTGCAAGGCAGATAACTCTGAAACTCTTCAAGCCGAAGAGATGCTACCAAAAACAGAACATTCCAAGATAAAAGCTTGATATCTATGGAATGCAGAGGTTCAAACGGAACCCCTTGAAGAACTTTAAGAACTAAATGTAAACTCCATGGCGGGGCAACAGGTTTAAACACAGGCTTGATTCTAAATAAAGCCTGACAAAACGCCTGAACATCTGGAACATCCGCCAGACGCTTGTGCAATAGAATAGACATAGCAGAAATCTGTCCCTTTAAGGAACTAGCTGACAATCCCTTCTCCAATCCTTCTTGGAGAAAAGATAATATCCTGGGAATCCTGACTTTACTCCATGAGTAACTCTTGGATTCAAACCAATGAAGATATTTACACCATATCTTATGATAGATTTTCCTGGTGACAGGCTTTCGAGCCTGAATTAAGGTATCAATGACCGACTCAGAAAAACCACGCTTTGATAAAATCAAGCGTTCAATCTCCAAGCAGTCAGACGCAGAGAAATTAGATTTGGATGTTTGAAGGTACCTTGAAGTAGAAGGTCCTGCCTCAGCGACAGAGTCCATGTTGGTAAAGATGACATGTCCACCAGATCTGCATACCAAGTCCTGCGTGGCCACGCAGGAGCTATCAAAATCACCGAAGCTCTCTCCTGCTTGATCTTGGCAATTAGACGAGGGAGCAGAGGAAATGGTAATCAGTCACAGCAGACCTGTGACAGTGTGTTGACTGTGTTAAAAACGTTTTTTTCTCTATTTGTTTATCCGTTTTGGGTATTAAGGGGTTAATCATCCATTTGCAAGTGGGTGCAATGTTCTGCTAACTTAATACATTTACTGTGAAAATTTGGTTGCTATAACTGATTTGGTTCATTGTTATTTCAACTGTGACAGTTTTTTGTGCTTTTTAAAGGCACAGTAGTGTTTTCTATATTGCTTGTAAATTTATTTTAAAGTGTTTTCCAAGCTTGCTAGTCTCATTGCTAGTCTGTTTAATCATGTCTGACACAGATGAATCTGTTTGTTCACTATGTTTGAAGGCCAGTGTGGAGCCCCATAGAAATATGTGTACTAAATGTATTGATTTCACTTTAAATAATAAAGGTCAGTCTTTATCTATAAAGGAATTATCACCAGACAACGAGGGGGAAGTTATGCCGACTAACTCTCCTCACGTGTCAGTACCTTCGCCTCCCGCTCAGGAGGCGCGTGATATTGTGGCGCCAAGTACATCAGAGACGCCCATACAAATCACTTTACAAGACATGGCTACTATTATGAATAATACCCTGACAGAAGTATTATCTAAATTGCCAGAATTAAGAGGCTCTGGGATAAGGACAGAGTGCGCTGGTGCTGTGAGAGCCATGTCCGATACTGCGTCACAGTTTGCAGAACATGAGGACGGAGAGCTTCATTCTTTGGGTGACGGATCTGATCCAGGGAAACCGGATTCAGAGATCTCTAATATTAAATTTAAGCTTGAGAACCTCCGTGTATTGCTAGGGGAGGTTTTAGCGGCTCTGAATGACTGTAACACAGTTGCAATTCCAGAGAAATTATGTAGGCTGGATAGATACTATGCGGTGCCGGTGTGTACTGACGTTTTTCCTATACCTAAAAGGCTTACAGAAATTATTAGCAAGGAGTGGGATAGACCCGGTGTGCCCTTTTCCCCACCTCCTATATTTAGGAAAATGTTTCCAATAGACGCCACTACACGGGACCTATGGCAGACAGTCCCTAAGGTGGAGGGAGCAGTTTCTACTTTAGCTAAGCGTACCACTATCCCGGTGGAGGATAGTTGTGCTTTTTCGGATCCAATGGATAAAAAATTAGAAGGTTACCTTAAGAAAATGTTTGTTCAACAAGGTTTTATCTTACAGCCCCTTGCATGCATTGCGCCTGTCACTGCTGCTGCGGCATTCTGGTTTGAGTCTCTAGAAGAGGCCATTCACACAGCTCCATTGGATGAAATTATGGACAAGCTCATTTGTTTCTGATGCCATTGTACATTTAACTAAACTAACGGCTAAGAACTCCGGATTCGCCATCCAGGCGCGCAGAGCGCTATGGCTTAAATCCTGGTCAGCTGACGTGACTTCTAAATCTAAATTGCTTAATATTCTTTCAAGGGGCAAACCTTATTCGGGCCCGGCTTGAAAGAAATTATCGCTGACATTACTGGAGGTAAGGGTCATACTCTTCCTCAGGACAGGGCCAAATCAAAGGCCAAACAGTCTAATTTTCGTGCCTTTCGAAACTTCAAGGCAGGAGCAGCATCAACTTCCTCCGCTCCAAAACAGGAAGGAACTGTTGCTCGTTACAGACAGGCCTGGAAAACTAACCAGTCCTGGAACAAGGGCAAGCAGGCCAGAAAACCTACTACTGCCCCTAAGACAGCATGAAGGGATGGCCCCCTATTCGGAAACGGATCTAGTGGGGGGCAGACTTTCTCTCTTCCCCCAGGCGTGGGCAAGAGATGTCCAGGATCCCTGGGCGTTGGAGATCATATCTCAGGGATATCTTCTGGACTTCAAAGCTTCTCCTCCACAAGGGAGATTTCATCTTTCAAGGTTATCAGCAAACCAAATAAAGAAAGAGGCATTTCTACGCTGTGTACAAGACCTCCTAGTAATGGGGGTGATCCACCCAGTTACGCGGACGGAACAAGGGCAAGGATTTTACTCAAATCTGTTTGTAGTTCCCAAGAAAGAGGGAACCTTCAGACCAATCTTGGACTTAAAGATCTTAAACAAATTCCTAAGAGTTCCATCATTCAAAATGGAAACTATTCGAACCATCCTACCCATGATCCAAGAGGGTCAGTACATGACCACAGTGGACTTAAAGGATGCCTACCTTCACATACCGTTTCACAAAGATCATTATCGGTACCTAAGATTTGCCTTTCTAGACAGACATTACCAGTTTGTAGCTCTTCCCTTCGGGTTAGCTACGGCCCCGAGAATCTTTACAAAGGTTCTGGGCTCACTTCTGGCGGTTCTAAGACCGCGAGGCATAGAGGTGGCTCCGTATCTAGACGACATTCTGATACAAGCGTCAAGTTTTCAAATTGCCAAGTCTCATACAGAGATAGTTCTGGCATTTCTGAGGTCACATGGGTGGAAGGTGAACGTGGAAAAGAGTTCTCTATTACCACTCACAAGAGTCTCCTTCCTAGGGACTCTTATAGATTCTGTAGAGATGAAAATTTACCTGACGGAGTCCAGTTTATCAAAACTTCTAAATGCTTGTCGTGTCCTTCATTCCATTCCACGCCCGTCAGTGGCTCAGTGCATGGAAGTAATCGGCTTAATGGTAGCGGCAATGGACATAGTGCCATTTGCGCGCCTGCATCTCAGACCTCTGCAATTATGCATGCTAAGTCAGTGGAATGGGGATTACTCAGATTTGTCCCCTCTGCTAAATCTGGATCAAGAGACCAGAGATTCTCTTCTCTGGTGGCTTTCTCGGGTCCATCTGTCCAAGGGTATGACCTTTCGCAGGCCAGATTGGACGATTGTAACAACAGATGCCAGCCTTCTAGGTTGGGGCGCAGTCTGGAACTCCCTGAAGGCTCAGGGATCGTGGACTCAAGAGGAGAAACTCCTCCCAATAAATATTCTGGAGTTAAGGGCAATATTCAATGCTCTTCTAGCTTGGCCTCAGTTAGCAACACTGAGGTTCATCAGATTTCAGTCGGACAACATCACGACTGTGGCTTACATCAACCATCAAGGGGGAACCAGGAGTTCCCTAGTGATGTTAGAAGTCTCAAGGATAATTCGCTGGGCAGAGTCTCACTCTTGCCACCTGTCAGCGATTTACATCCCAGGCGTGGAGGACTAGGAGGCGGACTTTCTAAGTCGCCAGATTTTTCATCCGGGGGAGTGGGAACTTCATCCGGAGGTGTTCTTTCAGCTGGTTCATCGTTGGGGCAAACCAGAACTGGATCTCATGGCGTCTCGCCAGAACGCCAAGCTTCCTCGTTACGGATCCAGGTCCAGGGACCCGGGAGCGGCGCTGATAGATGCTCTTGCAGCCCCTTGGGTTTTCAACATGGCTTATGTGTTTCCACCGTTTCCGCTGCTGCCTCGACTGATTGCCAAGATCAAACAGGAGAGAGCATCGGTGATTCTGATAGCGCCTGCGTGGCCACGCAGGACCTGGTATGCAGACCTAGTGGACATATCGTCCTGTCCACCATGGTCTCTGCCTCTGAGGCAGGACCTTCTAATACAAGGTCCTTTCAACCATCCAAATCTAATTTCTCTGAGGCTGACTGCATGGAGATTGAACGCTTGATACTATCAAAGCGTGGCTTCTCGGAGTCAGTTATTGATACCTTAATACAGGCACGGAAGCCTGTTACCAGAAAAATTTACCATAAGATATGGCGTAAATATTTATATTGGTGCGAATCCAAGAGTTACTCATGGAGTAAGGTTAGGATTCCTAGGATATTGTCCTTTCTACAAGAGGGTTTAGAAAAGGGCTTATCTGCTAGTTCGTTAAAGGGACAGATTTCTGCTCTGTCTATTCTTTTACACAAACGTCTGGCAGAAGTTCCAGACGTCCAGGCTTTTTGTCAGGCTTTGGCTAGGATTAAGCCTGTGTTTAAGACTGTTGCTCCGCCGTGGAGCTTAAACTTGGTTCTTAAAGTTCTTCAAGGTGTTCCGTTTGAACCCCTTCATTCCATTGATATTAAGCTTTTATCTTGGAAAGTTCTGTTTTTGATGGCTATTTCCTCGGCTCGAAGAGTCTCTGAGTTATCTGCCTTACATTGTGATTCTCCTTATCTGATTTTCCATTCAGACAAGGTAGTTCTGCGTACTAAACCTGGCTTTTTACCTAAGGTAGTTTCTAACAGGAATATCAATCAGGAGATTGTTGTTCCATCATTATGTCCTAATCCTTCTTCAAAGAAGGAACGACTTTTGCATAATCTGGACGTAGTCCATGCCCTGAAGTTCTATTTACAGGCAACTAAAGATTTTCGTCAAACTTCTTCCCTGTTTGTCGTTTACTCTGGACAGAGGAGAGGTCAAAAAGCTTCGGCAATCTCTCTCTCCTTTTGGCTTCGTAGCATAATACGTTTAGCCTATGAGACTGCTGGACAGCAGCCCCCTGAAAGAATTACAGCTCATTCCACTAGAGCTGTGGCTTCCACCTGGGCCTTTAAAAATGAGGCCTCTGTTGAACAGATTTGCAAGGCTGCGACTTGGTCTTCACTTCACACTTTTTCAAAATTTTACAAATTTGACACTTTTGCTTCTTCGGAGGCTGTTTTTGGGAGAAAGGTTCTACAGGCAGTGGTTCCTTCCTTTTAAGTTCCTGCCTTGTCCCTCCCATCATCCGTGTACTTTAGCTTTGGTATTGGTATCCCATAAGTAATGGATGACCCGTGGACTGAATACACTTAACAAGAGAAAACATAATTTATGCTTACCTGATAAATTTATTTCTCTTGTAGTGTATTCAGTCCACGGCCCGCCCTGTCTTTTTTAAGGCAGATCTAAGTTTTAATTAAAACTCCAGTCACCACTGCACCCCCTATGGTTTCTACTTTCTTGTCTTGTTTCGGTCGAATGACTGGATATGACATGTGAGGGGAGGAGCTATATAGCAGCTCTGCTTTGGGTGATCCTCTTGCAACTTCCTGTTGGGAAGGGAATATATCCCATAAGTAATGGATGACCCGTGGACTGAATACACTACAAGAGAAATAAATTTATCAGGTAAGCATAAATTATGTTATTGCCAGAATGAATACGGTCTTTAAGGAGTTAAATAGAAGGCTAAGAGGCCTATTTATCAAGCCGACAACTGTGCTGCATTCGACGGCACCAATACGTTCGCCTGACATCTCCTAACATCGCTGCCGCGGACCTGAATACGTTCTCCAAATTTAACCAAAAAGCCGCGCACCAAGATGAGCAGTGGACTGCTGTTAACTAAACAGTCATCGATTTCGCTGCTATTCGGCTTTTTCCCAGCTTTATTTGTATACTATCACTAAGCACTGCCACTATACTAAAATGTTTAACCCCTATCCCGCCGCTCCCCGACACTGCCAAATTGAAATAAAGTTATTAACCCCTAAACCGCCGCTCCCGGAGCCCACTGCAACTCTAATAAACTTATTAACCCCTATCCCGCCGCTCCCGGACCCCACCGCTACCTACATTATGTTCTTAACCCCTAATCTGCCGTCCCCTACACCGCCGCCACCTACATTATGTTATTAACCCCTATCCTGCCGCTCATGGAGCCCACCGCAACTAAATAAAGTTATTAACCCCTAAACCACCAGCCCCCTACATCGCCATAAACTAAATTAACCTATTAACCCCTAAACCTAACAACCCGCTTACTGTACATTAAATATTAACTCATCCCTATCTTATAATAAATTTAAACTTACCTTTAGATTTAAATTAAACTATATTAAATTAATAATTAATAATAAATTAAATTAATAATTAATGTACCCTGTTATACTAAATTACATTAAACTATATTAAACTAATAATTAATCTACCCTAACTGTTATACTAAAATTACATTAAACTATATTAAACTAATAATTAATCTACCCTAACTGTTATACTAAAATTACAATAAACTACAAATTAAATTAACTATATTATATATTTAAACGCCTAACCCTACTCAAATAATTTAAATCTACAATAATAAATTACAAAGTTACAAAAAACTAAGAACTAAGTTACAAAAAATAACAAACACTAAATTACAAAAAAAAAATAAACACTAAGTTACACAAAATAAAAAAGAAATGATAAAAGTACACCTAATCTAAGGGCCCTATGAAAATAAAAAAGCCCCTCCAAAATAAAAAAAACCCTAGCCTACAATAAACTACAAATAGCTCTTAAAAGGGCCTTTTGCGGGGCATTGCCACAAATAAATCAGCTCTTTTACCTGTAAAACAAATACGCCCCCAACAGTAAAACCCACCACCCACACAACCAACCCCCCAAATAAAAACCCAACTAAAAAAACCTAAGTTCCCCATTGCCCTGAAAATGGCATTTGTATGGGCATTGCCCTTAAAAGGGCATTTAGCTCTATCGTAGCCAAAACCCTAATCTAAAACTAAAACCCACCCAATACACCCTTAAAAAATCCTAACACTAACCCCTGAAGATTCACTTACAGTTTTGAAGATCCGACATCCATCCTCCAAGAAGCTGGGAGAAGTCCTCATCGAAGCCAGCAGAAGTCTTCATCCAAGCCCGTAAATAAGTCTTCACCCAGACGGCATCTTCTATCTTCATCCATCTGGCGTGGAGCGGCTCCATCTTCAAGACATCCGACGTGGAGCATCCTGGAGCATCCTCTTCTTCCGACGTCTTCTTCCCGAATGAAGGTTCCTTTAAATGATGGCGTCCCTTAGATTCCGAATGGCTGATAGAATTCTATCAGCCAATCGGAATTAAGGTTGAAAAAATCCTATTGGCTGTTGCAATCAGCCAATAGGATTGAGCTTTCAACCTATTGGCTGATCCAATCAGCCAATAGAATGCGAGCTCAATCCTATTGGCTGATTGAGTGTTCCCAATGATCTATTTTTCCTGCTGGAATGTGTTAAATTGTTTACAACTAGCACTTTTATTTTTATTTTGCCATTTGAAATTGCTACTTTTGCCTGTTGTATCCCCATATATATTGAACAGTTCAATACTGCAGCAATGGCTAAAGAAAAGCTAAGTAAACAAGAAGAAGCAGAGAAAAATTACACTCCCAGTGGGGGGTGGGAGAGAGAGTCAATAAAAGGTCCTTTTTTAATTGTTCTTTCTAAGGCTCTGATGATGAAAACATCCTCGATGTGGCAATATTTTCAAAAGTAATCCATTGCAGGAACAAAATTCCCAGTGAAATATTCAAAACTGCTGACATCAGTGTTTGAATGCAGTCTTACCAAGAGGCATTTTACTATACAACTCTGTGGGTGGCAATGCTTTCTGATACTGGTGATATTTTCAAAGCAGCATCGCCACCTACTTCCAAGGTATCATGTATTGTATGGCTATATAACTTACATGGTCAACCAATACTCAGCCCCCTTTGGTTACAATACAATAGGTAAACTAGGAACTCAATAATACAACTATAGGAGCTGGGGGGTTATGGGTATATTATATATATATATATATACAGTAATACAAGAATCTTTTTAAACCCGGGTTGTTTCTACATTGATTCATTTGTCACAACTATTCCATCTACAGAACCTGCGTGCATAGCACTAAGGGCAGGTGAAGTCTATATAATAATATATACCTCAGCTTGTATACACACTAAGAAGTAGAGTGCTAAAGGTATTCCTTCTCTGTGTCGGCTTGGAAGTCGGTTGGCCGTGATGTCAGACGCCCAAAGTCACGAGGAACAAACTCACGAGCATCCAGATTGCGGGACGCACAGGACACTCTTTCCCTTCAGGTCAACAAAATCTCTAAGGTACAATCCTATACTATAAACAGGAACGTTATTTAATCCCTTAGGAGGTTTTTTTGAATACCATCCATCGGCTATATGCTGACAAGACATTTGACATTCTAAAGCTTTACTATCTATACCCATTTGAGATAACAGCGCTTTCCCCTTTTTTAACACTGCTGGATTCAATGCACTTTGTTTTATATATCAGTGTGAAACCTTTTTTATTTTATATTTAGAAGTGATTTTCTTAGCATTTGTTTGGTGCATATCTATATAGAACTAAGCTAGTTAGTCTGTTTCTCATTTTTGCTAAATCTGCTGTTTACAATTTTAGGTACGATTTAGAGTAAAGATTTAAGTGTTGTACATATACACCAAATGTGTACTTCTCACACGAGATATACCTTTTATATATTCTGTATATTTTATACCTAGCAATGACCTTAGATCTGAATATGCTGATTTTTTAACTTAATTTTTTTTTTATTAGTTTTAGAGACGTCTCTATAGGTTTAATATATCTCTATGTACTTAAAAAATAAATTATAAATTATTTTAACTTCCTTTGATGGTTCTATATTTTCATGAATTCCTTGCATACGTATGTATATTTAGTCTCTAGCTGGATATCTTTAGCTTTGAGCGCCCTTACAACCCTTTCTGTGTTCACAAACTTTAAATAGATTGAAGGATCTATTTTTTCTGTAAGGAGTTTGGTATCCTAACACCCAGCGCACTATTTCACTCACATATTCCCTATATATATATATATATATATATATATATATATATATATATATATATATATATATATATATATACATACACACACACACAATGCTTTATGTATATGTATTTTATTGTATAATGCTATAATATGTATTTAAATTATTGAAGTGTTTTTAAAAATAGTGTATTTTGCTTGTTTTTTCTTATATAGGGATATGATTTTAGCCTTAAATACATCATTATAGAAAATGTGTCTTTAATTGCTGATGTAAACTATGTATACATAACAAATTACAATTACATTACAACAAATGTCAATTTAACCCTTTTCCCGCCGGGACTTATTTGTCTACATCGGAACAAAATTCAGATGTAAACAATTAAGTAAATATTTAAATCACGCGATCATTCATGCAATCGTGTGATTTTAATGATTGGTTCGGATCAGGGGGAGTGCCTATGACGCTAGGCACGCCCTGCAGCCCGCAATCCCATTTAGGCAGCTTCTATGGCTTAAAGGGATACTGAACCTAATTTTTTTCTTTCGCGATTCAGATAGAACATTCAATTTTAAGCAACTTTCTAATTTATTCCTATTATCATTTTTTCTTTGTTCTCTTGCTATCTTTATTTGAAAAGGCAGGAATGAAAGCTTTGGAGCCAGGCTATTTTTTGTTTAGTACCTTGAATAGGGCTTGCTGATTGGTGCCTGCATTTAGCCATCCAATCAGCAAGCGCAACCCAGGTTTTCAACCTAAAATGGGCCGGCTCCAAAGCTTTTATTCCTGCTTTTTCAAATAAAGATAGCAAGAGAATGAAGAAAAATTGATAATAGGAGTAAATTAGAAAGCTGCTTAAAATTGCATGCTCTTTCCAAATCATAAAGGAAAAAATGTGGGTTTAGTGTCCCTTTAAGGACAGCCAAACAGCTAGGACATGGAAAGCAAAACATGTTAAATTGTGCTTTTGTGTTTGCGATATTAATATTCCATAGACAGTAGCTGCAACTTTATAGTTTTATTTCTGTATTGGAATATAATTATCACAAACTCTAAATCTTTTTTCTAAAAAATAAAAAGGCAAGCCAAAAGCAGAATACCCGATTTTTAAAAACACAATCATTTGAATACATATTATAGCATTATACTATAAAATATATATATAAATTAAACATTGTATATGCATGTATATTATACCACAATGCCCCAGCTCCTATAGGTTTAATAGTAAGTTCTTTTTTTTTTTGTCGTCATTAAATGAAGTTATGAATATATAGGCATTCCATAGGAGTTTGATGGGTGTTTAATGGGAGTAACTTGTATTTTAAATGGGGAAAAAAAATCACAGAGCACTTCAAATGTTCAAAGCACTGTTCTCCATCTTGGATGCACATTTTCAGCCATATCAGTCTCACCAGCTTTTCAGTGGCGAGAATTTCCATTGTGAGAAATATATTGAATGTACAGGGAAACTTAATTGACATAGGCAATATTAGAACTGTTACTACAGTGAAACCGTTTTTTGTTTTATCCAACGCACAGTCTATGTTGTGTAAACATACTTTAAATACAGCCCCCCCACACACACACCCTGAGATCGCAGATGAGTGGCAATGTGGGCGCACTTTTGCTGAAGCTGCGATCTCTATTATTTCTTATGGGAGACACATCGCCACTTGTTGGAACAGAGAGGTTTAGACCACTTTTTAGTAATATATCATAAGATCCGCAGATTGTGAAACTGGCGAGGCCAAAAAGGCAATTTCTCATGGATCTGACAATATTTTAATCATCAGGGCCTAAGTAATGGGTATTGTGTATACAGTGAGGGATACAATATGCGGACTTTGTGTATAGAGAGAATGATAACATAAGACTATATGCTCTCCCAACAAGCTCAGCTCATTTGCATGGGTTGGGGGTTCAATGCACAGGGAAAGCTATTTCATATACAAAATAACCTAAATGAGCAAATTCTTATACATTTAATACTGTGCAGTAGGTATAAATCATTAGAAACACATTAAGGGGAAAACAACTTTACGGTACAATGTCCCTTTAAGGATTTATAGGGATATTGTTTCGTTGGTTATAGCTTGCTCTGTTTATTTCTAAGCAAATTGGTTATTGTATTAACTAAGAAAGGAGTCATGAAAAAAAACAGTTTGTATGATTGAAAGTTTCATTCACCCCAATGGGAGGCTATAGACATCCTAGCCAATTGGCTAACATACTAGAGGCTAAAGATGTAACATTTCAGCAATACGACAATGTTTAGAATGCAATGTAACTCATTACAAACTCCCGTACTCTAAATATTTATTGGGTTTTTGTACTTTTCACAGATAATTTAAGTCAGGAAAATCCAGCGTTGTGTAAAAGCTGCTCAGCTGCCTTATCAGACCTCAACAGTATCTCAGAAAGCAAGGTAAATTAAACCATAACATGATAACCCAGAATATACACTCACTGGCCACTTTATTAAAGGACCAGTAAACACAGCAGATTTGCATAATCAACAAATGCAAGATAACAAGACAATACAATAGCATTTACTCTGAATTTCAAATGAGTAGTAGATTCTTTTCTAA
The DNA here is from genome assembly GCF_027579735.1 of Bombina bombina. Taxonomy (NCBI): domain Eukaryota; kingdom Metazoa; phylum Chordata; class Amphibia; order Anura; family Bombinatoridae; genus Bombina; species Bombina bombina. The sequence goes on along the minus strand of NC_069506.1, from coordinate 186,575,183 downwards.
CACATTTCAAAGTTATGTATATTTCCACTCCCCCTGTACCATGTGATAGCAATCAGCCAATCACAAATGCATACACGTATAGTCTGAGTTCTTGCACATGCTCAGTAGGAGCTGGTGACTCAAAAAAAGTGTAAATATAAAAGACTGTGCACATTTTTTTTTAATGGAAGCAAATTGCAAAGTTGTTTACAATTACATGCTGTATCTGAATCATGAAAATGTAATAAAACCTGAGTGTCCCTTTAAGTACACCTGTTCAATTGCTTGGTAACACAAATTGCTAATCAGTCAATCACATGGCAGCAACTCAATGCATTTAGGCATCTAGACGTGGCAAAGACGACTTGCTGAAGTTCAAGCCGAGCATCAGAATGGGGAATTAAGGAGATTTAAGTGACTTTGAACGTGGCATGGTTGTTGGTGCCAGACGGGCTGGTCTGAGTATTTCATAAACTGCTGATCTACTGGGATTTTCACACACAACCATCTCTAGGGTCTACAGAGAATGGTCCGAAAAAGAGAAAATATTGAGTGAGTGGCAGTTGTGTGGCCGACAATGCCTTGTTGATGTCAGAGGAGAATGGGCAGACTGGTTCGGGATGATAGAAAGGCAACAGTAACTCAAATAACCACTCTTTACAACCAAGGTATGCAGAATACCATCTCTGAACACACAACACGTCGAACCTTGAAGCAGATGGGCTACAGCAGCAGAAGACCACACCGGGTGCCACTCCTGTCAGCTTAGAACAGGAAACTGAGGCTACAATTTGCACAGGCTTACCAAAATTGAACAATAGAAGACTGGAAAAACCTTGCCTTGTCTGATGAGTCTCGATTTCAGCTGCGTTATTCAGATGGTAGGGTCAGAATTTGGCGTAAACAACATAAAAGCATGGATCCATCCTGCATTAACGGTTCAGGCTGGTGGTGGTGGTGTAATGGTGTGGGGGATATTTTCTTGGCACACTTTGGGCCCCTTATTACCGATTGAGCATTGTTTAAACGTCACGGCGTACCTGAGTATTGTTGCTGACCATCATCCCTTTATGACTACAGTGTACCCATCTTCTGATGGCTACTTCCAGCAGGATAATGCACCATGTAACAAAGATCAAATCATCTCAAACTGGTTTCTTGAACATGATGATGAGTTCACTGTACTCAAATGGCCTCCACAGTAACCAGATCTCAATCCAATAGAGCACATTTGGGATGTGGTGGAACAGGAGATTCGCATCATGGATGTGCAGCCGACAAATCTGTAGCAACTGCATGATGCTATTATGTCAATATGGACCAAAGTGTCTGAGGAATGTTTCCAACACCTTGTTGAATCTATGCCTTGAAGAATTAAGGCAGTTCTGAAGGCAAAAGGGGGTCCAACCTGGTACTAGCAAGGTGTACCTAATATTGTGGCCGGTGAGTGTGTATGTATATATATATATATATATATATATATATATATATATAATAGAAAATGTTAATGGTTTGTGTTTTATCAATTAACAAATTCAATGAACAGAAGAGAAATCTAAATCAAATCAATAATTGTGTGACCACCCTTTGCCTTCAAAAAAGCATAAATTCTTCTAAGCACACTTGCGCAGTCAGGAATTTGTAGGCATGTAGTCACAATTATACCAAACAGGTGTTAATGATCATCAATTTAAATTGTAGGTTGAAACAATAATTAACTGAAACAGAAACAGCTGTGTAGGAGGAATAGGTGAGGAACAGCCAAACTCTGCTAACAAGGTGAGATTGCTGAAGACAGTTTAATGTCAAAAGTCATCCCCCACCATGGCAAGACTAAGCACAGCAACAAGACATTCACTTTGCATTTTGTTAATTGATAAAAATAAACTATTAACGTTTCTATTTATGAAAGAATTCTTATTTTTCAGCCTAAACCATTTGCACAGTATTGTGTGTATATATATATATATATATATATAAAATGTATGTACTGTATGTGTGTGTGTGTATGTATATATATATATATATATATATATACATACGTACACAGCGAGAGGGAAAAGTATTTGATCCCCTGATGATTTTGTACGTTTGCCCACTGACAAAGAAATGATCAGTCTATAATTTTAAAGGTAGGTTTATTGGAACAGTGATAGACAGAATAGCAAAAAATCCAGAAAAGCGCATTTCAAAAAGTTATAAATTGATTTGCATTTTAATGAGTGAAATAAGTATTTGACCCCTTTGCAAAACATGACTTTGTACTTGGTGGCAAAACACTTGTTGACAATCACAGAGGTCAGACGTTTCTTGTAGTTGGCCACCAGGTTTGCACACATCTCATGAGGGATTTTGTCCCACTCCACGTTGCAGATCCTCTCCAAGTCAATAAGGTTTTGAGGCTGACGTTTGGCAACTCGAATCTTAAGCTCCCTCCACAGATTTTCTATGGGATTAAGGTCTGGAGACTTTTGGAGATTTGTTGCCTTGGCCATGTGTGTTGGGTCATTGTCATGCAGGAATACCCATCCATTTTCAATGCCCTGGCTGAGGGAAGGAGGTTCCTGTCCCCTTATCAGAATAACACGCTCAAAGCATAATGTTTCCACCTCCATGTTTGACAGTGGGGATGGTGTTCTTGGGGTCATAGGCAGCATTCCTCCTCCTCAAAACACAGCGAGTTGAGTTGATGCCAAAGAGCTCGATTTTGGTCTAATCTTACAACAACACTTTCACCCAGTTCTCCTCTGAATCATTCAGATGTTCATTGGCAAACCTCAGACAGGCCTGTACAAGTGCTTTCTTGAGCAGGGGGGCCTTGCGGGTGCTGCAGGATTTCAGTCCTTCACGGCGTAGTGTGTTACTAATTGTTTTCTTGGTGACTATGGTCCTAGCTGCCTTGAGATAATTGACAAGATCATCCCGTGTAGTTCTGGGCTGATTCCTCACCGTTCTCATGATCATTGAAACTCCATGAGGTGAGATCTTGCATGGAGCCCCAGTCCGAGGGAGATTGACAGTTATTTTGTGTTTCTTCCATTTGCGAATAATCACACCAACTGTTGTCACCTTCTCACCAAGCTGCTTGGCGATGGTCTTTTAGCCCATTCCAGCCTTGTGTAGGTCTACAATCTTGTCTGTGTCATCCTTGGACAGCTCGTTGGTCTTGGCCATGGTTTAGAGTTTGGAATCTGATTGATTGATTGTTTCTGTGGACAGGTGTCTTTTATACAAGTAACAAGCTGAGATTAGGAGCACTTCCTTTAAGAGAGTGCTCCTAATCTCAGCTCGTTGCCTGTATAAAAGACACCTGGGAGCCAGAAATCTTGCTGATTGACAAGGGATCAAATACTTATTTCACTCATTAAAATGCAAATCAATTTATAACTTTTTTGAAATGCGTTTTTCTGGATTTTTTGTTGTTATTCCATCTCTAACTGTTCAAATAAACCTACCATTAAAATTCTAGACTGATCATCTCTTTGTCAGTGGGCAAACGTACAAAATCAGCAGGGGATTAAATGATTTTTCCCCTCACTGTATGTATGTATATATATATATATGTATGTGTGTATATATATATATATATATATATACTGTATATAGCTATTCTGCCAATCAAATTAAAAAGAACAACAACAATCATTTTGTGGTTGGGTTGACAAATATTTGTTTTATTAGTTACTGGGACATAATATCATCTAATTTTACTGGTTGTGTTGTACATCTGCATAATGAATATGTCTATAGTTTACTACTTAATTATGTATGTTACCTTTCAGACATGGTCCTGTGTTTTTTGTAATGTTGAAAACTCAATTACTAACTCAGAAAAATATATGAACATGGGTGAAGAGCAGCTTCACATCTGGGATCCAGAAATGCCAATTGGGTATAACCTAGCTGAAGACTCTATCTTGATATTCTGCATTGACATCTCAGGGAGCATGAGTGTGACCACAGAGGTGAGGACTCAATATATCAATGTCTAATACACTTTAATAATTTTAATATTTATGTTTGCAATGTTTATGGTGTCACTAACATAATAACAATAATGAACTATTCCAAAGAAATGTCAGGGTATTGGTGAGTGATATTTAATTGAGATATATATATATATATATATATATATATATATATCTCAACCTATAATATATGTAATATTTTAGTGTTATATAAAAATGTCTTGATATCTGTAAATGATAAAGTTCTCTCTATCAATGACTGAGGTGGGCGATCCAGACCTCCCTTTGCTGAAGGCTCAGATACCCAGCACAAGCCTAGCCTGTCACAGTACACAGAAATAAAGTATTTTTATTCAGACTGCCTGCTGTGACCAGATACACATTATAGACCCCTCTTACTGATTAAGATACACTTCTAATAAACCTGATGTATGAGAGTTCAAAAGAAACATTTGTTTAAATAGAGATAATGTCACATCTCAAGAATCTTTGATCACGGACTCAGAGAAGAGGTCAGTTCAATAGAGTTTTTGTTGTGTGGTTTTCCCAGATTGAAATCTGTAAATTAAATTACCCTGAGAAACATTTTCCCCAGATCACCAACCCCTGGGGCGAGGGAGACGCTGGGTCTGTACTTTAGTTCAATAATGCTCAAAATCCTCAGGAAGATAGTAAAACATAATTTATGTAAGAACTTACCTGATAAATGAATTTCTTTTATATTGGCAAGAGTCCATGAGCTAGTGACATATGGGATATACAATCCTACCAGGAGGGGTAAAGTTTCCCAAACCTCAAAATGCCTATAAATACACCCCTCACCACACCCACAATTCAGTTTAATGAATAGCCAAGTAGTGGGGTGATAGAAAAAGGAGTAAAAAGCATAAAAAAGGAACTGGAAATATAATTGTGCTTTATAAAAAAAAAATAACCACCATAAAAAGGGTGGGTCTCATGGACTGTTGCCAATATGAAAGAAATTCATTTATCAGGTAAGTTCTTACATAAATTATGTTTTCTTTCATGTAATTGGCAAGAGTCCATGAGCTAGTGACGTATGGGATAGTAATACCCAAGTTGTGGAACTCCACAGAAGAGTCACTAGAGAGGGAGGGATAAAATAAAAACAGCCATTTTCCGCTGAAAAATTAAATCTACAACCAAAAGAATACGTTTTTCTTATAATTGAAAAGAAAAAAACTTAAAACATAAGCAGAGGAATCAAACTGAAACAACTGCCTGAAGAACTTTTCTACCAAAAACTGCTTCCGAAGAGGCAAATACATCAAAACAGTAGAATTTAGTAAATGTATGCAAAGAAGACCAAGTCCCTGCTTTGCAAATCTGATCAACTGAAGCTTCATTCTTAAAAGCCCACAAAGTGGAGACTGATCTAGTAGAATGAGCTGTAATTCTCTGAGGCGGGCCTGACCCGACTCCACATAAGCCTTATGAATCAAAAGCTTTAACTAAGATGCCAAGGAAATAGCAGAAGCTTTCTGACCTTTCCTAGAACCAGAAAAGACAACAAATAGACTAGAAGTCTTCCTGAAATCTTTAGTAGCTTCAACATAATATTTCAAAGCTCTTACAAGATCCAGAGAATGTAAGGATCTCTCCAAAGAATTCTTAGGATTAGGGCACAAAGAGGGGACAGCAATTTCCCTATTAATGTTGTTAGAATTGACAACTTTAGGTAAACATTTAAATGAAGTCTGCAAAACTGCCTTATCTTGATGAAAAATCAGAACTAAGACGCGGGAAATGACGAATTTGCATCACCGAACGTACCCTTGCGCCAAAAAAATTCTCATGCCAAGAATGACACAATAAATATTAGCATTTTGCGGCCTCGTAAGCCTAAATTTTGCCCGCGGAAATTAATGAAAACAGTCAATTTTGAAGAAAAGACTATACCCCAGGTAAGAAAAATAACTTCCTAAATATGTTTTTCCCAATTTTGAAACTGATAGTCTCCAAAAGGAAATATACATAAACAGGGGCGGACTGACAGGTCGGGCAAATCGACCCTTGCCCGAGGGCCCGGCTTCTTAGGGGCCCCATTCTGATCATATACTGAAGCAGTTTTTTTTTTATAAATGTATTTTTTTAGATAAAATATTCTTTATTAAACCACAAACCTCCTCCATATACATCTGATACATTACATGTGACATACAATGAGAAAGACAAAAGAAACAGCATAAGATTCATAAAAAAGAATATAAGGAGCTTTCAGCAGCAGAGTAGCTAGTACCTTACTCATAGTTGTATTCTAAGGATCTCGTAGTACTCTCCTAGGGACCATTCCTTGAGCAGGTTTGCCATTGAAGCTTTCTAACTTTGGCCTTCATCATTTATTCATAAAATATCAACAGTCAATCTAATCTACTACCTTTGCTGCAGTCTATCTCAAAGCATATGGAGGTTTCTCTCATTTTCATATTTTTCCCTCAATTACTTCTTTTATATGTCCTTGGCTATTGCAGTTCATATTGGAAGTATATAATCTTGGGGGGTAATATTCTTATAATTTCAGTAATATCATTTATCTAAATAGAACAAATAAACACAATTCAATAACTCCTGTATTACAACAAATCAAACTAATGGAGTCACGGGTGCCCCCCAACCTAGTACCTATTTATATGGCTATTAGTAGCTCTCTCATCAATTTTCCTTTTGTTGGGTAGTCTCCTATGTCAAATCAGCACCAGTCTGCCTCCAAGAAATTCTCGCCTTTCTCCTCTACCCTGTCCCCTCACTTTCCCTGATTATCCAGTAAAACCAGATCTTCTGGAATGTAGGCCCTGTGTCTTGAATAAATGCTGCTGTCTCGTACATCGAATAAACCAACTGTATTCTGTTGAGGACCTCTGTCCATGTTGGCGCCTCGTCTTTCCAATATTTAGCTATAGCTATTCTTGTGGTGGTACATAGGATTCGAATGAAAGTGTTTATATGTGGGTTTAGTCTCGGAAGTGTCTCATGCAACAGCGCCTGAGCTGGTGTAAGAGAGATCCTTTCGCTTAACAGGGTGCTGAGCATTAAAGACAATTTCTTCCAAATGTTTTGGACTCTAGGGCAATCCCACCACATGTGAAGATATGATCCCCTAACTTTACATCCCCTATAACAGTATCTAGAGTTTCCTAATGTCATATGAGATGTTTTCATTGGTGTTAAGTACCATCTAAAGGTTGTCTTCAGTACATTCTCTCTGAGGTCTGCACTAATGAGGCCCTTACTAGCGTAATGAAATATATCTTTCCAGTCGTCAATCGTATGCTCTCTTACAATATCTTCCTCCCAATTTAGTAGCAATGTAGATTTAGTTGTGTATTTAGTTTCCTGTAGTGATATGTATAATCTAGATATTGCTTTCTTGGGTCTGTTGATTGCTAAACATAAATTTTCGAGAGTCGTTCTTTGACTGTGTATTGTGGCCCTACCGATATATGTTTGTATAGCTGATGTGATCTGCAAGTAGAGGAACCAGTGTATCTGATTAGGTTCTAGCTTCTGTCTAAGCTGTGTGAAGGTCAGTAATTTACCTTGTGAATATATATCTGCCACCCTGTATAAGCCTTTATTTTCCCATTTTTTGATATGGTATATAAACTCATTTATCAAGTATTTTAGTGGTATTATCAGGGTTTGTCTGGGCATCAGTTTCCCTATCCGCTGTATCTTGGTCCATTGTTGTTTGGCCAATTTTGTGGATTTATTATGATAGATCTCTGGGTCCTTATTCTTTATGTTACCCCAGAGGATATCCTCGGGTCCCTCCATTGCCCCCATAGCAGCCTCCAAGGCAGGCCAGAGAACATCTTTTTGTCTTCTCCCAAGTATTGAGTTTTGCGCTAGTCTAGCTGCTGTATAATAATCATGCAAATTAGGAGCTCCCACCCCCCCCAGTTGTCTATGTCTTGTCAGGATTTGGTGTGGGATCCTCGGGTGTTTATTATCCCTCAGAAATCTGTGTATGTCTTTTTGGAGATTCTCTAAGTCTGAACTGATAACTTTAATTGGGAGGACCCTGAACAGATAGAGGATTCTGGGTAGGATCGTCATCTTGACAGCAGACAGCCTTCCATACCAGGAGAATCCCATTTTCCTCCACCTTCCTATGTCTGACCTAATTGCTTTGTAAAGGGGAAAATAATTTGTGGCATACAATTTAGAAGAGTGAGTAGTCAGCTTTATCCCCAGGTATTTGAGCCCGTCTAATACCCATTTGAAGTCAAAATTTGATTCAATTGCCTTCATGGTATGTTTGGGTAACGATAGGGGGAGTGCTTCGCACTTGTCTGCGTTAATTTTATACCCCGATATCTGGGAGAATAATTGTATGGCGTGATATACGTGTGGCAACGAGATGAGTGGTTTCGTAATGGTGAGCAACACATCGTCTGCGAATAAGGTAATTTTATGATGTATCTTCCCTACTTCCAGTCCCCAGATATCAGGACAATTGCGTATATATGCAGCTAAGGGTTCTATGCATAGCGCAAAGATTAAGGGTGATAAAGGGCATCCCTGTCGTGTACCATTAAGTATATGTATAGTCTCAGACTGGTGTCCGATTGCTCTGACCTGAGCCGTGGGTGTCGAGTATAATCCCTCAATAGCTTTCATAAACCGTCCCTCAAAACCCATTAGTGACAGCACTCTCAACATATATTTCCAGTCGACTCGGTCGAATGCCTTCTCCGCATCCAAAGATAGGATCAGAGAAGGCATCCCCCTGTCCCGGAGAAAGTCAATAACCGACACCATTCTACGTATATTGTCGGGGGCCTCCCTGTCCTTGATAAATCCAACTTGATCAGGGTGTATGATTGAGGGCAGGATGTGTTTCAGTCTATTGGCTAGTATTTTAGTAACTATCTTAAGGTCCTGGTTGATAAGGGAAATCGGTCTATAATTAGCGCAAAAATGGGGGTCCTTTCCCTGTTTTGGGATCACCACTATCCTAGCCTGAAGCAGTTCTATAGGTATTTCTCCCCCTTCCATAATGTGGTTGGCAAATACCACCAAGTGAGGCAATAGTATATCTCTAAAAGCTTTATAATATTCCCCTGGGAATCCATCTGGACCTGGGGCTTTGCTAGGTTTAAGATCTTTAATGGCAGCTCGTACCTCCTCAGGTGTAATTTTAGCGTTCAGGGCCTCCCTATCTTCCTCAGAAATTGGTTTCAGGTCTGCTTTATGTAAAAAAGAATCAAATACTTTTTCCGTCAAAGGGCAGTGTTGCACTTTAGTCCCATCATACAAGTCGCTATAAAAGTGAGCAAATGTGTCAACAATTTCCTGTGGGTGGGATGTCATGCGTCCCTTCGAGTCTTGTATGTTCGGTATTGATAAGGCCTGATAATTGTCTCTGATTTTTTTCGCTAGATATCTATCAGGTTTATTTGAGAAGATAAAGTAGTTTGTTTTCAGTCTGTGTGCCGCTTTGACGGATTGTTCATTTAGTATGGTTTGTAGCTTATTTTTAGTGTTCTGCAATTGCGTCAATGTGGCTTGGGATTTAGTTATTCTATGTGCCCTCTCTAAGGAAGTAATCTCCGAGTATAATTGTTTCAGGAGTAGGGTGTGCTGTCTCCTGGCTGCTGTCTTTTCTTTAATTAATATACCTCTAATCACTGCTTTATGTGCCGCCCATGGTATGATAGGGTTACTCGTGGTATCTACATTAATCTGCCAATATTCCTCTAGATCCTTAAGAATTTTATCTTTTACGAGCGGATTTTTAATACAAGACGGATCATAAGTCCATGATTTTGTTCTCTTTGGGTCCAGTAGGTCCCCTAGACATAGTTTAGTAATTGAATGGTCTGACCATACACACGGAAGAATTTCTATATGTTGTAATATCGGTTGCAGTATCTGACTCGTATACACATAATCTATCTTCGAGTAACTGTTGTGTGCCGATGAGTAGAATGTGATGTCTCTAGCATCCCCATTAAGTACTTGCCAAGTGTCCTGCAGCGTATGCTGCTCGAGCATCCCCCCTATGTTCTTAGCTACCCCTTTCTGTCTATTCTTCTTTTTAGATTGCAGGTTAGCTGTGTGTTTCATCAGTGATTGTATATCTATGTTAAAGTCTCCTGCTAAGACTATACGTGTCCTAGACCAGTCAGTTAGTAGATGAGATATATTTTGAAAATATTTGTCTTGTTGTTCATTTGGGGCGTACACATTGCAGAAGACTATGTCTGTTCCCCCCACTTGACCTGACACCAGGAGGTATCTGCCATCTCTGTCTGCTATAGTTTCTTTGTGTGTGAAAGGTATAGAGGAATGAATAAGAATAGAGACTCCCCTTTTTTTAGAATCTATCGTAGAGTGGAATTGTTGTGGAAAGTCTCTAGCCCAGTATTTGGGAATGGTGGAGTGTAGGAAATGTGTTTCCTGGAGGAAAACTACAGTAGCTTTCAGTCGTCTATAATTAGTCAGTGCAGTCCTTCTTTTTATGTCGGTGTTAAGACCTCTCGCATTATGCAAGAGCAGTGTTATTCTAGCTAATGACATTCTTAAGCATAAAATTGTACACTACTCTTTTCTTACCAGTAGTTGAGTATTCTAGGGGTACCTTGTTCTCCCTCTGATGAGACCTCTCCCAACCTCTTAGCGATTCACCTATAATTGATGAGCTCTGCGTACGTGTGGGGCATCCCGTGACTCCAAAGAACAAAAACATAAACATTAATATAACTAAAAACATATTATAATATAACATTGTGCTGGTCATCTTCTGCCAACACCACCACAGTGTGTATTTTGTACATGGTCACAACAAAAACCACAATATGAAACATCTTATATAAATGTATTTTTTTTTGGTCTTTGTTTTTTTTTTTATGTGGGTGGGGGCAGCAGGGGGGCCCTCTCACATGTGCGTGTTGCGGTGGTGGAGTTGAGGGACTCAAGTGTTAGTGTGTGACTTCACGAAGTTCACTGTGACTTAGTGTGCGTTAAGCTGCTGCCGCTGGCCTACTTCCTTTTTCACCTGGCTCAGCTGCTTACTGAGCTCCACCCACACGGCGTGCGCACACAATTTTAACTGTGCCAATTTTGAGGACGCGGCACTGCAGCAGCGTAGCCACGTGTGGTGAAGGAGGAGGACTGAGTCAGGCGAGGCGACGACAACGACTCGGGTAAGGTAAGTGAAGCTCAGACTCGAGAGCCGGCTACCGGAGGCAAGTAAGCACTAAGCAGCAATATGTTTCATGATACCCTTAATTGTGCTGCTGAGCCTGGTGACTGCCTGTTAGGATTACTAGATATGTAATGTTCACTCTGTCTGTGTTTGGACTCGGTCCTGGGAGAATCTATAAGTTATAACTATAACTTTAATTATTATGGGAGGGACACGTCACTCACACACACCACTGCCACCAATGCAAAGTGTTCGCTGTCGCCTGTGATCAGTGAAGTGGCGCGCAACAGACTCAGCAGTCACATCTGCATCCGGCAGCACCCGGTTGGCTGGTGCGGTTTACTCATTAGGAGCGAACACTGTTTGTTCTGTTATAATGTGGTCGGCCAGTAGTACTGGGTTTATGAGGTTCAGGTCTTTTTCATATTTTCATTAGGCATACTGGCTGTCTTAAATGAAGGTTTTGTTTGTATATTGCAAGCGACCAGTTTGCTTTCTGAGATGGCATGTCTGTGTGTATTAACAGGAAGTTGCAAGGGAGACATCAGATTGTCTTAAAGAATTTGCAGACCAAACATTTTAATAAAAAAACATTCTTATATATATATGTGTATCTGTAAAGCATGAGCATCTATTCCCTGTGGCAAAAAACACAGATTTCTCCAACATAGGTGTGTCCGGTCCACGGCGTCATCCTTACTTGTGGGATATTCTCTTCCCCAACAGGAAATGGCAAAGAGCCCAGCAAAGCTGGTCACATGATCCCTCCTAGGCTCCGCCTACCCCAGTCATTCTCTTTGCCGTTGTACAGGCAACATCTCCACGGAGATGGCTTAGAGTTTTTTAGTGTTTAACTAAATCGATTCATTATTAACACATATTTAGCCTTGAGGAATCATTTTATCTGGGTATTTTGATATAATAATATCGGCAGGCACTGTTTTAGACACCTTATTCTTTAGGGGCTTTCCCAAAGCATAGGCAGAGACTCATTTTCGCGCCGGTGTTGCGCACTTGTTTTTGAGAGGCATGGCATGCAGTCGCATGTGAGAGGAGCTCTGATACTTAGAAAAGACTTTCTGAAGGCGTCATTTGGTATCGTATTCCCCTTGGGGCTTGGTTGGGTCTCAGCAAAGCAGATACCAGGGACTGTAAAGGGGTTAAAGTTCAAAACGGCTCCGGTTCCGTTATTTTAAGGGTTAAAGCTTCCAAATTTGGTGTGCAATACTTTTAAGGCTTTAAGACACTGTGGTGAAAATATGGTGAATTTTGAACAATTCCTTCATGTTTTTTCGCAATTGCAGTAATAAAGTGTGTTCAGTTTAAAATTTAAAGTGACAGTAACGGTTTTATTTTAAAACGTTTTTTGTACTTTGTTATCAAGTTTATGCCTGTTTAACATGTCTGAACTACCAGATAGACTGTGTTCTGAATGTGGGGAAGCCAGAATTCCTATTCATTTAAATAAATGTGATTTATGTGACAATGACAATGATGCCCAAGATGATTCCTCAAGTGAGGGGAGTAAGCATGGTACTGCATCATTCCCTCCTTCGTCTACACGAGTCTTGCCCACTCAGGAGGCCCCTAGTACATCTAGCGCGCCAATACTCCTTACTATGCAACAATTAACGGCTGTAATGGATAATTCTGTCAAAAACATTTTAGCCAAAATGAACACTTATCAGCGTAAGCGCGACTGCTCTGTTTTAGATACTGAAGAGCATGATGACGCTGATAATAATATTTCTGAAGGGCCCCTAACCCAGTCTAATGGGGCCAGGGAGGTTTTGTCTGAGGGAGAAATTACTGATTCAGGGAACATTTCTCAACAAGCTGAACCTGATGTGATTGCATTTAAATTTAAGTTGGAACATCTCCGCATTCTGCTTAAGGAGGTATTATCCACTCTGGATGATTGTGACAAGTTGGTCATCCCAGAGAAACTATGTAAAATGGACAAGTTCCTAGAGGTGCCGGGGCTACCAGAAGCTTTTCCTATACCCAAGCGGGTGGCGGACATTGTTAATAAAGAATGGGAAAGGCCCGGTATTCCTTTCGTCCCTCCCCCCATATTTAAAAAATTGTTTCCTATGGTCGACCCCAGAAAGGACTTATGGCAGACAGTCCCCAAGGTCGAGGGAGCGGTTTCCACTTTAAACAAACGCACCACTATACCCATAGAGGATAGTTGTGCTTTCAAAGATCCTATGGATAAAAAATTAGAAGGTTTGCTTAAAAAGATGTTTGTTCAGCAGGGTTACCTTCTACAACCAATTTCATGCATTGTCCCTGTCGCTACAGCCGCATGTTTCTGGTTCGATGAGCTGATAAAGGCGGTCGATAGTGATTCTCCTCCTTATGAGGAGATTATGGACAGAATCAATGCTCTCAAATTGGCTAATTCTTTCACCCTAGACGCCACTTTGCAATTGGCTAGGTTAGCGGCTAAGAATTCTGGGTTTGCTATTGTGGCGCGCAGAGCGCTTTGGTTGAAATCTTGGTCGGCTGATGCGTCTTCCAAGAACAAGCTACTTAACATTCCTTTCAAGGGGAAAACGCTGTTTGGCCCTGACTTGAAAGAGATTATCTCTGATATCACTGGGGGTAAGGGCCACGCCCTTCCTCAGGATCGGCCTTTCAAGGCAAAAAATAAACCTAATTTTCGTCCCTTTCGTAGAAACGGACCAGCCCAAAGTGCTACGTCCTCTAAGCAAGAGGGTAATACTTCTCAAGCCAAGCCAGCTTGGAGACCAATGCAAGGCTGGAACAAGGGTAAGCAGGCCAAGAAACCTGCCACTGCTACCAAGACAGCATGAAATGTTGGCCCCCGATCCGGGACCGGATCTGGTGGGGGGCAGACTCTCTCTCTTCGCTCAGGCTTGGGCAAGAGATGTTCTGGATCCTTGGGCGCTAGAAATAGTCTCCCAAGGTTATCTTCTGGAATTCAAGGGACTTCCCCAAAGGGGGAGGTTCCACAGGTCTCAGTTGTCTTCAGACCACATAAAAAGACAGGCATTCTTACATTGTGTAGAAGACCTGTTAAAAATGGGAGTGATTCATCCTGTTCCATTAAGAGAACAAGGGATGGGGTTCTACTCCAATCTGTTCATAGTTCCCAAAAAAGAGGGAACGTTCAGACCAATCTTAGATCTCAAGATCTTAAACAAGTTTCTCAAGGTTCCATCGTTCAAGATGGAAACAATTCGAACTATTCTTCCTTCCATCCAGGAAGGTCAATTCATGACCACGGTGGATTTAAAGGATGCGTATCTACAAATTCCTATCCACAAGGAACATCATCGGTTCCTGAGGTTCGCATTCCTGGACAAACATTACCAGTTCGTGGCGCTTCCTTTCGGATTAGCCACTGCTCCAAGGATTTTCACAAAGGTACTAGGGTCCCTTCTAGCTGTGCTAAGACCAAGGGGCATTGCTGTAGTACCTTACTTGGACGACATTCTGATTCAAGCGTCGTCCCTTCCTCAAGCAAAGGCTCACACGGACATTGTCCTGGCCTTTCTCAGATCTCACGGATGGAAAGTGAACGTGGAAAAGAGTTCTCTATCTCCGTCAACAAGGGTTCCCTTCTTGGGAACAATAATAGACTCCTTAGAAATGAGGATTTTTCTGACAGAGGCCAGAAAAACAAAACTTCTAGACTCTTGTCGGATACTTCATTCCGTCTCAGGGTCTTTGGTCTCGGGAAGAATCTCTGTTACCGATAAATATTCTGGAACTGAGAGCGATATTCAATGCTCTCAAGGCTTGGCCTCAGCTAGCGAGGGCCAAGTTCATACGGTTTCAATCAGACAACATGACAACTGTTGCGTACATCAACCATCAGGGGGGAACAAGGAGTTCCCTGGCGATGGAAGAAGTGACCAAAATCATTCTATGGGCGGAGTCTCACTCCTGCCACCTGTCTGCTATCCACATCCCAGGAGTGGAAAATTGGGAAGCGGATTTTCTGAGTCGTCAGACATTGCATCCGGGGGAGTGGGAACTCCACCCGGAAATCTTTGCCCAAGTCACTCAGCTGTGGGGCATTCCAGACATGGATCTGATGGCCTCTCGTCAGAACTTCAAAGTTCCTTGCTACGGGTCCAGATCCAGGGATCCCAAGGCGGCTCTAGTGGATGCACTAGTAGCACCTTGGACCTTCAAACTAGCTTATGTGTTCCCGCCGTTTCCTCTCATCCCCAGGCTGGTAGCCAGGATCAATCAGGAGAGGGCGTCGGTGATCTTGATAGCTCCTGCGTGGCCACGCAGGACTTGGTATGCAGATCTGGTGAATATGTCATCGGCTCCACCTTGGAAGCTACCTTTGAGACGAGACCTTCTTGTTCAGGGTCCGTTCGAACATCCGAATCTGGTTTCACTCCAGCTGACTGCTTGGAGATTGAACGCTTGATCTTATCGAAGCGAGGGTTCTCAGATTCTGTTATCGATACTCTTGTTCAGGCCAGAAAGCCTGTAACTAGAAAGATTTACCACAAAATTTGGAAAAAATATATCTGTTGGTGTGAATCTAAAGGATTCCCTTGGGACAAGGTTAAGATTCCTAGGATTCTATCCTTCCTTCAAGAAGGATTGGAAAAAGGATTATCTGCAAGTTCCCTGAAGGGACAGATTTCTGCCTTGTCTGTGTTACTTCACAAAAAGCTGGCCGCTGTGCCAGATGTTCAAGTCTTTGTTCAGGCTCTGGTTAGAATTAAGCCTGTTTACAAACCTTTGACTCCTCCTTGGAGTCTCAATTTAGTTCTTTCAGTTCTTCAGGGGGTTCCGTTTGAACCCTTGCATTCCGTTGATATTAAGTTATTATCTTGGAAAGTTTTGTTTTTAGTTGCAATTTCTTCTGCTAGAAGAGTTTCAGAATTATCTGCTCTGCAGTGTTCTCCTCCTTATCTGGTGTTCCATGCAGATAAGGTGGTTTTACGTACTAAACCTGGTTTTCTTCCAAAAGTTGTTTCTAACAAAAACATTAACCAGGAGATTATCGTACCTTCTCTGTGTCCGAAACCAGTTTCAAAGAAGGAACGTTTGTTGCACAATTTGGATGTTGTTCGCGCTCTAAAATTCTATTTAGATGCTACAAAGGATTTTAGACAAACATCTTCCTTGTTTGTTGTTTATTCCGGTAAAAGGAGAGGTCAAAAAGCAACTTCTACCTCTCTCTCTTTTTGGATTAAAAGCATCATCAGATTGGCTTACGAGACTGCCGGACGGCAGCCTCCCGAAAGAATCTCAGCTCATTCCACTAGGGCTGTGGCTTCCACATGGGCCTTCAAGAACGAGGCTTCTGTTGATCAGATATGTAGGGCAGCGACTTGGTCTTCACTGCACACTTTTACCAAATTTTACAAGTTTGATACTTTTGCTTCTTCTGAGGCTATTTTTGGGAGAAAGGTTTTGCAAGCCGTGGTGCCTTCCATTTAGGTGACCTGATTTGCTCCCTCCCTTCATCCGTGTCCTAAAGCTTTGGTATTGGTTCCCACAAGTAAGGATGACGCCGTGGACCGGACACACCTATGTTGGAGAAAACAGAATTTATGTTTACCTGATAAATTACTTTCTCCAACGGTGTGTCCGGTCCACGGCCCGCCCTGGTTTTTTTAATCAGGTCTGATAATTTATTTTCTTTAACTACAGTCACCACGGTACCATATGGTTTCTCCTATGCAAATATTCCTCCTTAACGTCGGTCGAATGACTGGGGTAGGCGGAGCCTAGGAGGGATCATGTGACCAGCTTTGCTGGGCTCTTTGCCATTTCCTGTTGGGGAAGAGAATATCCCACAAGTAAGGATGACGCCGTGGACCGGACACACCGTTGGAGAAAGTAATTTATCAGGTAAACATAAATTCTGTTTTTCTCTATGTATAAAAAAAGTATTGATTCGCTTTTGCTGTACAAGCATTGTTTCTCATAGATACTCTGTACACAAAAAATAAGTTTGTAGGTTCTCTAGCTGTGCAAGGTCTCTTTCTGCAAAACTACTAGTTTTGCTCCCACTGCATGCTCTTTATACATGCTCTCTGCATTTTACATTGAAAACTGTCTGTATGGAATGCTTTTTTAGTGTGATCACTGCTAAACAGGTGAGGGCCTGCTTAATACCACCTTCCTCCATTTATATTGCTCTTGGGGGCAATGACCAAGCATTTACTTATGCAAAGCAGCCAAACAATAAAGATTGACTTAAAGGGACACTATACCCAAAAAAATTATTTCATGATTCAGGTAGAGAATACAATTTTAAACAATATTCTCATTTACTTCTATTTAATTTGCTTCATTCTTTAGATATCCTCTGCTGAAGAAATAGCAATGCACATGGGTGAGCCAATCACATGAGACATTTATGTGCAGCCACCAATCAGCAGCTACTAAGCCTATCTAGATATGCTTTTCAGCAAAGTATATCAAGAGAATGAAGCAAAATAGATAATAGAAGTAAATTAGAAAGTTGTTTAAAATGGCATGCTCTTTCTCAAGCATGAAAGAAAATGTTTGGGTTTCATGACCCTTTAAGCTCTAATAATTATTACCATATAACTGGGTAGTATGAGTCAAGTGAGGCATTTGCTTTAAGTTCAAATTAATAGATTAGTCAATGTAAGTAATTAGTAAAATATTGGATTGCAGTCTGCTTGCTTTATTTATTCAGTATTGCTTCACTTGTTATATATTGGCTTGGCTGGTGGTAGCTGGTTAGTATTATCTAATTATGATCTTAAATGTATTTTTATTGTCTGTTATACTTTCTTTGATTCCCTACTGGGGAGGGGGCTGTGTGTGTGACAAATGGAACCTCTGTATACATCTGTATATAAGTACTGGGGAAGGGTCTGTGTTTGTAACAAAGGGAACCTCTATAATATATATCATTATATAAGTATTGGGGAGTGGCCTGTGTGTGTAACAAAGGGAACCTCTATAATATATATCTGTATATAAGGAACTGGGGAGGGGGCTGTGTGTGTGACAGAGAACCTTAATTGTCATTGGCTCACCCATATGTTCAGTTAGAAACCAGTAGTGCATTGCTGCTCCTTCAACAAATGATACCAAGAGAATTAAGCAAATTTGATGATAGAAGTAAACTGGAAAGTTGTTTAAAATTGTATGTTCTACTTAAATCATGAAAGAAATGTTTTGGGTTTCATGTCCCTTTAAAGTTAAATTTTGACTTTACTCTCCCTTTTAAAATTGATTTCTCTAAACCTCCTCTGGTTTCAGTTAAAATGAAGATAGTTTTATCTTATAGGATCATGTATCTCTTATTGAAAGGAAATATACGAATACAAATGAATGATTTTACCTCTTTAGCTGCCAGTAACAAGTGATTTTACCCCCTTGTCTGCCCCTCATTACTTTCTGCTCCATATTGTAGTGCATATAGGTATGGGGATTTTTTTTGCATAAGCACTTGTTAAATTACAATATTTAGTTCTTAGTAAAAATATTTAAGGAAAAAAATTGTCTCATTATATGGCAATTAAAAACATGGTGGGGGAGGGGCATATGAGGTGGGAGGGGCAAGGGAGGTGGGAGGGGCAATATGGTAGAGGAGGGGCAGAGGTAGTTAGGTGGAGCAAAAAGGGGATGGGGGGCCCTGCCACACTTTTGCCCGGGGGCCCTGGTTGGTCTCAGTCCGCCCCTGTACATAAACCTGACTCATGGCAAATATAAGTACAATACATATATTTAGAACTTTACATTAATACATAAAGTGTCAAACCATAGCCGAGAGTGTCTTTAAGAAATAAAAACATACTTACCGAAAAACACCCATCCACATATAGCAGATAGCCAAACCAGTACTGAAACAGTTATCAGTAGAGGTAATGGAATATGTGAGTATATCGTCGATCTGAAAAGGGAGGTAGGAGATGATTCTCTATGACCAATAACAGAGAACCTATGAAAAGATTTCCCGAGAGGAAAACCATTGAATTGAATAGGTGATACTCCCTTCACGTCCCTCTGACATTCACTGTACTCTGAGAGGAATCGGGCTTTAAAATGCTGAGAAGCGCATATCACAGACGAAAATCAAGCACAAACTTACTTCACCACCTCCATAGGAGGCAAAGTTTGTAAAACTGAATTGTGGGTGTGGTGAGGGGTGTATTTATAGGCATTTTGAGGTTTGGGAAACTTTGCCCCTCCTGGTAGGATTGTATATCCCATACGTCGCAAGCTCATGGACTCTTGCCAATTACATGAAAGAAATTAACATGTATATGGTAATTAAATGGTAGATCACCAAGTCCTTTCAAGTCCCAATACACAATATACTATCTAGAGGAAGCATTTACAGGCATGTGAAAGCAGATTGGGATTTTAAATAACATATTATAATTGTTCAGATGTTTCATTTGTACCTCAGTATTGTATAAATGTATATTTAAAGCACGTGGTAGATGTGTCTAAGGTTTATATAATATATTAAATATGAAGTGATATCCACAGATGTGCAATGTATTACATGAGCAGCTGTATTGCCCTATTTA
Source organism: Bombina bombina (assembly GCF_027579735.1). Taxonomy (NCBI): domain Eukaryota; kingdom Metazoa; phylum Chordata; class Amphibia; order Anura; family Bombinatoridae; genus Bombina; species Bombina bombina. The sequence goes on along the minus strand of NC_069506.1, from coordinate 186,555,546 downwards.
AAATATATGCTCAACAATATTTGTCTTCGTTTTTCAGACATTTGATTGACAAATGATATTTAGGATGTATAAAAGGTTCTATATTCTGAAATGGGCAATGCCTATGTAATTTGTGCTATGAATTGTATCATATAGTTTTATGCACTCAATATTAAAGTGAAATAATATAAATATATATTTATCAATAGTGATATTTGTTCCAACAGAATTCTAAGTGCAGGTACGTATGGAATATGGAAACATGATTTTTAAGTACATCTCTTAAGATATTATAAGTAGAATTGTATGGAAGCATACGTCAGATAGGTATATTCATATTATGTTTACTATAAACATATATGTTTGAGAGATATCGGCATACCCCATGTCTGGTATTGAAATATACATGCTCAGTTAAATTAAATAATACCATATCAAATTGACCAAATAGTTTATTGAGCACGAAAATATGTGTATTAAATGAACACTTTAAAAAATATATGAGAAAATATATTTTTTTGTATATAGTATTTCTCTTGTTAAGTGTATCCAGTCCACGGATCATCCATTACTTATGGGATATTCTCCTTCCCAACAGGAAGTTGCAAGAGGATCACCCAAGCAGAGCTGCTATATAGCTCCTCCCCTCACATGTCATATCCAGTCATTCTCTTGCAACTCTCAACATAGATGGAGGTCGGGAGAGGACTGTGGTGTTTTATACTTAGTTTATTTCTTCAATCAAAAGTTTGTTATTTTTAAATGGCACCGGAGTGTGCTGTTTATCTCAGGCAGTATTTGGAAGAAGAATCTGCCTGCGTTTTTCTATGATCTTAGCAGAAGTAACTAAGATCCATTTGCTGTTCTCACACATTCTGAGGAGTGAGGTACTTCAGAGGGGGAATGGCGTGCAGTTTTTCCTGAAAATAAGGTATGTGCAGTAAAATATTTTTCTAAGGAATGGAATTGACTAAGAAAATACTGCTGATACCGAAGTAATGTAAGTAAAGCCTTCAATGCAGTGATAGCGACTGGTATAAGGCTTATTAATAGAGATACATAGTCTCATAAAAATGTGTTTTAAAACGTTTGCTGGCATGTTTAATCGTTTTTTAACGTACATTGGTGATAAAACTGTAATGTTAGTATAGCCTTAAATGCAGTGAAAGCGACTGGTATCAGGCTGATTAATAGAGATACATACTCTTATAAAAATGTGTTTTAAAGCGTTTGCTGGCATGTTTAATCGTTTTTTGACATATGTTTGGTGATAAAACTTATTGGGGCCTAATTTTTCCACATGGCTGGCTTAAATTCTGCATAGAAACAGTTAACTGAGGCTTCCCACTGTTGTAATATGAGTGGGAGGGGCCTAATTTAGCGCTTTTTTGCGCAGTTAAGATTACAAAATGAATCATCCAGATTCCCTCAGCAGTCCCATGATTACTACAGGACATCTCTATAGGGCTAAAAAGACTTCCAAAATCGTTTATAGGGAAGGTAATCCACAGCTCAGCTGTGGCAGTTTTGTTGTGTCTGTTTAAAAACGTCTATGTTGTTTTTTTTTTTGTTTTTTTTTTATCTGTTTTTTTGCATTAAGAGGTTAATCATCCATTTGCAAGTGGGTGCAATGCTCTGTTACCTTATTACATATACTGTTTTTCAAATTTTTACTAAATTTGTTTCTCTTAAAGGCACAGTAACGTTTTTTATATTGCTTGTTAACCTGATTTAAAGTGTTTTCCAAGCTTACTAGTCTCATTATTAGTCTGTTCTAACATGTCTGACATAGAGGAAGCTCTGTGTTCATTATGTTTAAAAGCCATGGTGGAACCCCATATTAGAATGTGTACCAGATGTACTGATTTCATGTTAAACAATAAAGATAATTTTTTGTCTTTAAAAACATTATCACCAGAGGATTCTGTCGAGGGAGAATTTATGCCGACTAACTCTCCCCACGTGTCAGACCCTTTGACTCCCGCTTTAGGGACTCACGCTCAAATGGCACCAAGTACATCAAGGGCGCCCATAGCGTTTATTTTACCAGAGGATTCTGTCGAGGGGGAAGTTATGCCGACTAACTCTCCCCACGTGTCAGATCCTTCGACTCCCGCTTCAGGGACTCACGCTCAAATGGCGCCAAGTACATAAAGGGCGCCCATAGCGTTTATTTTACAAGACATGGCAAAGGTTGTGAATAATACACTGGCAGCGGTATTAGTCAGACTACCTGAAATTAAAGGAAAGCAAGATAGCTCTGGGGGTAGTTACAGAGCATACAGACGCTTTAAGAACCATATCTGATACTGCCTCATAATATGCAGAAGCTGGGGAGCTTCGGTCTGTGGGTGATATTTTTGACTCAGGGAAGATGATTTAACCTGATTCTGATATTTCTAGATTTAAAATGTATGCTTGAGAACCTCCACTTGTTGCTCAGGGAGGTTTTAGCTGCTCTGATTGACTGTGTACAATCGCAGTGCCAGAGAAATTGTGTAGACTGGATAAATACTATGCAGTGCCGGTGTGTACTGATGTTTTTCCAATACCTAAAGAGATTTACTAAAATTATTAATTAGGAATGGGATAGACCAGGTGTGCCGTTCTCTTCCCCTCCTATTTTTAGAAAAATGTTTCTAATAGTTGCCACCACACGGGACTTATGGCAGACAGTTCCTAAGGTGGAGAGAAGATTTTCTACTCTAGCTAACGTACCACTTATCCTGTCGAGGACAGTTGTGCCTTTTTAGATCCAATGGATAAAAAAATTAGAAGGTTACCTTAGGAAAATGTTTATTCAACAAGGTTTTATCCTGCAGCCCCTTGCATGCATTGCTTTTGTCACTGCTGCTGCGGCGTTCTGGTTTAAGTCTCTGGATGAGGCTTTACAGGTACCGACTCCATTGGATGAATACTTGACAAGCTTAGAGCACTTAAGCTAGCCAATTCCTTTGTTTCTGATGCATTGTTTTTTTTGTCTAAACTAACGGCTAAGAATTCTGTTTTTACTATGCTGGCGTGCACAGCGCTATGGCTTATATTATGGTCAGCTGTCGTGACTTTACTAAATAAGCTACTTACTTCCCTTCAAGGGGCAGACCCTATTCGGCCTTGGTTTGAAGGAGATTATTGCTAATATCACTGGAGGAAGAGGTAATGTCCTTCCTCAGGACAGGTCCAAATCAAGGGCCAGAAAGTCTAATTTTCGTGCCTTTCGAAACTTCAAGGCAGGCGTGGCATCAATTTCCTCTGAGGCAAATCAAGAGAGAACTTTTGCTCAGTCCAAGACGGTCTGGTGACAACCGGACCTGGAACAAAGATAAGCAGGCCAAGGAGCCTGCTGCTGCCTCTAAGACAGCATGTATAACGGCTCCCTATCCGGTAACGGATCCTGTAGGGGGCAGACTTTCATTTTTCGCCCAGGCGTGGGAGAGAGAGGGAGGCCTAGGATCCCTGGGCATTGGAAATTATATCCCAGAGATATCTTCTGGTTTTCAAAGCTTTTCCCCCCAAAAAAGGGGAGATTTCACCTTTCACAATTATCTGCAAACCGAATAAAGAAAGAGGCATTCTTACACTGTGTACGAGACCCATCCAGTTCCAGGGGAGGAACAGGGATAGAATTTTTACTCAAATCTGTTTGTGGTTCCCAAGGAGAGGGAACCTTCAGATCTATTTTGGATCTAAAGATCTTAGACAAATTCCTTAGAATTCCATCATTTAAGTTGGAAACTATTCGTACCATCTTAACTATGATCCAGGAGAGTCATTAGAGGACTACAATGGATTTGAAGGATGCTTATCCCCACATTACGATGCATAAAGATCACCATCGTTTTTTCATGTTTGCCTTTCTAGACAGGCATTACCAGTTTGTAGTTCTTTCCTTTGGGTTAACTACAGCCCCAAGAATCTTTATGGAGGTTCTGGGGTCGCTTTGGCGGTCCTTAGGCCGCGGGGCATAAAAATGGCCCCTTATTTAGACGACATCCTGATACAGGCGTCAAACATCCAAGTTCCCAAGTCTCATACAGACGTAGTACTGACATTTCTGAGATCGCATGGGGGGAAAGTGAACAAGGAAAGAGTTCTCTATCCCCAATCTCAAGGGTTTCCCTCCTAGGGAACAGATGCCAGCCTTCTAGGTTGGGGTGCAGTCTGGAACTCCCTGAAGGCTCAGGGATCGTGGACTCAGGAGGAGACACTCCTTCCAATAAATATTCTGGAACTGAGAGCGATATTCAATGCTCTTCAGGCTTGGCCTCAGTTAGCAACTCTGAGGTACATCATATTTCAGTCGGACAATATCACGACTGTGGCTTACATCAACCATCAAGGGGGAACAAAGTTCCCTAGCGATGTTAGAAGTCTTGAAATAATTCACTGGACAGAGACTCACTCTTGTCTATCAGCTATACTTATCCCAGGTGTTGAGAACTGGGAGACGGATTTTCTAAGTCGTCAGACTTTTTATCCGGGGGAGTTGGAATTCCCTCCGGAGGTGTTTGCACAAGATCAAGCAGGAGAGTGCTTGGTGTTTTTTTGACAGCGCCTGCGTGGCCACGCAGGACCTGATATGCAGATCTGGTGGACATGTCATCCTTTCCACCACGGTCTCTGCTTCTGAGACAGGACCCTCTACCTCAGGGTCCTTTCAACCATCTAAATTTAACTAATCTGAGTTGGACTGCCTGGAGACTGAACGTTTGATGTTATCAAAGCATGGCTTCTCCGAGTCAGTCATTGATACCTTAATACAGGCATGAAAACCTGTCTCTAGGAAAATTTAACATAGATAGGGTGTAAATATCTTATTGTTATGAATCCAAGGGTTACTCATGGAGTAAAGTCTGGATTCCCAGGATATTATCTTTTCTCCAAGATGATTTTGAGAAAGGGTTGTCAGCTAGTTCCTTAAAAGGACAGATTTTTACTGTCTATTCTTTTGCTCAAGTGTCTGGCAGGTATTCTAGACGTTCAGGCTTTTGGTCAGGCTTTGGTGAGAACCAAGCCTGTGTTTAAAACTGTTGCTCCGCCATGAAGCTTAAACCTGGTTCTTAAGGTTCTTCAAGGAGTTCCGTTTGAACTTTTTTCATTCCATAGATATCAAACTTTTATCTTGGAAAGTTCCTTCTTGGTAGCTATTTCCTCGGCTCGTAGAGTCTCCGAGTTATCTGCATTACAATGTGATTCTCCTTATTTGGTCTTCCGTACGGATAAGGTAGTCCTGCGTACCAACCTGGGTTTTTACCTAAGGTGGTATCTAACAAGAATATCACTCAATAGATTGTTGTTCCGTTCTTGTATCCTAATCCTTCTTCAAAGAAGGAACGTCTATTACACAATTTGGTCGTGACTCGTGCTTTAAAGTTTTACTTACAAGCTACTTCAGATTTTCATCAAACATTCACCTTGTTTGTTGTCTATTCTGGACAGAGGAGAGGTCAAAAGACTTCAGCAACCTCTCTGTCTTTTTGGTAAAAAAGCATAATTCATTTAGCTTATGAGACTGCTGGACAGCAGTCTTCTGAAGGGATTACAGCTCATTCTACTAGAGCTGTGGTTTTCACTTGGGCCTTTTTAGAAGGAGGCTTCTGTTGAACAGATTTACGAGACGGAGTCTTGGTCTGCTCCTCATACTTTTTCAAATTTTACAAATTTGATACTTTGCTTCTTCGGAGGCTATTTTTGGGAGAAAAGGTTTTTTTACAGGCAGTGGTCACTTCCGTTTAAGTACCTGCCTTGTCCCTCCCATCATCCGTGTACTTTAGCTTTGGTATTGGTATCCCATAAGTAATGGATGATCCGTGGACTGGATACACTTAACAAGAGAAAACATAATTTATGCTTACCTGATAAATTTATTTCTCTTGTAGTGTATCCAGTCCACGGCCCGCCCTGTCCTTTTAATGCAGGTCTAAATTTTAATTAAACTACAGTCACCCCTGCACCCTATGGTTTCTCCTTTCTTGTCTTGTTTCGGTCGAATGACTGGATATGACATGTGAGGGGAGGAGCTATATAGCAGCTCTGCTTGGGTGATCCTCTTGCAACTTCCTGTTGGGAAGAAGAATATCCCATAAGTAATGGATGATCCGTGGACTGGATACACTACAAGAGAAATAAATTTATCAGGTAAGCATAAATTATATTTTTCTAATGAAACTACATTCCATTGCCTATTGTGCCCCCGGTGTTCAATGTGAGAATTACAGCCAGAGAAATTCAATCAAAGGGAGATTGAATTACAAAGTGGCAATTCCCAGTAATCTATGAGAGGTGAGCTCCGGCTCAAAGGGCATATCCAGATTCTATTGAATGATACAAGAAATGGGAAGGAGTTTATGAGAGATAAAACTCTTAGCACAGAAGGTGAAAGGGGCTGATGCTACTTACTTTGACTTGTGACTGATTGAGCCTGACCTTTGCCTGGTTAAACTTACTGCCTTGGATATACAATCTTGGTGAGATAAACGTTTGGGACCCTCTTTATACCGCAAGAGTAAACAAATTGGACCTACTATTAACCTTCAGATTGTTCAATATCTCCCTTAAAATATATGACAATAGAGATATCTGGAAATGTGAAACTCTCATATTGGTTATCTGGTAATGTATGGTGATTGTTAAATATATTTAATATTTTAAATCAAAGGTAGTCTCTATCGCAGTAGTTTAAGTATAGCTGTGATTTGTAAGTGTAATTTGTAGTCACAGGTAGGTTCCATAGGCCTGTGTAGTCTATTAATAATATCACCGAGATTATGAGTTTTGAGGTAACAGGGGTGCGTTGCTAACAAGCTTTTTTTTTTTACGCTACCTTAAGACGACGCTGGTATTACGTTTTTTTTTTAAACCCGGCGTTAGCCGCAAAAAGGTGAGCGTAGAGCAAAATTTAGCTCCACATCTCACCTCAATACCAACGTTGCTTACGGTAGCGGTAAGCTGGTAAAACTTGCTCGTGCACGATTTCCCCATAGGAAACAATGGGGCTGAGCCGGCTGAAAAAAAACCTAACACTTGCAAAAAAGCAGCGTTCAGCTCCTAACGCAGCCCCATTGATTCCTATGGGGAAAGAAAAGTTATGTCTACACCTAACACCCTAACATGAACCCCGAGTCTAAACACCCCTAATCTTACACTTATTAACCCCTAATCTGCCGTTCCCGACATCGTCACTACCTACATTATAATTATTAACCCCAACTCTGCCACTCCGGACACCGCCGCCACCTACATTATCCCTATGAACCCCTAATCTGCTGCCCCCAACATCGCCAAACCCTACATTATATTTATTAACCTCTAATCTGCCCCCCCCCCCAATGTCGCCGCAACTTAACTACACTTATTAACCCCTAATCTGCCGCCGCCAACGTTGCCGCCACTATAATAAAGTTATTAACCCCTAAACCTAAGTCTAACCCTAACACCCCCCTAATTTAAATATAATTTAAATAAATCTAAATAAAATAACTACAATTAAATAAATTATTCCTATTTAAAACTGAATACTTACCTATAAAATAAACCCTAAGCTAGCTACAATATAACTTATAGTTACATTGTAGCTAGCTTAGGATTTATATTTATTTTACGGGCAACTTTGTATTTATTTTAACTAGGTAGAATAGTTATTAAATAGTTATTAACTATTTAATAACTACCTAGTTAAAATAAATACAAATTTACCTGTAAAATAAATCCTAACCTAAGTTACAATTACACCTAACACTACACTATCATTAAATTAATTTACTAAATTACCTACAATTAAATACAATTAAATTAAATAAACTAAAGTACAAAAAAAAACACTAAATTACAGAAAATGAAAAATAATTATATTTTTTTAAACTAATTACACCTAATCTAATCCCCCTAATAAAATAAAAAATCCCTCCAAAATAATAAAATTCCCTACCCTATAGTAAATTACAAATAGCCCTTAAAAGGGCCTTTTGCGGGGAATTGCCCCAAAGTAATCAGCTCTTTTACCTGTAAAAAAAAAAATACAATACCCCCCCAACATTAAAACCCACCACCCACGCACCCAACCCTACTCTAAAACCCACCCAATCCCCCCTTAAAAAAAAACTAACACTACCCCCTTGAAGATCACCCTACCTTGAAACGTCTTCACCCAGCCGGGCACAAGTGGACCTCCAGAGGGGCAGAAGTCTTCATCCGATCCGGGCAGAAGAGGTCCTCCAAGCGGCAGAAATCTTCATCCAGACGGCATCTTCTATCTTCATCCATCCGGTAAATTACGTCATCCAAGATGGCGTCCCTTGAATTCCGATTGGCTGATAGGATTCTATCAGCCAATCGGAATTAAGGTAGGAAAAATCCTATTGGCTGATCCAATCAGCCAATAGGATTGAGCTTGCATTCTATTGGCTGATTGGAACAGATGCCGTCTGGATGAAGATTTCTGCCGCTTGGAGGACCACTTCTGCCCGGATCGGATGAAGACTTCTGCCCCTCTGGAGGTCCACTTGTGCCCGGATGGGTGAAGACGTTTCAAGGTAGGGTGATCTTCAAGGGGGTAGTGTTAGTTTTTTTTTAAGGGGGGATTGGGTGGGTTTTAGAGTAGGGTTGGGTGTGTGGGTGGTGGGTTTTAATGTTGGGAGGAGTATTGTATTTTATTTTACAGGTAAAAGAGCTGATTACTTTGGGGCAATGCCCCGCAAAAGGCCCTTTTAAGGGCTATTTGTAATTTAGTATAGGGTAGGGAATTTTATTATTTTGGGGGGCTTTTTTATTTTGTTAGGGGGATTAGATAAGGTGTAATTAGTTTAAAAAATTGTAATTATTTTTTATTTTCTGTAATTTAGGGTTGTTTAATTTAATTGTATTTAATTGTAGGTAATTTAGTAAATTAATTTAAAGATAGTGTAGTGTTAGGTGTAATTGTAACATAGGTTAGGATTTATTTTACAGGTAAATTTGTACTTTTTTTTAACTAGGTAGTTATTAAATAGTTAATAACTATTTAATAACTATTCTACCTAGTTAAAATAATTACAAAGTTGCCTGTAAAATAAATATAAACCCTAAGATAGATACTTTCAGGCCCATTTATCAAAGGGCTTGCGGACCTGATCCGACACTGCGGATCAGGTCCGCAAGACCTCGCTAAATGCGGAGAGCAATACGCTCTCCGCATTTAACATTGTACCAGCAGCTCACAAGAGCTGCTGGTGCAACGCCGCCCCCTGCTGACTTGCGGCCAATCGGCCGCCAGCAGGGAGGTGTCAATAAACCCGATCGTATTCAATCGGGTTGATTTCCGGCGTTTCCTGTCTGCCTGCTCAAAGCAGGCGGACAGGGTTATGGAGCAGCGGTCTTTGTGACCGCTGCTTCATAAGTTGTGTTTCTGGCGAGTCTGAAGACTCGCCAGCAACACGGCCCTTCAAGCTCTGTACGGAGCTTGATAAATGGGCCTGAATGTAACTATTAGTTATATTGTAGCTATCTTAAGGTTTATTTTACAGGTAAGTATTTAGTTTTAAATAGGAATAATTTATTTAATTGTTGTAATTTTATTTCGTTTTATTAAAATTATATTGAAGTTAGGGGGGGTTAGACTTAGGGTTAGAATTAGGTTTAGGGGTTTATAAATTTAATATAGTAGCGGCGACGTTGGGGCCGGAAGATTAGGGGTTAATAAATGTAGATAGGTGTCGGCGATGTTAGGGACGGCAGATTAGGGGTTAATAAAAACATAATTTATGCTTACCTGATAAATGTATTTCTCTTGTGATGTATCGAGTCCACGGATTCATCCTTACTTGTGGGATATTCTCCTCCCCTACAGGAAGTGGCAGAGAGAGCACCCACAGCAGAGCTGTCTATATAGCTCACCCCTTAGCTCCACCCCCCAGTCATTCGACCGAAGGCTAGGAAGAAAAAGGAGAAACTATAGGGTACAGTGGTGACTGAAAGTTTAAAAATAAAAATATATATGCCTGTCTTAATAAACAGGGCGGGCCGTGGACTCGATACATCACAAGAGAAATAAATTTATCAGGTAAGCATAAATTATGTTTTCTCTTGTAAGATGTATCGAGTCCACGGATTCATCCTTACTTGTGGGATACCAATACCAAGTTTTAGGACACGGATGAAGGGAGGGACAAGACAGGGACCTTAAACGGAAGGCACCACTGCTTGTAGAACCTTTCTCCCAAAAATAGCCTCCGAAGAAGCAAAAGTATCAAATTTGTAAAATTTGGAAAAAGTATGAAGCGAAGACCAAGTCGCCGCATTACAAATCTGTTCAACAGAAGCCTCATTTTTAAAAGCCCATGTGGAAGCCACAGCTCTAGAAGAATAAGCAGTAATTATTTCAGGAGGCTGCTGTCCAACAGTCTCATAGGCCAAACGGATGATGCTTATCAGCCAAAAGGAAAGAGAGGTAGCCATAGCCCTTTGACCTCTCCGCTTACCAGAATAAACAACAAACAATGAAGATGTTTGACGGAAATCTTTAGTTGCTTGTAAGTAGAACTTTAAAGCACGAACCACATCAAGATTGTGCAATAGACGTTCCTTCTTTGAAGAAGGATTAGGACACAGTGAAGGAACAACAATCTCTTGATTGATATTCTTATTAGAAACAACCTTAGGAAGAAACCCAGGTTTGGTAAGCAAAACCACCTTATCTGCATTGAAAATAAGATAAGGGGAATCACACTGTAAAGCAGATAGCTCAGAAACTCATTGAGCCGAAGAGATAGCTACTAAAAACAAAACTTTCCAAGATAGAAGCTTAATATCTATGGAATGCATAGGTTCAAACGGAACCCCTTGAAGAACTTTAAGAACTAAATTCAAACTCCATGGCGGAGCAACAGGTTTAAACATAGACGTTTGTGTAGTAGAATAGACAAAGCAGATATTTGCCCTTTTAGGGAACTAGCTGATAATCCCTTCTCCAAACCTTCTTGGAGAAAAGACAATATTCTAGGAATCCTAATCTTACTCCACGAGTAACCTTTGGATTCACACCAATAAAGATATTTGCGCCAAATCTTATGATAGATCTTTTTGGTGACAGGCTTTCTAGCCTGAATCAGGGTATCAATGACCGACTCAGAGAAACCACGCTTTGATAGAATCAGTCGTTCAATCTCCAAGCAGTCAGACGCAGAGAAACTAGATTTGGATGCTGAAAGGACCTTGGATTAGAAGGTCCCGCCTCATTGGCAGAGTCCACGGTGGAACCGAGGACATGTCCACTAGGTCTGCATACTAAGTCCTGCATGGCCACGCAGGTGCTATCAGAATCACTGAAGCTCTTTTCTGCTTGATTCTGGCAACCAGACGTGGGAGGAGAGGAAACGGAGGAAATACATAGGGCAAATTGAAGGACCAAGGCACTGCTAGAGCATCTATCAGCACTGCCTGGGGATCCCGGGACCTAGACCCGTAACAAGGAAGTTTGGCATTCTGACGGGACGCCAACAGATCCAATTCTGGTGTGCCCCATAACTGAATCAGCTGAGCAAATACCTCCGGATGGCTTTCCCACTCCCCTGGATGAAAAGTCTGACGACTTAGGAAATCCGCCTCCCAGTTCTCTACTCCTGGGATGTAGATTGCTGAGAGATGGCAAGAGTGATCCTCTGCCCATTGGATTATTTTGGTTACCTCCATCATCGCTAGAGAACTAATTGTTCCTCCTTGATGATTGATATAAGCTACAGTCGTGATATTGTCCGACTGAAACGTGATGAATTTGGCCGCAGCAAGCCGAGGCCATGCCTGAAGCGCATTGAATATTGCTCTCAGTTCTAGAATGTTTATCGGAAGAAGAGATTCCTCCCGAGACCATAAGCCCTGTGCTTTCAGGGAGTTCCAGACTGCACCCCAGCCTAGCAGGCTGGCATCTGAAATGAGCCACTCTGGCCTGTGGAAGTACATTCCCTAAGACAGGTGGTCCTGAGACAACCACCAGAGAAGAGAATCTCTGGTCTCCTGGTCCAGATGCAGTTGAGGAGATAAATCTGCATAATCCTCATTCCACTGTTTGAGCATGCATAGTTGCAGTGGTCTGAGGTGTAGGCGGGCAAAAGGAACTATGTCCATTGCCGCTACCATGAGTCCGATTACCCCCATACACTGAGCCACTGATGGACGAGGAATGGAATGAAGAGCTCGGCAAGAGGTTAAGAGTTTTGATTTTCTGACCTCCGTCAGAAATATTTTCATTTCTACCGAATCTATCAGAGTCCCTAGAAAGGAAACTCTTGTAAGAGGGAAGAGAGAACTCATTTTCATGTTCACCTTCCACCCGTGAGATCTCAGAAAAGCCAACACGATGTCCATGTGAGATTTGGTTAGCTGGAAAAACGACGCCTGAATTAAGATGTCGTCTAGATAAAGCGCCACTGCTATGCCCCGTGGTCATAGAACTGCCAGAAGGGACCCTAGCACCTTTGTGAAAATTCTTGGAGCCGTGGCCAACCCGAAGGGAAGGGCCACAAACTGGTAATGCCTGATTAGAAAGGTGAATCTGAGAAATTGATGATGAATTCTGTGAATAGGGATGTGTAGATACGCATCCTTTAAGTCCACGGTAGTCTTATATTGACCCTCCTGGATCAGAGGTAGAATAGTCCGAATAGTCTCCATCTTGAATGATGGAACTTTGAGGAACTTGTTTAGAATTTTGAGATCCAAGATTGGTCTGAAAAATCCCTCTTTTTTGGGAACCACAAACAGGTTTGAGTAGAACCCTAGCCCCTGTTCCTCTTTTGGGACTGGGCGGATCACCCCCATGGTATGTAAGTCTTCTACAGGGCGTAAGAACGCCTCTCTCTTTGTCTGGTTTACAGACAGTCGAGAAATGTGAAATCTCCCCCTTGGAAGGGAGTCTTTGAATTCCAGAAGATATCCCTGGGACACAATTTCTAAAGCCCAGGGATTGTGAACATCTCTTGCCCAAGCCTGAGCGAAGAGAGAGAGTCTGCCCCCTACTAGATCCGGTCCCGGATTGGGGGCTACCCCTTCATGCTGTCTTAGAGGCAGCTGCAGGCTTCTTGGCCTGTTTACCCTTGTTCCAAGCCTGGTTAGGTCTCCAGACTGACTTGGATTGGGCAAAATTCCCCTCTTGCTTTGAAGCAGAGGAAGCTGAAGCAGGACCACTCTTAAAGTTCCGAAAGGAACTAAAATTATTTTGTTTGGTCCTCATCTTATTTGATCTATCCTGAGGAAGGGTATGACCATTCCCTCCAGTGATGTCTGAAATAATCTCTTTCAGTTTAGGCCCGAATAGGGTCTTTCCTTTGAAAGTGATGTTCTAAAGTCTAGATTTAGATGACACATCAGCAGACCAGAACTTAAGCCATAACGCCCTGCGTGCTAAAATGGCAAAACCTGAATTCTTTTCCGCTAATTTAGCCAGTTGAAATGCGGCATCAGTAATAAAAGAATTAGCCAACTTAAGGGCCTTAATTCTGTCCATAATCTCCTCTAATGGAGTCTCCATCTGAAGAGCCTCAAACCAGAAAGCAGCTGCAGTAGTTACAGGAACAATGCACGCAATGGTTGGAGAGAAAAACCCTGATGAACAAAAATTTGCTTCAGGAGACCCTCTAATTTTTTATCCATAGGATCTTTGAAAGCACAACTGTCTTCGATAGGTATAGTTGTACGCTTAGACAGAGTCGAAATAGCTCCCTCCACCTTAGGAACTGTCTGCCATGAGTCCCGCATGGTGTCAGATATGGGAAACATTTTCTTAAAAACAAGAGGGGGAGAGAACGGAATACCTGGTCTATCCCACTCCTTAGTAATAATATTAACAATCCTCTTAGGGACTGGAAAAACATCAGTGTAAACAGGAACCTCTAAGTATTTATCCATTTTACACAATTTCTCTGGAACCACTATAGGGTCACAATCATCTAGAGTCGCTAATACCTCCCTGAGCAATAAGCGGAGGTGTTCAAGCTTAAAATTAAAGGCCGTCATATCAGAATCTGTCTGAGGAAGCGTCTTTCCTGTATCAGAAATTTCTCCCTCAGATAACAAATCCCTCACCCCTACTTCAGAGCATTGTGAGGGCATATCAGATACGGCTACTAAAGCGTCAGACGGCTCAGCATTTTTCCTAAACCCAGAGCTGTCCCGCTTTCCTTGTAAACCAGGCAGTTTAGATAAAACCTCTGTGAGGGTTGTATTCATAACTGTGGCCATATCTTGTAAAGTAAAAGAATTTGACGCACTAGAGGTACTTTGCGTCACTTGAGCGGGCGTTACTGGTTGTGACACTTGGGGAGAGCTAGATGGCGAACCCTCATTTACATCTGACTGAGAATCATCTATTGCTCTATTTTTAAGTGCTAATATATGTTCTTTATAGTTTATAGACATATCAGTACAATTGGGACACATACTAAGAGGGGGTTGAACAAGGATTTTCCTTGGTGTCAGACATGTTAAACAGGCTAGTAATTTAACAAGCAAGCTTGGAAAACACTAAATAACACTTAGAATTAAAACGGTACTGTGCCTTTAAGAGAAGAAAAGTTGCACAAATTCTGCAAAACAGTGTAAAAAAGCAGTAAACTTAACGAAATTTTTACAGTAGCATCATAAAGACTTAGTGACTTTGCACAGCTATGCAAATAAACAATTAACCCCTTAATGGCAAAACCGGATTGAAAAAACGTCAAAACCGGTAAAAAAAGACTTTCAGCACCTTGCCACATCTTCTGTGGCTCCTACCTGCCCTTCAGAACGATTTGTGGGGAAAAAAACTTATTTTACAGCTCTCAAACACAGCAGGAACCTCAGGAGAAGCAGTTAGATGTCTCTGAGGAAAAGAAACTGCGCAACTGAGGCGTGAGGCCTATCAAACAAACACCAGTGTCTTTTAATTAACCATGTGGGTTAAAAAAACAAAAAACAAGCCACAATGACCCCTTTAGTCCCTTCAAAAAAACGTTATAATTGCATCATTCACTGAATAAACAAAAATGTTTTTTTTTTTTGTTTTGTTTTTAACAGTGTCACCAGTAACTAATGAGCCCTTCAAGCAAGCTGAAATTCCTATCAAAGAGTCTGAATACAGCTTACCCTTCCCTCATGGGAATAATGCCAGCCTTTTCTAGAATCAACACAGTCTGTCTAGAAAAATATAGACTGAACATACCTTAATGCAGTTTAGCCTGCAAACCGTTCCCCCAACTGAAGTTTTCCTGTACTCTTCAGCCCTTGTGAGAACAGCAGCGGATCTTAGTTACAAAGTGCTAAGATCATCATCCTCCTTGCAGAAATCTTCATCCCTTTTCTGCCAGAGAGTAAATAGTACACACCGATACCATTTAAAATAACAAACTTTTGCTTGAGAAAATAAAAAAACATAATTTATGTAAGAACTTACCTGATAAATTAATTTCTTTCATATTAGCAAGAGTCCATGAGCTAGTGACGTATGGGATATACATTCCTACCAGGAGGGGCAAAGTTTTCCAAACCTCAAAATGCCTATAAATACACCCCTCACCACACCCACAATTCAGTTTAACGAATAGCCAAGAAGTGGGGTGATAAAAAAGTGCGAAAGCATATAAAATAAGGAATTGGAATAATTGTGCTTTATACAAAATCATAGCCACCACAAAAAAAGGGCGGGCCTCATGGACTCTTGCTAATATGAAAGAAATGAATTTATCAGGTAAGTTCTTACATAAATTATGTTTTCTTTCATGTAATTAGCAAGAGTCCATGAGCTAGTGACGTATGGGATAATGATTACCCAAGATGTGGATCTTTCCACACAAGAGTCACTAGAGAGGGAGGGATAAAATAAAGACAGCCAATTCCTGCTGAAAATAATCCACACCCAAAATAAAGTTTAATGAAAAACATAAGCAGAAGATTCAAACTGAAACCGCTGCCTGAAGTACTTTTCTACCAAAAACTGCTTCAGAAGAAGAAAATACATCAAAATGGTAGAATTTAGTAAAAGTATGCAAAGAGGACCAAGTTGCTGCTTTGCAAATCTGATCAACCGAAGCTTCATTCCTAAACGCCCAGGAAGTAGAAACTGACCTAGTAGAATGAGCTGTAATCCTCTGAGGCGGAGTTTTACCCGACTCAACATAGGCAAGATGAATTAAAGATTTCAACCAAGATGCCAAAGAAATGGCAGAAGCTTTCTGGCCTTTTCTAGAACCGGAAAAGATAACAAATAGACTAGAAGTCTTTCGGAAGATTTAGTAGCTTCAACATAATATTTCAAAGCTCTAACAACATCCAAAGAATGCAACGATTTCTCCTTAGAATTCTTAGGATTAGGACATAATGAAGGAACCACAATTTCTCTACTAATGTTGTTGGAATTCACAACTGAATTGTGGGTGTGGTGAGGGGTGTATTTATAGGCATTTTGAGGTTTGGGAAACTTT
Organism: Bombina bombina; assembly: GCF_027579735.1. Classification (NCBI taxonomy): domain Eukaryota; kingdom Metazoa; phylum Chordata; class Amphibia; order Anura; family Bombinatoridae; genus Bombina; species Bombina bombina. The sequence goes on along the minus strand of NC_069506.1, from coordinate 186,539,143 downwards.
GCCCCTCCTGGTAGGAATGTATATCCCATACGTCACTAGCTCATGGACTCTTGCTAATTACATGAAAGAAACTAACATTTTTGTCACCACACTCCTCTTGCCCTTCCTAGCAGTTAAGCAGGCAGAGAGAATAACTGGGGGGTGGATCTAAGGGGGGAGCTATATAGACAGCTCTGCTGTGGGTGCTCTCTCTGCCACTTCCTGTAGGGGAGGAGAATATCCCACAAGTAAGGATGAATCCATGGACTCGATACATCTTACAAGAGAAATTTAACTAGTGTTTGCGAGGCGGGAGTGCGACAGTTTAGGGGTTAATATATTTATTACAGAGGCGGCGATGTCCAGTCGGCAGATTAGGGGTTAAAAACTTTAAGTGTTTGCGAAGTGGGGGGGGGCTTGGTTTAGGGGTTAATAGGTAGTTTATGGGTGTTAGTGTACTTTGTAGCACTTTAGTTAAAGGAACACTGAACCCAAATTTTTTCTTTCATGATTCAGATAGAGCATGCAATTTTAAGCAACTTTCTAATTTACTCCTATTATCAAATTTTCTTCATTCTCTTGGTATCTTTATTTGAAATGCAAGAATGCAAGCCCATTTTTGGTGAACACACTGTGTTGTTCTTGCTGATTGGTGGATAAATTCACCCACCAATAAACAAGTGCTTTCCATGGTCCTGAACCAAAAAAAATAGCTTAGATGCCTTGTTTTTCAAATAAAGAAAGCAAGAGAACGAAAAAAATTGATAATAGGAGTAAATTAGAAATTTGCTTAAACTTGCATGCTCTATCTGAATCATGAAAGAAAAAAAATGGTTTCAGTGTCCCTTTAAGAGTTTTATGTTACGGCGTTAGCCCATAAAACTCTTAACTACTGACTTTTAAATGCGGTAGGAGTCTTGACAGGAGAGGGTCTACCACTCACTTTTTCCAAGACTCGTAATACCGGCGTTAGGCAAATCCCATTAAAAAGATAGGATATGCAATTGACTTAAGGGGATTTGCGGTAAGCTCGAGTCACGGAAGAAAAGTGAGCGGTACACATGTACCTGCCAGACTCGTAATACCAGCGGGCGTTAAAAAGCAGCGTTGGGACCTCTCAACGCTGCTTTTTAAGGCTAACGCAAGACTCGTAATCTAGCCGTTTGTATTTTGAAGTCATAAATTAATTTGAGTTACTGTGATATATTTTAGAAATCGCATTTACAATTGTGGCTAAGTTGGAACTATTTAATGCTATGTATATTGAGTTAATACATTTGTGTAAACATCTCTGGTTGATTATTTAAAGTACTAGTCCTAAAGCCCGTGTACACGGGCCAATTTTTTAGGTGCCGCGGTTCCAACCCTTGCTCCCTCTCTCTCCCCCCTCTCTTTTGCGCTCTCTCTCTCTCCCCCCCCCCCTCTCTTTTGAGTTCTCTCTCTCCCCCTTATTTTGCACTCTCCCCCCTCTTTTGCTCTCTCTCTCTCCCCTTTTTTGCTCTCTCTCTCCCCCCTCTTTTGCTCTCTCTCTCCCACCTCTTTTGCTCTCTCTCTTCCCCCCCTCATCTGCTCTCTCCCCCCTCTTGCTCTCTCTCGCCCTCTTTTGCTCTCTCTCTCCCCTCTTTTGCTCTCTCCCCCCTCTTTTGCTCTCTCTCCGCTCTCTTTTGTGCTCTCTCTCTCTCTCTCCCCCTCTCTTTTGCTCTCTCTCTCTCCCCCTCTCTTTTGCTCTCTCTCCCCCCTCTCTTTTGCTCTCTCTTCCCCTCTCTTTTGCTCTCTCTCTCCCCCTCTCTTTTGCTCTCTCTTCCCCTCTTTTGCGCTCTCTCCCCCTTCTCTTTTGCGCTCTCTCCCCCTCTCTTTTGCACTCTCTCTCCCCCCTCTCTTTTAAACTCTCTCTCCCCCCCTCTCTTTTGAGCTCTCTCCCGCCCCTCTCTTTTGAGCTCTCTCTCTCCCCCTCTCTTTTGTGCTTTCTCCCCCTTGCGCTCTCTCCCCCTCTTTTTTGCGCTCTCTCTCTCCCTCTCTTTTGCGCTCTCTCTCTCTCCCTCTTTTGCACTCTGTCTCCCCCTTCTCTTTTGCGCTCTCTCCCCCCTCTCTTTTGAGCTCTCTCTCTCCCCCTCTTTTGTGCGCTCTCTCTCCCCCTCTCTTGCACTCTCTCCCCCTCTCTTTTGCGCTCTCTCTCTTTCCCTCTTTTGCGCTCTCTCTCCCACCTCTCTTTTAAGCTCTCTCCCCCCTCTCTTTTGAGCTCTCTCTCTCCCCCCTCTCTTTTGAGCTCTCTCTCCCTCCCACTCTCTTGCGCTCTCTCTCCCTCTTTTGCTCTTCCCCCCTCTCTCTGCTCGCTTTCTTTCTTTCCTTCCTTCCTCTGTTTTGTTCTCTCCCGCCGGCCACGCCCCTCTTGCGCGCTCCCGCGAGGCCACGCCCCCTCATCACGCCCCCATCACAGCATGCCCGACGCCGGTCACGCCCCCACCAGGCAGCTTCCGCAGTGCGCACTACTCTGCACCTGAAGGCCAGGTGTGTTTGTCCGCGCGCAGTCTGTACTGCGCATGACGGCTTCAGACAAACACACTTGGCCTTTTATAATATAGGATTGTAAGACTATTTTTGGGTAATAAAGGGAATTGTATTCCCTGGAAATTTCATTAGATTTGTGGGATATTTGTTAAGTGATTCATTTTGAGTTAAGTTTAATTAATAGAAATATTGTGTCCATATACTGAGGTACCTTTAATTCATTCAGAGCAAAGGTTAATTTATAGAACTTTTTCGTCCATTCATGTGATAATAGACTATATCTATTGAATAGTAATCTAAATATCTGTATAGCCTGCTTTATATTTTAATATTGTATTGATAAATTGATAGATATAACTGGTCATAGGTGATATTCAGTTACTACATAGATATAATCAACGTGTATATAAAGATTAACTGATCAGAATTCAGGAATATTTTATATTGAGATTAAATATTAATTTTCAATAATAATATTGTTGTCAAATGTATAGATATCTCAATAGTGATATTTTTGGGTATACTACAGAGAATTAACATCTTACTGGAGTGTATTGACAAAATTCTGCTATATTAATTGTAGATATCACTGACAAGAGTTTTATACTGCAATTAATTATTAATATTCATAATTACAATACATAACACGTTGGTGGCAACTGCTGCTGAAATTATCCACTTATCCATTAAAAAATTAGAGTTTCCTATCTGCTTACACCATACCCTTACAACATCCCACCCCTTTCCCTTTACCATACAAACTTACTTTTCTATAATGTTACCCCAAATTAACACACTGACACAGTTTCTTGATGGAATATTGGAAACGTCACATTTATTAATTATAGACCAAACCATTGCCTTTATGGCAAAATTATGAGTGACCCAATTAAATGTCAACAATCAAAAATTAATTATCCAGTTCATTATCCAAATAAATCAAATAGTAAGAACATGACACTGAATAGTGGCCCACGACTCAGGTGGCAAGACCATGCTCCACTTATGGCAAGGGGTCAAGGAAGGGGCTGCCCAGGGCCCTATGGTCCAGTTTAACCCAGCAGTCCACTGAATACGCCACTGAGTATGCCAGCCACCGCACCTATGTGCCAGGCCCCAAATTCATCACCACAAAAGCAGAGGGCCCTCTTTTCTGCCAACACCTGTTGTGTCCTACCCTTACCTTAAAAGCTATCCAGTCATTCCCTTTATATCCCTCAGAAGCAGGTTATTTCCTCCATCAGTCAGGTACACGCCATCTTTTCGGAATAGGTCCTATCTCCTCACTGACATGATTGGGTGTCCCAGGACTGCACCTCCTATCTCGTTTACAGCCTTCCTTGCTGTATGGTTGACATTTTCCTGTTTCTATACCCTGTCCTCTGTGATTCACACTTCCACCGCTGCCTTGATATCATGGTGAACCATATTACTCTTACTCCCATCCATACTATTCTCAACCACCTGAAGACATCCTCTACTAGATTTCTCAACTCTAGCAGCAGTTGTTCCCTCCCAGGTGAATGATGAGGGCGTTTGGTATCCCCCATCTTCTCCTTGTTCCTTGTGTGGTCAGTACTAGGTCCCTCCATCTCATTCCTCTTTTTCATAACCATCTCAAGTTGACTTGCCTCTTGCCGATTCTCCAATGGCTACCCCCTTCTGTATGAGCTGCTTTAACTTTGGTCCAGAGAACATAGGAGTGACACCACACTAGCTCTTCCTAAAACAACGACACACAGTATTAGTGACCACTCCATATAAACTACAACTGTAACTCAATGTGAATAACAAACAAGAACAAACCAAACAAACCAAAATGTGTCAGATCACCCTTCATTGCCTTTGACACTGAGTTTTGTTTACTGTTTGGAATGAATAAACTTCACAGAGGTTATATCCAGACTGGTATCAGTCCTTTCTTTTTCTGCTTATATCTTGATTAATCTAAAATTTTAGAAGCACACATGAACACAGAAACCTTTATCAATAATGGGGCAATCTGATGGTAAATAATCATAGAGGAAGAATACACAAAATCTAGCAATTTTGTTACTTGTTATGAAGCTTGTTAGTGAGTTCAACCTGCATGATAAGTGTAAAGTGAGTGTTGCATTATGGTTGTGCTCAATCAAGAGTTTTCTCCAACATAGGTGTGTCCGGTCCACGGCGTCATCCTTACTTGTGGGATATTCTCTTCCCCAACAGGAAATGGCAAAGAGCCCAGCAAAGCTGGTCACATGATCCCTCCTAGGCTCCGCCTACCCCAGTCATTCTCTTTGCCGTTGTACAGGCAACATCTCCACGGAGATGGCTTAGAGTTTTTTAGTGTTTAACTGTAGTTTTTATTATTCAATCAAGAGTTTGTTATTTTAAAATAGTGCTGGTATGTACTATTTACTCAGAAACAGAAAAGAGATGAAGATTTCTGTTTGTATGAGGAAAATGATTTTAGCACCGTAACTAAAATCCATGGCTGTTCCACACAGGACTGTTGAGAGCAATTAACTTCAGTTGGGGGAACAGTGTGCAGTCTCTTGCTGCTTGAGGTATGACACATTCTAACAAGACGATGTAATGCTGGAAGCTGTCATTTTTCCCTATGGGATCCGGTAAGCCATGTTTATTACGATGGTAAATAAGGGCTTCACAAGGGCTTATTAAGATTGTAGACTTTTCTGGGCTAAATCGATTCAGTTTTAAAACATATTTAGCCTTGAGGAATCATTTTATCTGGGTATATTGATATTATAATATCGGCAGGCACTGTATTAGACACCTTATTTCTCTGGGGCTTTCCCAAAGCATAGCAGAGCCTCATTTTCGCGCCGGTGTGGCGCACTTGTTTTTGAGAGGCATGGCATGCAGTCGCATGTGAGAGGAGCTCTGATACTTAGAAAAGACTTTCTGAAGCGTCATTTGGTATCGTATTCCCCTTTGGGTTTGGTTGGGTCTCAGCAAAGCAGATACCAGGGACTGTAAAGGGGTTAAAGTGTTAAAACGGCTCCGGTTCCGTTATTTTAAGGGTTAAAGCTTCCAAATTTGGTGTGCAATACTTTTAAGGCTTTAAGACACTGTGGTGAAAATTTGGTGAATTTTGTACAATTCCTTCATGTTTTTTCGCAATTGCAGTAATAAAGTGTGTTCAGTTTAAAATTTAAAGTGACAGTAACGGTTTTATTTTAAAACGTTTTTTGTACTTTATTATCAAGTTTATGCCTGTTTAACATGTCTGAACTACCAGATAGACTGTGTTCTGAATGTGGGGAAGCCAGAATTCCTGTTCATTTTAATAAATGTGATTTATGTGATAATGACAATGATGCCCAAGATGATTCCTCAAGTGAGGGGAGTAAGCATGGTACTGCATCATTCCCTCCTTCGTCTACACGAGTCTTGCCCACTCAGGAGGCCCCTAGTACATCTAGCGCGCCAATACTCCTTACTATGCAACAATTAACGGCTGTAATGGATAATTCTGTCAAAAACATTTTAGCCAAATTGAACCCTTGTCAGCGTAAGCGTGGCTGCTCTGTTTTAGTTTCTGAAGAGCATGACGACGCTGATATTAATATCTCTGAAGGGCCCCTAACCCAATCTGAGGGGGCCAGGGAGGTTTTGTCTGAGGGAGAAATTACTGATTCAGGGAACATTTCTCAACAGGCTGAACCTGATGTAATTGCATTTAAATTTAAGTTGGAACATCTCCGCATTCTGCTTAAGGAGGTATTATCCACTCTGGATGATTGTGAAAAGTTGGTCATCCCAGAGAAACTATGTAAAATGGACAAGTTCCTAGAGGTGCCGGAGCTCCCAGAAGCTTTTCCTATACCCAAGCGGGTGGCGGACATTGTTAATAAAGAATGGGAAAGGCCCGGTATTCCTTTCGTCCCTCCCCCCATTTTTAAAAAATTGTTTCCTATGGTCGACCCCAGAAAGGACTTATGGCAGACAGTCCCCAAGGTCGAGGGAGCGGTTTCTACTTTAAACAAACGCACCACTATACCCATAGAGGATAGTTGTGTTTTCAAAGATCCTATGGATAAAAAATTAGAAGGTTTGCTTAAAAAGATGTTTGTTCAGCAGGGTTACCTTCTACAACCAATTTCATGCATTGTCCCTGTCACTACAGCCGCATGTTTCTGGTTTGATGAGCTGATAAAGGCGCTCGATAGTGATTCTCCTCCTTATGAGGAGATTATGGACAGAATCAATGCTCTCAAATTGGCTAATTCTTTCACCCTAGACGCCACTTTGCAATTGGCTAGGTTAGCGGCTAAGAATTCTGGGTTTGCTATTGTGGCGCGCAGAGCGCTTTGGTTGAAATCTTGGTCGGCTGATGCGTCTTCCAAGAACAAGCTACTAAACATTCCTTTCAAGGGGAAAACGCTGTTTGGCCCTGACTTGAAAGAGATTATCTCGGATATCACTGGGGGTAAGGGCCACGCCCTTCCTCAGGATCGGCCTTTCAAGGCGAAAAACAGACCTAATTTTCGTCCCTTTCGTAAAAACGGACCAGCCCAAAGTGCTACGTCCTCTAAGCAAGAGGGTAATACTTCTCAAGCCAAGCCAGCTTGGAGACCAATGCAAGGCTGGAACAAGGGAAAGCAGGCCAAGAAGCCTGCCACTGCTACCAAGACAGCATGAAATATTGGCCCCCGATCCGGGACCGGATCTGGTGGGGGGCAGACTCTCTCTCTTCGCTCAGGCTTGGGCAAGAGATGTTCTGGATCCTTGGGCGCTAGAAATAGTCTCCCAGGGTTATCTTCTGGAATTCAAGGGACTTCCCCCAAGGGGGAGGTTCCACAGGTCTCAGTTGTCTTCAGACCACATAAAAAGACAGGCGTTCTTACATTGTGTAGAAGACCTGTTAAAAATGGGAGTGATTCATCCTGTTCCACTAAGAGAACAAGGGATGGGGTTCTACTCCAATCTGTTCATAGTTCCCAAAAAAGAGGGAACGTTCAGACCAATCTTAGATCTCAAGATCTTAAACAAGTTTCTCAAGGTTCCATCTTTCAAGATGGAAACCATTCGAACTATTCTTCCTTCCATCCAGGAGGGTCAATTCATGACCACGGTGGATTTAAAGGATGCGTATCTACATATTCCTATCCACAAGGAACATCATCGGTTCCTAAGGTTTGCATTCCTGGACAAACATTACCAGTTCGTGGCGCTTCCTTTCGGATTAGCCACTGCTCCAAGGATTTTCACAAAGGTACTAGGGTCCCTTCTAGCGGTGCTAAGACCAAGGGGCATTGCAGTAGTACCTTACCTGGACGACATTCTGATTCAAGCGTCGTCCCTTCCTCAAGCAAAGGCTCACACGGACATTGTCCTGGCCTTTCTCAGATCTCACGGCTGGAAAGTGAACGTGGAAAAGAGTTCTCTATCCCTGTCAACAAGGGTTCCCTTCTTGGGAACAATTATAGACTCCTTAGAAATGAGGATCTTTCTAACAGAGGCCAGAAAAACAAAACTTCTAGACTCTTGTCGGATACTTCATTCTGTTCCTCTTCCTTCCATAGCTCAGTGCATGGAAGTGATCGGGTTGATGGTAGCGGCGATGGACATAGTTCCTTTTGCGCGCATTCATCTAAGACCATTACAACTGTGCATGCTCAGTCAGTGGAATGGGGACTATACAGACTTGTCTCCGAAGATACAAGTAAATCAGAGGACCAGAGACTCACTCCGTTGGTGGCTGTCCCTGGACAATCTGTCTCAAGGGATGACGTTCCGCAGACCAGAGTGGGTCATTGTCACGACCGACGCCAGTCTGATGGGCTGGGGCGCGGTCTGGGGATCCCTGAAAGCTCAGGGTCTTTGGTCTCGGGAAGAATCTCTTCTACCGATAAATATTCTGGAACTGAGAGCGATATTCAATGCTCTCAAGGCCTGGCCTCGGCTAGCGAGGACCAAGTTCATACGGTTTCAATCAGACAACATGACAACTGTTGCGTACATCAACCATCAGGGGGGAACAAGGAGTTCCCTAGCGATGGAAGAAGTGACCAAAATCATTCTATGGGCGGAGTCTCACTCCTGCCACCTGTCTGCTATCCACATCCCAGGAGTGGAAAATTGGGAAGCGGATTTTCTGAGTCGTCAGACATTGCATCCGGGGGAGTGGGAACTCCATCCGGAAATCTTTGCCCAAGTCACTCACCTGTGGGGCATTCCAGACATGGATCTGATGGCCTCTCGTCAGAACTTCAAAGTTCCTTGCTACGGGGCCAGATCCAGGGATCCCAAGGCGGCTCTAGTGGATGCACTAGTAGCACCTTGGACCTTCAAACTAGCTTATGTGTTCCCGCCATTTCCTCTCATCCCCAGGCTGGTAGCCAGGATCAATCAGGAGAGGGCGTCGGTGATCTTGATAGCTCCTGCGTGGCCACGCAGGACTTGGTATGCAGATCTGGTGAATATGTCATCGGCTCCACCTTGGAAGCTACCTTTGAGACGAGACCTTCTTGTTCAGGGTCCGTTCGAACATCCGAATCTGGTTTCACTCCAGCTGACTGCTTGGAGATTGAACGCTTGATTTTATCGAAGCGAGGATTCTCAGATTCTGTTATTGATACTCTTGTTCAGGCCAGAAAGCCTGTAACTAGAAAGATTTACCACAAAATTTGGAAAAAATATATCTGTTGGTGTGAATCTAAAGGATTCCCTTGGGACAAGGTTAAGATTCCTAGGATTCTATCCTTCCTTCAAGAAGGATTGGAAAAAGGATTATCTGCAAGTTCCCTGAAGGGACAGATTTCTGCCTTGTCGGTATTACTTCACAAAAAGCTGGCAGCTGTGCCAGATGTTCAAGCCTTTGTTCAGGCTCTGGTTAGAATCAAGCCTGTTTACAAACCTTTGACTCCTCCTTGGAGTCTCAATTTAGTTCTTTCAGTTCTTCAGGGGGTTCCGTTTGAACCCTTACATTCCGTTGATATTAAGTTATTATCTTGGAAAGTTTTGTTTTTAGTTGCGATTTCTTCTGCTAGAAGAGTCTCAGAATTATCTGCTCTGCAGTGTTCTCCTCCTTATCTGGTGTTCCATGCAGATAAGGTGGTTTTACGTACTAAACCTGGTTTTCTTCCAAAAGTTGTTTCTAACAAAAACATTAACCAGGAGATTATCGTACCTTCTCTGTGTCCAAAACCAGTTTCAAAGAAGGAACGTTTGTTGCACAATTTGGATGTTGTTCGCGCTCTAAAATTCTATTTAGATGCTACAAAGGATTTTAGACAAACATCTTCCTTGTTTGTTGTTTATTCAGGTAAAAGGAGAGGTCAAAAAGCAACTTCTACCTCTCTCTCTTTTTGGATTAAAAGCATCATCAGATTGGCTTACGAGACTGCCGGACGGCAGCCTCCCGAAAGAATCACAGCTCATTCCACTAGGGCTGTGGCTTCCACATGGGCCTTCAAGAACGAGGCTTCTGTTGATCAGATATGTAGGGCAGCGACTTGGTCTTCTCTGCACACTTTTACCAAATTTTACAAGTTTGATACTTTTGCTTCTTCTGAGGCTATTTTTGGGAGAAAGGTTTTGCAAGCCGTGGTGCCTTCCATTTAGGTGACCTGATTTGCTCCCTCCCTTCATCCGTGTCCTAAAGCTTTGGTATTGGTTCCCACAAGTAAGGATGACGCCGTGGACCGGACACACCTATGTTGGAGAAAACAGAATTTATGTTTACCTGATAAATTTCTTTCTCCAACGGTGTGTCCGGTCCACGGCCCGCCCTGGTTTTTTAATCAGGTCTGATAATTTATTTTCTTTAACTACAGTCACCACGGTACCATATGGTTTCTCCTATGCAAATATTCCTCCTTAACGTCGGTCGAATGACTGGGGTAGGCGGAGCCTAGGAGGGATCATGTGACCAGCTTTGCTGGGCTCTTTGCCATTTCCTGTTGGGGAAGAGAATATCCCACAAGTAAGGATGACGCCGTGGACCGGACACACCGTTGGAGAAAGAAATTTATCAGGTAAACATAAATTCTGTTATTCATTCTAAACAAAAAAAAATTATACTTGAAGTCATAACTGTGACACATAATATACAGATGCAAAACATTTTCATAGAGAAAATGGGTTGACCTGAAAATATTTTGTTTACATTTAGATTAAATGCAAAATGTAATACCCTATTATCTTAATGATATTCTAAACAAGCTACATTTTAGATACAGCTGTTTATAAGGGTACATATGTGATTGCTATCAAGCAAACAGCACTTTGTAATTGAATTACAAATGCAAAGTCATGCTTAGATGTACGATAATGTTATGTATATACATTTTTGTTTTAAACAATGAAATACTGACATGGCAAATGACAGCGACTTTGAGTTCTGAAAGTCACAAATCAGTTTCAGACTAATTGTGATATTTACGTTCCTTTTGATATCTTAATAATGTCCTTATATCAGCATTTTAAACTGAACAAATGGTAACTTTGCCACAACTAATAAGAGATATTCAGAAATCTTGTTTTTATACTTGGCAATAATATGGTGTGCTTGCGGGCAGTTTTCTATGAGAATTCATGTAACACACAAGATACAACTTGAGCTATGTATTGGATTATTCACACGTTGTTCATATGCTATTTAATTTGTGTGTTATGATGAAAAGTGGTAACAAGCAACATTGAGTAATCTGTATGAAAACTTTATTGGGGTACAAGCGATTCTAATACTGTGGAATTACTATTACTGCAGATTCCAAATGAAACTGGCTACAACTATGGTACGTCGGCTTGCTATACTACAAGGATGGAGGTAACAATATAGACAGAAAATGAATGGTAAAAAGGTTGACAGCTGAAGTGTTTGACATAGATGAGATGTTTAAATTAAATCAATGTAGTATTTATTGCATATTTGTTATGTGTATTAAAAGAATTCTCCTCTAATTGGTCTCTCCCTTTCGTTAACCTGAGAGATAATTATTTCTCATCAAAACACTCTTATTATTATTTTTTAACAGCTACAACTCTATTTTAATTCACTGTCCAAGATCATCCAGGGATATAGGGAACGTCACCATGGGATAGCATATGCTCCCTCTATAGACAAGGCTGCCACTCCATCTCTCCAGTTGTCTGTAGCTTGGTAAAAGTTAAAGGTTGTGAAGCTTTAGAACAATGGGGGCTTACTATAAGAAACGAGAGTCATCTCAAAATTTCTGTAAATGCTGTGATACACAGCTTTAGTAGAGTCAGAACTGTGACATTGCCTTCTGACTAAAAGGGATGCTTAACAGTAAATATATGCTAGACATAATGATGCATTCAAAGCAAAGATTAGCCTTAGAATATGTTGATGCATTTTTACAGTTACAGTATCTCACAAAAGTGAGTACACCCCTCACATTTTTGTAAATATTTTATTATATCTTTTCATGTGACAACACTGAAGAAATGACACGCTACAATGTAAAGTAGTGAGTGTACAGCCTGTATAACAATGTAAATTTGCTGTACCCTCAAAATAACTCAACACACAGCCATTAATGTCTAAACCATTGGCAACAAATGTAAGTACACCCCTAAGTGGAAATATACAAATTGAGCCCTAAGTGTCAATATTTTGTGTGGCCACCATTATTTTCCAGCACTGCCTTAACCCTCTTGGGCATGGAGTTCACCAGAGCTTCACAGGTTGCCATTGGAGTCCTCTTCCACTCCTCCATGACAACATAACGGAGCAGGTGGATGTTAGAGACCTTGCCCTCCACCACCTTCCGTTTGAGGATGCCCCACAGATGCTCAATAGGGTTTAGGTTTGGAGACATGCTTGGCCAGTCCATCACCTTTACCCTCAGCTTCTTTAGCAAGGCAGGGGTCATCTTGGAGGTGTGTTTTTGGTCGTTATCATGTTGGAATACTGCCCTGTGGCCCCGTCTCCGAAGAGAAGGGATCATGCTCGGCTTCAGTATGTCACAGTACATGTTGGCATTCATGGTTCCCCCAATGAACTGTAGCTCCACAGTGCCGGCAGCACTCATGCAGGCTCAGACCATGACACTCCCACCAACATGCTTGACTGTAGGCAAGACACACTTGTCTTTGTACTTCTCACCTGGTTGCCGCCACACACGCTTGACACTATCTGAACCAAATAAGTTTATCTTGGTCTCATCGGACCACAGGACATGGTTCCAGTAATCCATGTCCTTATTACGTAGAAAAAGGGGGGCTGAGGGCTAGTGGGTTAAGACTAGATAAAAAATTGTAGGGAGAAATTATATGATAAAGACTTATAAGTATATTAGCCCTATAATTTTAAGAGAGAGACAGGAAAGATACATATGGATGTACCATTAATTGCAAAGACAAGAAGAAATCTTGCAAGAAAGGGGATAGGCCTGTCGGGCTCTAAGCATATATTTTAAACAACCCACTGGTTTAGATTATCAGCACAAGATAATAATTCATGGAAAAGAGCAATGCTCTATGTCAGGGAGTAACTAGAACCCCATATATCCAATTTGGAACTTAGAATGAAGTTAAAATTGTCTCAGAAAACCATTCATACTGACAAAATCTTTATTAAGAGACAAAGGATAAAGTCCAGCAGGACTCAGACAAACATTCACACATACACTGGTTAAAAATAGCTCAAGCTCGTTTCTTAATTAAAGAGAATGCAGTGTATGGCGTGTGAAATAGAAATAGTATTTAAATAGTAATCTCTGCAAGTGGAATTCTTAAGGATATCTAATATGAGCAAATGTTGAAAGATTCCTAAAAATTGTAATGTGCAGAATAACTGTTCTACAGTAAATGGTGGACCTTTGGATGGTGTGTACAAGGAATATAGCTAGGATATATATATGTAGCTTATTTAATTTTTAGCATTCAGGGTGTCATAAGGTTCAGTAGTTTGTGCACTTATGGGGAGCACAGGGTAGCGCTTAATATCACTAAGATGAATTGATTGTATTGCAATATAACTGAAGGCTTGAATTCAGCAATGTTGTTCAGAGATAATATAGATGCTATGTGCAAAAAATGGTGAACACCAAATAGTATTCGATTATCTCAGAGATCGATTAAATAAATTGCAATATGACTGGGAGCTTTCAGCAATGTTGCTCAGAGAGAAAATATATTTTAGGTCTGACCTAAGCGATATTTTGTGACCCAATATTCTCAATGGTTTAACTGGTATGTGCGTGCTCACTAATGGTTACATTTGTATATTTTGATACATATTAGCACAGCTGAAAATATAAATCAATATCTAATGTCTCCCAGTTACAAAACATATATATGCTAGGCTGCACTGTTGTTGTAACTTTGGTTAATACCAGGTTACCATAACATGTATATATAGGTATTTAGGTAATGTACCACAGGTTTTATAACCTATATATTAGTATCATAGATTTTGGTTAACCTATTCCTTTAGTTTTGATATTAACGTGAGCCTAGCACAAATATCAAGTTGCCACCTTAGTTGCCAAACATATATGGGTTAATGTATTGTTGAATATCAGTTTTACAAATTTAGCAAAGTAAGGAAACTCTCATAACCCCTGGCTGAAGTAAGCCTCTTCTATAGCGGAGGCTGTAATTAATATTACTTCTAGCTAATAACACTCAAACGTTCATATCTTGATCTACAAAAGTCTCTACTATATCGGAGACTGTATTACTGTTAGTCTGCTCCAATTTCACACACGCATATATTCAATAAGTATTAGAAAGTATATTAGCGAGCGAGCGGCTAAAAGCAGTGAGGTACTATGACCTCGTGAACAATGCCCCTGACGCGCGTTTCACATAACGCTTCTTCAGAGGGGTACGCGCCGGCCGGACTTGTAATGTTATATTCTTTTGAAAGACCCAGTCAGGATCATCGATTGGCTCACAGAGTATCAGATTGTCGGATGGTATTGGTTAGTATAGATGGGACGCACCTATGACTGACCCAATCAAATAATCTTTGCGAGCATCACCTGTTGTCAGGTAAAATTCATGTGACAGAAAGACTCGATCTGTAAAACAGAGACGATCAAATGAGCAAAAAGGAATGATTCATTAAGCTGCTTGGATATCATAAGCTGTAATGCCTGCACTTTTTGTGTGCACTTGTCAGTATAATTTACAATATGTTAAGCAATGCAGTATCATGTTGTGTTTGATCAGTTCCAGTTTATACGTGATGCAGAAAATAGAAAAGTGTAAGGGAAATGTGCTAAAGTACTTGTGTGAGATTGCACCTTGTATTTGGATAAAATATAATAGAATATTCAACGTGAGAGTGGGGAAATAAAACACGATCACTTGGAAGGTTTTTTTATATAAAATATAAAATGTGCTCTGGAATATCAAGCGTGGTGTTTGACATTAATAACAGACATGGTGAAGGTAGAAAAACATACTATTAAATAAGTATGGTAAAGTTATATTCTAATAATGTGATAGGTGACATAAATATGAGATAGCAAAGAAATTTGCTAATGTATGTGCCCTTTTCAATTTTATAAAACTATTCAAACACTTGACTGAAACTTTGTGTATGCAAACAATTTTAAATGAGTAACCGATCTGCATATTAGTCGGTTTCAGTGATTTATTAGGTTTGCAAGAAAACATTGTAGTTATTATGCTCATTTAATCCAACTGGGTGTACAGTATTGAGCAAATGTATCCATCTGCACTCTGCCTTCAGTAGTGCATTCTCAATATTGCCACCTCTTATGCCTAGTGATATTTTCTGTAATACTGCAAATTTCATATGGTTATATTGACTTCTTTGTTTAGTTAAGAAGTGTTTAGCAACACTAGTAATCTTTTTGCCGTTCTGAAGGCCATTTTCAGCATTTTTGATGTTGTTCTTATGTTCCAATATCCTTACTCGTGCCTCTCTAGTAGTCATTCCTACATAGGCTTTGTCACATTCGCAAAAGATAATATAGATTACCCCAGAGGTCCTACATGTAAAATGTTGGTAAAGTTTATGGACTGTGCCATATTTGTCTTTGATCTCTTTTATCTTTTTAACAAAAGGACATGCTGTACATGTACAGCAAGGGTACAGCAAGTGTATGTGTGAATGTTTGTCTGAGTCCTGCTGGACTTTATCCTTTGTCTCTTAATAAAGATTTTGTCAGTATGAATGGTTTTCTGAGACAATTTTAACTTCATTCTAAGTTCCAAATTGGATATATGGGGTTCTAGTTACTCCCTGACATAGAGCATTGCTCTTTTCCATGAATTATTATCTTGTGCTGATAATCTAAACCAGTGGGTTGTTTAAAATATATGCTTAGAGCCCGACAGGCCTATCCCCTTTCTTGCAAGATTTCTTCTTGTCTTTGCAATTAATGGTACATCCAAATCCATGTCCTTAGTCTGCTTGTCTTCAGCAAACTGTTTGCAAGCTTTCTTGTGCATAATCTTTAGAAGAGGCTTCCTTCTGGGATGACAGCCATGCAGACCAATTTGATGCAGAGTGCGGCGTATGGTCTGAGCACTGACAGGCTGACCCCCCCCCCACCCCTTCAACCTCTGCAGCAATGCTGGCAGCACTCATATGTCTATTTCCCAAAGACAACCTCTGGATATGACGCTAAGCACATGCACTCAACTTCTTTGGTCGACCATGGTGAGGCCTGTTCTGAGTGGAACCTGTCCTGTGAAACCGCTGTATGGTCTTGCCCAGGGTCTTGGCAATCTTCTTATAGCCTAGGCCATCTTTATGTAGAGCAACAATTCTTTTTTTCAGATCCTCAGAGAGTTATTTGCCATGAGGTGATATGTTGAACTTCCAGTGACCAGTATGAGAGAGTATGAGAGCGATAACACCAAATTTAACACACCTTCTCCCCATTCACACCTGAGACCTTGTAACACTAACGAGTCACATGACACCGGGGAGGGAAAATGGCTTATTGGGCCCAATTTGGACATTTCCACTTAGGGGTGTACTCACTTTTGTTGCCAACGGTTTAGACATTAATGGCTGTGTGTGTTGAGTTATTTTGAGGGAACAGCAAATTTACAGTGTTATGCAGGCTGTACACTCACTACTTTACATTTGGAATAGAATCTCAATAAAGAGATCCTGATAGGGGGCGCACTATATCAATAGCAACCGAGACAATTGTGGACCATATGTTAAAAAATAAGAGATAATAAATAATAAATGGTGATAATAACAAATGATAAAAAATGGTATAAACTGTAATCACATATACATACACATATATATGTAGATGATAAAGATGGTAGAGAGACTAAATAGTTAATTTAAATGTATGTGTATATATATCTGAACACCATCAAAAAAATAATAATGAAATAATTATTGCAAAAATAAAATACTAATCAATATATATATATATATATATATATATATATATATATATATATATATATATATATATAAAATATACAGTGTATAGAACCAAAAAGTCTCTCTTGAGGCAGAAGGTCCCAGTGATGAATCCAAATCAGGAAAGTAACGAAGAATCCATCAAGCAAAGAAAATCAGTAAAGCTGCTCTCTCCTCACATCAAGATGGAATGACGTCTAGAAGGAAAAATGGAAGAAAAAGAGAGGCGCTTGTGTGTACCAGTCAGGTGAAACAAAGATAATATATATCCAAAACAGGGTACTCACATTTTTCAATAGCACTCATACAGTGCTATTGGGCACATACTGGGTAATCACAGCAACCCAGCTTGCTGAATCTCCAACGTGTGAACAGGAACACTTGTGCTTTAAATCCTTGGAGCTGGATCACAGGAACAACCCCAATAACAGGAGGCAAAAAGGCACAAAGGGATTTCCACACCAAGAAAATCCAGTCCCCAATAGGGTAGTAGGTAAATAGTGGTAGGTGTATAAAAGGATCAGTAGAGGTTCCAGTCAGGTTAAAAAATGGAATTTATTTAAAACAATAAAAAAACAGGAACCAACAGGTAGGGCATAAAGTATCCCTCCTTGTAAACATACAATGCATTTCTCAGCACCAACGCTGTTTCATCAGGCATATTGTACATACTGATCATAACACTTATATATATACACCAAACCAACCTTACAAATGTAATCAATTAAACAATTGGTAATAACGAACACCTGAGAGTCTCCCTCTGAAGGGCTGGCTCCCAGCATTTTAACCCTTCGTTTGCGGTATATGTTTCACATTTGATGATATTCAATATATAATCTACATTTATAATAATCTATCACAAACCCTAAATTATATTACATATATAATTCATAGATCTCTTGATCTTGTTAAAAAATTCCTAATATACTAATATGTTGAACCGTAATCTAATGTTTAGATAAACGATCGATATAATAATAACAACACAAAAATGATATAAGTATATATATATCCCTGTATTTATACCTGCTTCATCCTTTGAAGATTCATAAGTTTGCAAAATAGAATTGCATATAAGCTTTGTTTAGTCCGTGATACGAATGAATATGGTGGTGATGATGGCGGAAGTGACGTCATGTTGTCTACTACCTATCATATACTAGAAAATACGGAACTACAGCCAATCAGATGATCCTAATGTGAACGTGTATGAATAAATATGGTCGTAGTAATGGCGGAAGTGACATCATATTGTGTACTACCTATCAGTTACTTATAACAACAAAATAGTGACCAATCATATAGACATGAAGTGAACATGTGTAAAGATGACTTACTATAATAACAAAGGGGCGTGTAACAGAGTGTCAATGACACTTACTAGAACAACGATAAAGGGGCGTGTAACAAGATATCAGTGATTCCCAAACTACTATTCATAATAACAAAAGAACGTGACCTAATGATAATGAGAGAAATATAAAAGACTTATAATGGTAGTGTTGAATAATTGTTCTAAAGTGCTCAGGGGAACTTAAGAGCAATAACCAAAAAATAAAAACATTTAATAAAATCCATGAGCACAATGGGCGAACCTAAGTCGCCTAATAATAAAAAAAAATATATATATAGGGGAAAATAATAAATATACGAATATGTCTATCTATCCTCAGATACAGACCCTATATATATGTGAAAGCTATATCATTGAGATCGAAACACCTAAAGTAAAATACATGAAATGTATATACACATATAATAAGAAGTGTAACTAATATCAATAAATTATGGGAATCTAATTGATGAGCATACATAGAAGTAGCAAAACCCATAATGATGTGAAAAAGTAGAGGTGTATAAAGGTGAGAGTATGATAAAATACAAATAGGATATATGAAGTAAGAGATTGTCAAATAGGAGGAAAGATCAATATGTGTGACACTAATTGGTGGGAAATATAAACAAAGACAAATAAACCAAAAATAAAAGAAACTGTTTCTTGTGATATATATATGTAGTATAGTGATATAAAACAATATATGAAACTGTTTCTTGTGATATATATACTATAGTATTATAGTGTAAGTGATGAATCCGAATAATAAATAAAAATACGGTTAACTAAAAGTAAAACAATGCATAGTGAACCCTATTATGACTGATAGTAAATAAGTAGTTATGGACTATAACTGTTGAGATGAAATGTAATAAATGTACATAAGATCTATAAACATATAATTACTAATATATAAATAAATGAAAAAAAATGTAATTAAGATAATATATTTAATAACAAGGATCTTATATAAGATCCAATTGAAAACAAGCAAAAAACAAATGTGAAACATATAAACCGAAACTCCAGTGTACATCATACCATTAGTTAAAAGCAGCCGAGTCAATAACTTCATTGAGACCTTTGGGTAATAAGGATTGGAACTTATAGATCCAAAAGGTTTCCCTTTGTCTTAATTTGATATATCTATTGTATTGGTGAGATGGTGGAATATATTCTATGGGGGTAATGGAATAGCTGCAAGGTTCTCCGAAGTGACTCTGTACATGATGTCGAGGTACACTGTGATTGAGTAACCTCTTCTTCACATTTCGCAAATGTTCGCTCCATCTAGTGCGAACTTTACGAGTCGTGCGGCCCAAATATTGAAGGCCACACTTGCAGGTCAATGCATAAACTACAAAGGATGTATTACAAGTAATTAAACTTTTTATCTTGAATACCTCTCCCGTAGTGTTAGCAGTGATAGCTGTTGTTTTGGGTACAATGTATTTGCACATTGAGCATCTAGGGTGACCACATCTATGTATCCCTGTGGAAGTGTGTTTAAAAGTCTGCCTCTTAACTTTTCTAGACATGACTACTTTGCTTGGTGCAAGTCTCTGTTTCAGGGTGGGGGCCCTCCTAAAGGTTATCATTGGCTGATTTTCTAATATTTGTTGAAGAACAGGGTCTTTCTGTAGAATGTGCCAATGTTTAGTGAGTGACTTTCTTATCGCTCTATGATTGGAATTATACTGGGTTATAAACCTAGGTTGTAGGATCTATTCAGTATTTTGTGTGGTCATGATATGTTTCTTTTTATTGTTTTGAAGTAATGCAATTCTGTTAAGGTCTCTAGCTCTTTCCTGACTATTCCTAATCAGGGCAGGAGGGTAACCTTTTGCCAAGAATCTATCTACTAGAATAGATGATTGTTCGTCATAAATTTGCAAGGTGCTACCATTTCTTCTAATTCTATTGAATTGGCTGAAAGGAATGTTGGTCTTCCAACTTCTCAAGTGGTTGTTTCCAAAATGTAAAAAGTTGTTGCTATCAACCTTCTTGAAAAAAGTGGAAGTACACACATTACCTCCAGAATCCCACTGCAATAGAACATCCAAAAATTCAATAATTTGAGACTGAATGTTATAAGTGAAAGTGAGGCCCATGTCATTGTTATTTAGATGTTTGACAAATAACTCTGCTTCCTGTGCAGTACCATCCCAGATGAAAAGCAGGTCATCAATATAACGGCCATAGAACACCAGGTTCTGCGCCCAGTTTGAACCATAGATGTAAAGATTTTCAAAGGCTCCCAAATAGAGGTTAGCAAAACTGGGCGCGAACCTGGTGCCCATGGCCGTACCCCTAACCTGCAAATGTTTTTATATTAGTTACACTTCTTATTATATGTGTATATACATTTCATGTATTTTACTTTAGGTGTTTTGATCTCAATTATATAGCTGTCACATATACAGTATATAGAGTCTGTATCTGAGGATAGATAGACATATTCGTATATTTATTATTTTCCCCCTATATATATTTTTTTTTATTATTATTAGGCGACTTAGGTTCGCCTATTGTGCTCATGGATTTTATTAAATGTTTTTATTTCTCTTGTTAAGTGTATCCAGTCCACGGATCATCCATTACTTATGGGATATTAACTCCTCCCCAACAGGAAGTGCAAGAGGATTCACCCAGCAGAGCTGCTATATAGCTCCTCCCCTAACTGCCATTACCAGTCATTCTCTTGCACCCAACGAATAGATAGGATGTGTGAGAGGACTGTGGTGATTACACTTAGTTTCATACCTTCAATCAAAAGTTTGTTATTTTATAATAGCACCGGAGTGTGTTATTCCTTCTCTGGTAGAATTTGAAGAAGAATCTACCTGAGTTTTTCTATGATTTTAGCCGGAGTAGTTAAGATCATATTGCTGTTTCTCGGCCATCTGAGGAGAGGTAAACTTCAGATCAGGGGACAGCGGGCAGATTAATCTGCAAAGAGGTATGTAGCAGCTTATTATTTTCTGACAATGGAATTGATGAGAAAATTCTGCCATACCGATATAATGTAAACTCAGCCTTAAATGCAGTAGCAGCAACTGGTATCAGGCTGTCATGTATGTATATTTTACACTTCAGTATTCTGGGGAATGGCACTTCACTGGAATTATACTGTATGCATAAAACTTTAGCCTAATTTGCAGGGACTAGCAACAGGCTTTTTAATAACACTCAATTTATTAATGTTAAACGTTTTTTGCTGGCATGTAAAATCGTTTAATTTTCTGAGGTACTGGGTGAAAAAATGTTTTGGGCACTATTTTTTTCCACTTGGCAGTCGTTTTATTTAATTTATGACCGTTTACTGATCTCTCTCACTGTTATGTGTGAGGGGGAGGGGCCTTTTTTGGTGCTTTTGCTACGCATCAAAAAATTCAGTCAGAAGTTTATTGTCTTCCCTGCATGATCCGGTTCATCTCTACAGAACTCAGGGGTCTTCAAAACTTGTTTTGAGGGAGGTAATCACTCACAGCAGAGCTGTGAGATTGTAGTTGACTGTGATAAAAAAACGTTTATTTCTGTATTTTTTTTTTTTTTTCTGCTATCAGGGTTAGTTATCCTTTGCTAATGGGAGCAATCCTTTGCTAAAATTGTGTTTTTTACAAAGATTTGATGCTATAACTTTTCAGTTTATTAATTTTCAACTGTCATAACTTTTTCTGTGCTTCTTATAGGCACAGTACGTTTTCATATTATAGTAAATTACTTGAAAAGTATTTCCAAGTTGCTAGTTTATTTGCTAGTGTGTTAAACATGTCTGATTCAGAGGAAGATATCTGTGCTATATGTGCTAAAGCCAAAGTGGAGCCCAATAGAAATTTATGTACTAACTGTATTGATGCTACTTTAAATAAAAGTCAATCTGTACAAATTGAACATATTTCACCAAACAACGAGGGGAGAGTTATGCCGACTAACTCGCCTCACGTGTCAGTACCTGCATCTCCCGCTCGGGAGGTGCGTGATATTGTAGCGCCGAGTACATCTGGGCGGCCATTACAAATCACATTACAGGATATGGCTACTGTTATGACTGAAGTTTTGGCTAAATTACCAGAACTAAGAGGTAAGCGTGATCACTCTGGGGTGAGAACAGAGTGCGCTGATAATATTAGGGCCATGTCAGACACTGCGTCACAATTTGCAGAACATGAGGACGGAGAGCTTCATTCTGCGGGTGACGGTTCTGATCCAAACAAACTGGATTCAGATATTTCAAATTTTAAATTTAAGCTGGAAAACCTCCGTGTATTACTAGGGGAGGTGTTAGCGGCTCTGAATGATTGTAACACAGTTGCAATACCAGAGAAAATGTGTAGGTTGGATAAATATTTTGCGGTACCGTCGAGTACTGACGTTTTTCCTATACTTAAGAGACTTACTGAAATTGTTACTAAGGAGTGGGATAGACCCGGTGTGCCGTTCTCACCCCCTCCGATATTTAGAAAGATGTTTCCAATAGACGCCACCACACGGGACTTATGGCAAACGGTCCCTAAGGTGGAGGGAGCAGTTTCTACTTTAGCTAAGCGTACCACTATCCCGGTGGAGGATAGCTGTGCCTTTTCAGATCCAATGGATAAAAAGTTAGAGGGTTACCTTAAGAAAATGTTTGTTCAACAAGGTTTTATATTGCAACCTCTTGCATGCATTGCGCCTGTCACGGCTGCAGCAGCATTTTGGTTTGAGTCTCTGGAAGAGACACTTGAATCAGCTCCATTAGATGAGATTACACACAAGCTTAAAGCCCTTAAGTTAGCTAACTCATTTATTTCAGATGCCGTAGTACATTTAACTAAACTTACGGCTAAGAATTCCGGATTCGCCATTCAGGCACGCAGAGCACTGTGGCTAAAATCCTGGTCAGCTGACGTTACTTCTAAATCTAAATTGCTTAATATACCTTTCAAAGGGCAGACCTTATTCGGGCCCGGGTTGAAAGAAATTATCGCTGACATTACAGGAGGTAAAGGCCATGCCCTGCCTCAAGACAGAGCCAAACCTAAGGCTAGACAGTCTAATTTTCGTTCCTTTCGTAATTTCAAAGCAGGAGCAGCATCAACTTCCTCTGCACCAAAACAGGAAGGAGCTGTTGCTCGCTACAGACAAGGCTGGAGACCTAACCAGTCCTGGAACAAGGGCAAGCAGGCCAGGAAACCTGCTGCTGCCCCTAAGACAGCATGAATCGAGGGCCCCCGATCCGGGAACGGATCTAGTGGGGGGCAGACTTTCTCTCTTCGCCCAGGCTTGGGCAAGAGATGTCCAGGATCCCTGGGCGTTAGAGATCATATCTCAGGGATACCTTCTAGACTTCAAATTCTCTCCCCCAAGAGGGAGATTTCATCTGTCAAGGTTGTCAACAAACCAAATAAAGAAAGAGGCGTTTCTACGCTGCGTACAAGATCTTTTATTAATGGGAGTGATCCATCCGGTTCCGCGGTCGGAACAAGGACAAGGGTTTTACTCAAATCTGTTTGTGGTTCCCAAAAAGAGGGAACTTTCAGGCCAATCTTGGATTTAAAGATCCTAAACAAATTCCTAAGAGTTCCATCGTTCAAAATGGAAACTATTCGGACAATTTTACCCATGATCCAAAAGGGTCAGTACATGACCACAGTGGATTTAAAGGATGCTTACCTTCACATACCGATTCACAAAGATCATTACCGGTATCTAAGGTTTGCCTTTCTAGACAGGCATTACCAGTTTGTAGCTCTTCCATTCGGATTGGCTACGGCTCCGAGAATCTTCACAAAGGTTCTGGGTGCTCTTCTGGCGGTACTAAGACCGCGAGGAATTTCGGTAGCTCCGTACCTAGACGACATTCTGATACAAGCTTCAAGCTTTCAAACTGCCAAGTCTCATACAGAGTTAGTACTGGCATTTCTAAGGTCGCATGGATGGAAGGTGAACGAAAAGAAGAGTTCTCTCTTTCCACTCACAAGAGTTCCCTTCTTGGGGACTCTTATAGATTCTGTAGAAATGAAGATTTACCTGACAGAAGACAGGTTAACAAAGCTTCAAAATGCATGCCGTGTCCTTCATTCCATTCAACACCCGTCAGTAGCTCAATGCATGGAGGTGATCGGCTTAATGGTAGCAGCAATGGACATAGTACCCTTTGCACGTCTACATCTCAGACCGCTGCAATTGTGCATGCTAAGTCAGTGGAATGGGGATTACTCAGACTTGTCCCCTACTCTGAATCTGGATCAAGAGACCAGAAATTCTCTTCTATGGTGGCTTTCTCGGCCACATCTGTCCAGGGGGATGCCATTCAGCAGGCCGGACTGGACAATTGTAACAACAGACGCCAGCCTACTAGGTTGGGGCGCTGTCTGGAATTCTCTGAAGGCTCAGGGACAATGGAATCAGGAGGAGAGTCTCCTACCAATAAACATTCTGGAATTGAGAGCAGTTCTCAATGCCCTTCTGGCTTGGCCCCAGTTAACAACTCGGGGGTTCATCAGGTTTCAGTCGGACAACATCACGACTGTAGCTTACATCAACCATCAGGGAGGGACAAGAAGCTCCCTAGCAATGATGGAAGTATCAAAGATAATTCGCTGGGCAGAGTCTCACTCTTGCCACCTGTCAGCAATCCACATCCCGGGAGTGGAGAACTGGGAGGCGGATTTCTTAAGTCGTCAGACTTTTCATCCGGGGGAGTGGGAACTTCATCCGGAGGTCTTTGCCCAAATACTTCGACGTTGGGGCAAACCAGAGATAGATCTCATGGCGTCTCGACAGAACGCCAAGCTTCCTCGTTACGGGTCCAGATCCAGGGATCCGGGAGCGGTTCTGATAGATGCTTTGACAGCACCTTGGACCTTCGGGATGGCTTATGTGTTTCCACCCTTCCCGATGCTTCCTCGATTGATTGCCAGAATCAAACAGGAGAGAGCATCAGTGATTCTAATAGCGCCTGCATGGCCACGCAGGACTTGGTATGCAGATCTAGTGGACATGTCATCCTGTCCACCTTGGTCGCTACCTCTGAAACAGGACCTTCTGATCCAGGGTCCCTTCAAACATCAAAATCTAATTTCTCTGAAGCTGACTGCTTGGAAATTGAACGCTTGATTGTATCAAAACGTGGTTTTTCTGAGTCAGTTATTGATACCTTAATACAGGCTAGGAAGCCTGTTACCAGAAAGATTTACCATAAGATATGGCGCAAATACTTATATTGGTGCGAATCCAAGAGTTACTCATGGAGTAAGGTTAGGATTCCGAGGATATTGTCTTTTCTACAAGAAGGTTTAGAAAAGGGTTTATCCGCTAGTTCCTTAAAGGGACAGATTTCAGCTCTGTCCATTCTTTTACACAAACGTCTGTCAGAAGTTCCAGACGTTCAAGCTTTTTGTCAGGCTTTAGCTAGGATCAAGCCTGTGTTTAAAACTGTTGCTCCACCATGGAGTTTGAACTTAGTTCTTAATGTTTTACAGGGGGTTCCGTTTGAACCCCTTCATTCCATTGATATCAAGTTGTTATCTTGGAAAGTTCTGTTTTTAATGGCGATTTCCTCGGCTCGAAGAGTCTCTGAGTTATCTGCCTTACATTGTGATTCTCCTTATCTGATTTTTCATTCAGACAAGGTAGTTCTGCGTACTAAACCTGGGTTCCTACCTAAGGTGGTCACTAACAGGAATATCAATCAAGAGATTGTGGTTACATCTTTGTGTCCTAATCCTTCTTCGAAAAAGGAACGTCTGCTACACAATCTAGATGTAGTCCGTGCCCTGAAATTTTATCTACAGGCAACTAAGGATTTTCGACAAACGTCTTCCCTGTTTGTCGTTTATTCTGGTCAGAGGAGAGGTCAAAAAGCTTCGGCTACCTCTCTCTCCTTTTGGCTTCGTAGCATAATACGGTTAGCCTATGAGACTGCTGGACAGCAGCCTCCTGAAAGAATTACAGCACATTCTACTAGAGCTGTGGCTTCCACTTGGGCCTTTAAGAATGAGGCTTCTGTTGAACAGATTTGCAAGGCTGCAACTTGGTCTTCTCTTCATACTTTTTCCAAATTTTACAAATTTGACACTTTTGCTTCTTCGGAGGCTGTTTTTGGGAGAAAGGTTCTTCAGGCAGTGGTTCCTTCCGTATAAAGAGCCTGCCTGTCCCTCCCGTCATCCGTGTACTTTAGCTTTGGTATTGGTATCCCATAAGTAATGGATGATCCGTGGACTGGATACACTTAACAAGAGAAAACATAATTTATGCTTACCTGATAAATTTATTTCTCTTGTAGTGTATCCAGTCCACGGCCCGCCCTGTCACTTTAAGGCAGGTAATTTTTCCATTAAACTACAGTCACCACTGTACCCTATGGTTTTCCTTTCTCTGCATGTTTTCGGTCGAATGACTGGTAATGGCAGTTAGGGGAGGAGCTATATAGCAGCTCTGCTGGGTGAATCCTCTTGCACTTCCTGTTGGGGAGGAGTTAATATCCCATAAGTAATGGATGATCCGTGGACTGGATACACTACAAGAGAAATAAATTTATCAGGTAAGCATAAATTATGTTTTTTTGGTTATTGCTCTTAAGTTCCCCTGAGCATTTTATCACAATTATTCATCACTACCATTATAAGTCTTTTATATTTCTCTCATTATCATTAGGTCACATTCTTTTGTTATTATGAATAGTAGTTTGGGAATCACTGATATCTTGTTACACGCCCCTTTATCGTTGTTCTAGTAAGTGTCATTAACACTCTGTTACATGCCCCTTTGTTATTATAGTAAGTCATCTTTACACATGCTCACTTCATGTCTATATGATTGGTCGCTGCTTCGTTGTTATAAGTAACTGATAGTTTGTACACAATATAATGTCACTTCCGCCATTACTACAACCACATTAATTCATATGCGTCCACATTAGGATCATCTGATTGGCTGTAGTTCCGTATTTTCTAGTATATGATAGGTAGTAGACAATATGACGTCACTTCCGCCATCATCACCACCATATTCATTCGTATCACGGACTAAACGAAGCTTATATGCAATTCTATTTTGCAAACTTATGAATCTTCAAAGGATGAAGCAGGTATAAATACAGGGATATATATATATATATATACTTGTATATTTTTTGTGTTATTATTATATCGATCGTTTAAACAGATTACAGTTCAACATATTAGTATATTAGGAATTTTTTAACAAGATCAAGAGATCTATGAATTATATATGTAATATAATTTAGGGTTTGTGATAGATTATTATAAATGTAGATTATATATTGAATATCATCAAATGTGAAACATATACCGCAAACGAAGGGTTAAAATGCTGGGAGCCAGCCCTTCAGAGGGAGACTCTCAGGTGTTCGTTACTACATTTGTATGGTTGGTTTGGTGTATATATATATATATATATATATATAAGTGTTATGATCAGTATGTACTATATGCCGGATGAAACAGCGTTGGTGCTGAGAAACGTGTTGCATGTTTACAAGGAGGGATACTTTATGCCCTACCTGTTGGTTCCTGTTTTTTTATTGTTTTAAATAAATTCCATTTTTTAACCTGACTGGAACCTCTACTGATCCTTTTATACACCTACCACTATTTACCTACTACCCTATTGGGAACTGGATTTTCTTGGTGTGGAAATCCCTTTGTGCCTTTTTGCCTCCTGTTATTGGGGTTGTTTCTGTGATCCATCTCCAAGGATTTAAAGCACAAGTGTTCCTGTACACACGTTGGAGATTCAGCAAGCTGGGTTGCTGTGATTACCCAGTATGTGCCCAATAGCACTGTATGAGTGCTATTGGAAAATGTGAGTACCCTGTTTTGGATATACATTATCTTTGTTTCACCTGACTGGTACACACAAGCGCTTCTCTTTTTCTTCCATTTTTCCCACTACTTTACATTGTAGCAAAGTGTCATTTCTTCAGTGTCACATGAAAATGTATAATAAAATACAAGGTAGCCCTCAGTTTACGCCGGGGTTAGGTTCCAGAAGGAATGGTTGTAAATCGAAACCGTTGTAAATTGAAACCCAGTGTATAATGTAAGTCAATGTGAAGTGAGGGAGATAGGTTCCAGGCCCCTCTCAAAATTGTCATAAGTAACACCTAATACATTATTTTTAAAGCTTTGAAATGAAGACTTTAAATGCTAAACAGCATTATAAACCTAATAAAATAATCACACAACACAGACTCACTTGCATTTTTCTGCAAACAGTTCTTTCTATGCATTCC
This sequence comes from Bombina bombina, assembly GCF_027579735.1. Taxonomy (NCBI): domain Eukaryota; kingdom Metazoa; phylum Chordata; class Amphibia; order Anura; family Bombinatoridae; genus Bombina; species Bombina bombina. The sequence goes on along the minus strand of NC_069506.1, from coordinate 186,510,733 downwards.
AATCTGGGCTGATTTATAGACAGGAAGATCTTGTTCCTTTGAAATCTGCTCGATAGCTCAGGTCTGGTTAAACTGATTAATTTCAGCTTGCTTGGCTTTGCTGCAACACAAGGCGACAGCTCCACCTACTGGCTATTTTAATAAATGCACTGCTTCTCAATGCTTTGCAATAGCAGTCACATCACTGGAAAAAAAGGTTGTTATTCTGAAACGGTGTAAATTGAACCGTTGTAAAACGAGGGCCACCTGTATTTACAAAAATGTGAGGGGTGTACTCACTTTTGTGAGATACTGTATATTAGTTGTTTAAATATTGAAAATAAAAGTGTAAAGTTTTAGTTTCTATAAAGTACTTTTGTTTGTATAAAGAAAAACGTAATCCACCATGTTTGAACTAGTTTTCTATTTATCTATGTGTAGCATCGCTTTTAGGTTACTCTATGTATGTGCCTGTTTTATATCTGTCCCTAATTATCTTCAGCTGGGGAAACAGATAAGGGGCAACTTAAAGGGACACTATACCCAAACATTTTCTTTCATGATTAACGTAGAGAATACAATTTTAAACATCATTCCAATGTACTTCTATTACCTAATTTGCTTCATTCTTTAGATATACTTTAATGAAGAAATAGCAATGCACACAGTGAACCAATCACAGGAGGCATCTATGTGCAGCTACCAATCAGCAGCTACTAAGCATATCTAGATATGCTTTTCAGCAAAGAATATCAAGAGAATGAAGCACATTAGATAATAGAAGTATATTAGAAAGTTGTTTATAATTGTATGCTCTTTCTAAATCATGAAAGAAAAAATGTGGGTTTCATGTCCCTTTAAGTTCAAACATGGCAACACCCATTACTTTAAAGAAACTCAGTAGAATTTAGAAAAACAACCATTTGCAGAGTTAAATTACAGAAAATAAACAATGAAACTATATTGCAAAGTTATTTAACTACACATAATTAAATATTTTATGTTAAAACCTCATGCAGTGTATTAATAGCCCTTAAAGAAAAACCCACCATAAACAAATGCATAGCGCTTATATAACCCCTCATTTTAAACCTAAGTGACTAATGTGTGAAGAAGGGTTGCCAACTTTAAAAAAATAATAATAATAAGGTAGACTAAGGAATTGACAAATTTCATGTAGTAAATCAACAAATTGTACAGTAGTTACTGTAAAAAAACAAAAACCACTTTATTTTACAATTTGATACAGTAATCTGTCAGATAGTGCAGGTGCATTCTTTCCCTCAGATAATATTTTTCTATGATAGCACTAAAATGAATATGGGATAATGCTCAAGCGCAAGAAATTCAGCTCAAGTATTGGAGTTTTTTGTTATGTTCTTTGATATTCTCTTTCCATGTCTGAATGCACAGTAGCAAAAAATAATACTGTATATCTGGTTTTCAAAAGCTTTAACCCCTTAATGACAACTGACGTACCAGGTATGTCATGCATTAACAAGCAGTTAATGACAATGGACGTACCTGGTACGTCAGTTGTCTAACAGAGTGCTGGAAGTGATCACAATCACTTCCAGCAGCTCTGAGGGTATTGCAGTGATGCCTCGATATGGAGGCATCCTGCAATACCCCTTTACAAGACTCTGATGCAGAGAGAGCCACTCTGTGGCCCTCTCTGCACCGGTAGTGATGGTGCCTTTGTCCGGTGGGAGGAGGGAGCGTGTGTGCGCGTGTGCACGATGCGCGCTCGCTGGCACACGATCCAATGAAAAAGGAAGGGGAAAAAAAGTATTTTTTTTTTTTTTTTTTACATTTAAAAGGATCTGGGAGGAGGAGGGGGTGGGGGTATTGTGGGGGGGGGCTGCTACACTACAGAAATAATTAAACATACAAATAAAAGTTATAAATAACATTAAAATAGTTTGGTTTGTGGGGCGGTAATTAGGTAGGGGAGAGGGTTAGAGAGCTGGAGGGGGGGATCAGGGAGGTTGGTGCTAAGGCAGGGGTCCATCACAACTAAAATATTTTATAATTTTTATTTAAAAAAAAAAAAAAACTCTTTTATTTAGTACTGGCAGACTTTCTGCCAGTACTTAAGATGGCGGTAACAATTGTGGGGTGGGGGAGGGAAGAGAGCTGTTTGGGAGGGATCAGGGGGTGGGATGTGTCAGGTGGGAGGCTGATCTCTAAAATTAACCCTGCAAGCTCCCTACAAGCTACCTAATTTAACCCCTTCACTGCTGGGCATAATTCACGTGTGGTGCGCAGCAGCATTTAGCGGCCTTCTAATTACCAAAAAGCAACGCCAAAGCCATATAAATCTGCTATTTCTGAACAAAGGGGATCCCAGAGAAGCTTTTACAACAATTTCTGCCATAATAGCACAAGCTGTTTGTAAATAATTTCAGTGAGAAACCTAAAATTGTGAAAAATGTAAAGTTTTTTTTTTTTATTTGCTCGCATTTGGCAGTGAAATGGTGGCATAAAATATACCAAAATGGGCCTAGATCAATACTTGGGGTTGTCTACTACACTACACTAAAGCTAAAATTAACCCTACAAGCTCCCTACAAGCTTCCTAATTAACCCCTTCACTCCTGGACATAATACACATGTGGTGCGCAGCGGCATTTAGCGGCCTTCTAATTACCAAAAAGCAACCACAAAGCCATATAAGTCTGTTATTTCTGAAAAAGGGGATCCCAGAGAAGCATTTACAACCATTTGTGCCATAATTGCAGAAGCTATTTGTAAATAATTTCAGTGGGAAACCTAAAGTTAGTGACAAAATTTATGAAAAAGTTAACTTTTTTTTTTTTATCGCATTTGGCGGTGAAATAGTGGCATGAAATATACCAAAATGGGCCTAGATCAATACTTTGGGATGTCTTCTAAAACAAAATATATACATGTCAAGGGATATTCAGGTATTCCTGACAGATATCAGGGTTCCAAAGTAACTAGCGCTAATTTTGAAAAAAAGTGGTTTGGAAATAGCAAAGTGCTACTTGTATTTATTGCCCCATAAATTGCTAAAAAAGCAAAGAACATGTAAACATTGGGTATTTCTAAACTCAGGACAAAATTTATAAGCTATTTAGCCTGGGTGTTTTTTGGTGATTGTAGATGTGTAACAGATTTTGGGGGTCAAAGTTAGAAAAAGTGTGTTTTTTTCCATTTTTTCCTCATATTTTATCATTTTTTTTTAGTAAATTATAAGATATGATGAAAATAATGGTATCTTTAGAAAGTCCATTTAATGACGAGAAAAACGGTATATAATATGTGTGGGTACAGTAAACGAGTAAGAGGAAAATTACAGCTAAACGCAAACACTGCAGAAATGTAAAAATAGCCATTAAGGGTAAGAAAATTGAAAAATGGTCCGGTCATTAAGGGGTTAAATAGGAAAGCGGTATTTCTGTTTGTGCATGTGCTCTCCACTACCACTTCTATTGAAAGTATTAAGCACGTTATTTATGTATCGGCTGTGATAAAAATACTTTCGTTAAAAGTTTAATTTTGGCTAAAATACATTTAAACAAACAACTTTTAATACTCGATTGTGTTTTATTGTTTGCGCAAGGCTAAGCACATAATAATGTTATCTAAGCCATAATAAGATACATTAATGCTGAGACTATATACATAAGGGGCTGATGAACCTAAACACGTGAAGAGATATCACACAAAATCTTTGTGTTTCTTTTAGAATTATACTGTAATATACGTGTGTCTCTCCTTCACATCCTGAATGATGCATAAGGGGTTAAACAGCTCTCAAGCTAAAATTTGCCTTTACAATTCTTCTTAGATAATCTCAGCACAGCTGAGAACTTTAGATCATCAGGCCCTAAGTTTTGCATTAGTGTCCCTTTAACACAATTTATCACTTCCACTGAACCAGACTCCTTTCTGCTTGTTGTCTTTATTCTTGTCTCCAAACCGAAAAGTCTCACAAACAGAGCCCTTAATTTAAGTACTAGTAGCTTTAGCTAGTATTCCTTGATGTAGCATTTGTTGGGGAAATTCTCTAATATGAATCAATAGTACACATTTTACTTAAAATACAGTTTACCTGACCCTGATTATGTAGCATGGGTAGGTGACACATTGGACAAGATTTATGGCGAGATTTATGATGCTCCCGATCGGTTGCAGGCTCGCTTATTTGAGCCTCCAACTGATATTTATGAAGCAGCAGTTTAAACTGCTGCTTCATAAACTCTCTCCGCCAAACTGGAGTTGGCGGATGAAAATCAAACCGGATTCATTTGAGCGGGTTGATTGACAAGCCTACTCTCACGCAATTAGTTGTGTGGGGGTATAGGGGTGGCATTGCACAAGGTGTGCCCTTGTGCAATGATAAATATTTACGCCCCACAATTTGCGATCAAGAGCAGACAGGTTCACGATTTTATAAAATTGATAAATCTGTTCCTTTCAGTTGTTTCAAATTTCACTTACAGGAGTGCCCAAGCTCATTTGCATCTGGCTTCTAATTGGCCAAAGCAAAGAAGACCAGGTACCCATTTGTTATGGGACGTATACCTATACTGAAATACATTGGCAAAAATCCTGCACATTTTGTTAATAAAATGCACCATTTCTCCAACATAGGTGTGTCCGGTCCACGGCGTCATCCTTACTTGTGGGATATTCTCTTCCCCAACAGGAAATGGCAAAGAGCCCAGCAAAGCTGGTCACATGATCCCTCCTAGGCTCCGCCTACCCCAGTCATTCTCTTTGCCGTTGTACAGGCAACATCTCCACGGAGATGGCTTAGAGTTTTTTAGTGTTTAACTGTAGTTTTTATTATTCAATCAAGAGTTTGTTATTTTAAAATAGTGCTGGTATGTATGCTTTTTAAAAAATAAACATAGTTAAGAACTGACTGTTAACTAATATTTAATTATTTATATTTGTTTTCTCATTCTTATATTTTTTTATTATTATTCAGTTTTAATACCTACATGTATACTAAAATATCATTTCATTTCTGTTTTTGCAAATCATATTTGTCTTTAGTCTAATCCAGCCCTGTTTGTTACCACAGGCTGTGAAGACTGGGTTGCTCGAATCCTTGTACAATCTTTATAGACATTGTCCTAAGAGAAGAGTGGCCCTTATTACATTTAGTGACAAAGTAAGTTTCGTTCTGACTGTATTCTGATAATAGATGGGTATTTGTATTCCCTTTTTTATGATGTATTTTCACAAAATAACAATAATAGTAATTTGGGCTGAAACATTATTGCATTTTAGTTTATTAGATATTGAATTAGTATTCACAAACGGAACACATTTACCAATATATTGGTAAATAAAGTAAAAACTTACAAATTAGATAAATTAGTCAAATAAAAAAATAACAATAAATCCCTTGATAAATTCTGGTTTTATAAATGATAAAAATGTTTTATACTATGATGTGGTAAGATGCCTGCTGAATTAAGTAAACTTACGTTGATGGGGGGCTCAGAGGAACAAATTGGTCTCACCAGGGTGAAACTGGCTAGCCATATTTGTTTTTGTATTTATTAACCCAGAACAATTAAAACCTTGCATACACAAAAGCCACATTACAGTTGAAGGGATATGAAATGCTTGTAATTACAATACTTTTTGTAGTCGTGTGTCGAATCTTTCCGAACACTTTAACATATCATATGCATATATATATATGTATATACAGTATATATATATATATATATATATATATATATATATATATATATATATATATATATATCTCATAAACATGAAGACTCAGCTTTCCATTATGCTATCTTTATTTTCGCAAGGATATGGTGTGCTTAATCCATCTGGAATATATATATATAGCTTTGTAATACAGACCTTGCAAGCCGTTTTAGCTGCCAGCACTTTAGCCTACTAATTGAATCTATTTGTTTACCAGATAAAAATATATGGAGATGGGACATTAGAACCGAAAGTCCTAGAAGACTCAGAGTTGCTGGATCCAGATTATCTAACAGTACAAGGGAAATGCCAGCCCATGCCATGCAAACTAGAGGAGACTCTATGTGCACTGGAGTCCAGGATTGAACGGTATTACTGATATCAAATATTGTAACAGTGTGCAAACATCTGTCTATCTATATGTCTTAATATGCATACAATCACAACTGACATCATAAACTAGACATTTAATTCAAAAGATTTTGCTGCATTCAAAATGTTTATGAGAATCTCTCCATGACAAATCACCAAACATCAAAATGTAATCATCCATAAAATATTCAAAGGGACATTGTACTGTAAAATTGTTTTTCCCTTAATGTGTTTCCAATTACTTTTTATATCCGCTAGAGAGTATTAAATGTATGAGAAATTGCTTATTTTGGTTTATGTTTGTATATGAAATAGCTGATTTTGTTCTTTGAAACCACAACCCATGTATCACATTTTACACACATTCTTCTTTATATTATCTATGTCTGTTTACCAAAGCCCAATATAGAGAGAACAAGTTAAAATTAACATTGTATTGCTTTTCTCTCTGTTTAAATAATTTTCTATAGGGTATACTTAAAGGGACAGTCAAGTCCAAAAAAAAAAACCTTTCATGTTTCAAATAGGGCATGAAATTTTAAACAACTTTCCAATTTACTTTTATCAGCAATTTTGCTTTGTTCACTTGGTATTCTTAGTTCAAAGCTAAACCTAGGAGGTTCATATTCAAATTTCTTAGACCTTGAAGGCCGCCTCTAATTTAAATGCATTTTGATAGTTTTTCACCACTAGAGGGCATTAGTTCACGTGTTTTATATAGATAACATTGAGCTCATGCACGTGAATTTACCATGGAGACAGCTCTGATAGGCTAAAATGCAAGTCTGTCAAAAAAACTAAAATAAGGGGGCAGTCTGCTGAAGCTTAGATACTAGGTAATTACAGAGGTAAAACTTGTATAATTATAACTGTTGGTTATGCAAAAAACTGGGGAATTGGTAATTAAGGGATTATCTATCTTTTAAAACAACATAAATTCTGGTGTTGACTGTCCCTTTAAGTTTAGAAACTTTCAGTATAGGTAGGAAGGCCACAGGCAAAATAAGCTGATATAAAGCTGATATAAATGCTGATATAAAGGTAAATTAGCTATGAGTACACAATTTAATACACTCCAGCAGGTAAAATGGATAATTGGGAAGAAATTAAAGGGGATAAAAGATGTAGGGTAAACGGTCCCTTTAAGAAAATTAAAACAACATTGCCACATTTATCATTATTCATTTTCTCTGTGTTTGGAATAAAATAACTGAATACTGTGCTTGTCCCACTCCTTCCACAGAGACTGGAGTTCCTCTGTCATACTTAATGTATTGTGACATTTATTTTACCCTACAACATTCTATACAGTGATTGCTTAGATCAGAGCACTAGAAAACTGGCCACCCCTAAGCAGACCAGAGACATTATTTAAAGGGACAGTCTACTCCAGAATTGTTATTGTTTAAAAAGATAGACAATCCCTTTATTACCCATTGCCCTGTTTCAGTTCATTTGACAGACTTGTATTTTAGCCAATCAGTGCCCTCTCACTTGTAACTCCATGGGCATGGTATATGAGAAGGTGTTTGACTGCAAAGGGCTATAATAAATAATTTGTATTCAATATTAATATTTGTGTTTTACTGTGTATTTTACATTCCAATGTTCTTCACATAGGGGACATTCCTATATAAATATATTGTGAGTATATGGCCGGGTTATAATACAATATATTTAATAATTATTCTTTAAAAACAAACCCCCAATAAAATGCATATACAAAACAATATAATTAATGTAAATTCCTAAATTATTTATATTAGTTAAAATGTATAGACACATTGAATTATATTTATAGGAAACCAGATATGAATCAAACTATACCAGCATAAACCGTTATAATATGCTATACAAAGATCATAAAAATCACCTTATTCACAATAATCTCCCAAATCAGAGTTGCATTAAAATACCACAATGAGATACCAAGATATGAGCCACTAACATTCAGATTAATACAACTAAGCTATTTAACCCACAAATGATTTTATATAACTCCAATTTAAAACATCAGAAATTGTATATATTATTTGTACAAACAACCAACTCCTATGCCAATTTATCTGAGCTGAAATAAATTCTTAATTATCTACAGTTATGACAAATTCTAATATATATATATATATATATATATATATATCCAAATATAAATTACTTAGCATCAATGATTAGTGTTAAAATACACAGGGCTATGAAACACAAGTTTAAAATACAACTTGGGCCCTTTTAAATTTACTAACTGTAATTAGACCGCAGTAATAATGAATGTATTTGCTTTAAAATATCAAATTATATATCTAACAATTTCTTATACTTCACCCAAATAAGCAGATCAATGTTTCATATTCCAGATTTTCTTGTGGGTCATCTATGGAGGATTTACTCACAATGTGCACAGGTTTATACTTCCAGAATTGTTAATCTTTCTTTGTTCAAGAAAGTGTCCCCAAAAATGGCAGAGAGTATACTTGGCACCAAAGCCTATGTATTTTCTTTCCAAAAGTTAATGCTTCTTTCAGTCTGTCTGTGCAGCGAGCCTGGATCTTTATTCCAAGAATAAAGAATTCCTCCCCCGTTTCTTTAATCATTCCCACAAGATTTCAGATTGGCCCTAACGGAGCTGAGCATTGATTGGCCCTTCGAGTTGAAAAATTTGATTGGCTATTTGGATTTGCATGTGTTTCAATAGACAATTCATTTGGCTGTCATACCAGTTTTAATCCCCTAGGGGGCAGCAAACAACCGCACTTCAGATCTCATCATCAATATTTCTAACAATTTACTACATCCTTATAAAGTGGTTATTCAACATACTATAACTTTTAGCATTAATAAACCTCTCTTGTCAGCATCTATATTTCATTTAGCATAACAGAAAATGTACAATTTGATACCAAACGCCAGTATTTTATCAATTTCTATGATAAAATAGAAGATATCCATGTTTATGGCTAAGGACATCTTGTTGTCTGTAAAACAAAGGGAAAAAACATAATTTATGTAAGAACTTACCTGATAAATTAATTTCTTTCATATTAGCAAGAGTCCATGAGCTAGTGACGTATGGGATATACATTCCTACCAGGAGGGGCAAAGTTTCCCAAATCTTAAAATGCCTATAAAAACACCCCTCACCACACCCACAATTCAGTTTAAGGAATAGCCAAGAAGTGGGGTGATAAGAAAGGAGCGAAAGCATCAAAAATAAGGAATTGGAATAATTGTGCTTTATACAAAAAAATCATAACCACCACAAAAAGGGTGGGCCTCATGGACTCTTGCTAATATGAAAGAAATGAATTTATCAGGTAAGTTCTTATGTAAATTATGTTTTCTTTCATGTAATTAGCAAGAGTCCATGAGCTAGTGATGTATGGGATAGCAGATACCCAAGATGTGGAACTTCCACGCAAGAGTCACTAGAGAGGGAGGGATAAAATAAAGACAGCCAATTCCGCTGAAAAATTAATCCACTCCCCAAATCAAAAGTTTCAATTTTTATAATGAAAATAACTGAAATTATAAGCAGAAGAATCAAACTGAAACAGCTGCCCGAAGTACTATTCTACCAAAAACTGCTTCTGAAGAAGAGAAAACATCAAAATGGTAGAATTTAGTAAAAGTATGCAAAGAAGACCAAGTTATTGCTTTGCAAATCTGATCAACAGAAGCTTAAGCTTCATTCTTAAAAGTCCAGGAAGTAGAAACTGACCTAGTAGAATGAGCCGTAATCCTCTGAGGCGGGGATTAACCCGACTCCAAATAAGCATGATGAATCAAAAGCTTTAACCAAGATGCCAAAGAAATGGCAGAAGCCTTCTGACCTTTCCTAAAACCAGAAAAGATAACAAATAGACTAGAAGTCTGTCTGAAATCTGAGTAGCTTCAACATAATATTTCAAAACTCTTACCACATCCAAAACAAATGTAAGAATCTTACCAAAGAATTCTTAGGATTAGGACACAAGGAAGGGACAATAATTCCTCTACTAATGTTATTAGAATTCACAACTTTAGGTAAAAATTGAAATGAGGACAGCAAAAACCACCTTATCCTGATGAAAAATCAGAAAAAGGAGATTCACAAGAAAGAACAGATAATTCAAAAACTGTTCTAGCTGAAGAGATGTCTAAAAAGAACAATACTTTCCATGAAAGTAATTAATGTCCAAAGAAAGCATATGCTCAAACAGAAGAGCCTGTAAAGCCTTCAGAACCAAATTAAGACTCCAAGGAGGAGAAATTGGCTTAATGACAGGCTTGATACGAACCAAAGCCTGAACAAAACAATGAATATCAGAAAGATTTAGCAATTCTTACTGTGAAACAGCACAGAAAAAGCAGAGATTTGTCCTTTCAAGGAACATGCAGACAAAACCTTATGAAGAAACTATAAAAACCTAGGAATTCTAAAATAATGCCAAGAAAATTCATAAGAAGAGCATCATGAGATGTAAATCTTCCAAACTCGATAATAAATCCTACTAGACACAGATTTACGAGCCTGCAGCATAGTATTAATCACTGAGACAGAGAAACTTCTATGACTAAGTACTAAGCGTTAAATTTTCATACCATCAAATTAATAATTAGAATTTCTGATGAAAAAAACCTGAATGTTAAGATATAAGGTCTGGCCTTAATGGAAGTAGCCAAGATCGGCAACTGGACATCCGAACAAGAACCATATACCAAAACCTGTGTGGCCATGCTGGAGCCACCAGCCACACCAAAGATTGCTCTCTGATGATTTTGAAAATCACTCTTAAAAGAAGAACCAGAGATGAAAAAATATAGGCAGATTGATAATTCCAAGGAAGTGTCAATGCATACACTACTTCCGCCTGAGGATCCCCAGACCTGAATAGGCCCCTGGGAAGTTCCTTGTTTAGATGAGATGCCATCAGATCTATTTCTGGAAGCCCTCACATCTTAAAAATTGAAAAACATATCTGGGTAAAGAGACCATTCTCCCGGATGTAAAGCTTGATTAACAGAGATAATCCGCTTCCCAATTGTCTATACCTGGGGAAAAAAAACACAGAAATTAGATAGGAGCTGGATTTAGCCCAAGCAAATATCCGAGATACTTCTGTCACAGCCTAAGGACTGATAGTCCCACCCTGATGATTGACATACGCCACAGTTGTGACATTGTCTGTCTGAAAAAACAATAAACGTCTCTTCTTCAAAAAGAAACCAACTGAAGAACTCTGAGAATGCACGGAGTTCCAAAATATCAAATGGTAATCTCGCCTCCTGAGATTTCCAAACCCCTTGTGCTGACAGAGATCCTCAGACAGCCTCCCAACCTAAAAGACTCGCATCTGTAGAGATCATGATCCAGGTTGAAAGAACCGAAGAGACCTGTAGAACTAAATGATGGTGATCTTAACCACCGAATCAAAGATAGTTAAACATTAGGATTCAAAGATATAAAAAGTGATATCCTAGAATCCCTGCACCATTATTCAGCATAAAAAACTGGAAAGGTGGGGGCGGAGTCTAGCCACGCTAGAAGATGGCTGCTTTTTAGGAAGACTCCTATCTCCTACTCTGTCAAAAAGCTCTTAAAAGCTGGCAAAACCTAATTTTTCCCTTCCCCTTTCCCACCTGAGGGTCTGACCATATACCCGGCACGGAGCGAGACAAAACTTGCTCAGCTTTCACTTACCCCCTGTGATATTGTTTACTGCGGCCTTCTGACACGTAGCCCACTTGGCGGCAAAGGACCCGGACTGTTCAGGGCTGTTGGAGGGCCCAGAAAGGATATTTGGCCTATTGGTCTGATGACCCGGAGGATCATCGTTGCAGCACTTGCGGGGCACAGAGGCTGAATGCGGGTGCTGATCGCATTGTCCCCGAACCATCATCCAGCACGTAAGTCGAGAGCGGCCTAACCACATCATCATATCACTCCGCCTTACCTCACAGATACAAGCGGATCTCCGGTGGCAGCACGGACACCTTAACTGTTATAAGCCACCTCACAATATAATACTGCATAGCCGCTGACACGGAGCTGACCCCACATTTAACTCCACTGGCTGCCTGATAAGATACTCTGAATAATAAAAGCCCCGATTGTTAAAACTTGTGGAACTCTGTCAATCACAGGGCTGGGAGTAACAGCAGGAGACTCCATTAACGCTTAGCATATTTTTGGGGCGCAAAACACAATCTCAGACAGGAATACAATAATTAAAAGATATACACTCCTTTTTCCTTCTATCTATATTATCTCCTTCTTTTCCAAGAAGACAGAGGAGACATTCTAAACACACAATTACATAGTGTGAACTGTTTTTTGCTTCATTCAAAACCCAGGCTGCACAGGTTGTATGTGAGGGGGATGCCTTGCAAAAAAAACATAAAAAGTGATAAAATCTCCACATCCAAATCACTGAGTCATTATCTAAAACCTAAAGACCCAATTCCCTCCTCAGATACAGAGGAAGCCAGAGAGATGCAGTCCCCCATGACACCCCTTCCTCAGACAGCGGATCAAGATCCAAGCTCTTTCATTACAAAAAGAGACATAATAAACCTATCTTCTAAGGATGATATAAAGGTGGTCCTCCATGAAATGAGGACCCTTTTTGGTGATTTGAGGAAAGATCTGGGGGCCATGGAAAAAAGAGTGGTCACCTTGGAAAAACATCAAGAAGCCCTCGCTGAAGAAGCTCGCTCCAATTCCTCCAGCTTACAAGATCATGAAGCCAAACTACACACCCTCTCAGACAAATTGGAAGACCTGGAAAACAGGACACGGCGCAATAACTTGCGCATAAGGGGTGTCTCCGAATCTATCTTTCCTCCTGCGATTGAGGGCTACCTTCAAGCCCTATTCAGAGTTATCAGAGACGACCCATCTGCAGAAGAAATTCATATAGAGCGTGCCCACAGAGCTCTACGTCCTAAACCTCCCCCTAAAGCCCCGCCGAGGGACATAATTGTCAAATTTTTAAAATACAAGGATAAGGAAGATCTGCTCAGAAAAGCGAGAGAAAAACACCCAATTTTTCATGCCGGAGAAGAAATCCAACTATTCACAGACCTCTCTTCTACTACACTTCAGAAGAGAAGAGAACTTTCTCATGTCACCTCTACCTTGAAGAAACACGGTGTCCCCTACAGATGGGGATTTCCTGTCTCCCTAATCTCCACATCCAACAATAAAACCGCCATCTTCAGGCCTGGTTCGGATCCAAATGTCTTTTACAGGGAACTGTCACTACCCACGAACCCGGACGATGAAGAAGGCCATAGACCCCTTGTGTCACACCAGATAGCAGGAAATACAGCAAGCTCTAGTCTTACTCAACGCTGAAAGATGTCACCTACTTTCCTTACAGACCACTGGATTTTAACACCTTAAATCTCAAAAGCCAAGTAAGGTTTTGTCATCAGTGGCTCCTGAGAAACAGACGGTGAGTGCTGTAAGAAAATGTTTGCTCCGTAAAAATATACACAGACTTTCATTGACAAGGCACACCAAAGATCACTTGAACTGTCATCTTTTATACTGTCTCTGTTCCCAGACGACAGGAACTTAGCCTTTTTGGAGAAAGTATATAGCACGAATGTGTGATCATTCTGAGTTTCTCTACTTTATTTTTACATATTTGATATTTTCAAATGACCTAGTATGTTTATAGAGCCTAATCACACTGTTGTTTAAGGTTAATTGAAATCATATACGAGAGTTCTCAAAAAAAAAAAAAAAACATTTATAACCTTAAGATTTTCAAATATGTGAGACTGGGTAAAATGTTTTTCAATGCTATAGAGATTTAATATCTATTATTAGTTCATTCACTGATATACATATTCTAAGGTTTGTAACTGTGTCCTTGTTTGAATGAATCTTGAAACTCCTGTACGACCTCACATATTTTTGTTTCTTTTTTGTATTTATTTCTCTTTTAATAACTCTAGATTACGGCTTGTATCAGGAGGTCATTTCAGCTCCCAGAACTATAGGACCCTTCCTCACCCCTTCCCAGTATCACCCCTCCCATTACGTCCCACTATATCTTCCCACCTGAACCCCTTACCCCCCCATTACAACTCTTCCCCCCTCCCTCCTCTACCAACCCTTTTGCCAGCTTATATTTCTATTTTCAGATATACATCCCACTTAGTCAGAGATGGAGATACTTCCCCTGTCTAAAGCCTTCAAAGTTTTTCTAATTTTTCTCTTCTTTCTCTACTCCTTGATTCCTTTCCCTCGCTCTCTCTAGCTACTCTTCTCCCTTACTACCTTCTTCTCTTCCCTTCTCCCCCCCCTTTTTTTTTTTTTTTTTTTTTTTTTTTTTTTTTCTTCTTCTCCTTCACCATGCCAGCTCACCATAGTAGATTTGGAGAGCATTCTTTCCAAATCACGTCCATCAACGCCAAGGGGTTGAATAACCCAGGCAAGCGGTCTATTGCTATTAGGGAACTGAATAAACTTAAAAGCCAAATTATTTTATTACAAGAGACCCATTTTCAAAAAGGTAGAGAACCGCGCTGGAATCTACCCCACTTCCCCATAAAGCATTTTGCTTCTGGCCCAAACAAAAAAGGAGGAGTGGGAATACTCATACACAAGTCCCTTCCCGTACATGTAAACCATATGGTTAAAGATACAGAGGGGAGGTACATTCTACTAACAGGCTCTCTCTATGGCCAACAATTTACTATTCTAAATATATACGCCCCCAATCAAGCCCAAACCAAATTTTTTAAAAAAATCACGAATCTGCTGCTAGACCAAGCTAAGGGAGTGATCTTCCTGGCGGGTGATTTCAACATCATCTTTGACCCAAGCTTAGACTCCTCACGAGGAGTATCTACGGTTCCAAAATCTACCCTAAAAACAGTTAAAAACTCATTAACTAACCTAGACCTTCATGATTTGTGGAGATCCCTACACACAACCGAAAAAGACTACACTTTTTATTCTCCTCCGCATAAATGCTATACAAGAATTGACCATATTATGATAGACTCTCACGGCCTCTCCCTTGCCGCACAGTGCAGCATTGGAAACATTACCTGGTCTGACCATGCCCCTATCTCTTGCTCCATTCTCTGGCCAGATTTACCAATTACCAACAGAACATGGAAATTAGATGACACATTACTGGACAACCCTATATTTTTAAAAGACATAGAGAGATCTCTAATAGAATATTTCTCGCTAAACGAAAACACAGCCACGTCTCCTACAATTGAATGGGAGGCTCATAAATCTGTTATTCGGGGTCTCTTTATCAAACAAAGCTCGAAAATAGCTAGGGAGTCCAGGGTTTATCATTCGTCCCTCTTAGAAAGAATTCATACCCTAGAAAAAGCACACAAACAAAACCCTTCTGTTAATTCGGTACTCCAGGATCTAATCTTAGCTAGATCAGAACTTAAAGAACTCTTAAACAAAACATATCAACGTACTGCTCTTCATCTAAAACAGTATTATTATGAAGGGGGAAATAAACCGGGAAAAATTCTAGCAAGAACCCTCCGCAGGAAACAATTATCCTCTTACATACACTCCATCAAATCAAAAAATGGCACCCTAGTCACTAGTAGTAAACTCATTGCATCAACCTTTAGGGATTATTATAAATCGTTGTATAATTTAACAGACACTTTAGCTGTCCCGCTCGCAGAGTCAGAACTGGAATCTTTTGAGGAACAAGCGAAAGACTATCTTACAGATATTTCCCTCCCCTCTCTGTCTGAGGAGGAAAAACTGGATCTAGCTTCTCCTTTTTCAGCTGACGAATTACAAAGAGCAATAAAAGATATGCCGACAGGTAAAAGTCCGGGCCCAGATGGCTATACCCCTAAATACTACAAATTGCTTAGTAAAACATTATCTCCCCATATGCTTAAACTTTTTAATTCCCTAAGAGACAGACCCACACTCTCTAAATCACTGCTCGAAGCGCATATAACAGTTATTCCTAAACCAGGGAAACCTGCCAACTGCCCAGAGAATTTTAGACCCATTTCACTTATAAATTCGGACATGAAACTTCTTGCTAAGGTTCTTGCAAATAGATTGAATAAATATTTACCAAAATTGATCTCTCCAGACCAATCTGGCTTTATTCCCGGCCGAGAGGCCCGCGACAATACCATTAAGATACTGAATTTAATTAACTATGCTAAAACGTCGCGGACTCCAATGGTCCTTTTTGCAACTGACGCAGAAAAGGCCTTTGATAGAGTGTGCTGGCCTTTCCTGAGCAAATCAATGACTATGATGGGAATTCCTGAACCCTTCCTAAATTCGGCTATGGCTTTATATTCCTCCCCAAACGCAAAAATTAGAATAAACAGCACTCTCTCTGAGTCCTTTGATATAAAAAACGGCACAAGGCAAGGCTGCCCCTTATCCCCCCTTCTCTTTGCCATATCCATTGAAATACTAGCCCAAAAAGTCAGAGAAAATAAGGGGATCACGGGATTGGTGGTAGGCGAGAGGGAACATAAACAAGCACTATATGCTGACGATGCACTATTTACACTAACTAACGCGGAAACATCCATCCCTGCACTACTCACCGAGATAAAAAATTATAGCAAGATTTCCAATTTTCACCTCAATGTGACTAAATCAGAAATTCTTAACATTAACTATAACCCAACTCAGGTACAACACTTAAGCAATTATTACAACATTCCCGTGGCCCAACATAAGTTGAAATACTTAGGGATTAATCTCACCACCTCCAATCAAGACCTATTCAAACTAAACTATGGCACAATAAAGAACGAAATAATTAGAGACCTCTCAGTTTGGAAAAATAAAAAGCTCTCATGGTTAGGGAGAGTAGGAGTTTTAAAAATGAATATTCTCCCCCGCCTTTTATATCTATTCCAAACTCTTCCAATACAACTCCCGACAGGTTACATAAATTTATTACAAAAAGCCTTTGAACAGTTTATCTGGGATGGGGCTAGGCCTAGAATCCCTAGGAGGACCATGTATCTCTCGAGGGACAATGGGGGCCTAGGTGTTCCCTGTTTGCAAGCATATAAAACTGCAGTATCTCTTCAACACATAATAGAGTGGGGGCACAATTTGCAAGATAAAGCATGGATACATATAGACAGACAAATTCTCAAAATTAACAATGTAGCAACACTAGCCTGGACACCTCACCAACAAAGACCTAAATTAATCGAAAATTATAACATCACAGCAGGGGTGTTATCGGACTGGGATAAACTTTTATCTACAAGCACACACGTCTCCTCGAGAGATGGCCCTTTAACACCGATCCTGGAACATACTGAACTTCCATACTATCGACTAGGCTTCACCAAACTACAACCATACAGTCTTAGAGTGGGATCGGTTCACTTTCTCTCAGAGAGCGGTAAAATCAAGACTCATGCCGAAATGGCAGAGTCCCATGGAGGGATATTCTCTTCATGGCTGCATTATCATCAATTGATTCACTACGTCTCCCATCATAGATGCAAAGAGAAGCTCGGCAGGGGACTCACACCCTTTGAGACGCTGTGTATCTCCATAACAACCCCAACACACTTAATTTCTAAACTATATAAGATAATTACCAGCGCGGAGGCAGCAAACCTCCCCTCATACACATACTCTTGGAACAGAGACCTAGATAGTAACATAGATGCTGACACCTGGCATAGAGCTTTTAAAATAATTAAAAAATCCTCAGTCTCGGCAACAATTCAAGAAACTCACCTAAAACTTCTGTGTAGGTGGTACTTTACCCCAGTAAGACTCCACAAGATATTCCCTGGCCTTAGGGACACATGCTGGAGGGGCTGTGGGGAGGTGGGCTCTATCCTTCACATCTGGTGGTCATGCCCTCGGCTACTCAAATACTGGGCAGACACCCTGACAGAAATGTCGGAGATTCTTGGAATCACAATCCCTCTTGACCCAAAAACTATTTTGTTCCTTGACCTTCCCAAGACAGAAGGAGTGGGCAAACGCCCACTTCTTTTAATCATGCTCTCGGCAGCAAAAAAACTCATCCCAAAGTATTGGAAGTCCCAGACAGTCCCCACTGTAGAGGCTTGGAGAACCGCTGTCTCCGAAGTTCTCTTGCTGGAGAGATACCATTACCTAAAAACGCACCAATTGGAAACACATGAACTAATGCTGGCAACGTGGCAAAGGAAAATATAATCTTTTAATTTATTGGATATTTTTTTTTTTTTTTTTTTCTTTTTTTTTTCTCTCCCCTTCCCCAATTTCCTCCCTATTCCCCCCCTAATTCACCTGTCTCTTCTCCTTTCTTTCTATCGAAATTAACATCTTCTTTTCTTCTTTCTTCTTTAGATTTGTATGAAGTTTGACAAACTGGTGTTGTCAAATATCTAAAAACTATAAAATCTGTTTACGCTATGTGAGAAAAATTTAGACAAGTTTTAATTACTGTATTCATACAATTTGAATTCTCATACCTTTATAATCCAGAATGGACTAGACATTCTTGGTTTGTAGAATCTATAACATGGCCTCGATAACTCCTTTATTTCGTATAAGTTTCAATTCATGTTGTGCATTATATTTATCAAGAAATGTTAACCTGATGTCTTTTTCAATGACTTAATAAAGATTTAAATAAAAAAAAAAAAAAAAACTGGAAAGGTTTCCTATGAAATTAGCAAAGGGAATCTAATCCAATGCTGCAGCCATGAAACCTAAAACTTCCATGCATATATAGCAACTTGAAGGAAATAATAGAGACTGAAGGTTCCGACAAACGGAACCCAATAAACTTGTCACTTGTCTGTTAGAGACAAAAACATTGACACAATCTATCTGGAAACCTAAAAAAGGTGACCCTTGTGTGAGGAATCAAGGAGCTTTTGATAAAAAGATCCTCTAACCATGTCTTGAAGAAACAACAAAGTTGAATCGTATGAGATTCCGCAGAACGAAAAGACTGAGCCAGTACCATGATACCGTCCAAATAAGGAACACTGAGAACCTTGAAAAGATTCTTAGAGCTGTCGCTAGACCAGAAGGAAAAGCAACAAATTGGTAATGCTTGTCAAAAAAAGAGAATCTCAGAAAATAAAAATAATCTGAATGAAAACAGAAAATGAAGCTATGCATCTATTGTATCTATTGTAAACAAATAATGCCATCACTGACCAAAAGGCAGAATAGACCATATAAACACCATTCTAAAAGATGGTACACTTATATGACAATTCAAAAAGATTTTCTATCTTTGGAACAATGAATAGTCTTGAATAAAACCCCAAAATCCAGTTCCTAAAATGAAACTGGAATAAATACCCCAGAAAACTCCAGGTCTGAGCAGCGCTTGAACCCCAACGGGTGACCAGCTGCACTTCACCAGTACCCAAAACATATAGGTCTGAAACACACTTCAGGAAAGTGTTAGTCTTACTGGAATAGCTGGAATATGATAGAGAAAAAAGACTTCTCACAGACAGTTTTACTCTGAATCCTATTCTGTACCCAAAGTCTAAGAAGTTTGGACCGAATAGAACCAAACAAATTTCAAAAAAGTCTTAACCTGCCCCTTACCAGCCAAGCTGGAATAAGAACCGCACCTACAAGCAAATTTGGGGAGCTGACTTTGAACTTTTAAAAGGCTTAATTGAATGAAGAAAAAAACTTCCAATTATAAACATGTTACTTGGGGAAGAATTCAGGATTCCGTTCCTTAGTAAGAACAGAAAACTAATATAAGCTTAAAGTTTTAGTCTTAGAACTCAATCTTGAAGCCCAGAGTAACAGTTAAAGAATTTAATCCAATTATGAACCAAATAATTGATTATCTTGGAAAAAAAGAAATATGGATTTTAGAAATCAAATTAGCATTCCAAGATTGAAATCACAAAGTTCTTCTAGCTAAAATAGCTAAAGACATAGATTAAACCTCATTTGCGAAAATATTTAATAAAATGACAACACAAATGAAATTATTAGCATGTTAATCAAGTTAAAGGACCAGTCAACACACTGGACTTGCACAATCAACAAATGCAAGATAACAAGACAATGCAATAGCACTTAGTCTGAACTTCAAATGAATAGTAGATTTTGTCCTTTTAACAATGCTAAATAAATCATAATCCGATACTTGATCTTAAAGTATCCAACCAGAAAGATGAAGCAATTGCCCATCAGCCAAATAAATTACAGGTCTAAGAAAAGTACCTGAAAATAATTTTCCTTAAATAAGATACAACCATCTGAAGGAAAAAAATAAATACTATTTGCTATAAGAATAATAGTATATTTAGCAGGAGTAGAGATAGCCCCATTAACTTGGGGAATCTTTCCTCAAAACTGAAAACTAACTACCGGCAAAGAATACAATTTAAAAACCTTAAAGGGACACTGTACCCAAAATTTTTCTTTCGTGATTCAGATTGAGCATGACATTTTAAGCAACTTTCTAATTTACTCCTATTATCAAATTTTCCTCATTCTCTTGTTATCTTTATTTGAAATGCAAGAATGTAAGTTTAGATGCCGGCCCATTTTTGGTGAACAACCTGGGTTGTCCTTGCTGATTGGTGCATAAATTCATCCACCAATAAAAATGTGCTGTCCAGAGTACTGAACCCAAAAAAAGCTTAGATGCCTTCTTTTTCAAATAATGATATCAAGAGAACGAAGAAAATTTGATAATAGGAGTAAATTAGAAAGTTGCTTAAAATTGCATGCTCTTTCTGAATTACAAAAGAAAAAAATTGGGTACAGTGTCCCTTTAAAGAAGGACTAAAAGAAAATTCTCAGCCTATTCCATTCCCTAGTATCAGGAACTGGAAAAAAAACCTCTGAAGAAACCACAGAAGATAAATTAGCAGAATTTAAATGTTAGCTAGTCTTTAAAATCAAAAGAACTAGTTACTTCAATATCCAAAATAATCAACACCTTTTGAACAAAGAACAAATGTACTCTATTAAAAAATAAAAAAGTAGATTTGTTAGTGTCAATATCTGATGAAGAAAAATTCTGGTCATTTGAAACTTCATCAACTAAAAAAGAAGTTTGAAAAAGACCTAAAAATTTTATTAGAAGGTGGGATGTCAGACAAAGCTTTTAAAATAGAATCAGAAAAATATTCTTATAAATTTCTAAGTATATCTTGTACATAAGATGTAAAAAGAATAGCAATATATAAAGCATAAATACTAATCGATTCTGCATGTAAAAGTTATCATGATAACTTATTACAAACCATAGCTAAAGATAAACATTCATAACATTAAAATAAATGAACTTAGCTTTGGTAGGACTGATATCAGTCAACAGGAATCCCTCAGCATTTCTTGATACAGGAACAGTGTTTGAAATATCTTGCAATATGTAATAGAAAAAAACAACATATAAAGCAAAATTATCAAATTCCTTAAATGACAGTTTCAGGAATGGGAAAAAATGCAAAACAGAACAAGCCTCTAGTAACCAGAAGCAACAAAAAAATGAGACTTAAATAATGTGAAAAAAAAAGTGGCGCTAAGTATAACGCCCACATTTTTTGGCGCCAAGTATGACGCCCACATTTTTTGGCGCCAAGAATGACGCCCAAATTTTTTGGCGCAAAAAAACGTGTGTAACACACATGCGTCAAAAAATGACGCAACCATGAACAAACTTCTGGCGTCAACTATGGCACCGGAAATGACAAAAATTTGGCGCCAAAAAAGTTTGCGCCAAAAATGACGCAATAAATTAAAGCATTTTCTGCCCTCGCAAGCCTAACAGCCCGCAAGGAAAAAAGTAAATTTGAATATTTTTAAGGTAAGAAAAAATATTAATTCATAAGCATTTTCCCAAAAAAATGAAACTGACAGTCTGAAAGAAGGAATAATGAATATCCTGAATCATGGCAAATATAAGTTTAAAACATATATTTAGAACTTTACATATAAAGTGCCCAACCATAGCTTAGAGTGTCATAAATAAAATAAGACTTACTTACCCTAAGACACTCATCTACATATAGTAGATAGTAAAAACCAGTACTGAAATGAGAATCAGTAGAGGTAATGGTATAGAGTATATCGTCGATCTGAAAAGGGAGGTAGGAGAAGAAATCTCTACGACCGATAACAGAGAACCTATGAAATAGATCCCCTAGAGGAAGACCATTGTATTCAAATAGGCAATACTCTCTTCACATCCCTCTGACATTCACTGCACTCTGAGAGGAAAACCGGGCTTCAGCCTGCTGCAAAGCGCATATCAACGTAGAATCTAGCACAAACTTACTTCACCACCTCCATGGGAGGCAAAGTTTGGAAAAACTGAATTGTGGGTGTGGTGAGGGGTGTATTTATAGGCATTTTAAGGTTTGGGAAACTTTGCCCCTCCTGGTAGGAATGTATATCCCATACGTCACTAGCTCATGGACTCTTGCTAATTACATGAAAGAAATGTCAAACATGTATACATCTCTTTGCAGTATTTATCAGCTCAGCAAGTATTTATCTAATATGTTACTATTAGGCACTGCTTCTTAGGTTTTCAGCTACACATTTTTATACAGTATTTAAAATTATACAGGCTGTATTTTAAAAAAATATTTTAAAACTACAATACAAACATGTGTTTTTGTTTGGTTCAGCACATGTTTATCTGACACAGCAGGCACCAATTTGCATCGAAGTTTGAATGGTCACTTTCCCACAAAACTTGTCACTTGTCTCAGACTTTTAGACTCTCTTGTAAGAAGTAGGAAATCTTATTACACATTTCCAGGTAGTGACCATAAGGTCTTTTGAAGTGATTTTTTCTAAGATAACTTGAAAACCATTCCTTTGATGAATGGGAGAGGGGGTTGGTTTGTTACAGTGACGTCTGGAGTTTTACAAATAAAATGAATTATTTGGCGTATACAACCATATATATATATTAAATAAATTATATATATATATATTATTTAATAACATTCACAGGATATTCTGACTATATATATATATATATATATATATATATATATATATATATATGTATATACCTATACCTGTATAGATATATATTTTACAAAAAAATACACCAGATATATATATATATATATATATATATATATATATATAGAGTAAGGCAAGAGAAGTTACCAGCGCTAAATTATACCTATTATTCTAAATGGACAGAGAGTGGTATAGAGAGTAGTCTAATGAAACTACCTGGCCGTTCAAATGGTAGTGCAGCTTGAAATGATCAAAGTGTACCCTTGTCACTTATAGAAATGTTAACACAAAAGAGAAAAAATCATATACAGAGTTCAGCGCAACAATTACCATATATAAATTATTATTCTATTATAAGGTGTACTAATACTGATAAAGTCTTAGTATAAATATACTGTTCGTTGGTAAGAAAAGCCTACAAAGTCTTTTCTGCTTCCAATATTAACGTGGAATATGATCTACAGCATTCACTATAGTAGGTGTCTCCTTACCAGATTTACCCTCAATCATATGAGGTAATGAGTGGTTACGAAAAGGTAAACTCAGGTGATTCTGGAGCAGTGGTGGTGTGTTGTCTGTGACCGTTTTTCCCAGGAGAGTGTGGGTACTCTGTTCTTGTGCGTGCCACTTGCTGAATTGAAACTTCCAATGGATCTTTTCCTTATGTTGAGGAACTTGTCTGTGGTCTCTCAGGAGTATGGTATTATCCCAGTTCGATAATTTATAGAAGGAAAGAGAACAAAAAAGACATAGCGTAATACTGTATAAAAAGTGTTAATTTATTACAGTGATTTAAACGCTACACACTTACATTTTAAAACCTCAATCCATAATGAGGTAAGCATTCAAATATTTAAAATAGTAAAAGGTGTAGATTGAACCAGGTCAATCTAATGGTGCAGAGCTTGATACTGAATGACTTGATTACTGGTGATTTATATCCGTTAATACACACACAGTCACTTGTATTTGATGATAGAAAATTGCAGTGCACTTGCAATAGTCAAATAGTGTGACTGAAGAAATCAATGTTGTGGGATTAAGGAGCCACTATTTATCCTGTTGTTCACTAACAGGCTATGTGTTATTTTAAGCAAGTAAGTTGCCTGTTGTAATGCGAGAGGCTTGGAGTATGGCAAGCAAAAAATGAGCCGGACCGCTGGATATAGTAAGACTGCACTGCCACTATTCAAAAGACCTTACGCGTTTCGAAGTGTGTCCGTATGGTACTTCTTCGTCAGAGGTAATGTCACACTATTTGACTATTGCAAGTGCACTGCAATTTTCTATCATCAAATACAAGTGACTGTGTGTGTATTAACGGATATAAATCACCGGTAATCAAGTCATTCAGTATCAAGCTCTGCACCATTAGATTGACCTGGTTCAATCTACACCTTTTACTATTTTAAATATTTGAATGCTTACCTCATTATGGATTGAGGTTTTAAAATGTAAGTGTGTAGCGTTTAAATCACTGTAATAAATTAACACTTTTTATACAGTATTACGCTATGTCTTTTTTGTTCTCTTTCCTTCTATAAATTATCGAACTGGGATAATACCATACTCCTGAGAGACCACAGACAAGTTCCTCAACATAAGGAAAAGATCCATTGGAAGTTTCCATTCAGCAAGTGGCACGCACAAGAACAGAATACCCACACTCTCCTGGGAAAAACGGTCACAGACAACACACCACCACTGCTCCAGAATCACCTGAGTTTACCTTTTCGTGACCACTCATTACCTCATATGATTGAGGGTAAATCTGGTAAGGAGACACCTACTATAGTGAATGCTGTAGATCATATTCCACGTTAATATTGGAAGCAGAAAAGACTTTGTAGGCTTTTCTTACCAACGAACAGTATATTTATACTAAGACTTTATCAGTATTAGTACGCCTTATAATAGAATAATAATTTATATATGGTAATTGTTGCGCTGAACTCTGTATATGATTTTTTCTCTTTTGTGTTAATATATATATATATATATATATATATATATAAATATCTATTTAAAAATAAATTTTAAAATAAATTCTAAGAGAAAAACATTGGAATGTAAAATATTTAAAACTACATTTAAGTTAACGCTGTAGTTTTTTTTTTAAACTCCTGTCGGGTTAGCAAGCGAGAGATAAGTATTTTTTCCAGTTTGCGCTCTCCATTGAAGTTTATGGGGAGAAGAATTTAACATGGTAGTGATAACCGAAGTCCTCAAGTTAGCACATGTTGGCTTTCACTCGCACGCAAACATTTTACTTTTAATTTGTAATACGTGCGCTATTGCATTTTAGTTCTGGCGGTGTTTGTGCTTGAGCATAATCGCTAAATAGCACACCACTTGTAATCTAGCCCTTTCTGTGTACAGATCTTTTGTAATACTTTTCATGCAATTAAATCTAGTACCAGAAAGATGCAAAAAACATCTACACCCTCCTTAGCCAACTAAAAAACAGAATTTATGCTTACCTGATAAATTACTTTCTCCAACGGTGTGTCCGGTCCACGGTGTCATCCATTACTTGTGGGATATTCTCCTCCCCCACAGGGAAAGGCAAGGAGAGCACACAGCAAGAGCTGTCCATATAGTCCCTCCCAGGCTCCGCCCCCCCAGTCATTCGACCGACGGTTAGGAGAAAAAAAGGAGAAACTATAGTGTGCCGTGGTGACTGTAGTGTATAGAGAAAGAAATTCTTCAAACCTGATTAAAAAACCAGGGCGGGCCGTGGACCGGACACACCGTTGGAGAAAGTAATTTATCAGGTAAGCATAAATTCTGTTTTCTCCAACATTGGTGTGTCCGGTCCACGGTGTCATCCATTACTTGTGGGAACCAATACCAAAGCTTTAGGACACGGATGAAGGGAGGGAGCAAATCAGGTTACCTAAACAGAAGGCACCACGGCTTGCAAAACCTTTCTCCCAAAAATAGCCTCCGAAGAAGCAAAAGTATCAAATTTGTAGAATTTGGACAAAGTGTGCAGAGAAGACCAGTTCGCTGCCTTACATATCTGATCAACAGAAGCCTCGTTCTTGAAGGCCCATGTGGAAGCCACAGCCCTAGTAGAGTGAGCTGTGATTCGTTCGGGAGGCTGCCGTCCGGCAGTCTCGTAAGCCAATCGTATGATGCTTTTCAGCCAAAAGGAAAGAGAGGTAGCAGTAGCTTTTTTGACCTCTCCTCTTGCCAGAATAAACTACAAACAAAGAAGACGTTTGTCTGAAATCCTTTGTTGCTTCTAAATAGAACTTTAAAGCACGGACTACATCTAAATTGTGTAACAAGCGTTCCTTCTTTGAAACTGGATTCGGACACAAAGAAGGCACAACTATTTCCTGGTTAATATTCTTGTTGGAAACAACCTTTGGAAGGAAACCAGGTTTAGTACGCAAAACAACCTTATCTGAATGGAACACCAGATAGGGCGGATTACACTGCAGAGCAGATAATTCAGAAACTCTTCTAGCAGAAGAATAGCAACCAAAAACAGAACTTTCCAAGATAACAACTTGATATCTATGGAATGTAAGGGTTCAAACGGAACCCCTTGAAGAACTGAAAGAACCAAATTTAGACTCCAGGGAGGAGTCAAGGGTCTGTAAACAGGCTTGATCCTGACCAAAGCCTGAACAAAAGCTTGAACATCTGGCACAGCTGCCAGTCGTTTGTGTAACAAGACAGATAAAGCAGAAATCTGTCCTTTTAGAGAACTCGCTGATAATCCCTTATCCAAACCTTCTTGGAGAAAGGAAAGGATCCTAGGAATTTTAATCTTACTCCATGAGAATCCATTGGATTCACACCAACAGATATATCTTTTCCATATTTTATGGTAATCTTTCTAGTCACAGGTTTTCTGGCTTGTACCAGAGTATCTATCACAGAATCCGAAAACCCACGCTTAGACAAAATCAAGCGTTCAATTTCCAAGCAGTCAGCTGGAGAGAAACTAGATTTGGATGTTCGAATGGACCTTGTACTAGAAGATCCTGTCTCAAAGGTAGCTTCCATGGTGGAGCCGATGACATATTCACCAGGTCTGCATACCAAGTCCTGCGTGGCCACGCAGGAGCTATCAAAATCACCGAGGCCTTCTCCTGTTTGATCCTGGCTACCAGCCTGGGAATGAGAAGGAACGGTGGAAACGCATAAGCTAGGTTGAAAGTCCAAGGCGCCACTAATGCATCCACTAGAGTCGCCTTGGGATCCCTGGATCTGGACCCGTAGCAAGGGACCTTGAAGTTCTGATGAGACGCCATCAGATCCATGTCTGGAATGCCCCATAATTGGGTCAACTGGGCAAACACCTCCGGGTGGAGTTCCCACTCCCCCGGATGAAAGGTCTGACGACTCAGATAATCCGCCTCCCAGTTTTCCACTCCTGGGATGTGGATCGCAGACAGGTGGTAGGAGTGATCCTCCGCCCATTTGATGATCTTGGTCACCTCTCTCATCGCCAGGGAACTCCTTGTTCCCCCCTGATGGTTGAAGTAAGCAACAGTCGTCATGTTGTCTGATTGGAATCTTATGAATCTGGCCTTTGCTAGTTGAGGCCAAGCCCGGAGAGCATTGAATATCGCTCTCAGTTCCAGGATGTTTATCGGGAGAAGAGACTCTTCCCGAGACCATAGTCCCTGAGCTTTCAGGGAATCCCAGACCGCGCCCCAGCCTAATAGACTGGCGTCGGTCGTGACAATGACCCACTCTGGTCTGCGGAAGCTCATTCCCTGGGACAGGTGATCCTGAGTCAGCCACCAACGGAGTGAGTCTCTGGTCTTCTGATCTACTTGAATCACTGGAGACAAGTCTGTATAGTCCCCATTCCACTGTTTGAGCATGCACAGTTGTAATGGTCTTAGATGAATTCGCGCAAAAGGAACTATGTCCATTGCTGCAACCATCAACCCTACTACTTCCATGCACTGAGCTATGGAAGGCCGTAGAACAGAGTGAAGAACTTGACAAGCGTTTAGAAGCTTTGACTCTCTGACATCTGTCAGGAAAATCTTCATTTCTAAAGAATCTATTATTGTTCCCAAGAAAGGGACTCTTGTTGACGGAGACAGGGAACTTTTTTCTATGTTCACCTACCACCCGTGATATCTGAGAAAGGCTAGAACAATGTCTGTGTGAGCCTTTGTCTTTGAAAAGACGACGCTTGAATTAGGATGTCGTCCAAGTAAGGTGCCACTGCAATGCCCCTGGGTCTTAGAACCGTTAGAAGGGACCCGAGCACCTTTGTGAAAATCCTTGGAGCAGTGGCTAGTCCGAATGGGAGAGCCACAATAGGTAATGTTTGTCCAGAAAGGCGAACCTTAGGAACTGATGATGATCTTTGTGGATAGGAATATGCAGATACGCATCCTTTAGATCCACGGTAGTCATAAATTGACCCTCCTGGATTGTAGGTAAAATCGTTCGAATAGTTTCCATTTTGAACGATGGCAATCTGAGAAATTTGTTTAGAATTTTTAAATCCAGAATTGGTCTGAAAGTTCCCTCTTTTTTTGGGAACTACAAACAGATTTGAGTAAAACCCCTGACCTTGTTCCACAGTTGGAACTGGGAGTATCACTCCCATCTTTAACAGGTCTTCTACACAATGTAAGAATGCCTGTCTCTTTACTTGGTTTGAAGATAAGTGAGACATGTGGAACCTTCCCCTTGGGGGTAGTTCCTTGAATTCTAGAAGATAACCCTGAGAGACTATTTCTAGTGCCCAGGGATCCTGAACATCTCTTGCCCAAGCCTGAGCGAAGAGAGAGAGTCTGCCCCCTACTAGATCCGGTTCTGGATCGGGGGCTACCTCTTCATGCTGTCTTGGTAGCAGCAGCAGGTTTCTTGGCCTGTTTACCCTTGTTCCAGCCTTGCATTGATTTCCAAGCTGGTTTAGTCTGGGAAGCGTTACCCTCTTGTCTAGAGGCTGCCGAGTTGGAAGCCGGTCCGTTCCTGAAATTGCGAAAGGAACGAAAATTGGACTTATTCTTAGCCTTGAAAGGTTTATCTTGTGGGAAGGCATGGCCCTTTCCCCCAGTGATGACTGAAATAATCTCTTTCAATTCTGGCCCAAAAGGGGTCTTACCTTTGAAAGGGGTATTAAGCAATTTTGTCTTGGAAGATACATCCGCCGACCAAGACTTTAGCCAGAGCGCTCTGCGCGCCACAATTGTAAACCCTGAATTTTTTGCCGCTAACCTCGCTAACTGCAAAGCGGCGTCTAAAATAAAGGAATTAGCTAACTTAAGTGCGTAAATTATGTCCATGACTTCCTCATACGGAGTCTCCCTACTGAGCGACTTTTCCAGTTCCTCGAACCAGAACCACGCCTCTGTAGTGACAGGAATAATGCACGAAATAGGTTGAAGGAGGTAACCTTGCTGTACAAAAATCTTTTTAAGCAAACCCTCCAATTTTTTATCCATAGGATCTTTGAAAGCACAATTGTCCTCAATAGGAATGGTCGTGCGCTTGGCTAGAGTAGAAAACTCCCCCTCCACCTTAGGGACTGTTTGCCATGTGTCCTTCCTGGGGTCGACCATAGGGAACAATTTCTTAAATATAGGAGGAGGGACAAAAGGTATGCCTGGCTTCTCCCACTCCTTATTCACTATGTCCGCCACCCGTTTAGGTATCGGAAAAGCATCAGGGTGCACCGGGACCTCAAGGAACTGTCCATCTTGCACAATTTTTCTGGGTTGATCAGATTGTCACAATCATCCAGAGTAGATAGCACCTCCTTAAGTAATGCGCGGAGATGCTCTAATTTAAATTTAAATGTCACAACATCAGGTTCTGCCTGCTGAGAAATTCTTCCTGTATCAGAAATTTCCCCATCTGACAAACCCTCCCTCACTGCCACTTCAGATTGGTGTGAGGGTATGACAGAAAAATTATCATCAGCGCCCTCCTGCTCTACAGTGTTTAAAACAGAGCAATCGCGCTTTCTCTGAAATGCTGGCATTTTGGATAAAATATTAGCTATGGAGTTATCCATTACTGCCGTCAATTACTGCATAGTAACAAGCATTGGCGCGCTAGAAGTACTAGGGGTCGCCTGCGCGGGCATAACTGGTATAGACACAGAAGGAGATGATGTAGAACTATGTCTACTTCCTTCATCTGAGGAATCATCCTGGGCAACTTTACAATTTGTGACAGTTCTGTCCTTACTTTGTTTGGACGCAATGGCACAATTATCACACTATATTTGAAGGGGGAACCACATTGGCTACCATACATACAGAACATGATCTATCTGAAGGTACAGACATGTTAAACAGGCTTAAACTGGTTAATAAAGCACAAAAACCGTTTTAAAACAAAACCGTTACTGTCTCTTTAAATGTTAAACAGGGCACACTTTATTACTGAATATGTGAAAAACTATGAAGGAATTATCCAATCTTTACCAAATTTTCACCACAGTGTCTTAATACATTCAAAGTATTGCACCCCAATTTTCAAGCTGTTAACCCTTAAAATGTGGAAACCGGAGCCGTTTTTAATTTTAACCCCCTTACAGTCCCAGCCACAGCCTTTGCTGCAACTTCACCAATCCCAGGGGGGTATATGATACCAAATGAAGCCTTCTAGGAACGTTTTTAGTGGATTCCAGACCCTCACACATGCAGCTGCATGTACTGAACTCAAAATTAACTGCACAGTAATGGCGCGAAAATGAGGCTCTGTCTACTACAGAGAAAGGCCCTTCCTGACTGGGAAGGTGTCTTAACAAGTGCCTGGTGCTAAAAACGTTCCCCAATGTTATAAAAGTGTGAAATACAACTTCAAACTGCATATAATACTTAAATAAAGCAATCGATTTAGCCCCTAAAAGTGTCTACCAGTTTATAGCCCATAATAAGCCCTTTATTCTGTTTGAGACTAAGAAAATGGCTTACCGATCCCCATGAGGGAAAAATGACAGCCTTCCAGCATTACACAGTCTTGTTAGAAATAAGGCTAGTCATACCTTAAGCAGAAAAGTCTGCTAACTGTTTCCCCCAACTGAAGTTATCTCATCTCAACAGTCCTATGTGGAAACAGCAAACGATTTTAGTTACTGTCTGCTAAAATCATAATCCTCTCACAAACAGAAATCTTCATCTCTTTCTGTTTCAGAGTAAATAGTACATACCAGCACTATTTTAAAATAACAAACTCTTGATAGAAGAATAAAAAACTACAACTAAACACCACAAACTCCTCACCATCCCCGAGGAGATGCTACTTGTTCAGAGCGGCAAGGAGAATGACTGGGGGGGCGGAGCCTGGGAGGGACTATATGGACAGCTCTTGCTGTGTGCTCTCCTTGCCTTTCCCTGTGGGGGAGGAGAATATCCCACAAGTAATGGATGACACCGTGGACCGGACACACCAATGTTGGAGAAAAAGGCAGCTACCTTGTCCTCTTTCACATTTAACTTTTTGTACCTCGTCTGTTTCCTGGAATCATCTCTGGTGACATTCCTCTTTCTTCATTTTATCCAAATTGGAAATGGTAGGGCTTTTCATGACCTGAAGCTGGTAGAGAAGGAAGAATTATATAGATTAAGGGGGAGAGTCTGATTTCTTGGAATTTTCTACCTACTCAAAGACTATATTGCTAGTGAATATTCTTATGTAATATAAAGACATTCAGTTATTGCTAGGTATAGGCCTGTATTTTCATATATTTCTTGGTATGGCCGTTGACATAGTATCTTATGCTGATGAGGGTGTCTTTCAAAGGGACATTCCAGTGTAAACTTTTCAAGCACTTTCATAGTGCATAGAATGGTCATAGAATTAGCATCTAGTGCACACTGCTATGCTGATCAGAGTTAAAAAAAAAAAAAAAGGCTAAGCAAACTGATTTTGCAACTCTTCTGATGCTATATATCCCCAGAATAGTTTGTTCTGGGATCTCCCTTTAAGTTATTTATTACAATTAATTAAAATGTTTCTGCTACTGAAAGTACTGGATGTTAATGAAATGGTAAGTGCAACTGGTGGTGGGCACAGGTTCCAGGAGTTTTTCCGCTCTGTGGGTCTTGTTGTGTTCCTTCTGCTTGAAATGGCTGCCGGTGTGCGGGCTTCTCTTTTGACATAAGCCTGTTGCTTGCTCCTATTGATAACGTTTACATGGCTGTGGTGAAACATATAGAGGCTTTTCGGACAGCTAGAGCACCATAAAGCAGGCTGGTGTTGGAGATGGTTCTATGGGGCCGATTAATGAAAGTGCAGACAGACATACGCTGTCAGCATTTATCATTGCACAAGCAGTTCTGGTGAACTGCTTGTGCAATGCTGCCCCCTGCAGATTCACCGGCAATCGGCTCCTAGCAGGGGGTGTCAAGCAACCCGATCATATGTGATCGGGCGGACGAGTTAAGGAGCAGCAGTCTTAAGACCCCTGCTTCTTAACTCCTGTTTCCGGCGAGCCTGAAGTCTCAAGCGGAAACAGCTGCATCAAGCTCCATTCAGAACTTGATGAATCGGCCCCTCTGTGTTGACTGGTGTCTTGAATTTAGGTGAAGTAGGACGGCTTTCCAGGTGGATTGCTCTTGTAGCTAAGGCCCATTGTATATGTTTATTTATTGTTATTTGGGAGGTACATGTTTTGCTTGTAGCTTTGCAGCAATAATAAAGGTTTTACCTTAAAAGGACAGTCTAGTCCAAAACAAACTTTCATTATTCAGGTAGGGCATGTTATTTTAAACACTTTTCCAATTTGCTTCTATCACCAATTTTGCTTTGTTCACTTGTTATTCTTAGTTGAAAGCTAAATCTAGGAGGTTCATATGCTAATTGCTAAGCCCTTGAAGGCCGCCTCTTAGCTCTGGGCATTTTGACAGTTTTTCACCACTAGAGGGTGTTAGTTCATGTGTTTCATATAGATAACACTGTGTTCACGCACGTGGAGTTCCTAGGAGCCCGCACTGATTGGCTAAAATACAAGTCTGTCAAAAGAACTGAAATAAGGGGCAGTTTGCAGAGGCTTAGATACAAGATAATAACAGAGGTAAAAAGTGTATTAATATAACTGTGTTGGTTATGCAAAACTAGGGAAAGGGTAATAAAGGGATTATCTATCTTGTAAAACAATAAATATTCTGGTGTAGACTGTTCCTTTAATGCAGTGCTTAGCATTTTCTATTGTGCTTTGTAAGTCGATGAAGGTGCATCTGACCCATCTGTTAGACTTTTAGCGACTATACAAGACAATTGAGTTGATAATTTAATTCAAATTTCCTTATTGAAATGTGTCTAAGCTAGTTTATAGATGGTTTGTGTGTTTTTTTTAAAAACTTTATCATATATACCTAACTAACCAGTCACACATAGTAGTAAAATGTCCTTTTTCAGTTGTGTCTTTTGTTCTCTATGTTGCATTAAGCTTCTTATTTGTTGAAAGCAGAACGCACTCATCCAGCTTTCAATAAACCTTAAAACTTATGTTATTAAAAAAACATAATTTATGTAAGAATTTACCTGATAAATTCATTTCTTTCATATTGGGAAGAGTCCATGAGCTAGTGACGTATGGGATATACATTCCTACCAGGAGAGGCAACGTTTCCCAAGCCTCAAAATGCCTATAAATACACCCCTCACCACACCCACAATTCAGTTTAACGAATAGCCAAGTAGTCGGTTGATAAAGAAAGGAGTAAAAAGCATCAACAAAGGAATTTGGAAATAATTGTGCTTTATACAAAAAAAAAATCATAACCACTATAAAAAGGGTGGGCCTCATGTACTCTTGCCAATATGAAAGAAATGAAATTATCAGGTAAATTCTTACATAAATTATGTTTTCTTTCATGTAATTGGCAAGAGTCCATGATCTAGTGACGTATGGGATATCAATACCCAAGATGTGGAACTCCACACAAGAGTCACTAGAGAGGGAGGGATAAAAATAAACAACAGCCATAATCCGCTGAAAAAATAATCCACAACCCAAAATATAAGTTTATTCTTTAAATGACAAGAAAAACTTAAAACATCAGCAGAAGAATCAAACTGAAACAGCTGCCTGAAGAAGCAAATACATCAAAACGGTAGAATTTAGTAAATGTATGTAAAGAAGACCAAGTTGCCGCTCTGCAAATTTGATCAACTGAAGCTTCATTCTTAAAAGCCCACAAAGTGGAAACTGATCTAGTAGAATGAGCTGTAATTCTCTGAGGCGGGGCCTGACCCGACTCTAAATAAGCTTGAAGAATCAAAAGCCTTAACCAAGAAGCCAAAGAAATAGCAGAAGCCTTCTGACCTTTCCTAGGACCAGAAAATATAACAAATAGACTAGAAGTCTTCCTGAAATCTTTAGTAGCGTCAACATAATATTTCAAAGCTCTTACCACATCCAAAGAATGTAAGGATCTTTCCAAAGAATTCTTAGGTTTAGGACACAAGGAAGGGACAACAATTTCTCTACTAATGTTGTTAGAATTCACAACTTTAATGTTGTTAGAATTCACAACTTTAGGTAAAAATTTAAATGAAGTCCGCAAAACTGCCTTATCCTGATGAAAAATCAGAAAAGGAGACTCACAGGAAAGAGCAGTTAGCTCAGAAACTCTTCTAGCAGAAGAGATTGCCAAAAGGAATAACACTTTCCAAGAAAGTAGTTTAATGTCCAAAGAATGCATAGGCTCAAATGGAGGAGCCTATAACGCCCTCAAAACCAAATTAAGACTCCAAGGAGCAGAAATTGATTTAATGACAGGCTTAATACGAACTAAAGCCTGTACAAAACAGTGAATATCAGGAAGTTTAGCAATTTTTCTGTGAAATAAAACAGAAAGAGCAGAGATTTGTCCCTTCAAGGAACTTGCAGACAAACCCTTATCCAAACAATCCTGAAGAAACTGTAAAATTCTTGGAATTCTAAAAGAATTTATGAGAAAAACACCATGAAATTTAAGTCTTCCAAACTCGATAATAAATCTTTCTAGAGACAGATTTACGAGCTTGTAACATAGTATTAATCACTGAGTCAGAGAAACCTCTATGACTTAGCGCTAAGCGTTCAATTTCCATACCTTCAAATTTAATGAATTGAGATCCTGATGGAAAAACGAACCTTGAGACAATAGGTCCGGCCTTAACGGAAGTGGCCAAGGTTAGCAAATGGACATCCGAACAAGATCTGCATACCAAAACCTGTGAAGCCATGCTGGAGCCACCAGCAACACAAACGATTGTTCCATGAGGATTTTGGAGATCACTCTCGGAAGAAGAACTAGAGGCGGGAAAATATAAGCAGGTTGATAACACCAAGGAAGTGTCAGCGCATCCACTGCTTCCGTCTAAACATCCCTGGACCTGGACAGGTATCTGGGAAGTTTCTTGTTTAGATGAGAGGCCATCAGATCTATCTCTGGAAGACCCCACATCTGAACAATCTGAGAAAACACATCTGGATGGAGGGACCACTCCCCCGGATGTAAAGTCTGACGGCTGAGATAATCCGCCTCCCAATTGTCTATACCTGGGATATGCACCACAGAGATTAGACAGGAGCCGGATTCTGCCCAAGCAAGTATCCAAGATACTTCTTTCATAGCTTGGGGTCCGACCCTGATGATTGACATGTGCCACAGTTGTGATATTGTCTGTCTGAAAACAAATGAACGGCTCTCTCTTCAACAGAAGACAAAACTGAAGAGCTCTGAGAATTGCACGGAGTTCTAAAATATTGATCGGTAATCTCGCCTATTGAGATTTCCAAACCCCTTGTGCTGTCAGAGATCCCCAAATAGCTCCCCAACCTGAAATACTTGCATCTGTAGTGATCACAGTCCAGGTTGGCCGAACAAAAGAGGCCCCTTGAACTAAACGCTGGTGATTTAACTACCACGTCAGAGAGTGTCGAACATTTGGATTTAAGAATATTAATTGTGATATCTTTGTATAATCCCTGCACCATTGATTCAGCATACAAAGCTAGAGAGGTCTCATGTGAAAACGAGCAAAAGGAATCGCGTCCGATGCTGCAGTCATCAGGCCTAAAACTTCCATGCACATAGCCACTGAAGGGAATGACTGAGACTGAAGGTGCCGACAGGCTGCAACCAATTTCAAATGTCTCTTGTCTGTTAGAGACAGAGTCATGGACACTGAATCTATCTGAAACCTAAAAAGGTGACCCTTGTCTAAGGAATCAAGAAACTTTTTGGTAAATTGATCCTCCAACCATATTTTCGAAGAAACAACACTAGTTGATTTGTGTGACATTCTGCAGAACGAAAAGACTGAGCTAGTACCAAGATATCGTCCAAATAAGGAAACAACGCAATACCCTGCTCTCTGGTTACAGAGAGCAGGGCACCGAGAACCTTTGAAAAGCTTCTTGGAGCTGTTGCTAGGCCAAATGGAAGAGCAACAAATTGGTAATGCTTGTCTAGAAAAGAGAATCTCAGGAACTGATAATGATCTGGATGAATCAGAATATGAAGGTATGCATCCTGCAAGTCTATTGTGGACATATAATGTCCTTGCTGAACAAAAGGCAGATCCAGAACTGGTCTGAATGAATTTTCCTTCTTTGGGACAATGAATAGATTTGAATAAAACCCCAGACCTTGTTCCTGAAAAGGAACTGGCATGATTACCCCTGAAAACTCCAGGTCTGAAACACACTTCAGGAAAGCCTGAGCTTTTACTGGATTTGCTGGGATACGTGAAAGTAAAACATTTTCTCACAGGAAGTCTTACTCTGAATCCTATTTGATACCCCTGACCTGGAATGAGGGCCGCACCTTCATGCGGACTTTGGGGCTGACTTTGGTTTCTTAAATGGCTTGGATTTATTCCAATTTGAGGAAGGCTTCCAATTGGAAACAGATTCCTTGGGGGAAGGATTAGATTTTTGTTCCTTATTTTGACGAAAGGAACGAAAACGGTTAGAAGCCTTAGATTTACCCTTAGGTTTTTTATCCTGAGGCAAAAAAAACCCTTTCCCCCAGTAACAGTTGAAATAATAGAATCCAACTGAGAACTAAATAAATTATTACCTTGGAAAGAAAGAGATAGTAATCTAGACTTAGATGTCATATCAGCATTCCAAGATTTAAGCCACAAAGCTCTTCTAGCTAAAATAGCTAAAGACATGGATCTAACATAAATTTTGATAATATCAAAAATGGCATCACAAATAAAATGATTAGCATGTTTGCAGCAATCGAACAATGCTAGATATGTCAGAATCCAATTCTTGTTGCGCTAAATTCTCCTACCAAAAGGTTGAAGCAGCCGCAACATCAGCCAAAGAAATTGCAGGCCTGAGAAGATGACCTGAATATGAATAGGCTTTCCTTAGATAAGATTCAAGTTTCCTATCTAAAGGATCTTTAAAAGAAGTACTGTCTTCCATAGGAATAGTGGTACGTTTAGCAAGTGTAGAAATAGCCCCATCAACTTTGGGGATCTTTTCCCAAAACGCTATTGAAATTGCTGGCAAAGGATACAATTTTTTAAACCTTGAAGAAGGAATAAAAGAAGTACCCGGCTTATTCCATTCCTTAGAAATCATATCAGAAATAGCATCAGGAATAATAAATGACGAACTTGCGTCAATGGACGTACTTTTGCACCCAAAAATTCTCGCACCAAGAATGACGCAATAAAGTCTAGCATCTGCCGCAATCTGCAAGAAAAATGTAGTCAATTTTGAAAAAAAGACTAAACCCCAGGTAAGAAAAATATTTCTTAAAATTTTATTTTCCCCAAATATGAAACTGACAGTCTGCACAAGGAAATACATGAACCTGACTCATGGCAAATATAAGTACAATACATATATTTAGAACTTTATATAAATACATAAAGTGCCAAACCATAGTTGGGGCGTATTAAGTAATAAAAAAACATACTTACGGAAAAGACATCCATCCACATAAAGCAGATAGCCAAACCAGTACTGAAACAGTTATCAGTAGAGGTAATGGTATATGAGAGTATATCGTTGATCTGAAAAGGGAGGTAGGAGATGAATCTCTACGACCGATAACAGAGAACCTATGAAATAGATCCCCGTTAGGAAGACCATTGCATTCAATAGGGGATACTCCCTTCACATCCCTCTGACATTCACTGTACTCTGAGAGGAATCGGGCTTCAAAATGCTGAGAAGCGCATGTCAATGTAGAAATCTTAGCACAAACTTACTTCACCATCTCCGTAGGAGGCAAAGTTTGTAAAACTGAATTGTGGGTGTGGTGAGGGGTGTATTTATAGGCATCTTGAGGTTTGGGAAACTTTGCCCCTCCTGGTAGGATTGTATATCCCATACGTCACTAGCTCATGGACTCTTGTCAATTACATGAAAGAAAATGTAACTGCTGCATGTTATGGTGAAACAATTATTACATGCGTTAATAATCAAGATATTTCAACATTACTTTTTTTTCTACAGTGATGGATGGACCATACATGTATTTTGTCTCTAACAAGTATATGCTATAAGTAAATACAGGTAGACCTCAGTTTACGCCGGGGTTAGGTTTCAGAAGGAATGGTTGTAAATCGAAACCGTTGTAAATTGAAACCCAGTTTATAATGTAAGTCAATGGGAAGTGAGGGATATAGGTTCCAGGCCCCTCTCAAAATTGTCATAAGTAACACCTATACATTATTTTTAAAGCTTTGAAATGAAGACTTTAAAAGCTAAACAGCATTATAAACCTAATAAAATAATCACACGACACAGAATATATAATTAAATTAAGTTAAATGAACAAAAACATTTGCTAAACAGCATTATAAACCTAATAAAATAACCACACAACACAGATTTTTCTGCAAACAGTTCTTTCTATGCATTCCAATCTGGACTGATTTATAGACAGGAAGATCTTGTTCCTTTGAAATCTGCTCGATAGCTCAGGTCTGGTTAAACTGATTAATTTAAGCTTGCTTGGCTTTGCTGCAACACAAGCGGACAGCTCCACCTACTGGCTATTTTAATAAATGCACTGCTTCTCAATGCTTTTCAATAGCAGTCACATGACTGGGGGAAAAAGGTTGTTATTCTGAAACAGTGTAAATTGAACCATTGTAAAACGAGGGCCACCTGTATTGTACAATAATATAATCAATAACAGTGACATAGAAGTGGTGACAATTTAAACATACCCATACATTATTTTGTTATACTATAGGCTGACTGAGAACGGAGCAACAGCACTGGGGCCGGCAGCGCTGGTTGCCATAGCAATGGCATCTCAGAAACCTGGATCAAAGGCAAGTGAGTTACATAAAAACACAAATATACAACTAGTTTAGTTCATATGCTAATTGTTTGATGTAATCGTTCCAGAAAATCAATAGAAAATATTTTTCTAGTTAATGTATCCCAGGTTATAGGGACACCTCTGGAAAATAAAGATTTTGGCTTTTCTTCATTGAAAATGTTCCAGTAGGAATACATCACTTTTCCCTGTCTGTAGTAAAAATGAGCTGCAAAACATGTAATTTCAGTAGTATGTATTCAGCAACACAAAAAATATTTCAAATGACATTTATTCAAACTTTCCAAGACACAAACTGCTGTTTCAGACTCTCAGTGCTTAATCATTTCAAGGGACATAAAACAGCTTGTAATTACAATACTTTTTTGTAGCCTTGCAATAAATTTGCATACTGGCTGAGTGTGAAAGCTTTCTGAATATATTAACACCAGGTATGCTCCCAACTACTTGTCTTATTAGGAGAATACAATCCAGACTGGAGTAGATAAGTACATTTTGTTAGGAAAACTTGTATTGTTTTACAGTGTCTTATCACTTCTGCTGAGACCAATTGGAGACACATATGTAGCAAGGTTATGAAGTTAGGCAACTGTAATGTCTGCAGTGTGCATTTCCAATTCTCAGAACTGGAAAACCCACAATTTTCAAAGTTACATTTTAGGAAAATGGGGAAAATAAATAATGAAAGTATAATGAAAGCTGTTTTTACTACACATTTTTATTACAATCGCTAAGTGTTTCATATTTTTTAAGGCTGAAGTAATTGTTTGTTTACCATAGACCCTTGTTTTAATAAATGTAATGTAATCTGTGTTTATGCTGGTGGATTCATTTTACAGCAGTCATTAGATCTTATTATTCTTTTCCTTGACAGAGTAATTCTTGAGGTTTAGTGGTGCTGGCAACATGCAACACTGTGCACTAGTTTTTACAGCCGTGGGTAAAAAGAAGCAATACTAAGAATTTGTACCATAGATTTTATGGCCCCAGGTCAGCAAGTTGGCCTCTAGAGGGGAGAGCAGCAGCCAGATGGTACGACCTTACCTAAATCTGGCCCTGTGCTACTGGACATTTTTAGAAAATAATTATAAAATAAATTATTACTTGTATGTTTCATACAATGGATCCTGCAATCCCAGTCTGTACAGTGAGAAATTACTGTTTTGCAAAAAAAAAATCAATAGAAATGATTGAACAGGAAATTAGCACATCTAGGCAAGTATCCCCGCTTGCCTTTACCCAGTAAAACTCCATATACACTGTTACCAATGCACAACAGGATTCTGGGTAAATGTATTTAGGGAGAAGTTTTGAACCTTTATTATTAGAGGCTTAAAGAATTATCTACCTAAGTGTTTTGTCTCTTAACTTTGATTTTTTACTTGAAGTAATTCGATTTAAGATTTATACCTGAACACTTAAGGAGCAGTGCGTAAGCATATGAAAAACTTTATTTACAAAGATGAACTGTACCTGCTGTGTAAGCAAGTCAGTACAAAAAAAAGAATGCTTTTATACACTGTAATTCAATTATATAAATTAGTTCGGTTGATTACTGGAACTCCAAGTTCCAGTAATCAACCAAACTAATTTATATAATTGAATTACAGTGTATAAAAGCATTCTTTTTTTTGTACTGACTTGCTTACACAGCAGGTACAGTTCATCTTTGTAAATAAGGATTCTGGGTAAGATATGCAAATTATATATGCAATATCTCAGGATTTTTGCTTCAAATACTGTGTTAACACACAAAGGTCCCCTAATGGGGTAAATGCAGCAAATGCAAAAATCACTACTAGAACAGCTGTTTCGTTCTTATTAGAACTCATCAGAAGTAGATAGATTTTTGATTGCTGCTAGGTAAAGCTCATTCCAGGGCAAAATCAAAATTCATTAAAATTATGGTGGAGATAAAAGCATGAGATTAAAATTATCCATATGGCAAGAATGAATAGGATTAGTTCTGATGATAGAAATGGCACCATTTTGAAAAGCCTATAATTTATATGCAGCCTTAAAGACGTCTAAAACACCTGGAACTGGATTACAAGTGCAGTTGTATTTTGCTCAAGATTTCAAGTATAAATTGCACTTGAGTAAAATTTAAACCACGAGTATACCATGAACAGCATTGTTTTTGTATTAGAAGTTGAATGTAAAGTTTTCTCAATCAAGTGCTAGTTACCAGAGCTGAAAGTAAGCCTTAATACCCATTGTGAAGTTACCAGAGCAGGAACTAAGCCTTAATACCCATTGTGACATTACCAGAGCTGAAAGTAAGTCTTAATACCCATTGTGACGTTACCAGAGCTGAAAGTAAGTCTTAATACCCATTGTGACGTTACCAGAGCTGAAAGTAAGTCTTAATACCCATTGTGAAGTTACCAGAGCTGAAAGTAAGTCTTAATACCCATTGTGAAGTTACCAGAGCTGAAAGTAAGCCTTAATACCCATTGTGAAGTTACCAGAGCTGAAAGTAAGCCTTAATACCCATTGTGAAGTTACCAGAGCTGAAAGTAAGCCTTAATACCCATTGTGAAGTTACCAGAGCAGAAAGTAAGCCTTAATACCCATTGTGATGTTACCAGACTGAAAGTCTTAATACCCATTGTGACGTTACCAGAGCTGAAAGGAAATCTTAATACCCATTGTGAAGTTACCAGAGCTGAAAGTAAGTCTTAATACCCGTTGTGACGTTACCAGAGCTGAAAGTAAGCCTTAATACCCATTGTGAAGTTACCAGAGCTGAAAGTAAGTCTTAATACCCATTGTGACATTACCAGAGCTGAAAGTAAGCCTTAATACCCATTGTGACGTTACCATAGCTGAAAGTAAGTCTTAATACCCATTGTGAAGTTACCAGAGCTGAAAGCAAGCCTTGATACCCATTGTGAAGTTACCAGAACTAAAAGTAAGCCTTGATACCCATTGTGAAGTTACCAGAGCTGAAAGTAAGCCTTGATACCCATTGTGAAGTTACCAGAGCTGAAAGTAAGCCTTAATACCCATTGTGAAGTTACCAGAGCTGAAAGTAAGCCTTAATACCCATTGTGTAGTTACCAGAGCTGAAAGTAAGCCTTAATACCCATTGTGAAGTTACCAGAGCTGAAAGTAAGTCTTAATACCCATTGTGATGTTACCAGACTGAAAGTAAGCCTTAATACCCGTTGTGACGTTACCAGAGCTGAAAGTAAGCCTTGATACCCATTGTGAAGTTACCAGAGCTGAAAGTAAGCCTTGATACCCATTGTGAAGTTACCAGAGCTGAAAGTAAGCCTTGATACCCATTGTGAAGTTACCAGAGCTGAAAGTAAGCCTTAATACCCATTGTGTAGTTACCAGAGCTGAAAGTAAGCCTTAATACCCATTGTGAAGTTACCAGAGCTGAAAGTAAGCCTTAATACCTGTTGTGACGTTACCAGAGCTGAAAGTAAGCTTTAATAACCAATGTGACGTTACCATGGCTGAAAGTAAGTCTTAATACCCATTGTGTAGTTACCAGAGCTGAAAGTAAGCCTTAATACCCATTGTGACGTTACCAGAGCTGAAAGTAAGCCTTAATACCCGTTGTGACGTTACCAGAGCTGAAAGTAAGCTTTAATATCCAATGTGACGTTACCATGGCTGAAAGTAAGTCTTAATACCCGTTGTGACGTTACCAGAGCTGAAAGTAAGCCTTAATACCCATTGTGAAGTTACCAGAAACCTACCAGTTTCATGTTATACAAATGCAAATCATTAAAAGGACATGAAACCCAGTTTTTTCTTTCATGATTCAAATTGAGCATGTGATTTTAAATAACGTTTCAATTTATTTCCGTTATCAGGAGCTGCTGATTGTTGGCTGTAACCCCAATGCAGTCAACTAGCTCCCAGTAGTGCATTGCTGCTTCTTCAACAACGGATATCAAGAGAATGAAGTAAATAAGATAATATAAGTAACTTGCAAA
This sequence comes from Bombina bombina, assembly GCF_027579735.1. NCBI lineage: Eukaryota > Metazoa > Chordata > Amphibia > Anura > Bombinatoridae > Bombina > Bombina bombina. The sequence continues at coordinate 186,467,531 of NC_069506.1, read as the reverse complement.
GTTTTGAATCTGAATCATGAAAGAAACATTTTGGGATTCATGTCCCTTTAATACAATGTAGATAAAGTCTATCTCTTACAATACAGGTATTTGCATTGATACTGTTGTACAGTGTGAAATGACAACAATTTACATGTGTGTAATGATCCTTTTTACCTCCAAAAGAATAGCAAAACTTTAAGCTGAGGCACTATGGGTAAACAGTACATGGGGTTGATTTATCAAAGCGTCAATCTCGGTGCATTCGCTGGAGTCAATACGCTTGCCAGACATCGCTGCCGCAAATCCTCATCAATGCCCTTATTTATTAAAAAGTCTGTCAAAAAACACACGCGTCGACGGAGCGATGAGCATCGGACTGTTGATAAATGAGAGTCATCGATGTTGCGGATATTCTGTTTTTTCCAACTTTATTTATACCATTTCATTACTGTGCATGAACAAGCACATTTCTCTAAAGCTAATTTCCATCTTAATATGGGAAGAGTCCACATCTGCATAACCCCAGTCATTCTTTGCCTTTTGTCACAGGAGGTTGGCAGAGAAGTGTTAGAAGATTTCAGAGAAGTCTCTTATGGAGGGTAGAACTCTTCAAGATGGGACTGGAGTTTTAAGTAGTCCTGTCAGTCTCTCAGTGAGAGTATGGATGAAAGTTAGAGTCCGGAGATGCAGGGAGAGTCTTTCTGCGAAACCATCCCGACTCATATTAACAGCTCCATAGGCAATCAACGTTGACAAGTTTCGCTGTCTGCTTTCTTCACTTAAGTCTATGTCAGAATCGATGCTACTATCTGTCACACTTGAAGGGCCGTGTTCCTGTTCCACGGCGTAGATTCTGGTAAGATTGTTTAATATTTTATACATGTATGATAACGCAAGAAGACAGGGTCACAGTGTGACTCCTTTTATCTGTATAAAATCAAGGGTTAATATCTCCTTATGGGGATAATTGAACAGGGGGGAATAATCTTATATGTTTATTTGATTTTATGCTGCTTTTATGTGTGAGATGCTATGGGCTTATAGGCTGTTATGGAATATACAGGTTTTACTTTCACTTTGAGAGCCATGCAGCTTACAAGCTTTCTCACAGCAGGGACAGTCCTGCATTGTGCACCATGTGATTCATTCCCTTTTTCCTGACCGGGTGTCTATCAGAGAGGAGCCATAAATCTCTGTACTCTCTGGGTCATAAGAGGTGGTGAGTGCCCCAGCCATTGGGGTATAAGGGTGCCGTTTATTGGAATAAAATAAGATGTTTTATTTCTCTAGTTCTCCAGTTATTGCACTAGCGATGGAGGATTCTGTTACTTTAGAGGGCACTCCCCTCTATTCCTAATGAGTAATTCCTGTTTATATGGTGAGGAGTCCTTAGTTCCGCCCTCTCAGTTATGTTCCATATGCCTTGATAATGTGTGATACCACAGAGCCGTCCACCTCTGAGTAGTTGTCGTCCAGTGAGGTGCGTACCCTACATTCTTATGTCTCTACACATGCAGTTTTCCCCTAGCATTGTTGATCCTCCATCTGGAGGGGGCCTTTGTTCACCAGACGTTACTGCACAGTTCAGACGGCGGTGTCTGCGGCCTTTAATGATTTACTAGCCCTGCTAAGCGCAAGCGAAAGGTTACATATTGAACTCCTTCCCAGAGTACATCAGATCATTTATTGGATTTAACTGAGGGTTATACGAGGATGAAGTTCTTTCTGAGACTTCAGAGTATGAACAGTCTGCTGCCTCTAAACCTCCGGCTGCGGAGGAAGCAAACTTTAGTTTAGGAATTTGCGCTTTCTTCTAAAGGAAGTTTTTGGCGCATTCAGAGGTTCCAGAGGCCAAATTGCCTGTTGAACCTTTAATTCCTAAATTGGATAGAGTTTGAGGACAGGGTGGTTCCTTATCCTTCCCTGCTCCTGTTAAATGGCGAACATTATTAAGAATGAATGGGACAGGATTGGATTCCTTTTCCCCCTCTTCTCACTTTAACAAATTGCCACCGGTCCTGGACTGTCAATGGAGTTGTGAGGTTCTGTCCCTAAATGGGATGGCGTTATCTTCACCCTTGTTAAACGTACTACTATCCCGCTTGGGGATAGTCCTTGGTTTGAAGAGCCCATGGATAAAAGATGGAAACTCTGTTAAGAAAGATGTTTCTTTATCAAAAGATTTCCAGCCTCCAAGTAGTAAAATTTAAAAAACCTTTATTCACACAGGATCCATAATACAATGTTTCAAACCAGCAATTGGTTCTTAGTCATGTCAATAAGTGATTGCACAGGTGTGCCTTTTATACCTATCAAGCAGTCATTAGATTCAACTATACTGCCATCTTGTGGATTTTTTCAGTATGCATGCAAACAAATATAACATTCAGTTAACATATATTTGTAAAGATTATTCACATGTATACTATTCCATATATTTAAAATTAAAACCAAATTAAAATCAAGCAAAACCTATAAAAACAAGAAAATTCAGAATCATGCACCAATCTATTTTTTAGGTATATTTAAAAGAACAAAGAACAGTCAAAATCCTTATTAAGCCCTTTTAGTTGTAGGGAGTCCAATTTTCTAATCCAAAACATTTCCCTTTTCTTCAATATCAATTCCCTGTCACCTCCCCTCCTTGGTTTGGCCACATGTTCTATAATTTGAAAGCGTAACTGACTAATGTTGTGGCCCATGGAAAGGAAGTGACAGGAAAGGGGGGCATCCATGTTATTAGTCCTGATGTTAGACTTGTGTTCAGTCAATCTCTCTCTGACCTCCCTACACGTTTCGCCAATGTAAATTCTCGCACACGGACACTTAATAATCTATATTACATATGTACTCTTACATGTTAAAAAAATCTTTTATTTTGTATTTTATTCCGTTAATGGGATGGTAGAAGTTATCCCCTTTTATAATTGAACTTCAATGACTACAGTGTAAAAAGGGATCCTATATATTTTTGAACATTAGACTTTTTACTGCCTATATCTGCATGATCTAAAAGATCTTTTAGGCTCCTATTTCTCCTGTATGCTGTCATTGGTCTCTCTTGAAAACTCTCAATTTGGGGATTACACTCCTTCAAAATATACCAGTATTTATTCAGAATATGTGTAATTTTTGGTCCTAATTGGTTATATTGGGTAACAAATATCATTCTTTCTCTCTTTTTACCTTCCATCTCTTTACCTTCCATCTTTTTAGTTTATTTATCTCCAACTTTATTAATAGATTCAAGTTGGTCCTTGATCAATCTCTCAGGGTATCCTCTCGCCCTGAATTTATTAGTCATTTCCCCTAGCCTTAAATTACACCTCACTTCATCCGTTACAATTCTTTTGACCCGCATAAATTGGCTCTTTGGTATGGCTTCTATTGTGTTAGGTGGGTGAAAGCTATTATATTCCAGTACCTTATTTTTATTTGTCGATTTCGTATATAAATCAGTTTTTGGAAAACCTTCATCAATATATCCAAAGGTATCCAAAAATTGGACCCCCATTTCACTCATATTTAATGTAAATTTAAGGCCAGATACTGCTAGGTTAAGGTCATTAAAAAAATCCAATAGGCTACCAATGTTGCCCAACCATATGCCTAAAATATCATCGATGAACCTCCACCAGGCGGCACCATATCGCAAAAATAGTTGATGTGGATATACAAACTTTTTTTCAATATGTGACATATAAATGTTGGCATAGGTTGGAGCGACGTTGGAGCCCATTGCCGTTCCTTGCAACTGTAGGTAGAATTGATCCTGGAACAAAAAATAATTTTGGTAAAGAATTAGAGATAGTAAATTCCCCAAAAATTGGATTTCCTCCTCACTATATTCATTACTCATTTTAAGTGTATTAACTACTGCAGAGATACCACTAGTATGTTTTATTGAGGTATACAAACTTGTTACGTCTAACGTATATAGGATACATTTGTTGCCAATATAACCTATGTCCTTTAGTTTGCTTAGAAAAGCATTAGTGTCCTTTAAATATGAGGAAGACTTAGAGAGATATGGTTGTAACACCCTATCCAAAAAAATTGAGGTTTTAGAAAATACTGAATTTAGCCCTGCTACAATTGGGCGACCTGGTGGATGTTGTTGATCCTTGTGAATTTTAGGTAATACATATAAGACAGGTCTTATTGGATTCTTCTCAATTAGAGATTTCTTGAATTTTTCTGATATAATACCTATTTTCACTGCCTGGTTTGTAATGTATTCTAGCTCTTTGTTAATTGGGATGGTAGGGTCTCCTTTTAGGGGTTTGTTTACCTGGGTATCACTTAGCTGTCTTTCTATTTGCTGCACATAATCGACTTTATTTAATAAAACAACAGCACCACCCTTGTCCGCCTCCTTAATTACCACTTCTTTATTATTCTTCAACTGGTTAATTGCTTCTCTCTCATTTTTTCATGCCTGTATTAGTCTTTTATTTTTGTATCTTCTTAGCAAGCTGTCCACCTCTTTCTGAACCAGTTTAGCATAAGTGGCAACACTGTGTGGAGTAGATGGATTAAACTTACTTTTTCCCTTAATATCAAACTCTTTTGGATCATTTGACATTACCCTGTGTTTTTTGTTTATTCTGTAATCCAACAGCATCTAATATACCTGCTAACATAGCAAAGTGAATTTTAAGTTTTAATTTCCTATAGAACCTCTGTAGGTCTTGTTGGATAACAAAATCATCACTATTATTGGGTAAACAAAATGACAAACCCTTATTCAGAATTCTATACTCATTCTCTGATAATGTGCAATTAGAAATATTATGCACTAAATTATTATCAATGCATTTTTCTTTAAAGTGCATATTTGTGTCTTTGTTTAATAAGTGCAAATTTGTGCTATGTATATTTTGTAAATCATTATTTAGTAAAGTGCAAGTGTTCACAATATTACATACATCCATATTATCTAAAGTGCAAATTTCTGCAGAATCAACCAATGTGCTCATATTACATACTGCATTATTATTTAAAATGCAAGTGTCAATCATATCAATTAAGTCCATGTTTTTTAAAGTTCATTTGTTCCCAGAATCATCCAATATTTTTGCATCATTTAGAGATTGTTCACCCTGTATATGTGGTATACCATCCAAAGTATCACTGTCCCTCGACATTAAAAGGCCAATGTCCATAGTCAAAATGTCCTGTGTTGGAGTTGTACAATAGACATAGTTTTTTCCAATTTTATTCATGTGTCATCCCAAGGTATGTCCCATATCAGTACACGTACCCCCTTTGTATATATACAAATTGTTATTTGTGCTATTTTGATCACAGTCCATGCCTCCCATGTCATCTACAACAGTATCCATGTACCTGGTTTTCGGTGGTGTCCGTGTTAGTGCTGGTAGTAGCCGCGCTGGTAGCCTCGTGACCGCCGGGCTCTCTGTCGTTCCGGCTGTGACGTCAGGTAATGAGCGCATCTTCCTGAGTTTCCTCCCGGCGCGGTGTGATCTACGTCCGAGTTCTCTGTTAAAAAACTTGCTGACGATTCCGATCCACTGTTACCGCTGTTGTCATCCTGGGCATTGCGCTTCCTACCTCTCCTTCTCAGTTCTCTATTACCAGTACCTGGTAGGCCTTGATGACTGTTCCTCTGGCGCCATCTATATACCATTCCGGTGGAGTAATCCTGATCATCACAAATTAATTTGGATCTTTTTCTCTCTCCAGCAGTTTTCTATAGTCTTGTACAGACTTCTCCACTTCGGTCACCACTTTATTGTATTCATCCAAAGGTACATTTTGTATTAGTTGTTCTTTCTGCTTGTTAATTGTTTCTTTATATTTATTAATTTCCTTTTGGGCATATTCAACTGTCCATGTAATAAGATCAAACGAGCACTTATTAAGGATGCTTTCAAATGTTTCACAATAATCTTCACAATCTGAAAATAAAGTTGGACAAGTTGACATCCTTAAGCCTCTGGGGATACGCTGTACTTTGTGATATTCTGCAAGAGTAATTGCATGCAACTCCAAAATCATCTTTCTCTTGCTGTCCTTTTCAAAATTCCTGCTTGTTACTTCTCCAGGTGCACGTTTTAAAAAGTCTCTGTTCCCTAATACTGAGGCAGTATAGAATTCTGAATAAGGATTTTGTTATCCAACAAGACCTACAGAGGGTCTATAGGAAATTAAAACTTAAAATTCACTTTGCTATGTTAACAGGTATATTAGATCCTGTTGGATTACAGAATAAACAAAAAATACAAGGTAATGTCAAATTTAATGATCCAAAAGAGTTTGGTATTAAGGGAAAAAGTAAGTTTAATCCATCTATTCCACATAGTGTTGCCACTTATGCTAAACCGGTTCAGAAAGAGGTGGACAGCTTGCTAAGAAGATAAAAAAATAAAAGACTAATACAGGCAGAGAGAAGCAATTAACCAGTTGAAGAATAATAAAGAAGTGGTAATTAAGGAGGCGGACAAGGGTGGTGCTGTTGTTTTATTAAATAAAGTCAATTATGTACAGGAAATAGAAAGACAGCCCAGTGATACCTCTAAAGACCGCTGCTCCATAACCCTGTCCGCCTGCTCTGAGCAGGCGGACAGAAATCGCCGGAAATCAACCCGATCGAATACGATCAGGTCCGCAAGCCCTTTGATAAATGGGCCCCCAGATCTCTTTAAGTCTTCCTTATATTTAAAGGACACTAATGATTTTCTAAGCAAACTAAAGGACATGGGTTATATTGGTAACAAATGTGTCCTATATACGTTAGACGTTACAAGTTTGTATACCTCAATAAAACATACTAGTGGTATCTCTGCAGTAGTTAATACACTTAAAATGAGTAATGAATATAGTGAGGAGGAAATCCAATTTTTGGGGAATTTGTTATCTCTAATTCTTTACCAAAATTATTTTTTGTTCCAGGATCAATTCTACCTACAGTTGCAAGAAACGGCAATGGGCTCCAACGTCGCTCCAACCTATGCCAACATCTACATGTCACATATTGAAGAAAAGTTTGTATATCCACAACTATTTTTGCGGTATGGTGCCGCCTGGTGGAGGTTCGTCGATGATATTTTTGGCATATGGTTGGGCAACGTTGGTAGCCTATTGGAATTCGTTAATGAGCTTAACCTAGCAGTATCTGGCCTTAAATTTACATTAAATATGAGTAAAATGGGGGGTCCAATTTTTGAATACCTTTGTATATATTACCTTTGTATATATTACCTTTTCCAAAAACTGATTTATATACGAAATCGACAGATAAAAATAAGGTACTGGAATATAATAGCTTTCACCCACCTAACACAATAGAGGCCATACCAAAGAGCCAATTTATGCGGGTCAAAAGAATTGTAACAGATGAAGTGAGGTCTAATTTAAGGCTAAGGGAAATGGCTAATAAATTCAGGGCGAGAGGATACCCTGAGAGATTGATCAAGGACCAACTTGAATCTATTAATAAAGTTGGAGATAAACAAACTAAAAAGATGGAAGGTAAAAACAGAGAAAGAATTATAGTTGTTACCCAATATAACCAATTAGGAAAAAAAATTACACATATTCTGAATAAATACTGGTATATTTTGAAGGAGTGTGATCCCCAAATTGAGAGTTTTCAAGAGAGACCAATGACAGCATACAGGAGAAATAGGAGCCTAAAAGATCTTTTAGTTCATGCAGATATAAGCAGTAAAAAGTCTAATGTTCAAACTTATATAGGATCCAAAAGAACAGGGTGTTATCCCTGTCTACACTGTAGTCATTGTAGTTCAATTATAAAAGGGGATAACTTCTACCATCCCATTAACGGAATAAAATACAAAATAAAAGATTTTTTAACATGTAGGAGTACATATGTAATATAGATTATTAAGTGTCCGTGTGCGAGAATTTACATTGGCGAAACGTGTAGGGAGTTCAGAGAGAGATTGACTGAACACAAGTCTAACATCAGGACTAATAACATGGATGCCCCCCTTTCCTGTCACTTCCTTTCCATGGGCCACAACATTAGTCAGTTACGCTTTCAAATTATAGAACATGTGGCCAAACCAAGGAGGGGAGGTGACAGGGAATTGATATTGAAGAAAAGGGAAATGTTTTGGATTAGAAAATTGGACTCCCTACAACTAAAAGGGCTTAATAAGGATTTTGACTGTTCTTTGTTCTTTTAAATATACCTAAAAAATAGATTGGTGCATGATTCTGAATTTTCTTGTTTTTATAGGTTTTGCTTGATTTTAATTTGGTTTTAATTATAAATATATGGAATAGTATACATGTGAATAATCTTTACAAATATATGTTAACTTAACGTTATATTTGTTTACATGCATACTGAAAAAATCCACAAGATGGCAGTATAGTTTAATCTAATGACTGCTTGATAGGTATAAAAGGCATACCTGCGCAATCACTTATTGACATGAACCAATTGCTGGTTTGAAACGTTGTTGTATTATGGACCCTGTGTGAATAAAGATTTTTTAAATTTTACTACTTGGAGGCTGGAAATCTTTTGATTAAGTAACATTGGGGTTTGGCTAACCCTATTCCCGTGCCCCAAAGACTCTGAGTAAGGTGCTGTCTTCCCCTGTGAATTGTTGAAGAAAGATGTTTCAACATACAGGATATTTGTTCCGAACTGGCAGCGGCTGTAAAAAACTACCTTCTGTGTGACTCCTTATAGGATTTGTTCGGGGTGGGGGATCCCCTCAACGTTACTCAGAAAAGATTTACGGCCTTGAGGGTTGTTAATTCTTTTATCTGTGCTGCTATTAGGCAGTTTATTCACTTGAATGCTATGGCTTCAGCTTTTTCTGTTCAGGCCCGTCGGGCTCTGGCTGAAGTCATGGTCTACGGATATGACTAATAAGTCTAGACTTCTTCCCTCCCTTTTAGGGAATTTTGTCTGGTCCAGGCCTGGACTCAATTATCTCCACGGTCACAGGGGGCAAGGGTGCCCTCCTACCGCAAGAGTATATGAACTAATCTAAGGGATGATTTTCGTTCTGATAAAGCCCATGTCAGTAGTCCTCCGCTAAGCCAGAGCAAACCAAGAGCTCTTGGAAGCCGGCTCAGTCCTGTAATAAATCCAAACAGAGCAAGAAACCTGCCGAGTCTACGTTGGCATGAATGGGCGGTCCCCGGTCCTCTTCTGGATCGTTTAAGATGGAGACAATAAGGTCCATTCTTCCCCTCATTTGAGAGGGGTAGTTCATGACCACGATAGATCTGAAGGATACTCCCTTCTCGTACCAATCTTCAAGGACCACTTCCAGTTCCTAAGGTTTGCATTCCTGGACCAGCACTTCCAGTTTATTGCCCTTCTGTTTGGTCTAGCTAAATACATTTTTCGAAAAGTGGACCATTCGGAATATCTCCTCTGTCTTCTTCGATCCCATGGATGGCAGATAATCTAGAGAGAGTTCTCTTGTATCAAGTACCAGGGTAGAATTCTAGGGTACTATAATAGTCTCCATAGACATGAGAATATTTCTAACAGACCACAGACATTGCTAGCTAGCTTCAACATGTCTTGCCCTCCAGATCTCCTTAAGGCCATCTGTGGCTCGGTGTAAGGAGGTGATCGGTCTCATGGTGTCCAGCTTGGACATCATTTCCTTTGCCAGGTTTCACTTTAGACTGTTGCAACTGTGCATGCTGAACTAGTGGAGCGGCGATCATTCGGATCTGTCTCAACAGATTTCTCTGGACAACCAATCGGGAGAATCGCTCTCCTGGTGGTTTTGTCCAGATCACTTGTCCTGAGGGACGTCCGTCTCAAGACCATCCTGGGTGATTGTGACTACGGTTGTGAGTCTGTCAGGATGGGGAGCTGTTTGGGGTACCAGGAAGTCACAGGGTCTCTGGTCTCAGGAGGTAAAGCTCCCTCCTGATCTCATTTTGGATCTTCGGGCAATATACAATGCTCTGAAGGCTTGGCCTCTGCTGGGTTTGTCCCAGTTACAATATATCCTCGGTGGCTTACATCAACCATCGGGGGGGGGAACGAGAAGCTCCCTAGTTTTGAGGGAAGTATCTTGGATTCTGGTGTAGGGGAGACCCACATTTGTTCGCTGTCAGCGATCCACATTCTGGGTGTGGACAACTGGGAAGCGGATTTCCTCAGCAGACAATCCTTTCATCCGGAAGTATGGTCTCTCCATCCCGAGATTTGCAAGAGGAAGATCTAATAACGTCTCAATTTCAAGCTACCCAGATAGGGGTCGAGGTACAGGGATCCTCAGGCGGAGCTAACAGATGCATTAGCGGTGCCTTGGAGGTTCAATCTAATTTATCCTTTCCGACCATTACCACTACTTCCTAGTGTAGTGGCTTGAGTCAAGCAGGCGTCAGTGATACTGACTGCTCCGTCTTGGCCGCGAAGGATATGGTTCGCGGATCTAGCAGGGATGTCATCTCCTCCGTGGAAGTTTTCTTGTTGCAGGGATCTGCTGACCAAGGTCTCTTTGTTCATCAATGTCTAGATTTTCTGAGGCTGACTGCGTGGACATTGACCGCTTAGTCTTAGCCAAGAGAGGGTTATTTTTATCTCTGAGAGCGTTATTTTTACTCTCATTCAAGCTCGTAAGCTGGTTACTCATCGCATCTGTCATAAGGTGGGGAGGACCTACTTATTCTGTTCTCCAGGATGAACTGGAGAAGGGCTTTTCTGCAAGTCCCCTGAAGGGACAGTTTTTGGCCCTGTCTGTGTTACTGCACAAGAGGTTTGCAGAGCTTCCAGATGTGCAGCCATTTGTTAAGGCTTTGCTGGGATCAGACCTGTGTTTAGATCTAAGGCTCCTCCGAGTTTAAATCTTGTCCTTAAAGTTTTGCAACGGGTTCCGTGGAGCCTATGCATGAAGTAGACATTAAACTGTTGTCTTGGAATGTTCCTTTTCTACTGGCTATTGCTTCTGCACACAGAGTATCTGTGATTGCTGCCTTGCAATGCGTCCCTCCTTATCTGGCTTTTCATGCCGATAAGGCTGTTCTATAAACCAAGTTAGGTTTTCTTCCTAAGGTTGTGTCAATTCGCAACATCAATCAAGAGATTGTGGTTCCTTTCTTATGTCCTAATCCTTCTTCGTCGAAGGAACGTTTTCAATGTATTTCTGGATGTGGTTTGTGCCTTGAAGTTCTATCTTTGGGCCACAAAGGAATTTAGACAAACCTCTTTCTCTGTTTGTTCTCTTTTCCGGGAAGCGTAGGGGTCAGAGGGCCTCTTCGACTTCCTTATCTTTTTGTCTGAGGAGTGTCATCCGTTTAGCATAGCAACAGCGGGACATAAGCCTCCTCTGAGGATTACGGCTCATTCTACGAGAGCAGTGGTTTTCTCTTGGGCCTTCAAAAATGAGGCCTCTATGGATCAGATTTGTAAGGCGGTTACCTGGTTCTCCTTACATACTTTTTCCAAAATTTTACAAGTTTGATGTTTTTGCTTTTGCTGAAGCAGCCTTCGGGAGAAAGGTTTTGCAGGCTGTGGGCCCCTCAGATTAAGGGCCGCCTCTCTTTTTACCCTCCCGTTAGCATTCCGTGTACTCTAGAGCTTGGCATTCCGTGTACTCTAGAGCTTGGGTATATGTTTCCCACAAGTAAGGAATGCAGCTGTGGACTCTTCCCATATTAAGATGGAAAACATAAATTATGCTTACCTGATAATTTCATTTCCATCTGTATGGGAAGAGTCCATAGCTCCCGCCCGTGTTCTCTGATAAGCGGCCCTAAATTTAATATTTTTTCTTCTGGCACCTTTTTCACCCTGATATTTCTCTTACTGTTCCTTGTTCCCTTGACAGAATGACTGGGGTTATGAACTGGGGGAGGTATTTAAGCCTTTGGCTGGGGTGTCTTTGCCTCCTCCTGGTGGCCAGGTTCAGTATTTCCCACAAGTAAGGAATGCAGTTGTGGACTCTTCCATACAGAAATGAAATTATCAGGTAAGCATAATTTATGTTTTTTTATTTTTCATCTGTTAATGTCCAATAAAATAGCTAGATGTATACCTGAACAAACAATAATATCTCATTGTTTTATTTATTTGTTATACAAAAAATCTGATATATGATATTTTCACATAAATTATTGTATATTTGTATTTCTAGAAATAATGATATGACTAGCTCATGTTTTTTTCTTTTTTTTTTAAATGATTATTAATGCTAGAATTTGTACATATATATTTGCACATACTTGTATATGTATATACATATATATACCTGTATATATATATATAAATATATATATATATATATATATATATATATACACACAGAGATATTTATATATATATATACATATATATACACACACAGTATATGTGTGTGTTATGTTAGAAATCTTTTCCAAACATATTTACATGTCCCTACATTTTCATTTGTTCTAAACAATGTTGTCTTTCATTTCTCTGTGTTTACTTATACCACTATATGTATATAGTGTAAATATATTATTGTTCTGAGCAAGAATAATATGTGAATATAACATGTAATCAGGGTATCATAATATTTTAAGAGCTGGGCCAGTTTTCTCTCAGTCTAGTTTTAAACACCACCCCTACACAGGTGTTATAAAATGGGTTGGTATATAAGATGAAATTTCTTAATGAAAATGAAATTCAAGAGAAGGAAGAAAAACACTGAAAATATCATGACAGTAAAGAGGTGATTTTAATTTAATTTCTACTATGTCTAATTCATGACAGTTTAATGTTAGGTGGACTATCCCTTTGAGCTATCATCTTAAGATTATATTGAATCATTAAAATCATTGTCAAAAATATTACACTGTGTGTCCTAATGTCATCATCAATGTTTAACTTTAATACTAATTTCACATATACATACTTTCAAAGTATAATACACAATGTAACAAATGGCACTTACAAGTTCGGAAGAGTGATCAATGACACAAGTATCGAGCAATTTGATTCGTTAGTGATAGTATATAATGTATATTTAAATCAGATTGGCTGATGTCATAAATCATGTGATTATGCATTTCCCAATCAAAAGTGGTGGAAAATTTCACTAGTTTTTGGGTTGTTTAGGAGTTTGAGTATTGCGTCCAATTTGGTGCGAAGTATTGCATCAAATTTAGTGCGAAATGCAGTGGGACTTGTATTACATGCGTTAAACATGGTGAAATTAGATTGATCAAAAAAAGGAAGTTAGCTATAGTATGTGATGTATTTATTTTATTTTTATCCCTATATCTACTAGTCCTGCTGCCAGACAGACGTTACCTGTCATTAAAACTACTTTTGAAATGAATCTATCCCTTGAAATTACATGTGGTTATAATATTATTTAACATATTATTTAGATACTGAACATGCGTTTTTGTTGTCTGTGTGATTTAGAAAGACTATACAATTGTAATCAACTTTATAATTTACATAAATATGTAATAAACATCATTCTCTTGCAACATCTAACATAACCTTTCTGGGTTTTCAGACTCCCATTGATTTGTATGGAATTCGCGGCCTCAAGGGTGGTGGTTTGAATGATAGGTACGCTGCGGCGGAAAAGACGCAAGCGTACCTGTTGAATGTTTGATAAATTGGGAAGAGGGTCAAATAGAGTTGAATGTGAATTTGAAACATCTGGAATGACACAAGCATCTTTCTGAGTCGGATTGAGATTGCGGGAGCGTATGTTACGTCACACATTTCAACATTTGACAATGTTGATGCTTTGTTAATTATGGCAGATTCAATTTGCGCCGAATATGATGCGGGATTCAAACGGATTCCTTTGTATTATCAATTGAAGCTTTCATAAATCGGCCCCTATGTGTGTATGATATGTTATTGATATTCTTCATTCTGTAAAATAGTTCATTATACAGAAGCTGGTTTGGGAGATTTGCTGCATTTTAAAAACCTAGGTTAGATTTTGCTTATTGGCCTGTCTAGATTGTGTGTGGCACAGCAAAATGTTTACACAAAAGCAAGAGGTTTTTAATCATCATATTTTGTAAAATAAATAAACAGCTTGCACAATTCCCAGTAAATATGTGTACTCTTATTATTTACCTTAGGTGATTATCTGCACAGATGGAAGAGCTAACACTGACCTGGGTAATCTAGAGGATATTACAGAGGAATCTGCATACAAGTCATCCAAACTATATTACAGCAATTTGGCAGATCTGGCTTTAGAGCACAGGTTAGACCACTAGTTAATGCTATGTATTGTGTATAACCTGTAATAACTGCCTTTTCCTCATCAAGCATTACTAAGAAAACCTAAAACTCAAGCAAAAAGGACCATTGAACACAATGGGTTTCTTTCCACTGCATCATGTGACATCCATTAGCTAATCACAAAATGGAAATACGTATATACTGTGAATTCTTGACCATTGTTAAATGGAGACCTTTGTGTCAGTAGCTGAAAGATGTAGCTCAGAACACACGAGAATATTTTGGCTACTGCTGCTATGGTTAAAAAAGCAAATCACTGTAGGTAGGAAAAATTTTACATTTTAATTGGGAATCTGATGCAGTCTATACACCAAAAAACACCTCACAAAGTAGTGCATAGTTTAAAATAAGAGATAACAAAACTATTCTGTTGCTATTACCTGAAATGCTTTTTTGCTATTGTTTTTTTTTTGCTTTTTTTAAATATAAAGAAATAAAATAAATGTTATGGGTTGCTGACATACAACCTCATCAGTCCTGGCTCTATAATTGGACCCGGAGGAACTATGGGACCCAGACAGCATTTGATAAGGGTGTCACATAGAGAGAGCATATAAAGGCTAATAGTGTTTTATAGTAGAAACTACTTTCATATGGTGTCCATCAGCTGGGTATAAGCATGTTCTCATGTCAATCTTCAATCAGTAGAATTTTAATCTTTGTGAGTCCTGACTACGGTTGGGTTTAAATTGTAGTGGGAATAAAATTAGGTGATGTCATTTCTTTCTTGGAACCAGGCAGCACAATGTCTTGAGTCATCCTTGACTTTGATTGACTTGAGCACACAATAGGATGCTCAAACTTTAATCCATACGTTAATCTGTCACCTACTCTTTTAACAATTCTGGATTAATACACACAAATTCATTAGCAGAATATGTAAAGATGGATTTTTTTGTACGTGAGTGAGGTATAGATATTCTTAGCAATGAATATATCACAATTGCTTGAAATTGTACGAATGATAAGTAAAGTTAACCATGTCAGTACACAAAAAGGTCAACACAGAAGTCTGTTCACAAAATAACCTGATCAGTAATAAATTTGGTCAATGAGATTTTTCTCTTGGATTTGCCTTGATATAGCTCTGTTGGACTCAAAAAAGTGCATTTTCTTCCAGTGTTGTAGTCTCTGTACTGACTTTGGAGGGCACTGACTGCAGATTGGCTGATCTGGGGCAGCTTGCTGACAGAACAGGAGGGAAGGTAAGTTCTGCTGGGTACATCAAAACAAAATTTATGCTTAAAAGATAAATTATTTTCTTTCCTGGCAGGGAGAGTCCACAACTTCATTTCTTACTGTTGGGAAATACAACACCTGGCCACGAGGAGGAGGCAAAGACACCCCAGCTAAAGGCTCAAATATCCCTCCTACTGGCGCCCCCCCCCCCCCCCCCCCACAGTCATTCGGCTGAGGGAACGAGGAAAAGTAGGAGAAAGAGTATAAAGGTGCCAGAAGAAAAACAAAAAGGGAGCCACTCATGTAAGGAGGACCAGGTAGCCACCTTACAAATCTGATCCATAGAGGCTTCATTCTTAAAAGCCTAGGAAGAAGCAACTGCTCTAGTGGAATGAGCCGTAATCCTCTCAGGAGGCTGCTGTCCCGCTTTCTCATAAGCCAAGCGGATGACACTCCTCAACCAGAAAGACAAGGAAGACGTAGTGGCCTTCTGCCCCCTACATCTACCTGCATAAACGACAAACAACGATGAAGATTGTCTCCTTAGTATCCTGAAAGTAAAACTTCAAAGCATGAACCACATCCAGATTGTGAAGCAAACATTCCTTCGCTGAAGGATTGGGACTCAAGGAAGGAAGAACGATCTCTTGATTAATGTTACGATCTGACACCACCTTAGGAAGCAAACCCAACCTAGTACGCAAAACCGCCTTATCGGCATGAAAAACAAGGTAAGGTGGGTCACACTGTAAAGTCGAAATCTCAGAGACTCTGCGAGCAGAGGCAATGGCTAATAAAAACAAAACTTTTCCAAGATAACAGTTTAATGTCAACAGTATGCATGGGCTCAAACCGAACAGAACACGGAGAACAACATTGAGACTCCAAGGCAGAGTCACAGGTCTAATCCTAGTCAGAGCCTTAACAAAGGACTGCACATCCGGAAGCTCAGCTAATCTCTTGTGCAGCAACACCGACAGGGACGATGTCTGTCCCTTCAGAGAGCTGGCAGCTAGGCCCTTCTCCAATCCATCTCAGAGAAAAGATAACATTCTGGTAAGCTTGACCTTATGCCAAGAAAAACCACGTTCCTCACATCAGTGCAGGTAAGTCCGCCACATCTTTTGTTAGATGCGCCGAGTAACCGGCCTACGAGCTTGAATCAAAGTGTCTATGACACTATCAGAGAAACCTCTCCTGGCTAAGACTAAGCATTCCAATCTCCACGCAGTCAGCCTCAGAGAATCTAGATTTTGATGTAGGAAGGGACCCTGTATCAGCAGGTCCCTATGACAAGGTAACCTCTACAGAGGAGAAGATGACATTTTTACCAGATCCGCAAACCAGGTTGTGATGGAGTGTATAAACTCATTCCTGTAGAAAGAGTTAATTTTTCTACAGGGAAAAATATTATACTCAAAAAAGAACCAAAATGCTGTAAGGCTTGCCAGCTCACTGCTGAAAATGTTACTATTAGTAACAGGCAGACAACAAGAAGCCAATTAGCAACAGCTGAGGATAGTTAGAGGGCTATATAAGGCAGCTCTTGCAAGCAAGTTTAGATTCATTTGGATCTCAGACAGGGAAGTAGCAAGACACTGGGAGAGTTGTCTTGGATAACCTGTATTAAAATGCCTAATGCTTTATCCTAAGAACTTGTAGGATTATATAAGTTGTGTGTTTGTTTTTCTGTTCTAAAACGTATGACTTTGTGTCTGTACTGTTTTTATTTTGCTTGTTTAACAACAAAAGGGTGGTTGTTTAACCCTTGAACTGCTAACTGAAAATAAAGACTTTTTGTTTAAAAGTGAAAACTTATTTTGCATCATTCTGTTTGTGCTCTACATTTCCTGACAAGGTACAGTCCATTACACAGGTCCTTCACGGCCAGGATAGAGCAATTAGAATCACTGATGTTTGCTCCTGCTTGATGCAGGCCACCACACAAGGTAGAAGAGTCAATGGAGGAAAGAGATATACGAGTCTGAACCTCCATGGAACCGCTAGAGCGTCTATTAACTCTGCTTTAGGATCCCTTGATCTCGACCCGTACCTGGGTAGTTTGGCATTAAGTCGAGAGGCCATGAGATCTATCTCAGGCATCCCCCATCTGCTACAAATCCCTGCAAACACCTTGGGGTGGAAGGACCATTCCCCCGGGTGAAAAGATTGTCTGCTGAGGAAGTCTGCTTCCCAGTTGTCCACTCCCAGAATGTGGATCGCTGACAGCATACACTTGTGGGCTTCTGCCAATTCTAAGATTTGAGACACCTCCTTCATCGCTAAGGAACTTCTCGTTCCTCCCTGATGGTTGATGTAGGCAACCGTAGCTATATTGTCTGATTGGAATCTGATAAACTGGGACAAACGCAGAAGGAGCCAAGCCTTCAGTGCATTGAAGGTTGAGCGAAGTTCCAAGATATTGATCGGGAGGGTGAACCCCAAACGGTTTCCCAGCCAGAAAGACTTGCATTTGTAGTCACAATCTCCCAGGACGGTAAAAAAAAAAAAAAAAACAGTAAAAAACGCAGATGATCAATCTTAAATCTGAAGGAAGGCTCCTCAGAAGTAGGGGGTTTAGTAAATAAAGTCTCCGACTCCGAAAGTTCACATTCTGAAGCTACAGAGGTTAGCTCATCCTCGGACAGTTGAGACATACTGACTAAATCCGATTGAAAATTAGCTGTATCTAATTCCGTAGAACTATGTTTAACCTTTCTCTTTCGTTTCCCAGAAATAGGTAAGGCACTCAGGGCCGCAGACAAAGCAGATTGCAACTGTGTGGTAAAGTCCGCACGGAAAAACATAATTTATGTAAGAACTTACCTGATAAATTCATTTCTTTCATATTGGCAAGAGTCCATGAGTTAGTGACGTATGGGATATACAATCCTACCAGGAGGGGCAAAGGTTCCCAAACCTCAAAATGCCTATAAATACACCCCTCACCACACCCCCCACAATTCAGTTTACTGAATAGCCAAGCAGTGTGGTGATAAAGAAAGGAGTAGAAAGCATCAACAAAAGAAATTTGGAAATAATTGTGCTTTATACAAAAAACATAACCACCATAAAAAGGGTGGGCCTCATGGACTCTTGCCAATATGAAAGAAATGAATTTATCAGGTAAGTTCTTACATAAATTATGTTTTCTTTCATGTAATTGGCAAGAGTCCATGAGCTAGTGACGTATGGGATAGAAATACCCAAGATGTGGATCTCCACTCAAGAGTCCCTAGAGAGGGAGGGAATAAAATAAAACCAGACATTTTCCCCTGAAAAGATTAATCCACAACCCCAAAAAATAAATTTATTTTCATAATTGAAAGAAAAAAACTTAAATCAAAAGCAGAAGAATCAAACTGAAACAGCTGCCTGAAGAACTTTTCTACCAAAAACTGCTTCCGAAGAAGAAGCAAATACATCAAAACGGTAGAATTTAGTAAATGTATGCAAAGAAGACCAAGTTGCTGCTTTGCAAATCTGATCAACTGAAGCTTCATTCTTAAAAGCCCACAAAGTGTCTCCAAATAAGCTTGATGAATCAAAAGTTTCAACCAAGAAGCCAATGACATAGCAGAAGCCTTCTGACCTTTCCTAGGACCAGAAAATAAAACAAATAGACTGGAAGTCTTCCTGAAATCTTTAGTAGCTTCCACATAATATTTCAAAGTTCTTACCACATCCAAAGAATGCAAGGATCTTTCCAAAGAATTCTTAGGATTAGGACATAAGGAAGGGACAACAATTTCTCTATTAATGTTGTTAGAATTTACAACCTTAGGTAAAAATTGAAAAGAAGTCCGCAAAACTGCCTTATCCTGATGAAGAATCAGAAAAGGAGACTCACAAGAAAGAGAAGATAGCTCAGAAACTCTTCTAGCAGAAGAGATGGCAAAAAATAACAACACTTTCCAAGTAGTTTAATGTCCAAAGAATGCATAGGTTCAAATGGAGGAGCCTGTAAAACCTTCAGAACCAAATTAAGACTCCAAGGAGGAGAAATTGATTTAATGACAGACTTAATACGAACTAAAGCCTGTACAAAACAGTGTATATCAGGAAGTATAGCAATCTTTCTGTGAAATAAAACAGAAAGAGCGGAGATTTGTCCTTTCAAGGAACTTGCAGACAAACCTTTATCCAAACCATCCTGAAGAAACTGTAAAATTGTAGGAATTCTAAAAGAATGCCAGGAGAATTTATGAGAAGAACACCATGAAATGTAAGTCTACCAAACTCTATAATAAATCTTTCTAGAGACAGATTTACGAGCTTGTAACATAGTATTATTCACTAAGTCAGAGAAACCTCTATGACTTAGTTCTAAGCGTTCAATTTCCATACCTTCAAATTTAATGATTTGAGATCCTGATGGAAAAACGGACCTTGAGATAGTAGGTCTGGCCGTAACGGAAGTGGCCAAGGCAAGCAACTGGACATCCAAACCAGATCAGCATACCAAAACCTGTGTGGCCATGCTGGAGCCACCAGCAACACAAATGATTGTTCCATGATGATTTTGGAGATCACTCTTGGAAGGAGAACTAGAGGCGGGAAAATGTAAGCAGGATGATAACACCAAGGAAGTGTCAGCGCATCCACTGCTTCCGCCTGTACATCCCTGGACCTGGACAGGTATCTGGGAAGTTTCTTGTTTAGATGAGAGGCCATGAGATCTATCTCTGGAAGACCCCACATCTGAACAATCTGAGAAAATACATCTGGATGGAGAGACTACTCCCCTGGATGTAAAGTCTGGCAGCTGAGATAATCCGCCTCCCAATTGTCTACACCTGGGATATGCACCGCAGAGATTAGACAGGAGCTGGATTCCGCCCAAGCAAGTATCCGAGATACTTCTTTCATAGCTTGGGGACTGTGAGTCCCACCCTGATGATTGACATATGCCACTGTTGTGATATTGTCTGTCTGAAAACAAATGAACGGTTCTCTCTTTAACAGAGGCCAAAACTGAAGAGCTCTGAGAATTGCACGGAGTTCTAAAATATTTATTGATAATCTCGCCTCTTGAGATTTCCAAACCCCTTGTGCTGTCAGAGATCCCCAAACAGCTCCCCAACCTGAAAGACTCGCATCTGTTGTGATCACAGTCCAGGTTGGCGGAACAAAAGAAGCCCCTTGAACTAAACGATGGTGATCTATCCACCACGTCAGAGAGTGTTGTACATTGGGATTTAAGGATATTAATTGTGATATCTTTGTATAATTCCTGCACCATTGGTTCAGAATACAAAGCTGTAGAGGTCTCATGTGAAAATGAGCAAAGGGGATCGCGTCCGATGACTTCCATGCACATAGCCACTGAAGGGAATGACTGAGACTGAAGATGCCGACAGGCTGCAACCAATTTTAAACGTCTCTTGTCTGTTAGAGACAGAGTCATGGACACTGAATCTATCTGGAAGCCTAAAAAGGTGACCCTTGTCTGAGGAATCAAGAAACTTTTTGGTAAATTGATCCTCCAACCATGTTTCCGAAGAAACAACACTAGTTGATTTGTGTGAGATTCTGCAGTACATAAAGACTGAGCTAGTACCAAGATATCATCCAAATAAGGAAACACCGCAATACCCTGTTCTCTGATTACAGAGAGTAGGGCACCCAGAACCTTTGAAAAGATTCTTGGAGCTGTTGCTAGGCCAAATGGAAGAGCAACAAATTGGTAATGCTTGTTTAGAAAAGAGAATCTCAGAAACTGATAATGTTCTGGATGAATCGGAATATGAAGGTATGCATCCTGCAAGTCTATTGTGGACATATAATGTCCTCGCTGAACAAAAGGCAGAATAGTCCTTATGTAAGAGTACCAACTTTCAAAATGGTGACTATAACAATTCAAACTTTTCAGATCCAGAACTGGTCTGAATAAATTTTCCTTTTTTGGGACAATGAATAGATTTGAATAAAACCCCAAATCTTGTTCCTGAAGAGGAACTGGCATGATTACCCCTGAAGACTCCAGGTCTGAAACACACTTCAGGAAAGCCTGAGCTTTTACTGGATTTGCTGGGATACGTGAGAGATAAAATCTTCTCACAGGAGGTCTTACTCTGAATCCTATTCGATACCCTTGAGAGACAATGCTCTGAATCCATTGATTTTGGACAGATCTTATCCAAATATCCTTGAAAAACCTTAATCTGTCCCCTACCAGCTGAGCTGGAATGAGGGCCGCACCTTCATGCGGACTTAGGGGTTGACTTTGGTTTCCTAAATGGCTTGGATTTATTCCAATTTGAGGAAGACTTCCAATTGGGAGCAGATTCCTTGGGGGGAGAATTGAGTTTTGTTCCTTATTCTGACGAAAGGAACGAAAATAGTTAGAAGCCTTAGATTTACCCTTAGGTTTTTTATCCTGAGGCAGAAAAACTCCCTTTCCCCCAGTGACAGTTGAAATAATAGAATCCAACTGAGAACCAAATAAATTATTAACTTGGAAAGAAAGAGATAGTAATCTAGATTTAGATGTCATATCAGCATTCCAAGATTTAAGCCACAAAGCTCTTCTAGCTAATATAGCTAAAGACATGGATCTAACATCAATTTTGATCATATCAAAAACAGCATCACAAATAAAATGATTAGCATATTGCAGTAAGCGAATAATGCTAGATAAGTCAGAATCCAATTCCTGTTGCGCTAAATTTTCCAACCAGAAAGTTGATGCAGCCGCAACATCAGCCAAAGAAATTGCAGGTCTGAGAAGACCTGAATATGAATAGGCCTTCCTTAGATAAGATTCAAGCTTCCTATCTAAAGGATCCTTAAAGGAAGTACTATCTTCCATAGGAATAGTGGCACGTTTAGCAAGAGTAGAAATAGCCCCATCAACTTTGGGGATTTTTTTCCCAAAACTCTATAGATTTTGCTGGTAAAGGATACAATTTTTTAAACCTTGAAGAAGGAATAAAAGAAGTACCTGGCTTATTCCATTCCTTAGAAATCATACCAGAAATAGCCTCAGGAATAGGAGAAACCACAGGAGGTTTAAAAACAGCATTTAAACGTTTATTAGACTGAACGTCAAGAGGACTGGTTACCTCAATATCCAAAGTAATTAACACTTCTTTTAATAAAGAACGCATATACTCTATTTTAAATAAATAAGTAGATTTGTCAGTGTCAATGTCTGAGGAAGGATCTTCTGCATCAGATAGATCCTCATCAGAAGAGGATACATTATTATGTTGTTGGTCATTTGAATTTTCATCATCTAAATGAGAAGTTTTAAAAGACCTTTTACGTTTATTAGAAGGTGGAAATGCAGACAAAGGCTTCAGGATAGAATCAGAAACAAATTCTTTTAAAATGTACAGGTATATCATGCACATTAGAAGTTGAAGGAACTGCAACTGGCAATGTACTATTACTGATGGATACACTATCTGCATGTAAAAGTTTATCATGACAACTATTACAAATGACATTCGGCGAAATAATTTCTACAATTTTACAGAAAATGCACTTAGCTTTGGTAGAACCGATGTCAGGCAGCAATGTTCCAGCAGAAACTTCTGAGGCAGGATCAGATTGAGACATCTTGCAAAATGTAAGAGAAAAAACAACATATAAAGCAAAATTATCTATTTCCTTATATGACAGTTTCAGGAATGGGAAAAAATGCAAATAGCATAGCCCTCTGATAGAGAAAAAGGCAAGAGGCAAACATCAATGGGGTATTGAAATAATGAAAAAGTTTGGCGGCAAGTATGACGCACAACGTAACTAAAACTTTTTTGGCGCCAAAAATAACCGGAAATGACACACTCGCGTCACTAATGACGCAACCGTGTGAAAGGTCTCTGCGTCAAGTATGAAGCCGGAAATTACGAAATTGCATCATAGACGTATTTTTTCTCGCCAAAAATATTTTCGCGCCAAGAATGACGCAATAAAGTTAAGCATTTGACGCACCCGCGGGCCTAATACCGCCCGCAATTTGCAAGATGTAGTCAATTGAAAAAAAGACTAAACCCCAGGTAAGAAATACATTTCTTAAAAAAATGTTTATATTCCCCAAATATGAAACTGACAGTCTGCAGAAGGAAATACATGAACCTGACTCATGGCAAATATAAGTACAATACATATATTTAGAACTTTATATAAATGCATAAAGTGCCAAACCATAGCTGAGGTGTCTTAAGTAATAAAAAACATACCAAAAGACACCCATCCACATATAGCAGATAGCCAAACCAGTACTAAAACAGTTATCAGTAGAGGTAATGGTAAATTGAGAGTATATCGTCGATTTGAAAAGGGAGGTAGGAGATGAATCTCTACGACCGATAACTAAGAACCTATGAAATAGACCCCCATAAGGGAAATCATCGTATTCAATAAGTGATACTCCCTTCACGTCCCTCTGACATTCGCTGTACTCTGAGAGGAATCGAGCTTCAACAATGCTGAGAAGCGCATATCAATGTAGAAATCTTAGCACAAACTTACTTCACCACCTCCATAGGAGGCAAAGTTTGTAAAACTGAATTGTGGGTGTGGTGAGGGGTGTATTTATAGGCATTTTGATGTTTGGGAAACTTTGCCCCTCCTGGTAGGATTGTATATCCCATACGTCACTAGCTCATGGACTCTTACCAATTACATGAAAGAAAAGCCCCCTCCAGCCGGAGCAATAGGCATGCCGCGGGGAACTGCATGTGAAGCGGTTTGAGAGGATAGGGTAGGCATCTCCCGGACCACAGAGTCCCTGAGAGGTTGACGGCTCAGAGGGACTAATTATGATAGGGGGGTTAGCAGACTTAGCTCCCTTCTTAGACTTTATAACGGTTCCTAGGCAATTGGAACAAAATTGAGCAGGTGGACAAACTACCGCCTCCTCACAATGTAAACAGGCATTATTATTCAATATAGAAGGTGCAGAACCTTCTAACATATTATCAGAGTCTTCCATGCTGGAGATGCAATCCCACAGTAAGAAAAAACAGTTTCAAACAACGGTTTATTAATAAAAGAGGCACCTTTATAACCCCAACGGCTGGGTCACTCATCACCTCCTACACCCAGACAAGTTATAGAAAACCCTCTCCGTAGGATTGCCAGAGTTCCTGCAGCAGTATCATAAGTAAAACGAATGCAGTCGCACCCGTTTAAGTGGTGCACAAGAAAGGACCTCCCCTGCTATGAGAAAAGCGCATAAAGCGCTTAGGAGCTGCGCAACTCACGAAAAAACTAAAGTAAAACCTGTCTGTTCCATTGCCAAGAGTACACAGTCTATTTGAGCCCAAACCTTCACAAGTGTTTTTTATAGAACAAAGCAGTACATATATTCCCCAAACTGTGCCAAAAAAATCTTTAAATTAAATGAGATATTAACCTCTGATCCTATTGAGGTTATGAGGAGTCACACTGTGACCCTAATAATAGGAGTCCCTGCTAAATCATAAATAAAGCGGACTTACCCTCCAAGATCTATGCTGTGGAACAGATACAGTCTCTCAAGTGTGACAGCTTTGCCGCTGTGTTCTAACAGGGACCTAAGTGTAGAAAGGCAAGCAGTGTAACTCGTTAACACTGATTGCCCAGGAGCTGTTAGCTAGACAGTCTGGATCGCTTCACAGAAAAACTTTCCCTGCATCTCCAGACTCTAACGTTCATCAATACTCTCAGTAAGAGATTTATATGATTACTTAAAACTCCAGTCCTCTCTTGAAGGGAAAATACCCATTAAAGGTCTATCCGAATCTTCTGAGACTTCTCTGCCATCCTCCTCTAGTGACGAAAGGCGAATAATGACTGGGGGGGGGGGGGTAGGGGGAAGTGGGAGGGATATTTAAGCCTCTGGCTGGGGTGTCTTTGCCTCCTCCTGGTGGCCAGGTGTTATATTTCCCAACAGTAAGGAATGAAGTTGTGGACTCTCCCTGCCTTTGGAAAGAAATAACACACTAATGCTAATGTTTAGGGATCTTTATGTAATTTTGGTTCTCGCAGCTTTTTTTTTTTTTTTTTTTTTTTTTTTTTTGGATAAAATCAAGATTTACCTTTAAGCTTGTTATTATTTTTTTCTACGTATTGCTTAATACCAGCAGTATCTGTGATTTTGTTATGAACAATAAAATATGCATTTAAAATAGGAATACCTGCACATAAAGCCCCCCTATATGGTGCAAGTGTGGCAAGCTGGAATCTCAGTCACCCAGCAGACTGGCCTCTCGTGGTTCACCAGCAATAGGAATGTTTTTTCTCTCAAATTCAGGATATAGAGTTTTGAGCAATAAATGAATTATAGCAAGTAATAAAATTAAAAACTTACTTTAATAATATTGTAAAATAAGCAACGCGTTTCTTAGCTTGACACAGCTGTTTCAATACATAAGATTTAAAATAAAAGTACTTGAGGCCAGAGATAATGTTTATAAAAACATTTTCAATATATTAGAGTCATAAAAACTCTGTCATTGTTCCAAGATTGGCCCAGGGGAGTGTGAAAGAAGCCTGTCTCAGATATAAATATAGTAGCGGGTTGTCTGGTAGTGGGAGCGAGCTACATTGAGTTTAATAGCGCAATCGGGCCGGCTGTAACTAGACAGCGTGCCTGCGATGCACTTAGGAGAAAAAATTTCCTTAAAGGACCAGTAAACACAGCAGATTTGCACAATCAACAAATGCAAGATAACAAGACAATACAATATAATTTACTCTGAATTTCAAATGAGTAGTAGATTCTTTTCTAACACATTTTAAAGTTATATATATTTCCACTCCCCCTGTACCATGTGATAGCATTCAGCCAATCACAAATGCATATACGTATAGTCTGAGTTCTTGCACATGCTCAGTAGGAGCTGGTGACTCAAAAAAAGTGTAAATATAAAAGACTGTGCACATTTTTTTTAATGGAAGTAAATTGGAAAGTTGTTTAAAATTACATGCTGTATCTGAATCATGAAAATGTAATAAAGCCTGAGTGTCCCTTTAAAGCTAAATTCAGATATAAGTTGAAAAAAACTCTGTGACGCCACTAAGTGGCTTAATATATGCAGGTATCAACTGAGAATCTACGTGTTACCTATATTCACTAAAAATCTCCAATCCAAATAAGGAGAAAAAAACAGACCCGCTCAGTAGAGGCAGGAGCGGCGTTCTGTAAAATTCATTGTTCGTAGTACAATATCTCTGTAGTCCTTTGCTTTAGAAAGCTGGCGCTAAGCTAATGTTATATAATTCTGCACTATGTGCAGAATTATATAACATTATTTGCTAGGTTTACTGTACCTTTAAGGACTCCAACTCAAATGGCCTTTTCCTCCTTGTGAGGAAAGTCAGTTTATAATAAGTTAATGTCCTCTAGAGGTCCCTCAATGCAAAAAGACAAAGCACAATGCAACTCTTTTTATTATTATTTAAATGCATGAGATTTTGTTCCAGTGTCAAGAGCAGAACATTATGACAAACAAACAAGAAAATCCTAATTTTTGTGCTGGAACATTTAGATGTTGGTTTTATTCAACACAAAGTTCCACCATAACAAGAAGATTATATAACCCCTACAGTTTGAGACACAAACTGAAACCAAAGTGGTATTCATAATTAATTCATTTATGGTTCTAAGTTTTTAAGTACTACATGTAAAAAACCTGATTTCTCTTGTTAAGTGTATCCAGTCCACGGATCATCCATTACTTATGGGATATTCTCCTTCCCAACAGGAAGTTGCAAGAGGATCACCCACAGCAGAGCTGCTATATAGCTCCTCCCCTAACTGCCATATCCAGTCATTCTCTTGCAAGCCTCAACCAAGATGGAGGTCGTAAGAGGAGTGTGGTGTTTTATACTTAGTTTATTTCTTCAATCAAAAGTTTGTTATTTTTAAATGGTACCGGAGTGTGCTGTTTATCTCAGGCAGTATTTAGAAGAAGAATCTGCCTGCATTTTCTATGATCTTAGCAGAAGTAACTAAGATCCATGGCTGTTCTCACATATTCTGAGGAGTGAGTTAACTTCAGAGAGGGAATGGCGTGCAGGTTTTCCTGCAATAAGGTATGTGCAGTTAATATTTTTCTAGGGATGGAATTTGCTAGAAAATGCTGCTTATACCGGATTAATGTAAGTAAAGCCTTAAATGCAGTGATAGCTACTGGTATCAGGCTTATTAATAGAGATGCATACTCTTATAAAAATGTAATATAAAACGTTTGCTGGCATGTTAATCATTTTTATATATGTTTGGTGACAAAACTTATTGGGGCCTAGTTTTTTTCCACATGGCTGGTTTGATTTCTGCCTAGAGACAGTTTCCTGAAGCTTTCCACTGTTGCAATATGAGTGGGAAGGGCCTATTTTAGTGCTTTTCTGTGCAGCTACAAATACTGACAGAGACATTCAGCTTCCCTCTGCATGATACAGGATATCTCTGAAGGGCTCAAAAGGCTTCAAAGTCGTGTTTGAGGAGGGTAACAATCACAGTAGACTGTGGCAGTTGTTGTGACTGTGTTTAAAAAACGTTTTTGTCATTTATTATTCTGTTTTTGTTATTAAGGGGTTAATCATCCATTTGCAAGTGGGTGCAATGCTCTGCTGACTTGTTAAATACACTGTAAAAATTTTGTTAGTGTAACTGCCTTTTTTCACTGTTATTTCAAATTGTGTCAAAATTTGTTTCTCTTAAAGGCACAGTAACATTTTTTATATTGCTTGTTAACTTGCTTTAAAGTGTTTTCCAAGCTTGCTAGTCTCATTGCTAGTCTGTACAAACATGTCTGAAACAGAGGATACTTGTTCATTATGTTTAAAAGCCATGGTGGAGCCCCATAGGAGAATGTGTACTAAATGTATTGATTTCACCTTAAACAGTAAAGATCAGTCTTTATCTATAAAAGAATTGTCACCAGAGGGGTCTGTCGAGGGGGAAGTTATGTCGACTAACTCTCCCCACATGTCGGACCCTTCGCCTCCCGCTCAAGGGACGCACGCTAATATGGCGCCAAGTACATCAGGGACGCCCATAGCGATTACTTTGCAGGACATGGCTGCAATCATGAATAATACCCTGTCAGAGGTATTATCCATATTGCCTGAATTGAGAGGCAAGCGCGATAGCTCTGGGGTTAGATGAGATACAGAGCGCGTAGATGCTGTAAGAGCCATGTCTGATACTGCTTCACAATATGCAGAACCTGAGGACGGAGAGCTTCAGTCTGTGGGTGACGTCTCTGATTCGGGGAGACCTGATTCAGAGATTTCTAATTTTAAATTTAAGCTTGAGAACCTCCGTGTATTGCTTGGGGAGGTATTAGCTGCTCTGAATGACTGTGACACAATTGCAGTGCCAGAGAAATTGTGTAGGCTGGATAAATACTATGCAGTGCCGGTGAGTACTGATGTTTTTCCAATACCTAAAAGGCTTACAGAAATTATTAGTAAGGAGTGGGATAGGCCCGGTGTGCCCTTTTCCCCACCTCCTATATTTAGAAAAATGTTTCCAATAAATGCCACTACACGGGACTTATGGCAGACTGTCCCTAAGGTGGAGGGAGCAGTTTCTACTTTAGCAAAGCGTACCACTATCCCGGTTGAGGACAGTTGTGCTTTTTCAGATCCAATGGATAAAAAATTAGAGGGTTACCTTAAGAAAATGTTTATTCAACAAGGTTTTATTTTACAGCCCCTTGCATGCATTGCGCCTGTCACTGCTGCGGCGGCATTCTGGTTTGAGGCCCTGGAAGAGGCCATCCATACAGCTCCATTGACTGAAATTGTTGACAAGCTTAGAACTCTTAAGCTAGCTAACTCATTTGTTTCTGATGCCATTGTTCATTTGACTAAACTAACGGCTAAGAATTCCGGATTCGCCATCCAGGCGCGTAGGGCGCTATGGCTCAAATCCTGGTCAGCTGATGTGACTTCAAAGTCTAAATTACTCAACATTCCTTTCAAGGGGCAGACCTTATTCGGGCCTGGTTTGAAAGAAATTATTGCTGACATTACTGGAGGTAAGGGTCATACCCTTCCTCAGGACAGGGCCAAATCAAAGGCCAAACAGTCTAATTTTCGTGCCTTTCGAAATTCCAAGGCAGGTGCAGCATCAACTTCCTCCACTTCAAGAAAAGAGGGAACTTTTGCTCAATCTAAGAAGGCCTGGAAACCTAACCAGTCCTGGAACAAAGGCAAGCAGGCCAGAAAGCCTGCTGCTGCCTCTAAGACAGCATGAAGGAACGGGCCCCTATCCGGCAACGGATCTAGTAGGGGGCAGACTTTTTCTCTTCGCCCAGGCGTGGGCAAGAGATGTTCAGGATCCCTGGGCGTTGGAGATCATATCTCAGGGATATCTTCTGGACTTCAAAGCTTCCCCTCCACAAGGGAGATTTCATCTTTCAAGGTTATCTGCAAATCAGATAAAGAAAGAGGCATTCCTACGCTGTGTGCAAGACCTCCTAGTAATGGGAGTGATCCATCCAGTTCCGCGGACGGAACAAGGACAGGGTTTTTATTCAAATCTGTTTGTGGTTCCCAAAAAAGAGGGAACCTTCAGACCAATTTTGGATCTAAAGATCTTAAACAAATTCCTCAGAGTTCCATCTTTCAAAATGGAAACTATTCAGACCATTTTACCCATGATCCAAGAGGGTTAGTACATGACCACAGTGGACTTAAAGGATGCCTACCTTCACATACCGATTCACAAAGATCATCATCGGTTCCTAAGGTTTGCCTTTCTAGACAGGCATTACCAATTTGTAGCTCTTCCCTTCGGGTTGGCTACAGCCCCGAGAATCTTTACGAAGGTTCTGGGCTCACTTCTGGCAGTTCTAAGACCGCGAGGCATAGCGGTGGCTCTGTATCTAGACAACATCCTGATTCAGGTGTCAAGCTTTCAAATTGCCAAGTCTCATACAGAGATAGTTCTGGCATTTCTGAGATCGCACGGGTGGAAAGTGAACGAGGAAAAGAGTTATCTATCCCCACTCACACGAGTCTCCTTCTTAGGGACTCTTATAGATTCTGTAGAGATGAAAATTTACCTGACGGAGTCCAGGTTATCAAAGCTTATAAATGCTTGCCGTATTCTTCATTCCATTCCACGCCCTTCGGTGGCTCAGTGTATGGAGGTGATCGGCTTCATGGTAGCGGCAATGGACATAGTGCAATTTGCGCGCCTACATCTCAGACCGTTGCAATTATGCATGCTAAGTCAGTGGAATGGGGATTACACCGATTTGTCCCCTCTGCTCAATCTGGATCAAGAGACCAGAGATTCTCTTCTCTGGTGGTTGTCTCGGGTCCACCTGTCCGAGGGTATGACCTTTCGCAGGCCAGATTGGACAATTGTAACAACAGATGCCAGCCTTCTAGGTTGGGGTGCAGTCTGGAACTCCCTGAAGGCACAGGGATCGTGGACTCAGGAGGAGAAACTCCTTCCGATAAATATTCTGGAGTTAAGAGCAATATTCAATGCTCTTCTGGCTTGGCCTCAGTTAGCAACACTGAGGTTCATCAGATTTCAGTCGGACAATATCACGACTGTGGCTTACATCAACCATCAAGGGGGAACCAGGAGTTCCCTAGCGATGTTAGAAGTCTCAAAAATAATTCGCTGGGCAGAGACTCACTCTTGCCACCTGTCAGCAATCCATATCCCAGGCGTGGAGAACTGGGAGGCGGATTTTCTAAGTCGTCAGACTTTTCACCCGGGGGAGTGGGAACTCCATCCGGAGGTGTTTGCTCAGTTAATTCATCGTGGGGGCAAACCAGAGTTGGATCTCATGGCGTCTCGCCAGAATGCCAAGCTTCCTTGTTACGGATCCAGGTCCAGGGAACCAGAAGCGACGCTGATAGATGCTCTAGCAGCGCCTTGGTTCTTCAACCTGGCTTAGGTGTTTCCACCGTTTCCTCTGCTCCCTCGACTGATTGCCAAAATCAAACAGGAGAGAGCATCAGTGATTCTAATAGCGCCTGCGTGGCCACGCAGGACCTGGTATGCAGACCTAGTGGACATGTCATCCTTTCCACCATGGACTCTGCCTCTAAGACAGGACCTTCTAATACAAGGTCCTTTCAATCATCCAAATCTAATTTCTCTGAGACTGACTGCATGGAGATTGAACGCTTGATTCTATCAAAGCGTGGCTTCTCCGAGTCAGTCATTGATACCTTAATACAGGCACGAAAGCCTGTTACCAGGAAAATCTATCACAAGATATGGCGTACATATCTTTACTGGTGTGAATCCAAGAATTACTCATGGAGTAAGGTTAGGATTCCTAGGATATTGTCCTTTCTCCAAGAGGGTTTGGACAAAGGATTATCAGCTAGTTCCTTAAAGGGACAGATTTCTGCTCTGTCTATTCTTTTGCACAAGCGTCTGGCAGAAGTTCCAGACGTCCAGGCATTTTGTCAGGCTTTGGTTAGAATTAAGCCTGTGTTTAAACCTGTTGCTCCCCCATGGAGCTTAAACTTGGTTCTTAAAGTTCTTCAAGGAGTTCCGTTTGAACCCCTTCATTCCATTGATATTAAACTTTTATCTTGGAAAGTTCTGTTTTTGATGGCTATTTCCTCGGCTCGGAGAGTCTCTGAGCTATCTGCCTTACAATGTGATTCTCCTTATCTGATTTTTCATGCAGATAAGGTAGTTCTGCGTACCAAACCTGGGTTTTTACCTAAGGTGGTTTCTAACAAGAATATCAATCAAGAGATTGTTGTTCCATCATTGTGTCCTAATCCTTCTTCAAAGAAGGAGCGTCTTTTACATATTTTGGACGTAGTCCGTGCCTTGAAGTTTTACTTACAAGCTACTAAAGATTTTCGTCAAACATCTTCCCTGTTTGTCGTTTATTCTGGACAGAGGAGAGGTTAAAAAGCTTCGGCAACCTCTCTTTCCTTTTGGCTTCGGAGTATTATACGCCTAGCCTATGAGACTGCTGGACAGCAGCCCCCTGAAAGAATTACAGCTCATTCTACTAGAGCTGTGGCTTCCACCTGGGCCTTTAAAAATGAGGCCTCTGTTGAACAGATTTGCAAGGCCGCGACTTGGTCTTCGCTTCACACTTTTTCAAAATTTTACAAATTTGATACTTTTGCTTCTTCGGAGGCTGTTTTTGGGAGAAAGGTTCTTCAGGCAGTGGTTCCTTACGCTTAATCCCTGCCTTGTCCCTCCCATCATCCGTGTACTTTAGCTTTGGTATCCCATAAGTAATGGATGATCCGTGGACTGGATACACTTAACAAGAGAAAACATAATTTATGCTTACCTGATAAATTTATTTCTCTTGTAGTGTATGCAGTCCACGGCCCGCCCTGTAATTTTAAGGCAAGTCTAAAATTTAATTAAACTACAGTCACCACTGCACCCTATGGTTTCTCCTTTCTCTGTTTGTTTCGGTCGAATGACTGGATATGGCAGTTAGGGGAGGAGCTATATAGCAGCTCTGCTGTGGGTGATCCTCTTGCAACTTCCTGTTGGGAAGGAGAATATCCCATAAGTAATGGATGATCCGTGGACTAGATACACTACAAGAGAAATAAATTTATCAGGTAAGCATAAATTATGTTTTCTTTCATGTAATTAGCAAGAGTCCATGAGCTAGTGACGTATGGGATATACATTCCTACCAGGAGGGGCAAAGTTTCCCAAACCTCAAAAAGCCTATAAATACACCCCTCACCACACCCACAAATCAGTTTTACAAACTTTGCCTCCTGTGGAGGTGGTGAAGTAAGTTTGTGCTAGATTCTACGTTGATATGCGCTCCGCAGCAGGTTGGAGCCCGGTTTTCCTCTCAGCGTGCAGTGAATGTCAGAGGGATGTGAAGAGAGTATTGCCTATTTGAATTCAATGATCTCCTTCTACGGGGTCTATTTCATAGGTTCTCTGTGATCGGTCGTAGAGATTCATCTCTTACCTCCCTTTTCAGATTGACGATATACTCTTATATATACCATTACCTCTACTGATTCTCGTTTCAGTACTGGTTTGGCTTTCTACTACATGTAGATGAGTGTCCTGGGGTAAGTAAGTCTTATTTTTGTGACACTCTAAGCTATGGTTGGGCACTTTTATATAAAGTTCTAAATATTTGTGTTTAAACATTTATTTGCCTTGATTCAGGATGTTCAATATTCCTTATTTCAGACAGTCAGTTTCATTATTTGGGATAATGCATTTGAATAATCAATTTTTTCTCCAACATAGGTGTGTCCGGTCCACGGCGTCATCCTTACTTGTGGGATATTCTCCTCCCCAACAGGAAATGGCAAAGAGCCCAGCAAAGCTGGTCACATGATCCCTCCTAGGCTCCGCCTACCCCAGTCATTCTCTTTGCCGTTGTACAGGCAACATCTCCACGGAGATGGCTTAGAGTTTTTTAGTGTTTAACTGTAGTTTTTCATTATTCAATCAAGAGTTTGTTATTTTCAAATAGTGCTGGTACGTACTATTTACTCAGAAACAGAAAAGAGATGAAGAATTCTGTTTGTATGAGGAAAATGATTTTAGCAACCGTAACTAAAATCCATGGCTGTTCCACACAGGACTGTTGAGAGCAATTAACTTCAGTTGGGGGAACAGTTTGCAGTCCCTTGCTGCTTGAGGTATGACACATTCTAACAAGACGATGTAATGCTGGAAGCTGTCATTTTCCCTATGGGATCCGGTAAGCCATGTTTATTACGATTGTAAATAAGGGCTTCACAAGGGCTTATTTAAACTGTAGACTTTTTTTGGGCTAAATCGATTGATATTAACACTTATTTAGCCTTGAGGAATCATTTATTCTGGGTATTTTGATTTAATAATATCGGCAGGCACTGTTTTAGACACCTTATTCTTTAGGGGCTTTCCCAAAGCATAGGCAGAGTCTCATTTTCGCGCCGGTGTTGCGCACTTGTTTTTGAGAGGCATGGCATGCAGTCGCATGTGAGAGGAGCTCTGATACTTATAAAAGACTTCTGAAGGCGTCATTTGGTATCGTATTCCCCTTTGGGTTTGGTTGGGTCTCAGCAAAGCAGATACCAGGGACTGTAAAGGGGTTTAAAGCTTAAAACGGCTCCGGTTCCGTTATTTTAAGGGTTAAAGCTTCCAAAATTGGTGTGCAATATTTTCAAGGCTTTAAGACGCTGTGGTGAAAATTTGGTGAATTTTGAACAATTCCTTCATGTTTTTTCGCAATTGCAGTAATAAAGTGTGTTCAGTTTAAAATTTAAAGTGACAGTAACGGTTTTATTTTAAAACGTTTTTTGTACTTTCTGATCAAGTTTATGCCTGTTTAACATGTCTGAACTACCAGATAGACTGTGTTCTGAATGTGGGGAAGCCAGAATTCCTATTCATTTAAATAAATGTGATTTATGTGATAATGACAATGATGCCCAAGATGATTCCTCAAGTGAGGGGAGTAAGCATGGTACTGCATCATTCCCTCCTTCGTCTACACGAGTCTTGCCCACTCAGGAGGCCCCTAGTACATCTAGCGCGCCAATACTCCTTACTATGCAACAATTAACGGCTGTAATGGATAATTCTGTCAAAAACGTTTTAGCCAAAATGAACCCTTGTCAGCGTAAGCGTGGCTGCTCTGTTTTAGTTACTGAAGAGCATGACGACGCTGATATTAATATCTCTGAAGGGCCCCTAACCCAATCTGAGGGGGCCAGGGAGGTTTTGTCTGAGGGAGAAATTACTGATTTAGGGAACATTTCTCAGCAGGCTGAATCTGATGTGATTACATTTAAATTTAAATTGGAACATCTCCGCATTTTGCTTAAGGAGGTATTATCCACTCTGGATGATTGTGAAAATTTAGTCATCCCAGAGAAACTATGTAAAATGGACAAGTTCCTAGAGGTGCCGGGGCTCCCAGAAGCTTTTCCTATACCCAAGCGGGTGGCGGACATTGTTAATAAAGAATGGGAAAGGCCCGGTATTCCTTTCGTCCCTCCCCCCATATTTAAAAAATTGTTTCCTATGGTCGACCCCAGAAAGGACTTATGGCAGTCAGTCCCCAAGGTCGAGGGAGCGGTTTCTACTTTAAACAAACGCACCACTATTCCCATAGAGGATAGTTGTGCTTTCAAAGATCCTATGGATAAAAAATTAGAAGGTTTGCTTAAAAAGATGTTTGTTCAGCAGGGTTACCTTCTACAACCCATTTCATGCATTGTCCCTGTCACTACAGCCGCATATTTCTGGTTTGATGAACTGCTTAAGGTGCTCGATAGTGACTCTCCTCCTTATGAGGAGATTATGGACAGAATCAATGCTCTCAAATTGGCTAATTCTTTCACTCTAGACGCCTCTTTGCAATTGGCTAAGTTAGCGGCTAAGAACTCTGGGTTTGCTATTGTGGCGCGCAGAGCGCTTTGGTTGAAATCTTGGTCGGCTGATGCGTCTTCCAAGAACAAGCTACTAAACATTCCTTTCAAGGGGAAAACGCTGTTTGGTCCTGACTTGAAAGAGATTATCTCTGATATCACTGGGGGTAAGGGCCACGCCCTTCCTCAGGATCGGCCTTTCAAGGCAAAAAATAGACCTAATTTTCGTCCCTTTCGTAAAAACGGACCAGCCCAAGGTGCTACGTCCTCTAAGCAAGAGGGTAATACTTCTCAGGCCAAGCCAGCTTGGAGACCAATGCAAGGCTGGAACAAGGGAAAGCAGGCCAAGAAACCTGCCACTGCTACCAAGACAGCATGAAATATTGGCCCCCGATCCGGGACCGGATCTGGTGGGGGGCAGACTCTCTCTCTTCGCTCAGGCTTGGGCAAGAGATGTTCTGGATCCTTGGGCGCTAGAAATAGTCTCCCAGGGTTATCTTCTGGAATTCAAGGGACTTCCCCCAAGGGGGAGGTTCCACAGGTCGCAGTTGTCTTCAGACCACATAAAAAGACAGGCGTTCTTACATTGTGTAGAAGACCTGTTAAAAATGGGAGTGATTCATCCTGTTCCATTAAGAGAACAAGGGATGGGGTTCTACTCCAATCTGTTCATAGTTCCCAAAAAAGAGGGAACGTTCAGACCAATCCTAGATCTCAAGATCTTAAACAAATTTCTCAAGGTCCCATCGTTCAAGATGGAAACCATTCGAACTATCCTTCCTTCCATCCAGGAAGGTCAATTCATGACCACGGTGGATTTAAAGGATGCGTATCTACATATTCCTATCCACAAGGAACATCATCGGTTCCTAAGGTTTGCATTCCTGGACAAACATTACCAGTTCGTGGCGCTTCCTTTCGGATTAGCCACTGCTCCAAGGATTTTCACAAAGGTACTAGGGTCCCTTCTAGCGGTGCTAAGACCAAGGGGCATTGCAGTAGTACCTTACCTGGACGACATTCTGATTCAAGCGTCGTCCCTTCCTCAAGCAAAGGCTCACACGGACATTGTCCTGGCCTTTCTCAGATCTCACGGCTGGAAAGTGAACGTGGAAAAGAGTTCTCTATCCCCGTCAACAAGGGTTCCCTTCTTGGGAACAATTATAGACTCCTTAGAAATGAGGATCTTTCTAACAGAGGCCAGAAAAACAAAGCTTCTGGACTCTTGTCGGATACTTCATTCCGTTCCTCTTCCTTCCATAGCTCAGTGCATGGAAGTGATCGGGTTGATGGTGGCGGCGATGGACATAGTTCCTTTTGCGCGCATTCATCTAAGACCATTACAACTGTGCATGCTCAGTCAGTGGAATGGGGACTATACAGACTTGTCTCCGAAGATACAAGTAAATCAGAGGACCAGAGACTCACTCCGTTGGTGGCTGTCCCTGGACAATCTGTCTCAAGGGATGATGTTCCACAGACCAGAGTGGGTCATTGTCACGACCGACGCCAGTCTGATAGGCTGGGGCGCGGTCTGGGGATCCCTGAAAGCTCAGGGTCTTTGGTCTCGGGAAGAATCTCTTCTACCGATAAATATTCTGGAACTGAGAGCGATATTCAATGCTCTCCAGGCCTGGCCCCAGCTTGCGAGGACCAGGTTCATACGGTTTCAATCAGACAACATGACGACTGTTGCGTACATCAACCATCAGGGGGGAACAAGGAGTTCCCTAGCGATGGAAGAAGTAACCAAAATTATTCTTTGGGCGGAGTCTCACTCCTGCCACCTGTCTGCTATCCACATCCCAGGAGTGGAAAATTGGGAAGCGGATTTTCTGAGTCGGCAGACATTGCATCCGGGGGAGTGGGAACTCCATCCGGAAATCTTTGCCCAAGTCACTCACCTGTGGGGCATTCCAGACATGGATCTGATGGCCTCTCGTCAGAACTTCAAAGTTCCTTGCTACGGGGCCAGATCCAGGGATCCCAAGGCGGCTCTAGTGGATGCACTAGTAGCACCTTGGACCTTCAAACTAGCTTATGTGTTCCCGCCATTTCCTCTCATCCCCAGGCTGATAGCCAGG
Source organism: Bombina bombina (assembly GCF_027579735.1). NCBI lineage: Eukaryota > Metazoa > Chordata > Amphibia > Anura > Bombinatoridae > Bombina > Bombina bombina. The sequence continues at coordinate 186,429,782 of NC_069506.1, read as the reverse complement.
ATCAAGCAGGAGAGGGCGTCGGTGATCTTGATAGCTCCTGCGTGGCCACGCAGGACTTGGTATGCAGATCTGGTGAATATGTCATCGGCTCCACCTTGGAAGCTACCTTTGAGACGAGACCTTCTTGTTCAGGGTCCGTTCGAACATCCGAATCTGGTTTCACTCCAGCTGACTGCTTGGAGATTGAACGCTTGATTTTATCGAAGCGAGGATTCTCAGATTCTGTTATCGATACTCTTGTTCAGGCCAGAAAGCCTGTGACTAGAAAGATTTACCACAAAATTTGGAAAAAATATATCTGTTGGTGTGAATCTAAAGGATTCCCTTGGGACAAGGTTAAGATTCCTAGGATTCTATCCTTCCTTCAAGAAGGATTGGAAAAAGGATTATCTGCAAGTTCCCTGAAGGGACAGATTTCTGCCTTGTCGGTATTACTTCACAAAAAGCTGGCAGCTGTGCCAGATGTTCAAGCCTTTGTTCAGGCTCTGGTTAGAATCAAGCCTGTTTACAAACCTTTGACTCCTCCTTGGAGTCTCAATTTAGTTCTTTCAGTTCTTCAGGGGGTTCCGTTTGAACCCTTACATTCCGTTGATATTAAGTTATTATCTTGGAAAGTTTTGTTTTTAGTTGCGATTTCTTCTGCTAGAAGAGTCTCAGAATTATCTGCTCTGCAGTGTTCTCCTCCTTATCTGGTGTTCCATGCAGATAAGGTGGTTTTACGTACTAAACCTGGTTTTCTTCCAAAAGTTGTTTCTAACAAAAACATTAACCAGGAGATTATCGTACCTTCTCTGTGTCCAAAACCAGTTTCAAAGAAGGAACGTTTGTTGCACAATTTGGATGTTGTTCGCGCTCTAAAATTCTATTTAGATGCTACAAAGGATTTTAGACAAACATCTTCCTTGTTTGTTGTTTATTCAGGTAAAAGGAGAGGTCAAAAAGCAACTTCTACCTCTCTCTCTTTTTGGATTAAAAGCATCATCAGATTGGCTTACGAGACTGCCGGACGGCAGCCTCCCGAAAGAATCACAGCTCATTCCACTAGGGCTGTGGCTTCCACATGGGCCTTCAAGAACGAGGCTTCTGTTGATCAGATATGTAGGGCAGCGACTTGGTCTTCACTGCACACTTTTACCAAATTTTACAAGTTTGATACTTTTGCTTCTTCTGAGGCTATTTTTGGGAGAAAGGTTTTGCAAGCCGTGGTGCCTTCCATTTAGGTGACCTGATTTGCTCCCTCCCTTCATCCGTGTCCTAAAGCTTTGGTATTGGTTCCCACAAGTAAGGATGACGCCGTGGACCGGACACACCTATGTTGGAGAAAACAGAATTTATGTTTACCTGATAAATTTCTTTCTCCAACGGTGTGTCCGGTCCACGGCCCGCCCTGGTTTTTTTAATCAGGTCTGATATTTTATTTTCTTTAACTACAGTCACCACGGTACCATATGGTTTCTCCTATGCAAATATTCCTCCTTAACGTCGGTCGAATGACTGGGGTAGGCGGAGCCTAGGAGGGATCATGTGACCAGCTTTGCTGGGCTCTTTGCCATTTCCTGTTGGGGAGGAGAATATCCCACAAGTAAGGATGACGCCGTGGACCGGACACACCGTTGGAGAAAGAAATTTATCAGGTAAACATAAATTCTGTTTTTCTTACCTTAAAATTTGACTTTTTTCCCTGTGGGCTGTTAGGCTCGCGGGGGCTGAAAATGCTTAATTTTATTGCGTCATTCTTGGCGCTGACTTTTTTGGCGCAAAAAATTCTTTGTTATTTCCGGCGTCGTTCTTGTCACCGGAAGTTGCGTTATTTTTTGACGTTTTTGCGCCAAAAGTGTCGGCGTTACCGGATGTGGCGTCATTTTTGGCGCTAAAAGCATTTAGGCGCCAAATTATGTGGGCGTCTTTTTTGGCGCTAAAAAATATGGGCGTAATTATTGTCTCCACATTATTTAAGTCTCATTGTTTATTTGCTTCTGGTTGCTAGAAGCTTGTTCACTGGCATTTTTTCCCATTCCTGAAACTGTCATTTAAGGAATTTGATAAATTTTGCTTTATATGTTGTTTTTTTCTATTACATATTGCAAGATGTCTCAGATTGACCCTGAATCAGAAGATACTTCTGGAAAATCGCTGCCTGATGTTGGATCTACCAAAGTTAAGTGTATTTGCTGTAAACTTGTGGTATCTGTTCCTCCAGCTGTTGTTTGTAATGAATGTCATGACAAACTTGTTAATGCAGATAATATTTCCTTTAGTAATGTTACATTACCTGTTGCTGTTCCATCAACATCTAATACTCAGAGTGTTCCTGTTAACATTAGAGATTTTGTTTCTAAATCCATTAAGAAGGCTATGTCTGTTATTCCTCCTTCTAGTAAGCGTAAAAGGTCTTTTAAAACTTCTCATTTTTCAGATGAATTTTTAAATGAACATCATCATTCTGATTCTGATAATGTTTCTTCTGGTTCAGAGGATTCAGTTTCAGAGGTTGATGCTGATAAATCTTCATATTTATTCAAAATGGAATTTATTCATTCTTTACTTAAAGAAGTCTTAATTGCATTAGAGATAGAGGAATCTGGTCCTCTTGATACTAAATCTAAACGTTTAAATAAGGTTTTTAAATCTCCTGTAGTTATTCCAGAAGTTTTTCCTGTCCCTGATGCTATTTCTGAAGTAATTTCCAGGGAATGGAATAATTTGGGTAATTCATTCACTCCTTCTAAACGTTTTAAGCAATTATATCCTGTGCCATCTGACAGATTAGAGTTTTGGGACAAAATCCCTAAGGTTGATGGGGCTATCTCGACTCTTGCTAAACGTACTACTATTCCTACGGCAGATAGTACTTCCTTTAAGGATCCTTTAGATAGGAAAATTGAATCCTTTCTAAGAAAAGCTTACTTATGTTCAGGTAATCTTCTTAGACCTGCTATATCTTTAGCGGATGTTGCTGCAGCTTCAACTTTTTGGTTGGAAGCTTTAGCGCAACAAGTAACAGATCATAATTCTCATAGCATTGTTAATCTTCTTCAACATGCTAATAATTTTATTTGTGATGCCATCTTTGATATCATTAGGGTTTATGTCAGGTATATGTATCTAGCTATTTTAGCTAGAAGAGCTTTATGGCTTAAAACTTGGAATGCTGATATGTCTTCTAAGTCAACTTTGCTTTCCCTTTCTTTCCAGGGTAATAAATTATTTGGTTCACAGTTGGATTCTATTATTTCAACTGTTACTGGGGGAAAAGGAACTTTTTTACCACAGGATAAAAAATCTAAAGGTAAATTTAGGTCTACTAATCGTTTTCGTTCCTTTCGTCACAATAAGGAACAAAAGCCTGATCCTTCCCCTACAGGAGCAGTATCAGTTTGGAAACCATCTCCAGTCTGGAATAAATCCAAGCCTTTTAGAAAGCCAAAGCCAGCTCCCAAGTCAACATGAAGGTGCGGCCCTCATTCCAGCTCAGCTGGTAGGGGGCAGATTACGATTTTTCAAAGAAATTTGGATCAATTCGATTCACAATCTTTGAATTCAGAACATTGTTTCACAAGGGTACAGAATAGGCTTCAAGATAAGGCCTCCTGCAAGAAGATTTTTTCTTTCCCGTGTCCCAGTAAATCCAGTGAAGGCTCAAGCATTTCTGAAATGTGTTTCAGATCTAGAGTTGGCTGGAGTAATTATGCTAGTTCCAGTTCTGGAACAGGGGCTGGGGTTTTACTCAAATCTTTTCATTGTACCAAAGAAGGAGAATTCCTTCAGACCAGTTCTGGATTTAAAAATATTGAATCATTATGTAAGGATACCAACATTCAAAATGGTAACTATAAGGACTATTCTGCCTTTTGTTCAGCAAGGGCATTATATGTCCACAATAGATTTACAGGATGCATATCTGCATATTCCGATTCATCCAGATCACTATCAGTTTCTGAGATTCTCTTTCCTAGACAAGCATTACCAGTTTGTGGCTCTGCCGTTTGGCCTAGCAACAGCTCCAAGGATTTTTACAAAGGTTCTCGGTGCCCTTCTCTCTGTAATCAGAGAACAGGGTATTGTGGTATTTCCTTATTTGGACGATATCTTGGTACTTGCTCAGTCTTCACATTTAGCAGAATCTCATACGAATCGACTTGTATTGTTTCTTCGAAAACATGGTTGGAGGATCAATTTACCAAAAAGTTCATTGATTCCTCAGACAAGGGTTACCTTTTTAGGTTTCCAGATAGATTCAGTGTCCATGACTCTGTCTCTGACAGACAAGAGATGTCTAAAATTGGTTTCAGCTTGTCGAAACCTTCAGTCTCAATCATTCCCTTCGGTAGCCTTATGCATGGAAATTCTAGGTCTTATGACTGCTGCATCGGACGCGATCCCCTTTGCTCGTTTTCACATGCGACCTCTTCAGCTCTGTATGCTGAACCAGTGGTGCAGGGATTATACAAAGATATCTCAATTAATATCTTTAAAACCGATTGTACGACACTCTCTGACGTGGTGGACAGACCACCATCGTTTAGTTCAGGGGGCTTCTTTTGTTCTTCCGACCTGGACTGTGATTTCAACAGATGCAAGTCTGACAGGTTGGGGAGCTGTTTGGGGGTCTCTGACAGCACAAGGGGTTTGGGATTCTCAGGAGGTGAGATTACCAATCAACATTTTGGAACTCCGTGCAATTTTCAGAGCTCTTCAGTCATGGCCTCTTCTAAAGAGAGAGTCGTTCATTTGTTTTCAGACGGACAATGTCACAACCGTGGCATATGTCAATAATCAAGGAGGGACTCACAGTCATCTGGCTATGAAAGAAGTATCTTGAATACTGGTATGGGCGGAATCAAGCTCCTGTCTAATTTCTGCGGTTCATATCCCAGGTATAGACAATTGGGAAGCGGATTATCTCAGTCGCCAAACGTTACATCCGGGCGAATGGTCTCTTCACCAAGAGGTATTTCTTCAGATTGTTCAAATGTGGGGACTTCCAGAAATAGATCTGATGGCTTCTCATCTAAACAAGAAGCTTCCCAGGTATCTGTCCAGATCCAGGGATCCTCAAGCGGAGGCAGTGGATGCATTGTCACTTCCTTGGAAGTATCATCCTGCCTATATCTTTCCGCCTCTAGTTATTCTTCCAAGAGTGATTTCCAAGATTCTAAAGGAGTGCTTGTTTGTTCTGCTGGTGGCTCCAGCATGGCCTCACAGGTTTTGGTATGCAGATCTTGTCCGGATGGCCACTTGCCAACCGTGGACTCTTCCGTTAAGACCAGACCTTCTATCGCAAGGTCCTTTTTTCCATCAGGATCTCAAATCCTTAAATTTGAAGGTATGGGGATTAAACGCTTGATTCTCAGTCATAGAGGTTTCTCTGACTCTGTGATTAATACTATGTTACAGGCTCGTAAAACTGTATCTAGGAAGATATATTATCGAGTCTGGAAGATTTACATTTCTTGGCGTTTTTCTCATCATTTTTCTTGTCATTCTTTTAGAATTCCTAGAATTTTACAGTTTCTTCAGGATGGTTTGGATAAAGGTTTGTCTGCAAGTTCCTTGAAAGGACAAATCTCTGCTCTTTCTGTTCTTTTTCACAGAAAGATTGCTAGTCTTCCTGATATTCATTGTTTTGTACAAGCTTTGGTTCGTATAAAACCTGTTATTAAGTCAATTTCTCCTCCTTGGAGTTTGAATTTGGTTCTGGGGGCTCTTCAAGCTCCTCCGTTTGAACCTATGCATTCGCTGGACATTAAATTACTTTCTTGGAAAGTTTTGTTTCTTTTGGCCATCTCTTCTGCTAGAAGAGTTTCTGAATTATCTGCTCTTTCTTGTGAGTCTCCTTTTCTGATTTTTCATCAGGATAAGGCGGTGTTGCGAACTTCATTTAAATTTTTACCTAAGGTTGTAAATTCTAACAACATTAGTAGAGAAATTGTGGTTCCTTCATTGTGTCCTAATCCTAAGAATTCTAAGGAAAAGTCGTTGCATTCTTTGGATGTAGTTAGAGCTTTGAAATATTATGTTGAAGCTACTAAGGATTTCCGAAAGACTTCTAGTCTATTTGTTATCTTTTCCAGTTCTAGGAAAGGTCAGAAGGCTTCTGCCATTTCTTTGGCATCTTGGTTAAAATCTTTGATTCATCATGCTTATGTCGAGTCGGGTAAAACTCCGCCTCAAAGCATTACAGCTCATTCTACTAGGTCAGTTTCTACTTCCTGGGCGTTTAGGAATGAAGCTTCAGTTGATCAGATTTGCAAAGCAGCCACTTGGTCTTCTTTGCATACTTTTACTAAATTCTACCATTTTGATGTGTTTTCTTCTTCTGAAGCAGTTTTTGGTAGAAAAGTACTTCAGGCAGCTGTTTCAGTTTGATTCTTCTGCTTATAATTTCAGTTTTTTTCATTATAAGATTTAAACTTTGTTTTGGGTGTGGATTTTTTTCAGCGGAATTGGCTGTCTTTATTTTATCCCTCCCTCTCTAGTGACTCTTGCGTGGAAGATCCACATCTTGGGTAGTCATTATCCCATACGTCACTAGCTCATGGACTCTTGCTAATTACATGAAAGAAAACATAATTTATGTAAGAACTTACCTGATAAATTCATTTCTTTCATATTAGCAAGAGTCCATGAGGCCCACCCTTTTTTGTGATGGTTATGATTTTTTTGTATAAAGCACAATTATTCCAATTCCTTATTTTATATGCTTTCGCACTTTTTTCTTATCACCCCACTTCTTGGCTATACGTTAAACTGATTTGTGGGTGTGGTGAGGGGTGTATTTATAGGCTTTTTGAGGTTTGGGAAACTTTGCCCCTCCTGGTAGGAATGTATATCCCATATGTCACTAGCTCATGGACTCTTGCTAATATGAAAGAAATGAATTTATCAGGTAAGTTCTTACATAAATTATGTTTTTTTTTACTGTCCTAACTAGTGAAATGGAATTTAAAGGGACATGAAACCCAAAATATTGCTTTCATGATTCAGATAGAGAATACAATTTTAAGCAACTTTCTAATTTACTTCTATTATCTAATTTATTTCATTCTCTTGGTATCATTTGTTGAAGGAGCAGCAATGCACTACGGGTTTCTAACAGAACACATGGGTGAACCAATGACAATCAGTATATATATATATATATATATATATGCAGTCACCAATCAGCAGCTAGAACCTAGGTTCTTTGTTGCTCCTGTGCTTTCCAAAATAAACTTTTCAGCAAAGGATAACAAGAGAAGGAAGCAAATTAAACAATAGAAGTCAATTGGAAAGTTGTTTAAAATTGTATTCTCTATCTGAATCATGAAAGAAAATTTTTGGGTTTCATGTCCCTTTAATCAATTTAATATCATTCCATTACAATGATGTAACAGATGATAGGTGATTTTTACGTTCTATGTGATTTAGCACTCGGTGACCCCGCTCTGTGAGTTTCTGTGGTCACCTTGTGGCTGAGTTTGGCTGTTGCTGCTCCTAGACGCTTCCACTTCACAACAATAGAACTTACAGTTCACCAGGACAGATCTAGTAGAGAAGAAATATCTCAAACTGATTTGTGGCAAAGATGGCATCCTATGATAGTGCCATATTTAAAGCCACTACGCTCTTCTGTATAACCCATTGTACTGCCAATGTTTGTCTATGGATATTGCATGGTTATGTGCTGGATTTTATGCACTTGTTAGCAATGGGTGTAGCTGAAACACCTTCACTCAATTAGTAAAGGTGTCCACATACAGTATGTTCAGCAATGAAGTGTGAGTGTGTGTATGTAATGTATATATATATATATATATATATAAATAAATAAATATAAATCTACACATACATACATTATATACTTTGCTTTTTTATTTCTTAAAAAAAAATTACACAAAATAAATAATTTTCATGTGAAATAAGAGTTTTAGCAGCGAGATTAACAGTTCAGCTGTATTTATTTACTGAATGTAGTTTAGATAAGAGTGTTATGGTTAATTCTATATTGTTGCTAGCTCTTGTGAAATTTAAAGGTTTGTTTAATAGAGTGTCCTACTAATATCATGTTTATGGTCTACAGGTAAACATTGTGCACCCATTACACTTGGCCAATGAATTCCAATCTATTTTGGAAGAAGAAATTACTGCTACTAATGTCAAAGTGAAGGTGTATCTACCCAACACAATGTAAGAAAAAAGTGTCCCAAAGAATGTTATTTTATAGTTATTTAGAAAGCTTGTTTGATTAAGGTACAATCATTAAAATAATGATAATAAATATGGCCATTCTGTCTGTTCTCTTGGCTTCAAAGGTACTTTCTGTACAAAGATCATACAGAGCCATTGCTTGAACAAACTATTGGCGTCACCACTTCCGACACAGTTATGACTCTAGAGTTTGGCATCCAGTCATCCAAGGTTCAGGGTAAGTTTAAAGGACCACTAAACACAGAATAACACTCAATAAATAAATAGACATTGCAAAAGCACTTTGTTTAAATCACATGAGCAGTAGATTTTTTTCAGACAAATTAAGTTTTATTTTCCTTCCTACTGCATTCATGTGACAACCATCAGCCAATCACAAAAATGCATATACATATATTAGTTGAATCTTGCACATGCTCAGTAGGAGTGGGTGCATTAAAGTATGTATATAAAAAGACTGTGCATATTTAGATAATTGATCTGAAGAAAATGATTAAAAAACAAAATTTATGGTTACCTGATAAATTTATTTATTTCCTGTCATGGAGAAACCACGAAACATTCTAATTACTAGTGGGATATTCACTCTTGGCCAGGAGGAGGCAAAGAGCACCCCAGCAGATCTGTTAAGTATCACTTCCCTTACCCATAACCCCCAGTCATTCTGCCAAAGGGAAACAGAAAAAGAAGATAACACAAGGGTATAGAGGTGCCTGAGGACAAAAAACCTGCCGTCATAATTTGAATAAGGGTGGGTCGTGGACTCTCCATGCCGGAAATAAATAAATTTATCAGGTAAGCATACATTTTATTTTATTTCCTATGTCATGGAGAGTCCACAAAACATTCTAATTACTAGAGGGAACCAATACCCAAGTTAGAGGACACAGAATGAATAGGGAGGGAGAACAAGACAGGTGGGCCTAAACTGAAGGCACGACTGCTTGAAGAACCTTTCTCCCAAAAGAAGCCTCAGCTGAGGCAAAAGTATCAAATTTGGAAAAAGCATAAATAGAGGACCAAGTGGCTACCTTACAGATTTACTCCACAGAAGCTTCATTTTTGAAAGCCCATGAAGATGAAACAGCTCTAGTGGAATGAGCCGTAATTCTCTCAGGAGGCTGCTGTCGAGCTGTCTCATAAGCTAAACGGATAACACTTCTCAACCAGAGAGAAAGAGTGGTAGAAGTGGCCTTCTGACTCCTACGCTTACCAGAGAAAACAATAAACAGGGCAGAAGTCTGCCAAAAATCTTTAGTTGCTTGAAGGTAAAATTTAAAAGCACACACAACATCCAAGTTATGCAAAAGACATTCCTTCTGGGAAGAAGGGTTAGGACAAAAAGAAGGAACAACAATTTCCTTCCTAAAAAGCACACCTGATTATGGGGCACAGAGTAAGATTTTCCAAATCTTAGTTATCCAAATAGACATATATAGAAAAGTACTCCAGCCACCAGCAAATTTTCTTGTTAAAAGACCTTTATTCTCATCGGTTGGGTCCAAAAATGACAGGAACAACGTTTCGAGCGTACAATAGGCTTTTAGTCATGTACATGACTAAGAGCCTATTGTAGGCTCGAAACGTTCCTGTCATTTGTAATATTGCAATCCGATACTACCTTAGGGAGAAACCCCAGTTTAGTACGAAGGACCGCCTTATCAGTATGAAAAATAGGGTAAGGGGAAATCACACTGCAGAGCCGAAAGTTCGGAAACTCTGCAAGCAGAAGAAATAGCAAGAAGAAATAAAACCTTCCAAGATAGTTATTTAATACTAACAGAATGCATCGGCTCAAACGGGCCTGCTGCAAAATTCTAAGAACAAGGTTAAGACTACAAGGAGGAGCAACAGATTTAAACACAGGCCTGATTCTCACCAAGGCCTAAGCAAAAGACTGAACATCTGGCAGAACTGACAGACATTTATGCAGAAGAATAGACAGAGCAGAAATCTGACCCTTCAAAATTTGAGGAACCCTTACTTTGCTGAATCACACCAATGAAGGTATTTACATCATACCCTATGGTAAATTCTGTGAGTAACCGGTTTACGAGCCTGAAGCATAGTATCTATGGCTTTCTCAGAGAAGCCACGTCTAGCCAAACTAAGATGTTCAATCTCCAAGCAGTCAACTTCAGAGAAACCAGATTTGGATGAAGAAATGGACCCTGAAGTAGAAGGTCCTTCCTGAAAGGTAATCTTCGTGCCGAAAGAGATGACAGTCACCAGATCGAGCGAACCAGATCCTGCGAGGCCATGCAGGAGCTATTAGAATCACAGAAGCTCTCTCCTGTTTGATGCAAGCAATTACTTGTGGAAGCAACGCAAACAGAGGAAACAGGTATGCTAGATTAAAGCTCCAAGGAACCGCTAGAGCATCTAACAGAACGGCTTGAGGATCCCTTGAACCGTACTTTGGAAGCTTGGCATTTTGACGAGACACCATCAGATCCAACTCAGGAACCCCCCACCAGAGAGTTATTATTGTGAAAATCTCTAGGTGGAGAGCCCACTCTTCGGGATGAAAAGTCTGCCTACTAAGAAAATCCACCTCGCAGTTGTCCAACCCTAGAATATGGATGGCAGAGAGATGGAAATCGTGAGACTCCGCCAACTGGAGAATGCGAGACACCTCCTTCATTGCCAAGGAACTCCAAGTTCCTCCATGGTGATTGATGTAGGCCACCAAGGTGATGTTGTCCGACTGAAATCTGATAAATCGGACCAAAGCTAGTTGAGGCCAAGCTATTAAAGATATAACATAGAAAATTGCTCTTAACTCCAAGATGTTTATTGGAAGAGACAACTCCTTTGGAGTCCACAGACCCTGAGTCTTTAAGAAACCCCAAACTGCTCCCCAGCCCAACAGGCTGGCGTTCATGGTAACAATCACCCAGGAAGGCCTCAGGAAGCATGTGCCCCGAGACAGATGGTCCTGTGAAACCCACCATGAGAGTGAGACTCTTGTTGGGGAATCCAAATGTATCTTCTGCGAGAGATCTAAGTGGTCCCCGTTACATTGACTGAGCATGCATAGCTGCAGAGGTCTCAGATGGAACAGAGCGAAAGGAAAGATGTCCATGGGGCAACCATCAATCCAATCATCTCCATGCATTGAGCCATAGATGGACGAATAGCAGACTGGAGAGACAGGCAAGAAACATGAAGCTTGGATTTTCTGACGTCCGTCAGAAAAATCTTCATGCACAGGGAATCTATGATTGTTCCCAAAAAGCAAACCCTTGTATCTGGAACAAGGGAACTCTTTCCCATATTCACTTTCCACCTGTGGGAACATAGAATAGACAACAACATCTCGGTATGAGACCTTGCTAGATGAAAAGATGGTGCTTGAACTAGAATGTCGTCTAGATAAAGCGCCACAGCAATACCCTGGGACCTCACCACTGCCAGAAGAGTCACCAGAACCTTTGTAAAAATTCTGGGAGCTGTAGCAAGGCCAAAAGGAAGGGCAACAAACTGGAAATGTTTGTCCAGGAAGGCAAACCTTAGATACTGGTAATGATCCCTGTGAATAGGAACATGAAGATATGCGTCCTTCAGATCTATGGTCGTCATGAACTGACCCTTTTGGACCAAAGGAAGAATAGAATGGATGGTCTCCATCTTGAAGGACGGAACCCTGAGGAATTGATTGAGACACTTTAGGTCCAGAATGGGATGAAAAGTGGCCTCCTTCTTGGGAACTACAAATAGATTTGAAGAGAATCCTAGACCCTGTTCCTCTAGAGGAACTGGAACAATCACTCCCAGGGAAGGTCCTTTATGCAGTTTAAGAAGGCCTCTCTCTTTATCTGATTCGCAGATAACCTTGTCAGGTGGAACCTGCCCCTGGAAGGACAAGATTTGAATCCTATTCTGTAACCATGGGACACTATATCTCTGGCCCAAGGATCTGGAACATCGTGTACCCAAGCCTGCTAAAAAAAATGAAAGCCTGAACCTTAATATTGATTTAGAATCAAGGGAAGGTTTCTTAGCTTGCTTCCCCCTATTCCAAGGCTGACTGGACCTCTTGGATTGATCTGACGAGAAAGAGGAAGACTTCTGTCCCTTAAAGTTACAAAAGAAATGAAAATTAGAATTCTGGCGACCCTTAGGACTATTATTTTACTCCTGAGGTAGAAAAGAACCCTTTCCACCTGTAATGTCAGAAATAATTTCTACCAGATCTGGTCCAAACAAGGTTTTACCCTTATAAGGCAGAGATAAAAGCTTGGACTTGGATGTAATATCTGCAGACCAAGATTTTAGCTAGAGAGCTCTCCGAGCTAAAACAGTAAAACCAGAAATTTTAACATCCAACCTAAGAACCTGCATGTTGGCATCACAAATAAAGTTATTGGCTAGATTGAGAGCCTTGGTCCTGTCTTGGATCTCCTCTATAGTAGTCTCTTCTAGGATAAGATTAGATAAATCATTGCACCAATAAGATGCTGCCCCACAACTGTAGCAATACTACCATCAGGTTGCCACTGTAATCCCTGATGAATGTACATCTTCTTCAAAAAACCCTCAAGTTTTTTATCCATGGGATCCTTGAAAGAACAACTATCTTTAATAGGAATAGTAGTTCTCTTAGCCAGACTAGAGATAGCTCCCTCTACCTTGGGCACTGTACGCCACGAGTCATGAATAGATACAAAGAGAGAAGCGCTCTACCAGGAACGAACAACAGCTCATCAGCTAGTTCTATGGCGATTTACCACCCGGAAGCAGCCTCTTTTAGACCAGTGTGCTTTTCACAAAGGAAAACTTTCCTGAAGTATATCAGTCTGATCCCGCCAATTAAGGTCAGTCCAGCCCCGAAATACCAGGCAATTCTCCTCTGAACAAGGAACATGACAACCCCAGACGATCGTTTCAGCCTCCTATGGGCCTCGTCAGTGAGGTGCAGCCACATTCCTCTAAGCACACTGGGCAAGGAGTCCACGTCTGGTTTCCCCCATCACCCATAGAGAGACTTCCCCAGGGTCATATTAATTTGCATACAAAGAGAGAAGCGCTCTACCAGGAACGAAAAACAGCTCATCAGCTAGTTCTATGGTGATTTACCACCCGGAAGCAGCCTCTTTTAGACCAGTGTGCTTTTCACAAAGGAAAACTTTCCTGAAGTATATCAGTCTGATCCCGCCAATTAAGGTCAGTCCAGCCCCGAAATACCAGACAATTCTCCTCTGAACAAGGAACATGACAACCCCAGATGATCGTTTCGGCATCCTATGGGCCTCGTCAGTGAGGTGCAGCCACATTCCTCTAAGCACACTGGGCAAGGAGTCCACGTCTGGTTTGCCCCATCACCCATAGGTAGACTTCCCCAGGGTCATATTAATTTGCATACAAAGAGAAAAGCGCTCTACCAGGAAGAAACAACAGCTCATCAGCTAGTTCTATGGCGATTGCCTGGTATTTCAGGGCTAGACTGTACTGTGAAGTCAGGATCAGACTGATATGCTTCAGGAAAGTTCTTCTCTGTGAAAGGCACATGTTGAGCAAAAGGAGGCTGCTTCTTGGGTGGTAACTAGCCATAGAACAAGCTATTATGCTATTGTTCGTTCCCAGCTTGAGCGCTTCTCTCTTTTTATTTATGCGAGTCACGAATAGAGTCAGCAACAGGAAACATCTTTTTAAAAACAGGGGACGGGGAAAAAGGAATCCCTGGTTTATCCCTTTCCTGAGTTATAATATCTGCCATGCGATCTGGAACTGGAGGGTACATCATATACATTATTAAGCTTACTAGACCTCTTTGGATTCTCCGCAACAGATTCGGATTCTTCCATAGTAGCAAGAATCTCCTTCAAAAGAACTCAATGGTGTTCTTACTTAAATCTGAAATTAATCTCCTCGGAATCTGCAGAATTTGTCACTACAGTATCAGAATCTGACAATTCCTCCTCAGAAGCCACTGAAGAATCATCCTCATCAGATCATTGAGACAAACTAACGCAGAGTCAGCCTTACTAACATCAATATGTTTAGATTTCCTCTTTCGTTTACCAGTAACCTTTGGTAAAGCTGATAAATCTGCAGAAACAGCAGAAGTAATCTGCACAGCGAAATCCCCAGGTAAAAAAAACACCCTCAGGAGGTTGAGAGGAACCGTAGGGCACTGCATGTGAAGCTTGAGGGGAAAGCTGAGGCGTAGCAAGGATAACACTATCCTGAGAGACAGGAGGCTCAGGGAGAGACATCTTATCTTTAAACATTAAAGTTTTATTTAGATATGAAGAGCAAAACTGTACAGAAGAAATTATCTTAGCCTCCAAACTGTTTACCACTGTGTTGCCTCGTCCCTGTCCTATCTTTGTTGACAACCATGAAGAATATGAGGTCAGCAGCATTATTGACAGTATTTGGTTCACTGGAGGGGTTACAGTCCAGAGGAGCGTTCATGGGTTCCCTCCTCTGATGTTCATGCTCCCGCCCTCCTCCGTGCCTTCTATGCCCGTTTCCCCAATAAGCCTTTTGTCCTGCCGCGGGAGAGGGGTCATTGAGGGTAGAGTACTGTCAGGGTTTTTCCCTCCTTTGTTTGCCATGTGCTGCTGGCAGCCATTTTACTCACTTCTCTTGCTGAATCTGGCGCATAGTGTGTGATGCTGCTCATTTCCTGTATGCCCTTTTATGGCCAGACTGGTGTACATCATACATGTGAGACAGGTTGCAGTCTCAGAATTGTGATGTCATCACTCAGTATGCTTTGCCCTTGCGTTGTCTCAGACCCGTTTGTGAGAGTTTCTGTGTATTACCTGGCTGTCTGACGTCCCTTCTTGTTCCTGATCCCTGGCTTGTTCCTGACTCTGCTGTTCTCCTTGTTCCTGATTCCGGCTCGTCTGACTATTCACTTTGGCTCCTGACTCGGCTCATCTGACTACCAGCTCTGGTTTTGACTCCTGGCTTGTTATTTGACTTGTGGACTTTATTATTTTTTTTGCTATTAATAAAGGTGTGATTATTTTTGCACTTCTCGTCTCGGTCTGATTCCTGGCACCCTGACATTACGCAAGGGCCATAAATCCTGATGGTGCTAATAATCCACCTTTACCTACCATAATTTCCAGGATGGATGAACATGATCACCGCTTGGATCAATTTACACTAGCCCTGCAAACCCTGCTGACTCGCACAGCACATTTGGACCAAAGTGTTCCGCAAGTTATGGCTGCTCCTGTTTCCGCTGCTGCACCTAGTCCTACCAGGTGCATGTCCGGTTCTGCACTTCTACCTCAGTGATATGGAGGTGATCCTATTCAGTGCAGAGGGTTTCTGAACCAGGTGGGCATTTACTTTGAGATGTTACCTCAGGCGTTTCCCTCTGACAGAGCTAAGGTGGGATTTCTCATCTCGTTACTCTCTGACACAGCTCTTGCCTGGGCTAATCCCTTGTGAGAAACTAATAAACCTGTGATTTCAAATTACCCTGAATTTGTGGCCTCCTTTCGAAGGGTATTTGATGTTCTGACTCGCTCCTCCTCTGCTGCTGCTAAACGACTCATGTCCATTCAGCAAGGTACGAGATATGTTGCTCAGTATGCCATTGAGTTCTGTACGCTTGCCGCAGAGGTAGGTTGGAACAATGAAGCCCTTGTTGCCGGCTTCTTTCATGGGCTCTCTGATGCGATTAAAGACGAAGTTGCTGCCAGAGATTTACCAGAGGATCTTAAGGCTTTGGTGTCTTTTTTTATCCTAATTGACATCAGACTCAGAGAGGCCCTCTTTCAAGGAGCGCTTGCGGAAGCCTCCTGTTCCGTTGTCTCCTACGTGTTCGTTCCCACCCATACCTCCTGGTCCCGAGTCACCAGGTACTGCTGAGCTGATGCAGTTGAGATTCACACGTCTCTCCGTGGTGGAGAGGGCCTTCAGGAGGAGGGAGGGGTTCTGCCTCTTGTAGGTTACAGGGCCACCTTTTGAAGTATTGTCCTACACAACCGGAAAAACGCTCACACCTAAGGTCCTGTCGGGGGCAGACCTTGGGTGGTTTATCCTCGTCCCCAGAACCGCTAAAGGAGAAACCTTTGGTCATGGTTGTCCTTTCCTGGGGGGACTCCTCCATAGTCACCCAGGCTCTTGTTGACTACGGTGCTGCGGGCTATTTCATTGACAGTGCTTTTGCATCAAAGCACTCCATTCCTGTTTTGCCTCGGTCCCTTCTTTGATATCTCAATTGCCAGAGGAGTACAGAGAGTTCCTAGATGTTTTTGACAAAGTGCATGCTGGTACGTTGCCTCCTCACCGGTCTTACGATTGTGCCATAGACCTGCAACCCGGAGCCATTCCTCCTCGGGGCCGGGTTTACCCTCTGTCTGTTGTGGAGAATTGTGCTATGGAGGAGTATGTTACCGATGCTCTGTCGCGGGGGGATAATCAGCAAATCATGCTCTCCTGCAGGGGCTGGCTTCTTCTTTGTGAAGAAAAAGGGTACCGAGTTAAGACCATGCATCGATTATAGGGGTCTTAATCGTCTTACCATTAAGAATGCTTACCCTATTCCACTCATTACGGAACTCTTTGACCTCCTCAATGGAGCTACAGTCTATTCTAAACTTGATTTGAGAGGAGTGTACAATCTTGTTAGGATCAAGTAGGGCCACGAATGGAAAACAGCATTTAACACCAGGAGTGGACATTATGAGTATCTTGTAATGCCCTTTGGCCTATGTAATGCTCCTGCTGTTTTCCAGGAATTTATTAATGATGTCCTACAAGATATGTTGCAACAGTGTGTTGTGGTGTACTTAGACGACATCCTCATACACTCACCCACGCTTGAGGCTCATCATTCTGATGTTACACGGGTTCTTCAGAGAATACGTGAAAACGGCCTGTTTTATAAACTCGAGAAATGTGAGTTCCATCAGACTCAAGTAACCTTCCTAGGTTATGTTATCTCCGTTGCAGGGTTCTCATGGATCCTGACAAGTTATCTGCAGTTCTGCAGTGGCCTCGCCCAGTTGGTCTTCAGTCTATTCAACGTTTTTTGGGGTTCGACAATTACTATAGAAAGTTTATTAAAAACTTTTCTTCCTTGATCAAATCTATCACAGACATGATCCGTAAAGAGAATGATCCACTCCATTGGTCACCTACTGCCATTAAGGCCTTTGATAGTTTAAGACTGCCTTTGCTGCCGCTCCAGTTCTGGCTCATCCTAACCCTGCCCTGCCTTTCGTTCTTGAGGTCGATGCGTCTGAGACTGGAGTAGGTGCCCTCTTGTCTCAACTTCCTACGCCTGACGGTTCCTTGCATCCGTGCGGTTTCTTCTCTAAGAAATTGTCTCCAGCGGAGTGCAATTATGAAATTGGCGACAGGGAATTACTGGCCATAATTTTGGCACTCAAGGAATGGAGGCATCTTCTCGAGGGTACTAGCGTGCCAGTGCTCATTCTTACTGACCACAAGAATTTAACTTCTCTATCTGAAGCAAAACGTTTGTCGCCCCGACAGGCCAGATGGGTGCTATTTTTGTCTCTTTTTAATTATGTGGTCTCCTACCTGCCTGGTAGTAAGAATGTTAGGGCTGATGCCCTCTCTCGACAATTTTCGCCTCTGTCAAAAGAGGAGTCTGTACCTACTCCAGTTATACCTCCTGACCATATTTTGGCTACCATACGTACTAATTTGACTTCTCCCTTGGGGGAGGAGATTCTGGCTGCACAAACCAAAGCATCTCCTGAGAAACCTAGTGGTAAGTGTTTTGTTCCTGAGAATCGAACTAAACTTTTGCAAACTTACCACTATCCTAAAGCAGCAGGTCACCCAGGCAAGAATCAAATTATTTGGTCTGTCACTCGACAATTCTGGTGGCCAGGTCTTCGTTCTGATTGATGTTGCTGCGTATGTTGCCTCCTGCTCAGTTTGTGCACAGAATAAGACTCCTCAACGTCTTCCTGTGGGTCTTCTTCATCCTATTGCTAATGTTGAGCGTCCTTGGACACATCTTTCCATGGACTTCATTGTCGAGCTCCCTGTTTCCAATGGCAATACTGTTATCCTTATGGTGGTTGACCGTTTTTTCTAAAATGTCACATTGCATTCCCTTGAAGAAGCTGCCTACCGTTCAGGAGCTTGCTTCAATTTTTGCCCGGGAGGTCTTCCGTTTACATGGGTTACCCAAGGAGATTGTGTTGGACCGGGGTAGCCAGTTTGTCTCCAGATTTTGGCGTTTCTTTTGTGCTCAAATGGGGATCCAGCTTTCCTTCTCCTCGGCTTATCACCCTCAATCCAATGGGGCTGCGGAACGGTCTAATAAAGCTCTGGAACAGTTCCTCAGTTGCTATGTCTCAGATCACCACAATAATTGGTCTGAACTGTTACCTTGGGCAGAGTTTGCTCATAATAGTGCTATTAATGCTCCAAGTTATCCCCGTTTATGGCGAATTATGGGTTTCAACCATCCTTGTTGCCCAATTCATTCATGTCTCAGGGTATTCCGGCTTTGGAGGAGCATCTCCGACAACTCAGTTCCATGTGGGTGCAGATTCAGGATTGCCTTCATCGTTCTATGCAGCGCCAAAAGTTCCAGGCTGATCGTAAGCGTGTGCCCGCGCCTTCCTACCAGGTTGGTGACAGGGTTTGGCTGTCCTCCCGCAACTTGAACCTTCGTGTGCCTTCCAATAAACTGGCTCCCCGTTATGTTTTTCCTTTTCGACTACTCCGACGGGTCAATCCTGTGGCCTACGCTCTTGACCTTCCTCCTGCAATGCGCATCTCCAATGTTTTTCATGTCTCCCTCTTGAAACCATTGGTTTGTAATCGATTTACCACTGTGTTGCCTCGTCCCCGTCCTATCTTTGTTGACAACCATGAATATGAAAACCAAGAATATGAGGTCAGCAGCATTATTGACTCTCGTATGTCCAGGGGCCGCGTACAGTATTTGGTTCACTAGAGGGGTTACGGTCCGGAGGAGCGTTCATGGGTTCCCTCCTCTGATGTTCATGCTCCCACCCTCCTCCATGCCTTCCATGCCTGTTTCCCCAATAAGCCTTTTGTCCTTCCGCGGGGAGGGGTAGTTGAGGGGAGGGTACTGTCAGGGTTTTTTCCCTGCTTTGTTTGCCATGTGCTGCTGGCAATCATTTTACTCACTTCTCTTGCTGACTCTGGTGCATATTGTGTGATGCTGCTTATTTCCTGCATGCCCTTTTATCGCTTTGGCTCCTGACTTGGCTCGTCTGACTACCAGCTCTGGTTTTGACTCCTGGCTTGTTATTTGACTTGTGGACTTTTTTTTATTATTTTTTGCTATTAATAAAGGTGTGATTATTTTTGCACTTCTCGTCTCAGTCTGATTCATGGCACCCTGACACAAACTCAAGAAGCATTTTTCAAATGAATCAACTTCAGTATTAGTGTACATCATCCATGTGAGACAGGTTGCAGTTTCAGAATGTTGATGTCATCACTAATTATTTAAAGGGCCTCTGTTCAGTATGCTTTGCCCTTGCGTTGTCTCAGACCTGTTTGTGAAAGTTCCTGTGTATTACCTGGCTGTCTGATGTCCCTCCTGGTCCCTGATCCCTGGCTTGTTCCTGACTCTGCTGTTCACCTTGTTCCTGATTCCGGCTCGTCTCACTACTCGCTTTGGCTCCTGACTCGGCTCGTCTGACTATTCGCTTTGGCTCCTGACTTGGCTCGTCTGATTAACAGCTCTGGTTTTGACTCCTGGCTTGTTATTTGACTTGTGGACTTTTTTATTATTTTTTGCTATTAATAAAGGTGTGATTATTTTTGCACTTCTCGTCTCAGTCTGATTCCTGGCACCCTGACACAAACACAAGAAGCATTTTTCAAATGAATCAACTTCAGTATTAGTGTCCATAATTGGGTATCAGCTCACAATTAAAAAAATTTAAATGCCAAATTAAGTTTATTTATATGAAGCAATAAAACATAAATAAGCACATAAAACCCTCAGCTCTGCTGAGGTCTTACCCCTCCAGAAGTTGCTATCTAACTAGCACAGAAAACCGGGCACACACGGTAGCAAAAAAACACCTCCTTGTTACCGGAACAGCCCAAATCCACTTGCAACTGTAGACAGAAGAAAATTCAGCCTCCACACTCACCACGGCAAACTCCGATGTGAACAGAGAGGCCGAAAACCGAAAGTCCCGGGAAAAAATTACGCCAAACAAAAACGGCGCGAAAACCAACAGCAGCACAGCAAGTGATTAGGCTAATAAGCTGAGCTGAAAAGTGATTGCAACAAGTAAGAGAAAACAAACACCTGTCAAACACTTCATACACTCTCCCATCTCTGAGCCCCCAATAAAAAATTATGCCTCTTTTCACATAAAAGCAATGCCCCTAAAACAGATTGAAATACTTTCCACAAGGATTTAACCCCTATCGTGCCGGTACCTTCAAACCCAGAAGGGAAAGCACTTACCTGTGGATCCTGCTCTGTCAGGCAGGAGCTGTTTTCTAAAGTGCGGCAGCTTCACCATATCTACCAGGGACCTAAAAAAAAGAAAGAACAGGTTAACCAACTCTGGCTTTCTATAATAGGGGTAGCAATAATGTTAGAAGTTTAAGCAAAGACTACCTTGCGTCTTCTAACTGCTAATAGCCACCATTACTCTTACTAAAGAGATTGGCATGGACACAGCATAGCCCCAATCCTTGCTTGCAGGGAAAAGTACCCATTAAAAGGATTAAAATCTTCAGACACCATCTTCGCCATCCTCCCGTGATCAAGGCAAAGAGAATGACTGGGGGTTATGGGTAAGGGAAGTGATACTTAACAGCTCTGCTGGGGTGCTCTTTGCCTCCTCCTGCTAGCCAGGAGTGAATATCTCACTAGTAATTAGAATGTTTCGTAAACTCTACATGCCATAGGAATAAATTGTGTGCTCTTGCTCTATCTTAATCATGGGCGTTTATTTTGACTTTATTGTCCCTTTAAGGAAAATTCCACCATAGCAACTATGGGACATGTTCCCTGAAAATCCCCCCCCCCCCCCCACAAAAATATAA
Organism: Bombina bombina; assembly: GCF_027579735.1. Taxonomy (NCBI): domain Eukaryota; kingdom Metazoa; phylum Chordata; class Amphibia; order Anura; family Bombinatoridae; genus Bombina; species Bombina bombina. The sequence goes on along the minus strand of NC_069506.1, from coordinate 186,408,593 downwards.
ATAAATGAAAATAAGAAAATTCTCCCATCTCTTTAAAAGGTTGCTGCCTTTCTCTTGGATTCTGGAATAACAATCTTCAGCTTCTTCTGGCCCCAATGATAAAGCTCCCACTGACAACAATATTTATTCTTTCAAAACACAAATACTATGTAATGGCAATTCCCAACCAATTATCTAGCATAAAGGTGTATTATAGCACATTATTAATGTGAGCACTTTTATGATAGGCAACTGAGACCACAAACAATATAAGTACACAAAATGTTTATCTAGCAATATATTAACGTAATGGTAAATGTCAGACTTTAAGATGTTGTAATGAAAAATATATTAGTGTACAAGCAAAACTGCATACGTTTTTTTTTTTGTTTTTTTTTAAAGTGTATATTTATTTTAGACTAAAAGATTTATAATCCTACTTGGTATCTTCTGTTCCTCCGCCCCCCTTTGTTTCCTTATTTGGCTGGGCTGTCCCACTCTCTACATAGGCTTCCTAAGGGCTTTTAAAGGGCTGGACTTCAAGAGTGTCATATGACACACACACACTGATTGGATTTTCATTGGAATCCAATAACATTGCAATAGAATCATTACTATAGGCACAGATTTAACTATTGTCATGGATAAATAATAAAAAAAAGGTACACATATACTTTTCTAATGGCAAAGATTACATATTTGGAATTTGAGTAGCTAAAGTTTACCACTTTAAATAAGCATGCATAACCATTTCATAAAAATAATACCGAAATAGTCAAAAAACACAGCAACATCATAGAATTTGTTCCTGCAAAAGCAACAATAATAGAGTAATCACCATCAAAGCAAGGTTATAAAACACAGATACATGAAAATTATTAGGCAATAAACAAAATAGACATGTATGTAATGAATCCCTAGAAATGATGAAACTTTAGTGGATTTTATAAATATGTAATGTGATTATTGTTGTTATTGAGTTTCTATATGTGTTGCTTGTGTAACAGGAAAGAGGTGTCTGTGTTATTAGGTGCATGGCAAAGTCATTGTGTTAGCTTACAAGTATAGCACTAATTTATTGTACGCCCATAAACGGGCAAATACACCCATTTACAGGCGCAGATAAATAACCAGCCATTACAAGCTTGCGGTAGCAATTAGCGATCCGAAAATTAACCAGAGATCAGATATCATATATTTTAAATGTGCTGCCCATCGCTGCAATAGGTTCTGTGCCGTGTATGACGGCATCAGAACAAGGCTCCATTGGAGCCTATGGAAGCGCAATCTCATGAGTGCAAAGCTTTCCTGCAATGCGAACGCGATTTGTAATACCAGCGCACGCAAATGTGAGTGGAGCACAAATATTGCACTTGCTTAAGCGATATTTTGTGCTCCACTCGTAATCTGGCCCTTTGTGTTTTGTTAGATATGTACAAACGTCTAATTTCAGACAGTGCATTCATTGCACTGAAGAGAATTTTAGACCACGTAACAATGTATATAGTTATATGAATAATTAAAGGGAAAGTTAAAAAAAAATTGAGGTTTGTATTTAAAATCTTAAAGTGAAGGTAAACTTTGATGAATGAAAGCCCTTTTTTTTTAAATACTATTAAAAACAGGGGCACTTTTTTTTGTTAAATACTATTAAAAACAGGGGAACTTTTATTCATCAAAGTTTAGAAAGCAGCCGTTTTGATTAAAAACTTACCTTTGTTTTTTTCACAGCCAGAGCAGCTTCCCCCACCAGAGATCCTCTCTTCACACGTCATCAATTACTAATCCAGCTTCCTCCAATCATGGCATGGCCTCAGGCAATGACTACTGGTTAGTCATTGATGACGTGTGAAGAGAGGATCTCTGTGTGGGGGAAGCTGCTCTGGCTGTGAAAAAAAACATGTACGTTTTTAATCAAAACGGCTGCTTTCTAAACTTTGATGAATGAAAGTGCCCCTGTTTTTAATAGTATTTTTAAAAAACGGGCTTTCATTCATCAAAGTTTACCTTCACTTTAAGTACTTTTATTTTTTATTTTACCCCATTTTCCTGTAATTCATCTCTGATAATTAAATTTTTTAGGAACATAACGTCTTGTAATTACAAGATGTTTATGACCCTTTAAGTAATAATATACTTTCCATTTGTATTACAGGTTTAGAAAAAAACGGTTTGCAGACATCTCAAGCTAATTTTATAATGCTGTAACAATTTGTCCTTGTAGTTAAATAAGAAAATGATTTTGTGACCGAATCTTCACCTGTCTTACAGCTGTAGTAACAGAGTATGTGAGACATGGGGGCCCATTTATCAAGCTCCGTATGGAGCTTGAGGGCCTGTGTTTCTGGCGAGCCTGCAGGCTCGCCAGAAACACCAGTTATGAAGCAGCAGTCTAAAGACTCCCCCTGCTAGCGGCCGATTGGCCGCAAATCTGCAGGGTGCAGCGTTGCACCAGCAGCTCACAAGAGCTGCTGGTGAAATGCTGAATGCGGAGAGCGTATTGCTTTCCGCATTCAGCGATGTCTGTCGGACATGATCCGCTGATAGGATCATGTCGGACAGGCATTTAATAAATATGCCCCATGGTATCTGTATGTCACATAATACATATACTTGCAATGAATTGGCCCTGCCCTCTCTCGTCTCCTGCAGGCTTTTTGGTACAATCACAGGTTACCCTTGGGCCTGGAGTCTCTGGTTGTGTTATGTCTTAACCTTCTTTCTCTTACCTGTTTTATGTATAATTGGCCCCAGTTTCTTTTGCTGGTGAACCTGCGTGTAATGGTAATGCCATCTATAAACTGTTTCTTGTGGTGTTTGGTTTAGGACTTAACTCGTATGAATTTACATTTAGGTAAAAATAAAGAAAATGTATGCTTACCTAATAAATTTGTTTCTTTTTAGACACGATGAGTCCACGGATTTCATCCTTACTTGTGGGATTACACCTCCTGGCCAGCAGGAGGAGGCAAAGAGCACCACAGCAGAGCTGTATATATAGCTCCTCCCTTCCCTCCCACTCCAGTCATTCGACCGAAGTCAGGAAGAGAAAGGAAAAGCCAAGGTGCAGAGGTGTCTGAAGCTTACAAAAATTAATAACCTGTCTCAGAGAACAGGGCGGGCTGTGGACTCATCGTGTCTAAAAAGAAAAGAAAATGTATGTTTACCTGATAAATTTGTTTCTTTTTAAAGACACAATGAGTCCACGGATTTCATCCTTACTTGTGGGATACAATACCAAAGTTATAGTACACGGATGAAAAGGGAGGGACAAGACAGGGAACCTAAACGGAAGGCACCACTGCTTGAAGAACTTTCCTCTCAAAAACAGCCTCAGCCGAGGCAAAAGTATCAAATTTGTAAAATTTAAAAAAAAGTATGAAGAGAAGACCAAGTTGCAAGCCTTGCAAATCTGTTCAACAGAAGCATCATTTTTGAATGCCCATGAGGAAGCCACAGCCCTATTGGAATGAGCCGTAATTCGTTCAGGAGGCTGCTGTCCAGCAGTCTCATATGCAAAACGGATGATACTCTTCAGCCAAAAAGAAAGAGAGGTAGCCGTAGCTTTCTGACCCCCTACGTTTCCCTGAAAAACAACAAAGAAGACGATTGTCGAAAATCCTTAGTCGCTTGTAAGTAGAACTTTAAAGCACGGACTACATCTAAATTATGTAACAGACGTTCCTTCTTAGAATAAGGATTAAGACACAAGGAAGGAACAACAATCTCCTGATTAATATTATTGTTAGAAACAACTTTAGGAAGAAAACCAGGTCTTGTACGTAACACCACCTTATCCGAATGGAAAATAAGGTAAGGAGAATCATTTTGTAATGCCGAAAGCTCAGAAACTCTTCGAGCAGAAGAAATAGCAACCAAAAATTTTCCAAGATAATAACTTAATATCTATGGAATGCATAGGTTCAAATGGAACCCCTTGAAGAACTTTAAGAACTAAATTTAAACTCCAAGGAGGAGCAATTGGTCTAAATACAGGCCTGATTCTAGTCAGAGCCTGACAAAAAGATTGCACATCTGGAACATCTGACAGACGCTTATGTATCAAAATAGACAAAGCAGAAATCTGTCCCTTTAAGGAACTTGCTGATAACCCTTTCTCCAATCCTTCTTGGAGAAAAGACAACATCCTGGGAATCCTAACCCTACTCCATGAGTAGCTCTTAGATTCACACCAATAAAGATATTTACGCCATATCTTATGGTAAATGTTCCTAGTGACAGGCTTACGTGCCTGAATTAAAGTATCTATGACTGAATCAGAAAACCCTCGCTTAGATAAAATTAAGCGTTCAATCTCCAAGCAGTCAGCTGCAGAGAAACTAGATTTGGGTGATGGAAGGGACCCTGAATGAGAAGGTCCTTCCTCAATGGAAGCTTCCACGGTGGCCGAGATGACATTTCCACCAGATCGGCATACCAAATCCTGCGAGGCCACACAGGAGCAATGAGAATCACTGATGCCCTCTCCTGTTTGATTCGAGCAATAATCCGGGGAAGGAGAGCAAATGTAGAAAGTACATACGCTAGGTTGAACGACCAAGGAACTGCCAAAGCATCTATCAGCTCGGCCTGGGGATACCTGGACCCGTATCTCGGAAGCTTGCCATTCTGACGAGACGCCATAAGGTCCAACTCCGGCGAACCCCATCTGGGAATCAGGCTTGAAAATATTTCCGGAGGGAGCCCCCACTTTCCTGGATGAAAAGTCTGCCTGCTCAGAAAATCTGCCTCCCAGTTCTCTACCTCTGGGATGTAGATCGCCGACAGACGCCCACTGAATTATTTTGGATACCTCCATCATTGCCAAGGAACTCCTTGTTCCTCCCTGATGATTGATGTAAGCCACTGTCGTTATGTTGTCCGACTGAAATCTGATGAATTGGGCCGAGGCCATCTGAGGCCAGGCTTGAAGCGCATTGAATATCGCCCTTAACTCTAGAATGTTGATAGGAAGGAGAGATTCTGCTTGAGTCCATACTCCTTGAGCCCTTAAGGAGCTCCAGACTGCTCCTCAACCTAACAGGATGGCATCCATTGTCACAATCACCCACGCGGGTCTGCGAAAGCATGTCCCCTGGGATAGATTATCCAGCGATAACCACCATAGAAGAGAGAGAGTCCCTTGTCTCCTGATCTAGGGTTATTCGAGGAGACAAATCTGTATGATCTCCATTCCATTGCCTGAGCATGCATAGCTGCAGAGGCCTGAGATGAAAACGTGCAAACGGTACAATGTCCATTGCCGCCACCATCAATCCAATTACCATGCACTGAGCCACTGACGGCCGAGGATTGGACTGAAGTGCTCGACATGTATTCAGAATTTTTAACTTCCTGACCTCCGTCAGAAAATTTTTCATTAACACAGAGTCGATCAGGGTTCCCAGAAAAGGCACCCTTGTCTGAGGAATTAAACTCTTTTCCAGATTTACCTTCCACCCATGAGTTCTCAGGAAGGCTAGCACAATGTCGGTATGAGATCTTGCTAGTTGGAAAGATGACGCCTGAATCAGAATATCGTCCAGATAAGGCATCACCGCAATGCCCCGTGGTCTTAGAACCCCCAGTAGAGACCCCAGAACCTTTGTGGCGCCGTGGCCAGACCGAAAGGGAGAGTTACAAACTGAAAATGTTTGTCCAGAAAAACAAACCTCAGGAACAGTGTTCCCTCTAAGGCCAGTTTTGTGTGCGGCCCAGCAGTGAAACAGTTATTAAGAGAACCATACCTTCCAGTCTGCATTGTGCAATGTTTGCTAATTGCTGGGTGTGGTTACTTGATTAACTGTTTTACTGTTGGGCCGCACGAAAAACTGGTCTTAGAGGGAACAGTGCTCAGGAACTTGTGATGATCTCTGTGAATAGGAACATGAAGATATGCATCCTTTAGATCCACTGTAGTCATAAATTGACCGTCTTGGATCAATGGAAGAATGGTACGAATAGTTTCCATCTTGAAAGATGGAACTCTGAGAAACTTGTTTAGACACTTGAGGTCTAAAATAGGTCTGAAAGTTCCCTCTTTTTTGGGAACTACAAACAGATTTGAATAAAATCCCTGCCCCTGTTCCTGAAGTGGAACGGGACAGATAACTCCCATGAAGGAGAGGTCTCTTACACAACGTAAGAACACCTCTCTTTTTATCTGGTTTACAGACAATCTTGAAAGAAGAAACCTTCCTCTGGAGATGAATTTCTGAACTCTAGTTTGTATCCCTGAGACACTATCTCTATTGCCCAGGGATCCTGTCCCTGTTCGGGGGCCAGCCCTTCATGCTGACTTGGGAACAGCCACAGATTTCTTGGATTGTTTACCCTTATTCCAAGACTGATTGGGTCTCCAGGTAGACTTGGTTTGTGAATAGTTCCCTTCCTGTTTAGAGGAAGAGGGGATTCCCTTGAAATTTCGAAAGGAACGAAAATTACTCTGTCGACCTCTCTGTTTTGATCTTTTATCTTGAGGGAGGAGATGACCCTTACCTCCCGTGATGTCAGAAATAATTTCTTTCAAGTCAGGACCAAACAGGGTTTTCCCTTTGTAAGGAATAGCCAAAAGCTTAGACGTGGATGACACATCCGCAGACCAAGACTTCAACCATAAGGCTCTGCGTGCTAAGATGGAAAAACCCGAACTCTTAGCCGCTAACTTAGTAATCTGCAAAGAAGCATCCGTAATAAACAAATTAGCTAACTTCAGAGCTTTAATCCGATCCTTTATCTCTTCCAAGGAAGTCTCAGTCTTAAGAGACTCTTCCAAAGCATCAAACCAATAAGCAGCCGCACTGGTAACCGTAACAATGCAAGACGCCAGTTGTAATAGCAACCCCTGATGAACATAGATGTTCTTAAGGAGACCCTCTAACTTCTTATCCATAGGATCTTTAAAAGCACAACTATCCTCAATAGGAATAGTAGTTCGTTTAGCCAAAGTTGAAATAGTACCCTCCACCTTAGGGACTGTCTGCCAAGAATCCCTAATAGTGTCAGCTATAGGGTACATCTTCCTAAAAATGGGAGAAGGAGAGAAGGGAATTCCTTAGCAATAATCTCTGAAGTTCTCTTGGGAACTGGAAAGACATCAGAATAAGAAGGGACTTCCAGATAGCTGTCCAACTTACTCAACTTCTTTGGAGGAACCACTATTGAATCACAGTCGTCCAGAGTCACCAAAACCTCCCTCAATAATAAACGGAGGTGTTCAAGTTTGAACCTGAAAGAAACCACTTCTGAATCTGTCAGTGGTAAGGCACTTCCTGAATCAGATAGCTCACCTTCAGATAGGACCTCCATACCCTCCAACTCAGAGCCCTGGGAAGGTACCTCTGAGATCGCCAGCATATCCGAAGCCACATTGATCACGTGGTTTTCCTTTTGCGTTTGCCTTGAAATATGGGAAAGGCAGAAAGTGTAGATGACATAACTGCAGCTATGTTCTTTAACGTGACCGCAGTAGAATCTGAGGAAGTACTTGGCACCGCTTGAGTGGGCGTTAAAGGCTGTGATGCTTGGGGAGAAAGCTTTGGCATACTCTGCATCTCATCGGTAGATTCCTGAGAAGCATCAGCTTTAGGCAACCTTTTATCAAACACAATTTGATCTCTATAGTGTAAGGCCCTCTCAACACATGAGGGACAAAAAGTAACAGGAGGTTCCACATTGCCATTCAAACACATGGAACATTTTGGTTATCTTCTGCATCCATGATACAAAAATGGTCTTGGCCCCTTTAAATAATGAAATTATAATATATGGTCCAAGAAAAAATATAAGGTTACAAACAGTAATATAACAGGTTGTTGAAACTTTAACCGAGTACTGTGCCTTTAAAAAAATAAAACGTCAATAATTTTTCTGCACAGTAAAAAGTGACATCAATTGCAATGCAATATCTAGATAGTATAAAAAAAACCACCTCTTCGCCACAACAGTTCTGCTGAGGCGCCTACCTGCCCCCACAGTACACCGACCAGGATAGCAAGACTCCCGATCCTGTCGCTGAAACTAAAGACCGCCTGATATCTAGCCCTGCTAGATTGTTAAACGAAGCAGGTTACTGGAGCAGCGGAACTTCCGGAACAAAATCACTGCGCGGGTTTTCTGAGACAGAACGCGCCAAAATTAACCCCGCACACAAAACATCAATGTAGCCCTGTACTGGAACCTATCAGATTGAATAAAAGCTCCGGTCAAAAAATCCCCAGCGTCATTGCCCATACCTAAAGCCAGTAACTAATAGGAGAGCTCTCTTACTATTTGTCCCCCTAGTCCCGGTATAACTGAGAAAAACAGCGTCGGTTATCCTGAAACATGTGACACCACTAGCTGCTCAAAAGGGAAGGTCTTTCATAAAAGGACCCCATCTCCCCCACCATAAAAAATATAAGTGCATAGTCACTTCTGAGATATATATATTGCCCAGAAATAAAGACTGCACTTACCTTGCTGCTGTGCGACAGCATGATAGTTCTCACAGGGTCCAGAGGTCTTCTCCCTCTCCCAGCCCTGTGGATACAGATAGGGCCTTAGTTAATATCTGCTAAGACCATCATAAGAAGGGCAGCACACAGTATGGGAGGCGCAGTGAGAGTTAAGTCCCACCAGTTCCCATTGCTTTAAAGCCACCTGTAGCTCTACTCTAGAGGCTGACAAGGAATACGGCTACACCCTTGATAAAACACTCACTGGTACCATTTTAAAATAACAAACTCTTGATTGAAGAATCTAAACTAACACCTCACTTTACCTCTTCCTATCACTAACACAGACAAAGAGAATGACTGGAGTGGGAGGGAAGGGAGGAGCTATATATATATATACAGATCTGCTGTGGTGCTCTTTGCCTCCTCCTGCTGGCCAGGAGGCGTAATCCCACAAGTAAGGATGAAATCTGAGGACTCGTGTCTTTAAAAAGAAATAATAATAAAAATAAGTGTTTCACCATTAGCTATCCTATCCTTAAACTAGATGTCACTCTTACTCAACAAAACATTCTAATTACAAAGTGTTTACTGTTCCTTTAACCTAATTTGATTCCTCTAACCAATTTAATTTGTTGTGTTGTGGAATCACAGAGGTGCTACGCTATTCCCAGCTTCCCATACAAGTGCAGTTAACCTTCTCACTTATGGATGGAAGGAAAGGGCACCGCATTATAAGCCAGAGGAGGCCTGTGACCAATGACAGGTATGTAGCAGTGCCATCCCATAGTCTAAACAAATGTCTGAAACAAACAATTTCATCCATGTTTGACTTTTGTTCATTTGTTTATTGACATACACGTTGTAGAAATCTACCTAGGAATGCACAAACTGTGCTACTTAGACATCATAGTGAAGCCAGTTTAGTTTATTACACATATAACTTGCCTTTTCAGAGAATCTGCACTATGGAAAAATGTACCCAACTGCCTAACAAGTTCATGTCAAAAGTGCTGCTAAACTTAAGCCCTGTCTGTGTTACCATTAGGAGCTTGCTGAATTCATATTTTTACCAGTTTACTTTATACTGAAGCATATTTGAAAAAGTAAGACGCCACTATGTGCTCCTTCATTTTATACAAGGATCTTTTTAATTCCAGTATTCCTTTATTGTTAAATATAGAATGCCATTTGAAGGGGCATAAAAGTACAAAAAGAAAATGTTCTGTGTTAAAGTATTTTATTTTTGCGCTGTTGCTTGTATATAACTGTGTGTTCAAGTCCTGCAACAGAGTTAAACACATAGTTAAAGTCAGCTCCAAAGCAGCAATGTACTACTAGAAGCTAGCTGAAGACATCTGGTGACACAATGACAAGAGGCACATATGTGTAGCCACCAATCACCAACTAGCTCCCACTAGTGCATTGATACTTTTCAACAAATATACAAAAAAAAGCAAATTTGATAATATAAGTGAACTAAAAAGTCCCTTACAATGGCATGCTCTATCTGACTTTCATATCCCTTTCATATATGTAATTTTAATTGTCTGCATACACATGCATTATATATATATATATATATATATATATATGTATTTTACAGTTATCCTTTCTTGTTTCCTTCACATTAGCTCTGCTGCACTGGAGTCTATTAGTGTGAGTGTCCTTCAGATCCACAGTGCTCAGTTGAGTGCTCAACTTGTTATGGAAGGACACGTGGAAGAGGCCACTAAGGTGGCACTAGCATTGAAAGACCTCATTGATGAAGTTTTGTAAGTCCCAGAGCATACACAAACTCACAGTTTATTATCAATGAATACATTAGCTTTTTGTATCTATTAACAAGATTCATTCAAACCATAAAGCTTTGAAGTCATTTACTTGCTTTTGGAAGGAAATTATCTCCTGAAATCTATGCATTGGGATTTGTCTACCATGATATTTAGAAATCAAACACACCAAAATATTAGCAGCTAGTTCTGCATGTGAATAGTTAAGGTTACTAATGACCTACTTAAAGTAAAATCAAAAGGCCACTTCTCTCTGTTAATCATTCTTGATCTGTCTGCAGCCTTTGATACTGTTGACCATTCTCTCTTGCTTGAAGCCTTCCAATCCTACAAAATTTGCAATAGCCCTCTTGTGGTTCTCCTCATACCCATCTAATCTTTAGGGCTAGATTACAAGTGGCACGGTATAGTGATTTTTTTTGCGATTGCAGAAAAAAACCTCTGCTAGAGTTAAACTTTTTGCGCTAGTCAAGTTGCACTTGTATTACAAGTTAAAAAAAAATTTATTTTGCGCAAGCGATAACCGACTAGCGCAAAAAAAAATCTGAACATCGAATAACGCGTGTGCGTTCACGTATTCCTCAAACATACCTGGCCTTTAACCGCTGCGCGAGACAGCTTCAGGAACCTCCAGCACTCTCAGCTGTTATGTGACAGCCAAAAGCTGGAGCTCCTGAAGCTCCAGGCGTCTGCCGCATATGGAGCAGGAGCACAATCGGTGCTTAGTCTCCATAGGAGGGCAGATGCCTAATCATTACAGACGGTGATACTGTGTGTCATCGTCTATAACGATCTTCTGCTGGTGCCGTCGGGAGGTGTGGGATGGAGGCGGGTGGCGGCTCAGAGGTGGGAGTGCCCTACACTACAGAATTTTTTTTTAAAGGAACAGGGAGGGATGGGGCAGCTACACTACAGAAAAGGAGTTTGGGGGTATAAATGGCGATTGCAGGAGGGGGGAGGTGGTGGAACCACTACACTACAGAAAAAATAAAAAATAAAAATAATAATAAATAAAAAAAGGGGTTTATAGGCAATAGTTAGAGGGCAAAAACCTCTGGAATAACTACAGGAGGTTTATAAACAGTATTTAAACATTTACTAGTTTTAATATCAAGAGGACTAGTCTCCTCCATATCTAATGTAATCAACACTTCTTTTAATAAAGAACGAATATACTCCATTTTAAATAAATAAGAGGATTTGTCAGTGTCAATATCTGAGGCAGGATCTTCTGAATCAGATAGATCCTCATCAGAGATAGATAAATCAGTATGTTGTTGATCATTTGAAATTTCATCAACTCTATGAGAAGTTTTAAAAGACCTTTTACGTTTATTAGAAGGCGGAATGGCAGACAAAGCCTTCTGAATGGAATCAGAAATAAATTCTCTTACATTTACAGGAATATCCTGAGCATTAGATGTTGATGGACCAGCAACAGGTAATGAACTACTACTGATGGAAACATTATCTGCATGTAAAAGTTTATCATGACAACTATTACAAACCACAGCTGGAGGTATAGCCTCCACAAGCTTACAACAAATGCACTTAGCTTTGGTAGAACCGATATCAGGCAGCAGGATTCCAGCAGTAGATTCTGAGACAGGATCAGATTGAGACATCTTGCAAAATGTAAGAGAAAAAACAACATATAAAGCAAAATTATCAATATCCTTATATGACAGTTTCAGGAATGGGAAAAAATGCAAACAGCATAGCCCTCTGACATAGAAAAAAGGCCAGAGGCACAAGGAATGGGGTCTTAAATAATGAAAATATTTGGCGCCAAGTATGACGCACAACAAACAGAAAAATATTTTTTGGCGCCAAAAACGCCCGGAAACGAAACACTAGCGTCATAGATGACGCAACCTCGTGAAGGACTCGGCACCAACTAAGACCCCGGAAATGACGAAGTTGCGCCAACGAACGTAACTTTCGCGCAAAAAAATCTTGCGCCAAGAATGAAGCAATAAATTTTGGCATTTTTGCGCCCTCGCAAGCCTAATACAGCCCGCAATTCTTTTCTTAAAATAAGAGTCAATTTGAAAAAGACTAAACCCCAGATAAGAAATAATTTTTCAGAAAAATGCATTTCCCAGATATGAAACTGACAGTCTGCAAAAAAGGAAATATACTGAAACCTGAATCATGGCAAATATAAGTACAATACATATATTTAGAACATTATACAAAGTGCCAACCATAGCTGAGAGTGTTTTAAGTAATGAAAACATACTTACCAAAAGACACCCATCCACATATAGCAGATAGCCAAACCACTACTGAAACAGTTATCAGTAGAGGTAATGGAATATGAGAGTATATCGTCGATCTGAAAAGGGAGGTAGGAGATGAATCTCTACGACCAATAACAGAGAACCTATGAAATAGATCCCTGTTAGGAAAACCATTGCATTCAATAGGTGATATTCCCTACACATCCCTCTGACATTCACTGTACTCCGAGAGGAATCGGGCTTCAAAAAAACTGAGAAGTGCATATCATATGCCTGATGTCTTGGGGTCACACTTGACTTGGTTCTTTCTTTCACTCCTCACATCCAGTCTTTGGCCAATTCCTGTGGTTTCCACCTTAAAAACATCTCTAAAATGTGCACCTTCTTCACACAAGACAACTAAAATTTTAATCCACACTCTCATCATTTTCCACTTTGACTATTGCAACTCCATCCTCTCTGGTCTCCCTAGTTGCCATCTAATTCCTTTACAATTTATAATGAATGCCTCCGTGAGACTGATCTTCCTTACACGTCACTCTTCATCTGCTGCACCTCTCTGTTAGTACCTTCACTTGCTTCCTCTAGCCTCCTGAATTAAAAACAAAATCCTGAGTCTGACATTCAAGGCCCTTAATAACTCTGCTCCCCCCATATCTCAGACCAAGGGGCATATTTATCAATGTGCGAGCGGACAGGATACGAAGTAGCGTATCATGTCCGCCGCACATCGATAAATGCCGACAGCATAGCAGCATTGTGAACTGCTGGTACAATGCCGCCCCCTGCAGATTTGCGGCCAATCGGCCGCTAGCAAGGGGTGTCATTCAACCCGATCGGGTTAATTTCTGTCCGCCGCCTCAGAGCAGACGGACAAGTTATGGTCAGCGGTATTTAGACTTATAACTTCTGAAACAAGGGGCATCAAGCTCCATATGGAGCTTGATAAATATGCCCCCTAGTCTACAGATACTTTCCCTCTCATCCCCTTCGCTCTGCTCATGACCTCCAGCTCTCCTCCTCTCGTTACCTCCTTCTATTCCCATTTACAGGACTTTTCCAGAATGGCGCCTATCTTTTGGAACTCTCGGCCTCGCTCCACAAAGCTCTCCCCTAGTTTTTAAAGTTTCAAGCGCTCCTTAAAGGGGCAGTATAAACCAATTTTAATTTAACTGCATGTAATAGACACTACTATAAAGAAGAATATGCACAGATACGGATATCAAAATCCAGTATAAAACCTTTTAAAAATTTACTTAGAAGCTCCCAATTTAGCACTGTTGATTATATTAGCCTGAGACACCCACTGAAAGGGGCTGAGAGCAGAACCTCCCCCCTCCCCTGCATATGAAAATACTCATTATACAAACAAAAGCAGTCTAAAATCTGTATACATCAGTATACCTCTAAAACTTTGGGGCTTAGTTAGGAGTCTGAAAATCAGCAAAATGTTATTTAAAAATAAGCAAAACTATAAGTTTTTTTTACAAAAACACACCCAGATGGGCTTTATAAATGGATCATCTACAAAACATTTATGCAAAGAAAAATCTAGTGTACAATGTCCCTTTAAAGATTCTACTGTTAAGGGAATCATACAATATACTTTTTCGTTTATTTGGATGCCATACATGCTAAACTTTAGACAAAGCAAACTGAACTACTTATAATACAAACTGCGGCATCGTACCAGATTTCTGTGTTTAGTTTATTCTTTCTAGTGGAGCAAATAAAAAACTCCACCTTATAATACTCCTCTTGGTTTTGATACACAACATATATATATTATGTCTCATTGGGCTTTATGCAATGGGAGCAGATATTTCTAATGTAGAGGTTTATAGGATAAGAGTTGGCAACACTTAGACAAATATATTTTTTGTGACCTTTTCAGGACAGCTGTTTCTTTAAATACTAATTTATTAAAGGGACACTGAACCCAATTTTTTTCTTTCATGATTCAGATAGAGCATGCAATTTTAAGCAACTTTCTAATTTACTGCTATTATCAATTTTTCTTTGTTCTCTTGCTATCTTTATTTGAAAAAGAAGGCATCTAAGCTGTTTTTTGTTCAGACCTCTGGACAGCACTTTTTATTGGTGGATGAATTTATCCACCAATCAGCAAGAACAACCCAGGTTGTTCACCAAAAGTGGGCCGGCATCTAAACTTACATTCTTGCATTTCAAATAAAGATACCAAGAGAATGAAGAAAATTTGATAATAGGAGTAAATTAGAAAGTTGCTTAAAATGTCATGCTCTATCTGAATCACAAAAGAAAAAATTTAGGTTCAGTGTCCCTTTAAGGGAATGCAGATGGTGTGGTGACCGCTAAAGTGCTTGGTAGCTATATACAAAAAGGGCAATAGGAAGTACAAATCAAATACACAGTTTATAGTCAGGATTTCTAACGCCTTTGTTTCTCTTATCCCCAAGGAAACAGCAGGCGGACAATGGCAACAGTCAGATAGTCTATGGAGAATGGGAAAATGCTATGTCCCCAATCTATGAAGATCTCAGTATGTATATGCAGGTTCGTAAGTATTAAAGGACCACAATGCGCCCCCCTCCCCCCGAGTAATACAACCATTTCATGAAATCCTAATTGTGTTACTTACTAAGGCGAGAATGCTCATAAGTGTGTAAGATGGATATTTCGTAAGCACATCTTTATACAAAGCTAGGAAACAGATTTAATTTTACTAGATAGACTTAAATGTTTACAGAGCATGACACTGTAAAACTGTGTTTTTCTTATTTCTAAGGTTTTCTTATATTAATATTATTTATGGAACATTGCAGAAAACTGATGAAGAAAAGAACACAAGGAACAATGTAATAAAGGTAAGCTATTAGGAAAGACATTTTCCATATTATCATTATATAAACAGAGACATTAAAGGGCCATTATAGTGATAAAATTATAAACTCAAATTTGTTAGAGCATGTCATTACATAACAAGCAAGGCTGCAAAACGATGTGTTTAACCCCTGCAAAGAGTTAAACGCATGGTTAAAGCCACTCATATGTCCTGCAGGTCCCAAGCAGAAATTGTCGCTGATCCTAATTGTCGCTAATCACTATAATGGACCGTTAAGGAGGAACTCCATGACATAGTTAGCATCATCCAACTTTGAATATAACTGTTGATATCTCTATTAAATGCAAATATACTCCAATAAAGCATCTATTACAATCAGGTGTATATCCCCTAGCTATGGATTAATACTGACATCCTTGGTTAGGATAGATATATAAATTGAAATTTCCCTTCTACCACTTAACAAGTGCCAAACATTTATAAACAGGTTTACTCCTTTGTGTTTTTAAGTTGTGTGAGTAGATTATCATTCTATTTTAAATATTCTAATAAAGGTTATATTTTAACTAAGCGCATCTCTAATAGTCATTATCTTTGCTCTTTAGTTTAACAGACTGTTAGGAAAGTGAGTGCCTCACAAGTGTACACCATTATCAGTTCTGTACTGATTTTTTCTACATTATCACTTGTGTATATCATGTATTTTTTTTATTTTGGTTGTGTAATTTAAATGTCATACTTTTTAAATGAAAGCATGACCGATTAAAGGAACACTGATACAAAAATTGCATTCTCTAATCTGTTAAAGCATGTTATTTTGGCATTAACTTTCCCTAACTAACTAAGCTAGATTACAAGTGGATCACTAAATTATCACGCTTCCCCAAACGGAGCACGATTATTAACCAGCCATTACAAGTTCAGATCTCAGGTGAGTGCAATGCTTCCTAGCAATGTGACCGCGAGCTCGCATTGCGATTAAATTGTAATACCAGCGCACGATAATGTGGAGTGCTAATATCGCTTGCATGCAAGCTATATTTAGCGCTCCACTTGTAATCTAGCCCTCTATGTTTAACGCCGGAAAAGGAGTAAAAAGGATATGAAAAAATGTTCTTTCATGATTCAAATAGATTATATAAAATTTTAAACAAATTTCCAGTTTATTTCTATTATTAAATTTGCTTATTCTCTTAGTATCCTTTTGTTGAAGGATCAGCAATGCACTACTGGGAGCTAGCTGAGCATATTGAGTGACCCAATAAGAGGGATATATGTGCAGTCACCAATCTGCTGCTAGTTCCTATCACTGCAATGCTTCTATTGAACCTACCTAGGTATGCCCTTCAAAGAATGTCAAGAAATCAAAGCAACATAGTGGAAGTAAATTGTAAAGTTGTTTAAAATTGCATGCTGTATCTGAATCATGAGTTCAATTTTGACTTTATGCCCCCTTAAATAAACAGGTAAAGTAGCACTCGGGAGTCACATACATTGCTGCTTCTGAGCAGGAAACTGGGTATGCCAATCAAGAGTGGCAAACGTATTTGGCAATTTTCCCCCTCCAGTGACAAGTCACATGACTTGCAACAAATATATACATGTAGCGTAAAGATATCTATTGGTATTTGAAATGCATTACTTGTCAATTTAATCAAATCAAACTGTAACACTGGATAGCAAACAAGGATTGCATGATAACAAGTTTATTCCATATACAGTAAGTTGCTAAATAATTATTATTATACTAAATAATTATTATTATTATGTTTGTAGTCATTGACAGATGAGATGGCATCCATGATGTTTCATCTGAAGAAAGCCAGACAGAAGGTACTGAACAAGCTGAAACACACAGAGTAAAGCATAGAAGAGGGGATGCTGATTACATCTTATTGCAAAGAGCAGAACTATTTAAAAGGGAGTGACCTGTGTTAGGAACGTCTATATTTAGTGGGGACCACCTGGCATGAAATCTAAACTGCTAGATTGGTGTCTATATTTTTCCTGAATTGTTAACATGTTTACATCTTTATGTCATTTTGTAAAGTATATTCAAATAAACTATACACATTTATTAACACCTAAATTAAAAATAAATGAGCTGTTTGTCAGCAGGTAGAACAGTATTACACTATTGAAGCTGAAAATGGTGTTTGTTAATATATTTATAAATATATGTTATCCATTCTCAATAGAAAGCACTACATCTATGAGATAAGGTTTGTGTGCAGGCTGCTTCGTTGTTCTAGGTGGGTGCAAAGTATCCCAATCATCACTGGAGAACCACTAATTCTAAAAGGTGTCAAAAGCCATAAATTTGCTGCGCATGTTGTACTTAGGGGAGTCCTATAGCTGGTCTAGGGGTGTCAGACAACAAGATCTAAGACCTCTGTTCATAGTCTATACTATGGCTATATTAATCATTTGAGATTGGACTTGTTACATTACACAAACATTTACCCTTTTCCCTATAGGGTTTTACTAAAAACCTTTATTTGGAAATCAGTCTGCCCTACAAGCCCAGGTAGGTAAAGGAGAAACTATTTTCCCTATATATATATATATACACACACACACATACATACACACACACACACAGTGGGGCAAAAATGTATTTAGTCAGCCCCCAATTGTGCAAGTTCTCCCACTTAAGAAGATGAGAGAGGCCTGTAATTTTCATCATAGGTATACCTCAACTATGAGAGACAAAATGTGGAAACAAATCCAGACAATCACATTGTCTGATTTGGAAATAATTTATTTGCATATTATGGTGGAAAATAAGTATTTGGTCAATATCAAAAGTTCATCTCAATACTTTGTTATATATCCTTTGTTGGCGATGACAGAGGTCAAACGTTTTCTGTAAGGTTGTCACACTTGGCCCATTCCTGCATGCAGATCTCCTCTAGAGCAGTGATGTTTTGGGGCTGTCGCTGGGCAACACGGACTTTCAACTCCCTCCAAAGGTTTTCAATGGGGTTGAGATCTGGAGGCTGACTAGGCCACTCCAGGACCTTGAAATGCTTCTTACGAAGGCCCTCCTTTGTTGCCCAGGCGGTGTGTTTGGGATCATTGTCATGCTGAAAGACCCAGCCACGTTTCATCTTCAATGCCCTTGCTGATGGAAGGAGGTTTGCACTCAAAATCTCACGATACATGGCCCCATTCATTCTTTCATGTACACGGATCAGTCGTCCTGTTCCCTTTGCAGAGAAACAGCCCCAAAGCATGATGTTGCCACCCCCATGCTTCACAGTAGGTATGGTGTTCTTTGGTTGCAACTCAGCATTCTCTCACCTCCAAACACGACGAGTTGTGTTTCTACCAAACAGTTCTACTTTGGTTTCATCTGACCATATGACATTCTCCCAATCCGCTTCTGGATCATCCAAATGCTCTCTAGCATACTTCAGACGGGCCCGGACATGTACTGGCTTAAGCAGGGGGACACGTCTGGCACTGCAGGATCTGAGTCCCTGGCGGCGTAGTGTTACTGATGGTAGCCTTTGTTACGTTGGTCCCAGCTCTCTGCAGGTCATTCACTAGGCCCCCCCCGTGTGGTTCTGGGATGTTTGCTCACCGTTCTTGTGATCATTTTAACCCCACTAAGTGAGATCTTGCGTGGAGCCCCAGATCGAGGGAGATTATCAGTGGTCTTTTATGTCTTCCATTTTCTAATTATTGCTCCCACAGTTGATTTCTTCACACCAAGCTGCTTGCCTATTGCAGATTCAGTCTTCCCAGCCTGGTGCAGGTCTACAATTTTGTTTCTGGCATCCTTCGACAGCTCTTTGGTCTTCACCATAGTGGAGTTTGGAGTGTGACTGTTTGAGGTTGTGGACAGCTGTCTTTTATACTGATAACAAGTTCAAACAGCTGCCATTAATACAGGTAATGAGTGGAGGACAGAGGAGCCTCTTAAAGAAGATGATACAGGTCTGTGAGAGCCAGAAATCTTATTTGTTTTTAGGTGACCAAATACTTATTTTCCACCATAATATGCAAATAAATTCTTTCCAAATCAATGTGATTGTCTGGATTTGTTTCCACATTTTGTCTCTCATAGCTGAGGTATACCTATGATGAAAATTACAGGCCTCTCTCATCTTCTTAAGTGGGAGAACTTGCACAATTGGTGGCTGAATAAATACTTTTTTGCCCCACTGTATAGCCAAAGATGAAAGTAAGCACTCACTGGTCTTCTGATAACAAAGTCACCAAAAATCTTTATTTTGTGCTGTGTTGTTTCGGGACCAAGCACAGTCCCTTCCTCTGACAGTGTTACAGTGAAAAAGGCAGCCTTATGTAGGCCCCAAACACACTCCCAAAACCTCAAGGCCAATCAAAGGCCCTGTTACATACACACCCCCAAATGCCTAAATCTGATAGGTAAATAGCCAACACATGGGTAAGTGAAATAAAGCGTTACATGAAAACTTTGTGAAAAAGTATGAAATATACTACACTTGTCAACAGGGTCCCTAATTCCAGCTAGAAAACCAGACAACGTTCCAGATACAACGTCTATAAAGCATAAGATAAAACGAAATAAAGAATAAACCAAACACACTAAAACAATCTCTGTGGTCTAATTACAGTAACCGCATAATTGTCCAATAGCAATCCCTCCAAGGGTTGACGTAAACATACTCCGCCCATCAGGCACTAACTGTCAACAAAAAATTGCTAAGTAACAAAAGATGGTAAATAAAAATTCTACTGAATCCCCTACGCACTCGGTTGAAGATCCAGTGAAGTAAACAACCCCATGGGTAAAGACTAGACCCGCCGCAATCCAAGTATCATATTTACACATACTCATACTCAGGTCTGTTTATTTTTCCAAGTCACACCCACTGCAGGAAGGTATCCGTTATCAAATGTATCGCCTTGTCCAATCCGTGTGTCATAACAAACACACATGGCACTGAAAAATTAACAAAGAACACGCTACTCTAGCAAATAAAGGGGAGAGCCACCTACTGTGTACAGCAACTGAACAAACCAGGGGAACAAATTCCCCAACATGTCAGTGCTCCACTACATAACCAGCCCTCTTATCACTCCCACTGTGCAACGCAAAGTACTATACCCACAGAGACATATAAAAAAAAAAAGAAAAGTCATCACGATCACCTAGGACTAGGGCTGCACGATTAATCGCAGATGCGGTTTAAACCGCGATTAATCGCTGTGGTTTTAAAACCGCGAGAGTACGCAATATTTTTTTAAAAAGAAAAATCCTCAGATTGTCCTGAAAACGGAGGCGGAGAGGGAGGATGAGTGGCAGACCAGTGTGCGGCCGTGGGCGGACCTGAGAATGCCCGCAAAACTGCCATTTTGTGGGAGTCATCTGGGAGCAGTGTGGGGGTGGTCAAGCAGTGGTGTGGCGGTGGGACAGCTCAAAGTTGTGAGCAATAAAGTGAGTATTGTACAAATACTTTAAAGTGCCTTACTGACTTTTTTTTAAAAAAAAAACTTCTTTTGTGGTTTGTATTTTTATGCTCCAAGAGTGCATTGGGCATTGAGAAACATGTACAGTAAGATTCTGTAGTTTACTGTTAAATAAAGGGACTTTATACTATCTATGTAACCACAGCACAGGTAGCACTAGCTAATTTTATTTTAACTATTTTGTGGTTTGTATTTTTATTCTCCAAGAGTATATTGAATATTGAGAAACATGTACAGTAAGATTCTGTAGTGTTAAATAAACGTTTTATTGAAAAATGAAGGTGTTATAGTAATTTTTAATACAATCGCGATTAAATCGCAATCGCCTTTTTTTTTAATAAAAAAAAAAATTGCAAATTTTTTTCACCCATATCGCCCAGCCCTACCTAGGACCAATCAGAGAGAAACCAAATCATCATCACCTATAATGTGTCTACAACTATCTCGCTAATTGTTAAACCTCACAGTTGTCAGGCCGGAGCTTCCCAAATAGCACACTTCGTATTGGAGCATATAAATATCACAACCATATAGATAAGTGAGATGCCAATTTATCACTATGCTATAAGTGCCGAATTGCAACCTTCAGTGAAACATTAACAAACAAAACTACGTCCAAAAAAAAAATAAAAAAATAATCAAAAGAAATATAAATAATCTAACAAAAAATAAACAAATGAAACCCACCTGGGTTCGTAGACAGCATAATATTAAAGAATGTCCAGATGGAACCAACCCTAAAACCTGCAAGCATCCACAGTGCACAACACGCCACTCTACTAGAGTGTCCTTAGACCACATAAATGAGGTTTGCAGTCATTAAGACCAAATCCTTAATGGGATTACATAGCTATATGCCAGACACCCCACAGTAGATGGAATATACCAATCAAATAACAAACAAACGACCCTACAGGGGTCAAAGACCAAATACCTCATATGAAAAAAATCACCCTAAGTTATATACATTATACTGGAACCATCATTAGGTGTAACTCTGGACCATGGACCCTGAAGACAAAACCAAAAATAAAGTAACTTAAAAACAATAAAATAAAAACAAATAACACAATATGTTAGACAGAGCCAAATAGAGAAACACATATACAATTGATCATATCTTGTGGGTCAGACACCGTTTAGGAGACCGTTAAAATAACCAATAACATCAATAGGTCATGGACTCTCAGAGAGACCGACTACCTGATCAGTTAATTGATTTTTAAAGGGGGTATACCATGGGGGGGATAGAGAGGTGGTGAGAGTGCATGTACTGAACTCTATATTTTTTTATATATATATATATACACACACATACATACACACACACACACACACATTCACTGTTGAAGACAGCGGACCCTTGCTGCTTTCTGCTCTTTTCGGAGCCGAAATCTTTCTTGTGAAAGTGCAACACACTAAATCCAAATCTTATTGTGTTGCAAATTTACATTAGGGCTGCACGTTTAACAGCCGCGGTTTTAAAACCACAAGTACACGAGTTTTTGGAAAAAAAATTTTTTCAGATGTGTCTGTACTGCATTGATTTGTATGATTTCTTGCAAACCAGCTCCATCTAGTGGTTGCTTTTAGCACACATTTGTAAAATGGCTGTTTTAACTTTCACTTTCTGTTTGATCTCAGTAGCAGCCAATTAATCTATAGAAGTCTAAAAGCAGAGCCCATGCAGGAGACTGAAGAGGAGGGAAAGCCACTTACTTTATATTTCCCCCTAGGGATGTCTGCAGTCTGAAACTTAGGGTATGTAATCATTATGGAACCTCCCACACAATCTCCTGCTCTCTGAGAAACGGCTCAAATACATAGCAGATGCAGTTCACCCCACAGCTGCCAAAAAGGCTAAAACTGCAGTCCCCTCTGCTAGCTCGCTGTTGGGTTAACTGCATCTACAATGTATTTGATATCAGCAAGGCACAGCATTTCTGAAAGGAGCAGCCCACTGCTCTATGTCTGTTTTGGATTCCTGCACAGGAGCAGGGCTCATAATAAGTCAAGATAAAATGTTTAAAAAAAATATATATATATATACACATATGTGTGTAACTATGTATGTTTTTGTTTTTTTTATATATATACATGGTTTGTATTTTTATGCTCCCAGAGTGTAATGGACATTGAGAAACATATACATTAAGATTCTGTAGTGTTAAAAAAAACTTTTTATTGAAAAATTAAGGTGTTATAGTAATTTTTAAGAAAATCACGATTAAATTGCAATTTCCCCCCCCCATATTGCCCAGCCCTAATTTACATGAAAGATTTTAACTCCGAAGAGCAGAAAGCGACAAGAGGCCGCAGTCTTCGGCAGTGAACGACACTGTTGAATGCATTTACCTATCAATTACTTACTATTACAACCTTTTCTTCATTTTCATAATAAAATGTGTTGATTTTCCAAACTAATCATGGGACTCATTATAAAAGTCCTATTACAGTGGGCTACCAATTTTGCAAGTGCAATGTCTTGCACGTAAACAAAGGCCCTACGCCTTTGTGTACGTGCGAGACATAGCACTTGCAAAATTGTAACCTCTGACGTAGCTGTATACGTCAACCACATGTTGTTACTAAATAAGCTCACAGAGCTATTAAGGGAGAGCGCTGCGAGAGCCCACATTTCTGCTGACAACCAGTTGAAAATGCACATCCGCAAATCCAGTATTAGGTCCTGGTGGGATAGTCTTCAATAAAATTTGCGCGTATGTGCTTATGATTTCCCTATAATGTGCATGTGTTCAGCCGAATCACTGAACTGATTAATATTCAAAATGGAAGAAGTTTGTGTCGCTGATTGGCAGCATTATTTGCTTGTAGAACGGCCCTTTTTGGTGGGCTGTCAGTAACAAAACTGTTATTGATGTAAAACTATTCAGAAGCTTTGTTTTTACAAAATAGTGAGTTTTATTTTCGTGTTATGTTATTTGATAATTGGTGGGTTTTTGTATATGCAATTTTGAACAGCTTCATAATCCTTTAAAGTTGCAAAAAGCTGCTTCTGAACATTGTTCACTTAAGAAACAAGCAATGAAGTACATAAACAAGTGAAGCCTTTTACTCTTTTGTGGTCTGGTATAAACCCAATTTTTTTCTTTCATGATTCAGATAGAGCATGCAATTTAAAGCAACTTTCTAATTTACTCCTATTATCAATCGTTCTTCGTTCTCTTGGTATCTTTATTTGAAAAAGGAATGTATGTAATCTTAGGAGCAGTCCCATTTTTGGATCAACTTCCTTGGGTAGTGCTTGCTGATTGGTGGCTACATTAAGCCACCAATCAGCAAGCTCTACACAGGTGCTGAACTAAAAATGGGCCGGCTCCTAAGCTTATATTCCTGTTTTTCAAATAAAGACACCAAGAGAATGAAGAAAAAACCTAATTTATGTAAGAACTTACCTGATAAATTCATTTCTTTCATATTGGCAAGAGTCCATGAGCTAGTGACATATGGGATATACAATCCTACCAGGAGGGGCAAAGATTCCCAAACCTCAAAATGCCTATAAATACACCCCTCACCACACCCACAATTCAGTTTAACGAATAGCCAAGCAGTGGGGTGATAGAGTAAAAAGCATCAAAAGAAATTTGGAAATAATTGTGCTTTATACAAAAAAAAAAAAAAAAATCATAACCACCATAAAAAGGGTGAGCCTCATGGACTCTTGCCAATATGAAAGAAATGAATTTATCAGGTAAGTTCTTACATAAATTATGTTTTCTTTCATGTAATTGGCAAGAGTCCATGAGCTAGTAACGTATGGGATAGCAATACCCAAGATGTGGAACTCCACGCAAAAGTCACTAGAGGGAGGGATACAAATAAGCCATTTTCTGCTGAAAAAATTAATCCACAACCCAAAAAAATAAGTTTCTCATAAATGAAAGAAAAAAACTTAAATCAAAAGCAGAAGAATCAAACTGAAACAGCTGCCTGAAGAACCTTTATACCAAAAACTGCTTCCGAAGAAGCAAATACATCAAAACGGTAGAATTTAGTAAATGTATGCAAAGAGGACCAAGTTGCCGCTTTGCAAATCTGATCAACTGAAGTTTCATTCTTAAAGGCCCACGAAGTGGAGACTGATCTAGTAGAATGAGCTGTAATTCTCTGAGGCGGGGCCAGACCCGACTCCAAATAAGCTTGATGAATCAAAAGTTTCAACCAAGAAGCCAAGGAAATAGCAGAAGCCTTCTGACCTTTCCTAGGACCAGAAAATAAAACAAATAGACTGGAAGTCTTCCTGAAATCTTTAGTAGCTTCCATATAATATTTCAAAGCTCTTACCACATCCAAAGAATGTAAGGATCTCTCCAAAGAATTCTTAGGATTAGGACACAAGGAAGGAACAACAATTTCTCTACTAATGTTGTTAGAATTCACAACCTTAGGTAAAAATTGAAAAAGAAGTCCGCAAAACTGCCTTATCCTGATGAAAGATCAGAAAAGGAGACTCACAAGAAAGAGGAGATAGCCAAAAGGAACACCACTTTCCAAGAAAGTAGTTTAATGTCCAAAGAATGCTTAGCCTTCAAACCCAAATTAAGACTCCAAGGAGGAGAAATCGATTTAATGACAGGCTTAATACGAACTAAAGCCTGTACAAAACAGTGAATATCAGGAAGTATAGCAATCTTTCTGTGAAATAAAACAGAAAGAGCAGAGATTTGTCCCTTCAAGGAACTTGCAGACAAACCCTTATCCAAACCATCCTGAAGAAACTGTAAAATTCTAAAAGAATGCCAAGAGAATTTATGAGAACACCATGAAATGTAAGTCTTCCAAACTCTATAAATCTTTCTAGAGACAGATTTACGAGCTTGTAACATAGTATTAATCACCGAGTCAGAGAAACCTCTATGACTTAGTACTAAGCGTTCAATTTCCATACCTTCAAATTTAATGATTTGAGATCCTGATGGAAAAACGGACCTTTAGACAGTAGGTCCGGCCTTAACGGAAGTGGCCAAGGCTGGCAACTGGACATCCGAACAGATCCGCATACCAAAACCTGTGTGGCCATGCTGCAGCCACCAGCAACACAAACGATTGTTCCTTGATGATTTTGGAGATCACTCTTGGAAGAGAGAGGCGGGAAGATATAAGCAGGTTGATAACACCAAGGAAGTGTCAGCACATCCACTGCTTCCGCCTGAACATCCCTGGACAGGTATCTGGGAAGTTTCTTGTTTAGATGAGAGGCCATGAGATCTCTCTGGAAGACCCCAAGTAATTTTATTATTAGGAAAGGTTTTGTATTCCATAATTATAAATTCAGTTTTATCTGCTGAGAGATCTTTTAAGAACTGCACATAAATTGGCTATTGTGTTGATAATATACAAATTTCTCTTGTTGATTATTTAAAGTATTAGAAGATTATATTGGGTTGAAAAGAGTGAATTATATTTCCCTGGAAATTCCATTAGACTTGTTGAATTTGAGTTAAGATTCTTATAACATTGGGATATAATATCAAGTCTTAAATCATAAACCCATATTTTGGCATTGGATCAATGTTATAAATTGTTCTAGCATAATTCATGTGTGATATTTAATAAGCAATTCATTTTAAGGTTACCAGACTTCATTAAATATTTTTATTCATGTGTGATATTTAATAAGCAATTCATTTTAAGGTTACCAGACTTCATTAAATATTTTTATAGCTTGCTTTGTATAGAATATTGCAACTAGACATTTATAATTGGTCATAATTAATACACTATTTTCTACATAAATATTTTCAATGTGTACATAAAGTTTAACTGGTCAGAACTCATGAATTAATTTAATTTGAGAATACTTATGTTGATAATTTTGTCATAAAATCTAGATATCTCAGCATTTTGAAATACACTGAGATTTAATGTTTCACTGGAGTATGACAATTTCTGTCATCTCAGAATTGATATTGCAGACGATAATTTTGTGATTATTAATATTCATAATTCCATTAATCAAAAATAGTTACGTAAATATAATACATTAAAGGTTACTGCTGAGATATAATTAAATGATATTGTAACCTTGGATATATAACAGTTCAATTTCTATGCAGTCAGCCTCAGAATCTAGATTTTGATAGAACAGACCTTGCGCCAGAAGGTCCAGCCTCTGAGGTAGCCACCATGGAGGGCAGATGACATTCTTACAAGGTCTGCATACCAAGTGGCTATGCAGGAGCTAACAATCGCCGATATTCTCTTCTGTTTGACTCAAGCTAGTATTTGAAGAAGTAGAACAGAGGAACAAGATACACTAGATTAAAAGGACACGGAACTGCTAAGGCGTCAACCAACTCAGCCTCAGGATCTCAATCTCGACCCTTCTCAGTTTGGCATTGAGACAGAAAGCCATCCGATCTATCTCCAGGCACCCCCACCTGCGGGTGATCTTGCAAAACAGCTCCTGGTTTAGCAAACATTCCCCTGGAATGCAGAGTCCGTCTGCTCAGGAAATCAGTTTCCCAGTTCTATAAACCTGGGAAGTGTATGGCACAGATGAGTTTCTGCCCATTGAAGAATACGAGGTACCTCCAGCATCACCAGAGAGCTGCGAGTTTGACACTAACAGTTGACATAAGCCACTGTAGTGATGTTGTCTTAAATAGATTATAACAGACGGAACATAGCTGGGGCCATGACAGAAGAGCATTGGCGATGGCCCTCAGTTCCAGGCTGTTGATCAGAATCTTAGTTTGCCTCTGGGCGCCAGCTGCCCTTAGCTCGCAGAGAACACCACACGGCCCACAAGCCTGTCAAACACCATCTGTTATAATTTCCCAGAATTAGCGCTGAAAGCACATGCCCTGTAGAGAGGTTTCCAGAGATAGCCACCAGAATAGAGACTCCCGTCTCATGTAATATCTCTGGATCCAGACAGGTCTAAATGACTTCCATTAGCATACATATCACTAGAGGTCTCAGATGAAAGCACGCAAAAGGAGTAGTGTCCGCTGCTGCAACCATAAAACCTACCACTTCCATGCACTGAGCCACCGAAGGGCAAAGTAGAGTGATGTAGATGGTAGGCAGCCTGAAGCTTCTCCTTGTGCTGATCTGTGAGGTAAATATGCATGCTGAATCTATGATGATCCCCAGAAAGCTCACTCTCGTGATATACGCTAAGTGCGGGTTCATTTTTGTTGAACACGAATTCTACTAATCACCGGGATCCTGTCGGCTCTTCTCAGACATAAAGGACTGAGTACTGAATCTTTCACGTAAGACACTAGCCTGACAAACCGTGATCCGGTAGGACTGAGTAGTAATACACCAGCTGCATAAGTGGGGTAAGTGTTATCCATCCTACTTTCCCTGAAGGTGAGCAGTGGTTTATTAAGACCTGGCGGACTGCACACATTTTGTACCAAGTTGCCTTTTAAAGTAACAAAGTTACTAAAGAAGATCTGTTACATTTCTTATTAAGCCATTATCTGCTACATTGTTGCATGTGCACACAGACTATTTGGATCTATTGCCTGAAGACACGAATCCTCTCTCTGTATAAGGAAAATTAACTGTCCATTATTTGGAGCCGTTTAAAGGTTGTTTGATTATAAAGGTGGTATTGGTCATTATTCTTACAGATACTTAACAATTTTGAATATAACCTAGATTATTATCTTATTAAGGGAGACGTCCCTGATATCTGTTTTTATTTTATGAATTTTAGACATATGTAGATTTTTCCATTTGACTATATGTTAACAGAATGTGTTATATCTGGCTTTTTAGCGCCCTCTTTTTTCATCCATTTTGTAACATTATCCTAGTCCATCCTAAGGGAGGTGGTCTGAGAGTGGCAAGTTATAACTTTTTAGGCTAAGCGCTGTATTTATATTCTGTTGTACAATGAAGTAGATGGTAGGCAGCCTGAAGCTTCTCCCTGTGTTGATCTATGAGGTAAATATGCATGCTGAATCAATGATGATCCACAGAAAGCTCACTCTTGTGAGAACTCTTCTAGGTTTAACTTCCAGCCATGCGTCTGAAGATAGAGTAACTTCTGTGCGAGAAGTCACTAAATTTAAAGATAGCATCCAAGTAAGGAGACACAGCAATGCGAGATCCCAACACCTTTGTAAAGATCCTGGGAGCAGTAGCTGAACCAAACGGGAGAGCTTTAAATTGGTAATTGTTGATCAGGAAAGCAAAACAGATACTGGTATTATCTGAATGCGAAGGTATGTATCCTTCATATCTATGGTGGTCATGAATTGACCCTCCTGCAGAAGCGGAAGAATGGAGGTACCCTTACTATTTTGTTGAGGCACTTCAGGTCTAAGATGGGACAAAAAAAAAAAAAAAAAAAAACCCACACAGTCTCCAATTTACTTCTATCACCACATTTGCTTTGTTCCCATGATATTCTGAGTTTAGTATATACATAGGAAGGCATCTGGAGAACTACATGGCAGGCAATAATGCTGCCATCTACTACTTTCAAATTGAAGACATTCCCGTAAAACTTGCCATATAGTGCTTGACAAATGGGCCGGCTCGAGCTTACGTCCCTATTTTTTTAGGAAAATATACCAAGAGCGCGAAGAAATAGAAATAAATTAGAAAGTTGTTTATCATATGCCGTTTCTGAATCAAAGAAAAACTTGGGTTTTGTATCCCTTTAATATCTTAGGTGTTCTATTTTAAATCTAAAATATATCCTCAGAATCGGTTTCAGATTTTCCAGAGTTAGAAGATGAAAGTTCACCTTCAGAACTAGCCGAGGAATAGTCCACTTCAGAAAGCTGCATATGACTAACAGCTGCTGCTCCAACAGAACTGCTGGTCCTAGATTCAGAAAATGCTGACTAGGTACAGAATGTGAGGGGGAGATACTGCAGTAGTCTGGGTACTAGCACCCCCAGAATGAGACAAGAGAACAGTTGCAGGAGAGTATACCATATGTAACTTAGAGCACATTTTTAAAACCACCAAGTAGAAAGATTCCCCTATTGATCTAACTTAATCACTCCATTACTGTCCAGTTACCCTTTGCACCTGATTTAACAGGGTGTTAGCAGTGAGATAAAAGGTAGTGGGGTCCCCTGCGATTTACCTCACAGTACAATAAGATATCAGCACCATGATAAAATAATGCTCCGTCCGAGGCGTCTTACCACCTCTGGACAAGCCTGTCAGCTCCCACATCGCTGCTCTGATCAGAGAGGTCTGAAGCATTGTGCAATCTGGGTCAGCAGATAGGGCCGAGTCCAAACCAAATATGACAGGGAAAATTATTAACTCCTACCACTGCAAATCAAATTGCTCAATGGGCCCAAGATATGGTCCCATAAATGACCGGATTAGAATCCAAGTACAGTGGCATGCACTAAGTGAAAGGCAAGTTAAGTCTTAAGACCCGGTGCGGTCTCCTGAGTCAAGTCACACTAATTAAACATGGAGACTCTGGGTATAATAGGAACTCACTGAGTTTTGTTGCAGATTGCCCAATGGAGAATAATCCTTACACCTTTTCAATATATCAGGCATGTAAATTAACTTCTGCAGCTACAGGAATCCTGCAGATAGTGACCTCAAAGTCAACTCCACATCTGTTAGGCAACAAGCCATTAGGAGGCAAGGATCTATCTTATAAGAAAAAGGCATGACTAACTCCTGTTTCTGTTGAGCAGTCCTGTACCATAAAGAAAAAAAAAAAAGTAACCAACGCCATTTGCCTGAAAAGGGGTATATAGCATGAGTTCACTGGTAAAGGCATAGGAACTTCCATGTGACAGGAACTAAAATACACCTAAACTCAGAATTACATTGTCCCAAACCTACCTCCATGAGCAAGGCAAAGAACTACTGGGAGGGGAGAATGTGAATGCTCTGTTTGGGGTGTCTTTGCTTCCTCTTAGTGGCTCGGTTAAGTATTCCCCATAAGTAAGAACAGGAATTTTGGGACTCACTACCATATCTGAAATATAATAGCTGATATATAGAGAAACACTTAATGAGGGAAAACTATTTAATTTTTTTTTTTAAATTAGGATAGATAACAAATTTGAGTCCTTTCCAGTCAAACACCTTGTGATATACCATATCACTTTATACATTTTTTTCATTAAGTTTTTTTTTTTACATTTAATATGTATATAGGAGAAACTTTATTTTAATATGTTTTACACGTCTATTACACTTTTATTCTAGCCTTATCACTTAACTTAAAGTCTGTCATGCTAATTATGTAGCGCTGTTGTGTTGCACTCAAGTGACCGAGCAAGCTTCAGTTATAAGGACACTTAAAATACAGCACTTGGGGTAAACTAATTAGTAAGCTACATTTAAGTTTATAAAAAGCACTGAGCTAAGGGGGCATTATAGCCAATTAGTGCTGGTTCCTGCATAACTCTACAGAAGTGGCACAATGTTTATATGTCACATGAACTAGCACTATATGGCTGTAAAATGCTAATAAAGCGTACTGAGGTAAGAGGCAGACTGCAAGGGTTTAGACATTTGCATATGAGCCTACCTAGGTTTACTCTTCAAAACCCAAGAGAAGCAAATTTTATAAACTTGTATTCCCTATCTTAATCATGAAAGTTTAATTTGACTTTACTGTCCCTTTAAGTTAATCCCTTTGAAACCCCTAGGATGTACAAATTGCTGCAAACATGCTGTACCAGCAAGAATCTAGGTAATAGACATGAGCTATAGTAAACCTATCAAAACTAACCCAAACACAAATTTATGCTTTTATGGAGGCTTTATTGAGTATTCTCAGATAACTTCTGTAGATTTTTACAGTATGACCAGATTATGGAAGCACTGTTAGTCACTGTCTTCTCCAAGGGTCAGTCTGTCAAAGAGGTATTCTCCCATTCCCACCTCAGCTGCCTTTAGACGCTTCAGATTGGTGATATGGTCACCCAACTTCTTAATTAGCTTTACTTCTTTGTCCAAGTATTCCGACTCAAGGAAGTCACACATCTGATAGGGAGAGATCAAGAAAGCAAGTCAGTGAAGGGGTATTCAAGTGAGGACTTCCAGAGTGCAGTCTGCACTTTGATCATAAGGCAGATTTTAATCTGTATAAATCGGTTATCCCTGCATACTAATCATGTAACTACACTCCATAGTCATGTAGTGCAGTGTTTCTCAACTGTGGTCCTCCATGTTGATTCAGTTGTAATGAAAATGCGCTATAATTTTTAATATAGATTTGAAATTCAAATGCTCTGCTGCACACAAGTCAATATTTCAGTGAGCCAACGGTTTTAACTGTTCTCCAATCAGTTCTTTCCCCATATGGCACTGGTTTTAGCTAAAGTGCCAATTGGACAACAATTCAAAGTGCCATAAGGGGAGAGTGCGGATTGGAGAACAGTTCAAACAGTAAGCTCTGGAACTGTGACTTGAGCAAGTATGTGGTGGAGTATTTGAATTTCATATTTAAAAAAAAAAAAAAAAAAAAAAAAAAAAAATTAAAAAAAAATTCCAGATCTGTTTTTATCAAGGGGAAAGTACCATCACTTTATGGTGAAGGTGATTAATGTCCCTTCTACAACAATGATCAGTGAACCACCATTAATTAAATGTAATCAGTCTTAAAAGGATATTATGGTGCAAAAATAATCTTACATAATTTTAGTACTTCTGACCCTGCAGTACACTTTGTGCTTAACCCCAAAAACGTGTTAAAAGTACTGCAGAAATCTGCAGGTCCTAAGTGGATGCAGCCACTGAGGTAATCAGCAAAAGCATTGACA
Organism: Bombina bombina; assembly: GCF_027579735.1. NCBI lineage: Eukaryota > Metazoa > Chordata > Amphibia > Anura > Bombinatoridae > Bombina > Bombina bombina. The sequence goes on along the minus strand of NC_069506.1, from coordinate 186,376,118 downwards.
CATCTGGTGTCCAACTACTGCAGTTTTTATCCTTGCAGCTGTGAGCAATGCCTTAACTACGTTTTTAATTCATGTGGAGGTTAAACATAGGAATGCTAGTCCTAACATTGTGTTCTACGACCCTTTAAATGGACTACTCAAAATATTGCCAAGGAAAGTCAAAGCTGATATTTTTGCAGGCTCTTAAAAACTTGTAAGCAGACAAGTTTGTTTTTATTTATCTCTACCAACTATTGTACAAGCATAATTTTTGCACATGGACAACTCACTGCTGTATTAGTGTTAAATAGAATAAAATGATTATGAAAACAAGCATTTAAAAAAAAAAAAAAAAGTTTGATTTATATAGCTTACAATGTTAAAACTTTGATTTGCTTCTATTATCTCATTTGCTCTGTTCTCTTGATATCATTTGTTGAAAAGCAAACCTAGGTAGGCTTGTGAGCAGCAGTGTACTACTGGGAGCTAGCCGCATACATGAATAGTCAATGTCATGTGATTAGAGTATATAGGTCCCAGTAGTTATTTGCTGTTCCTTCATACGAAGCAAATTTTATAATAGAAGTAAATTAGGAAGTTAATTTTATTAAAAAAAAAATTTTTGGGTATCGTGTCCCTTTAAAAAAAAAAAAAAAAGCGCAAGTATTTTTTTTAAATGCAAAAGCTTGCTTTGAGTAGATTTGAAGTAATGTGTTTAAAACAGTGCAAACTTGCAGGTCTTAAACATTTACCCTGTAGAATGGCACGTTTATGGAGTTTAAGTGGTAGTATTTGAACTAACCATAACCACTTTGCCTTTATCATTAAAAGACCATTAATTGAAAGAAAAAAAAACCACCATGCTTTAATTTGTTATTTTTACAACTTTAATGGCCCATTTCCACCACTTCAAGTAGCTTTCTATAGGAAATCCATATTTCCCATTTAGGTCAATCTCTGTATTGAAACCAATAGCAGTGGAGATAAAGGGGGGCACGACAAAACAAAAATGGGAACAAAATACCCATCAGTAACTTACATGAGGATCAACATGACCAGTGGCAGTTTTATGCAAGTCCAGTAGGGCCTGGTTCACACTCCTTTCTAGTTTTAGGGCATATTCCATGGCTTGGGTCCCATTTCCCCACTCATCAGCTTCTGGCTTCTATAGGCATGGGACAGACGTTTTAAAGATTTGTTAAACAGAACTTAGATACAAGTTACCAGATAAGCATTTTACACAAGTGGATACTGGTATACTAACCCCTTAATGCTTCCTGGGCTAGGGTAGCATGTGTCTGAGATTGCTATTTTAGCACACCTCCGTAGCAAGTCATTGCAGAAATAGCAATATGGAGGTCACCTCAGGCAGTTGGGTGCCACCCTTATATGAAGTCAGTGTGAGCCATTCAGTGACTTTATACATAAAGGCATGAAGTGAGGCAGTCTAGTGATTCTGAAAGTGTCCCTAATGTCATGTGACCACATCTGAAATGTTAAGCCATGGTTTGTAAACAATGGTTTGTCTTGAGTCCTCTCACTGTCAGCATCTGTTTCAAGTGTTAGGTTTATTTTTTACTAAAGTGTGTTTTTATCCCTATGTTTCATTTTTTTTTACTTGGCAGTAAGTGTTGAGTCAAAATTCCTCTACATAAGTACTAGTGTGTAGTTCCTACAAAGATACTTGTGTAGTTGTTTTGGATTGGGTGACTGCAGTCCAAGCATGGTTAAATTGACAGTCTACACAAATTGTTGTTTAAAAAAAAAAATATATATAACACCTTTACTACCCATTCCCCAGATTTGCACAACCACCATTGTTTTAAAGTATATTAACATAGCATTTAAACCTCTAACTTTCTGCCTGTTTCTAAGCCACTACAGCTTCTTATCACTTGCATTTGTATTAGCTTTTCACAACAAGACACTGCATTCATGTGTGCAGGACACAGCACTAATTGGCTAAAATTTAAGACCATAAATAGCTTTGATATAAGGGGGCTGTCTGTAGAGGCTTAGATTTGAACTATTTTACTACACTATTTTTTGCAGAAGTTAAACAGCAAAAATGCTTTACTATTAAGGGTATCACAAGAAAGCCCTGAATGGGGGGGGGGGGGGGGTATGTATGAGTGCATTTACAAATGCCAGCGACAAAAAAATTAAAAAAAACTCACTCATTTGAAGATCAGGCTATTTCCACTCCCCCTATCATGTGACAGCCATCAGTCAATCACAAATGCATATATACGTATATTCTGCGAATTCTTGCACATGCTCAGTAGGAGCGTGTGACTTTGAAAGACTGCACATTTTGCTAATGGAAGTAAACTGGAAAGTTCTTTAAAAATCGCCTGCTCTAAATCGAGATATTAATTTTTAAGTGCATAGTTAAAGGGACATAATACTCATATGCTAAATCACTTGAAACTGATGCAGTATAACTGTAAAAAGCTGACAGGACAATATCACCTGAGCATCTCTATGTAAAAAAGGAAGATATTTTACCTCACAATTTCCTCAGCTCAGCAGAGTAAGTTCTGTGTAAAAAGTTATACTCAGCTGCTCCCAGCTGCAGGTAAACAAATTTAAAAAAATGAAGAAGTGAACAGCAGCCAATCAGCATCAGCAGTGCTGAGGTCATGAACTCTTACTGTGATCTCATGATATTTCACAGTAAGCTTCCTTTACCTGATTGGAAAAATAATATGAGTGCACGATGCTAGTCCCTTCGGCTGTCCCAGGACAAACACTAAAATGCTGCTTAGAAATCCTTTACAATGGGAGGTGGCTACTGAGGAACTTTTGAGGTAAAATATCTTTCTTTTTTACATAGAGATGTTCAGGTGATATTTTCTAATCAGCTTTTTACAGCTATGCTGCATCACTTTCAAGTGTTTAAACATTTGGGTATTATGGCCCTTTAAGCCAAATTGTACATTAAAACTAGCAGCTCATTGTGCTCCAGCAGACCATCCTTGGGCTGTCAAGCAATGCAAAAAAAAAAAAAAAAACCACTTTTAAAAAAGTTTCCAATTTACTTCTATCAAATTTGCATTGTTCCTATGATATTCGTGTTGAAGAGCCCTAACATGACAGGAAACAGCGCTGCCATCTAGTGCTCTTGCTAATTGATAACACATTCTTGCAAAAGTGCTGCCCTATCGTGCTCAAGAAATGGGCTGGCTCCTAAAAATTTACGTCCCTGCTTTTTAACAAAAGATAGAAAAAAAAAAAATTTCATGCAGTATCTGAATCATGAAAGAATGTTTAGTTTGATGATACAGCTCTAAAGAGGTTACTTATCTGAAGTGTTGTGTACCTTAATATCTTGAAGCACCACCCTTCCACCACGTTTGTTTTGGAATTCAAGGAACTTCTCTGACTGCTCCCTCTTCTTCTCAGACTGTTTACGGAAAAACTTGGAGAATTTGGGCAGTGCAACATCATCACGGTCAAAGTAACTTCCCTAAAGATTAAAACAAGGAAAAATAAAAAAAATTAGTAGAGGGAAATGTTATGTGCTTGACCTACATTTTAGACATAGCACAGTTTTTGTAGCTACAAGAAAGTGCAAGGTTAGTTTAAGTTGTTTAGACCACTTGACTGTTCTCCACAGAATATGTAGCCAACCCTATGGCATTAGACAATTTAACTGCAACAAAACATTGTCATTTATAAAATGTTACATAAAGGACCCAATACAGTAGAATTGTATAATCCACAAGTGAATAAGAAGAAAATGTGTGCTTGCGTGTGTGTCTTATTTAAAATTCAAACACATTTATAAATGTCCTTTAATTTCACAGCCATCAGACTCAGGTATACAGTGAACTCTTGTGCATGCTCAGTAGGAGCCATTGCCTTAGAACAAAGCTTCTCAACTCCAGTCCTCAAGTACCCCTAACGGGACAGATTCTCAAGATATCTTGAGCACAGGTGAAATAATCTAACAAAGAAAACAAGGGCTCCAAAATGTGAGCCTTCTGTACACATTTCATAGTTTTGTTAGACTGCACTAGGCCATTTTGGCACACTTGTTTCTTTTGTGTTTTAGGTCAGTAACCATGATTATTAACCTGCTCTCATCCATAAGCTGATTTCACTTGTGCTATAGTCAAGGTATCATGAAAATCTGGCCTGTTAGGGGTACTTGGTTACTGGAGTTGAGAACAGCCTAAAAAGTGTGTACATATTTAAAGTAGTACACAATTTGTTCATGGAAGCAAAACTGGAAACTTAAATGGACAGTCAGCTAAAAAAAAAAAAAAAAAAAAATTGGAGTACAAAAATAGATAATCCCTTCTTTATTACCATTCCCCAGTTTCACAGAAAAGTTAATACACTTTACATCCGATTACCTTGTATCCAAGCATCTTCTGACAGCCCCCTGATCAAATGACCAATATCATAATTTGCATTTAAGCCAATTAGTGCTGTGTTAGAACCCACAAGAGTGAGCACAATGTTATCCGTCTCATATGAACTAGCACACCCCTGTTGTGAAAAGCCAATAAAAAGCATGTGATCGTGGGGCTGTCTTAAAGTAAATGTCAAACTTTCATCAATTAGTGCCTGGTTTTTAAATATACTTTTAAAAAACAGGGGCACTTTCATTGAAAGTTTACGAATACCTTTTACTTCTTCAAAGCCGGATCGGCATCCCCCGCCTGCAGGTCCTCTAAATACGTCTCCAATGACTAAACAGACTTCCGACAATCACAGCAGGGCCTCACGAGATGGACCCTGTGATTGGAGGAAGTCGGTTTCATCATTGGAGACGAATTTACAGAGGACCTGCAGGCGGGATGCCGATCCGACTTTGAAGTAAAAAAGGTATTTATAAAAATACGGTGCAATGTAAACTTTCAATGAAAGTGCCCCCGTTTAATAGTATTTTTAAAAAAACGGGTACTAATTTATAGTTATTACTTTAAGTGACTTAAGACAGAAAATTAGAGGTTTAAAGTTTATAAAGTATATTAATATAACCCATGTTGGTTATGCAAAGCTGGGGAACGGGTAGTAAAGGCATTTTTTTTTTTAAACAATTTTTGTTTTGACTATCCCTTTAAACTGCACACTGAATTAAGTTTTTCCCTTTAAAGGGACATAAAACCCTTTAAAGGCTCAGAATAAAAAAAAAAAAACCTTTCAATTTGTTTTAATATCACCACGTTTGCTTCATTTTGTTATTCTCTGAACTAGCAGCAACACACTACAGGGAGCTAGCTGAATTCACTAGATGAGCCAACATAATGAGGCATAGAGAGTGCACCCCCAATAAACCTTTCAAAAAAACAAACAAACACCAGACAATGTCGAGAATAAAAACAAATGCAATAATAGCAGCAGATTGGAAAGCAGTTTAAAACTCCATACTCTGAATTATGAGAAATACAATTGTAAATCGCTGAAGGATTATTGCAGGTTTTATACCTGTCCTGTACCCGCCTAATATGAAACTTAGATAAAAACAGCGGGTGCAGCGTTTGAGGAAACTTACTACTGAGGGAAAGTAGCAGCATCTGGACCGCCATGTTACACGGTCAGCAAAACTCAAAATCCCTTTTAGTAAAGGAGAATGCCGCTTACTATAGTTCACGAAAACGCAGTAGCGCCTCTAGGTTGTCATTACAGTGATGTGTTTCGTATTCAGACTTCAGTTTTACGGACATGAGAGCCAGAATGCTGGTTTAGCAGTCGGGGGAAAAAAAGCCTGTAGAACAGATTTGAGGGAGAGCTAATGCAACTGGGAAAATGCGATTTAGATTTGAGTGAAGGATAACGCAGCTCAGTGCGGGGGGGTAAACAAGCTGCGCATGTCCTCATTTAGACTGAAAATTGAGCTCATTAGTGGATCGGTTGATTAACTGCTATAAAATGAATGTTAAAACCTTCAAAACAATATTACCAGACGCAACACTAAATGGAGACAAGGATGCAGTAGTGGTGTAACACAATCCTGCAAGCAGACAGATGGCGAACTACATACGTTAGTAATATATATTGTAACAGGTTGCAGCTTACAAGAGTAGAGGGACTCACCAAAGACAAGAAGGCATAAGAAGTATGTAACTGCAGGTTCACAATGCGGTTGACACCGGCCTCGCTTTCCTGATGGTAATTGTGACGGATCTGGGAGCTCATGGTAAAGTCGAGTGCTATATAACGGGGATGTCTAAATGATAACAAGCTAAGTACACAAGTTCCGTTCAAGCACTGTTGAAGCAAGAACCGTCCCCCAAGTAATACTGATGACTGGTATATCTGATCTGACTTACTTGCATGAGCGTTAGAGGTTTTATACTGGCGGTAGGCGGGGCATCCCCAGTGAACTCCACCCATTCCAATGTAAAATGCCGGTTGGGATTTTAGTTTTCCAAATTTCATTGCTAAACAGAAACATAATTTAGCCCTGACATAGATTGATAGATTAGATAGATATGTATCTACATATTTTATGGATGTGTGGCTACTTTGTCATGACAAAAATAATTTCTATACATTCTCAGAACATATGGAAATTCAGTGCAAAATTAGCTTATAATGTAATATATACAATGCAAAATTAGCTTATAATGTAATATATATTATATATAATGGTGATAGAATAAGGCAGTGTCACAATATCACATACATTGGTAACTTAGCAAGGAAGATTTACTGAAATGCATTTAGTCATTAAAGGGACACAAGTCAAAATTAAACTTTCATGATTCTGATAGAGCATACAATTTTAACCTTTTAAAGCCGTTATGCCGTTCCATTCCGTCATAATTAGACTGGGCTTTAAAGCCGTTATGACGGAATGGAACGTCATAACTAACGGCTGTCCTGAAGCCTTCTGTGCTTCAGGGATTTAATCGCGGTCTGGAGGGCGTTCCTAGGATTGTAGGGACGCCCCCCAGATGCGATCCAATAATTGAAATCTCGCGATCGTATGCACGATCGCGTAGTTTCAATTTGTCTACATCGGAACAGTTGTTCCGATGTAGGCACTTTAACCCTGTCACGAAAGGGTTAATCAACTTTCCAATTTACGTCCATTAACAAAATGTGCACAGTCTATTTATATTTACACTTTTTGAGTTAACCGTTCATATTGATCATGTGCAAGAATTCACAGAATATATGTATATACATTTGTAATTGACTGATAGCAGTCACATGATACGGGGGAGTGGAAACAGACATAAGTGAAAATTGTCAGAAAAAAATCTACTACTTATTTGATGTTCAGACTAAGTTCTATTGCATTTTGTTTTTATCATGTATTTGTTAATTATGCAAATCTACAGTATTTACTGGTCCTTTAAAGGGACATAATACTCATATGCTAAATCACTTGAAACTGATGCAGTATAACTGTAAAAAGCTGACAGGAAAATATCACCTGAGCATCTCTATGTAAAAAAAGGAAGATATTTTATCTCACAACTTCCTCAGCTCAGCACAGTAAGTTCTGTGTAAAAAGTTATACTCAGCTGCTCCCAGCTGCAGGTAAAAAAAATAAAAAAAATGAAGAAATGAACAGCAGCCAATCAGCATCAGCAGTGCTGAGGTCATAAACTCTTTTACTGTGATCTCATGAGATTTGACTTAACTCTGATATATTGATATTTTTTAGCCTTAGGAAACAGCTCTTAGTCAGCTGAGAAACGCGTGAATTTTTATTAAAGTTTTATACATTTTAATACACTTGCTTGCCCTTTGGTGTATTTTTTGTGAGTACATAATTGGGCTGTGCTGCTATTAGCCACCTGAGGAAGACCAGGACCTGCTGGGAGTTTTCCAGTCTGCTGGGTGACTGTTAGGTCCCAGCCTGCTGTTAATGCACCTGGAGGTGCATTGGATCTTGTAAGTTTATTCTATACTTACTTGTCTCTCTGTCTTAACAATACTGGGCTATGTGCATATACTTTGTGTCCACATAGGATATCTACTATCAATCCCCTCAGGGACATCTTCTGGGTATCCACTTCAATCCCACAGTGAGCTGGACCACTGCGAGGCTCCGGCCTGCATCAATAGCACCACAGGGTGCGCTGCTCTTGTGAGTATACATCTGGATTTGTGTTTATTGAAGCCACTTATCTTTGCATTACTAGGCCATGTCGGCGCCTCTGTTTTTTCTTTTTTCAGTTATCTAACATCATAGGAAGACCATCCTACAACCGAGAGCTGCCACACTTTTTTTGGACTATTGTACATTGGAACTTTTTTTCCACATATCTCCTATGGACATTGTTTGGTAGATATAGTGCTTATAGAGTTGTATATCCATTTTCTCTTTTTCCTTTCACACTACTATTTTTTGTCATTTGTGTTTGGAGGCACCCCCTACGGGTGTGGTTTTTGCTGGGTTATACCACACTCTCAACATTAACACTTTTATGGTTTGACAATAAGCAGTAAAGAATGACTGAAATATGAGGGACAGGTTGTTTTTGTTCTTCTTCTCATTAGAGTAAAAATATATTTAAAGGAATAGATACTGTGATATGGTTCCTTACAGAATGTCATATTTTTTCATGAATTTTTGTTGTTGTGTACATTTAAAAAATAATGTTGCAAACACTGCTGACAGATAGTTCACCTAGGATTACTCTTTAACAAAGGATACCAAGAGAAATAAGCAAAATTGATGATAGAAGTAAATTGGAAATTGATTAACATGTCATACTCTATCCAATCAATTTAGGTTTATTTTTGACTTTACTGTCCCTTTAAATTTACCAAGAGCAGAGATGTTCCAAATCTTTTATCTCTCTCATTCCATCTTTAAAGGGACATTAAACCCAATTTTTTTCTTTGATGATTTAGATAGAGAATACCATTTAAACAACTTTCTAATTTATTTCAATTATCTAATTTGCTCCATTCTCTTGATATTCTTTCCTGAAAAGCATATCTAGATAGGCTCAGTAGCTTCTGATTGGTAGCTGCACATAGATGCCACGTGTGATTGGCTCACCAATGTGCATTGCTATTTCTTTAACAAAGGATATCTAAAGATTGCAGCAAATTAGATAATAGAAGTAAATTGGAATGTTGTTTAAAATTGTTTTCTCTATCTGAATCGTGAAATACATTTTTTGGGTTTAATGGCCCTTTAAATGCTGTAATGTTCAAAAAGGGTTAAACAGCTTAAAGGGACAGTGTACTGTAATTTTTTAATCTCCTTTCAAGAGACATGAAACTCCCACATTTTTCTTTTTTGATTAAACAACTCTCTAATTTACTTCTATCATCAAATCTTTATCTTTTTTGGTATCTTCTGTTGCAAAACATATGTAAGCTCAGGAGTGTGAGCGTCTGGATCACTATTTGGCAGAAGTTTTGCAAGAATGTTATCCATCTGCTAGAGCACTAGATGGCAGCACTATTTCCTGCCATTTAGTGCTCCAGACACTTACTTAGGTATCTCTTCAACACAGAATACCATGGAAACAAAGCAAATTTGATAAGAAAATGTAAATTGGAAACTTTTTTTTTTTTAAATTGTATGCACTGTCTGTCTGGGGGATAATAGAGGTATGTACTAAAATGTTCATTTTCAATTGCTCTCTACAAGTATGGCCTTTGTGTATACAGTGAGAGATAAGGATTAAAATAAGTTGTAAAAAGTTAAATGAGCACTTTCCCATGCATTTTAATATATACTGTTGGTTAAACAAGTCATTGGAAACAAATTAAATCATTTGCAATGACACTGTCCCTTTAACTGTCGTGCTAGAGCCTCAATATATTGCAGCTTCTGAGCAAGAGGCCAGTGAGTAAATACATACATGAAGCTATTCCTGAGTTGCAAAGTGCTGAGGCTCCCCAGTGAGATGATAGTTATGTGTTTAATCCCTTTGTAGATGGAAAAACACATAGCCAGTAATGCAGAAATGGTAAACTCTAGCAAATTAGAGCATTTCATTTTTACATTACAATGTATTTTTTTGAACAATCAAGGTTATTAACAAATTTCCAGTCCTAGCTAAACATTTTGTTTTAAAAGCAACATAAATTTACAATAAGAAAATGGTCTCTTGTATTGGTGTAAACATGTAGATAAAGGGACAGTAAACTCAGAATTCACTATTCCCCATAACATGTTTCATTAAAGGGACACATTAAATCCAAAAAGTGTATTTCATGATTCAGATAGAGAATACAATTTTGAACAACATTCCATTTTACTTCTATAATCTAATTTGCTTCATTTTCTAGATATCCTTTGTTGAATAAATAGCAATGCACATGGGTGAGCCAATCACACGAGGCATCTATGTGCAGCCACCAATTTACGGCTATTAAGCCTATCTAGATATGCTTTTCAGCAAAGAATATCAAGAGAATGAAGCAAATTAGATAATACAAGTAAATTAGAAAGTTGTTTAAAATTGCATGCTCTTTCTAAATCATGAAAGAAAAATTTTTTGGGTTTCATGTCCCTTTAGGGTTGCCACCTGTCGCTTAAAATACAGAACACTTATAACTTACACATGCTGCAGGGTGTGCAGGGAGGAATATGAATAGTGCTGTCCAGAAACACAATACATGTTCCTCCCTGCACACCCTGCAGCATGTGTAACTCATAAGTGTCCAGGAAAACATGGCTGAGGTGGCAACCCTATGTCCCTTTAAGCACAGAGGATTTTACTATTGCAGCTTTATGTCCCCTTTAAAGGACATGTACAACAAATTGCAGCAGCACAGCATAAAATAAAAACAACTCTTATTAGAGAAGCATTTCAGATTTGTTTAGTTGCTTTTATTTTTATGCTGTGCTGCTGCAGTTTGTTATACATAGTTTATGAGGAAGTGCAGTTATTCTAGCAGCTTGCATGCTATTTTTCACAGGTGTTGGTCTTACTGATTTGTTCTTTAACCCCATAACGACCACTTCCAACCCTGTACGTTGCTGGTCGTTCAGGGTTTTTCAGGCCATAATAGTGCGGGTTTCACTAATAAGATCTCCCTTCCTCCTGCAGATATCCTGGAATAGAATGTGCTATATCAAAAAAGCAATCCACAGGGTATGTCGCTGGTCGTTAAAGGGACATGAATCCCAACACTTTTCTTTCATGATACTATTTTAATCAACTTTCCATTTTACTTCTATTAGCAAATAAGCTTAATTCTCTTATAATTCTTTGATGAAGGAGCAGCAATGCACCACTGGGAAATAGCTGAACACATCTGGTGAACCAGTAACAAAAGTCATATATCTGCAACCATCAATCAGCAGCTAGCTCCCAGTGGCGCATCGCTGCTCCCAAGCCTACCTAGGTATGGCTTTGAACAAAGTATACCAAGCAAACAAAGCAAATGAGGTAATAGAAACAAATTGTAAAGTCATTTCTAATTGCATGTGAATCAATTTTAACTTAACTCTCCCTTTAATTTTGTCATTTGCCACAGGAATTGTTTATAGCGAGAATGTGTTATTTGCCGTGGGAGTGTAATTTTGAAACATTGTATTTTGTATTTTGGAATGTCACATTGAAAGTCTGCCAGATTCCACAGAAGGGCATAACAATAATTGTTTGATATTTCTGAGCTATGCAAGAAACCCATTGATTTAAATGTGATAAATATAATGACTTAAAGGGACATTGTACACTAGATTTTTCTTTGCATAAATGTTTTGTAGATGATCCATTTATTTAGCCCATCTGGGAGTGTTTTTGTAACAATGTATAGTTTTGCTTATTTTGTTAATAACATTGTGCTGATTTTCAGACTCCTAACCAAGCCACAACATTTTAGATGTATACTGATGTCTACAGATTCTAGCTGCTATTGTTTGTATTATCTGTGCCTGCAGTTCCTGTTTCCCAAGCCCCTTTCAGTGATTGTCCCAGCCTTACCACATCAACAGTGCTAAACTGGGAGCTTTTAAAGGGACAATGAAACCAAAAAAAATTATTCCGTGATTCAGATAGAGCATGCAATTTTAAGCAACTTTCTTATTTACTTTCTTATATACTCCTATTATCAATTTTTCTTTGTTCTCTTGCTATTTTTATTTGAAAAAAGGCTTCTAAGCTAAGGAGCCAGACAATTTTTGGTTCAGCATTTTGGACAGCACTTGTTTATTGGTGGGTGAATTTATCCACCAATCAGCAAGAACAACCCAGGTTGTTCACCAAAAATGGGCCGGCATCTAAACTTACATTCTTGCTTTTTAAATAACCAGGGTGGTGGGTTACCTATAAAATAAACCCTAAGATAGCTACAATATAAGTAATATTTACATTGTAGCTAGTTTAGGGTTTATTTTTATTTTACAGACAACTTTGTATTTATTTTAACTAGGTACAATAGTTATTAAATAGTTATTAATTATTTAATAACTTCCTAGTTAAAATAAAGACAAATTTACCTGTAAAATAAAACCTAACCTAAGTTACAAATACACCTAACACTACACTATAATTAAATAAATTCCCTAAACTAAATACAATTAAATACAATTTAAAAAAAATTATCTAAAGTACAAAAAAAAAACAACACTAAATTACAGAAAATAATAAAATAATTACAAGATTTTTAAACTAATTACACCTAATCTAATCCCCCTAACAAAATAAAAAATCCCCCCCAAAATAAAAAAAGCCCTACCCTACACTAAATTACAAATAGCCCTTAAAAGGGCCTTTTGCGGGGCATTGCCCCAAAGTAATCAGCTCTTTTACCTGTAAAAAAAATATTACAATTCCCCCCCAACATTAAAACCCACCACCCACACAACCAACCCTACTCTAAAACCCACCCAATCCCCCCTTAAAAAAAACCTAACACTAACCCCTTGAAGATCACCCTACCTTGAGAAGTCTTCACCCAACCGGGCCGAAGTCTTTAACGAAGCCGGCAGAAGTGGTCCTCCAGACGGGCAGAAGTGGTCCTCCAGACGGGTAGAAGTCTTCATCCAGACGGCATCTTCTATCTTCATCCATCCGGCGCGGAGCGGCTCCATCTTCAAGACATCCGACGCGGAGCATCCTCTTCTGACGATAGCGACTGAAGAATGAAGGTTCCTTTAAGTGACGTCATCCAAGATGGCGTCCCTTCAATTCCGATTGGCTGATAGAATTCTATCAGCCAATCGGAATTAAGGTAGGAAAAATCCTATTGGCTGATGCAATCAGCCTATAGGATTGAGTTTGCATTCTATTGGCTGATTGGAACAGCCAATAGAATGCGAGCTCAATACTATTGGCTGATTGGATCAGCCAATAGGATTGAACTTCAATACTATTGGCTGATTGCATCAGCCAATAGGATTTTGCCTACCTTAATTCCGATTGGCTGATAGAATTCAGCCAATCGGAATTAAGGTAGGCAAAATCCTATTGGCTGATGCATTCAGCCAATAGGATTGAAGTTCAATGCTATTGGCTGATCCAATCAGCCAATAGGATTGAGCTCGCATTCTATTGGCTGTTCCAAAGGGACGCCATCTTGGATGACTTCACTTAAAGGAACCTTCATTCTTCAGTCGCCGTCGTCAGAAGAGGATGCTCCGCGTCGGATGTCTTGAAGATGGAGCCACTCCGCCCCGGATGGATGAAGATAGAAGATGCCGCCTGGATGAAGACTTCTGCCCGTCTGGAGGACTACTTCTGCCGTCTGGAGGACAACTTCTGCGAGCTTCGTTGAGGACTTCGGCCTGGTTGGGTGAAGACTTCTCAAGGTAGGGTGATCTTCAAGGGGTTAGTGTTAGGTTTTTTTAAGGGGGGCTTGGGTGGGTTTTAGAGTAGGGTTGGTTGTGTGGGTGGTGGGTTTTAATGTTTGGGGGGTTGTAATTTTTTTTTACAGGTAAAAGAGCTGATTACTTTGGGGCAATGCCCCGCAAAAGGCCCTTTTAAGGGCTATTTGTAATTTAGTGTAGGGTAGGGCTTTTTTATTTTGGGGGGGATTTTTTATTTTGTTAGGGGGATTAGATTAGGTGTAATTAGTTTAAAAATCTTGTAATTATTTTATTATTTTCTGTAATTTAGTGTTTGTTTGTTTTTGTACTTTAGATAATTTTTTTTAATTTTATTTAATTGTATTTAGTTTAGGGAATTTATTTAATTATAGTGTAGTGTTAGGTGTAATTGTAACTTAGGTTAGGTTTTATTTTACAGGTACTTTTGTATTTATTTTAACTAGGACGTTATTAAATAGTTAATAACTATTTAATAACTATTGTACCTAGTTAAAATAAATACAAACTTGCCTGTAAAATAAAAATAAACCCTAAGCTAGCTACAATGTAACTATTAGTTATATTGTAGCTATCTTAGGGTTTATTTTATAGGTAAGTATTTAGTTTTAAATAGGAATAATTTATTTAATGATAGTAATATTTATTTAGATTTATTTAAATTATATTTAAGTTAGGGGGTGTTAGGGTTAGACTTAGGTTTAGGGGTTAATAAATTTAATATAGTGGCGGTGACGTTGGGGGCGGCAGATTAGGGGTTAATAAGTATAATGTAGGTGGCGGTGGGCTCCGGGAGCTGCGGTTTAGGGGTTAATAAGTTTATTTAGTTGCGGCAGGGTCCGGGAGCGGCGGGATAGGGGTTAATAACTTTTATTTAGGTGGCGGCGGTGTAGGGACGGCAGATTAGGGGTTAATAAGTATAATGTAGGTGGCGGCGGTGTAGGGGGGGCAGATTAGGGGTGTTTAGACTCGGGGTACATGTTAAGGGGTTAGGTGTAAACATTCACATAGGAATCAATGAGATATTAGGCAGCAGCGAACATAAGCTTTCGCTGCTTTCCCACTCCCATTGATTCCTATGGCATCTGCCGCCTCCAACCAGGTATGCTGGAACGGAATAGTGGCGAGCGTACTTGGTAGATCGGGTACATCGCTGTTCACTTCCCAAGCGTGTACAGACCACAGGATTGCTCAAGATCAGCTGTTATTTTAAAGATACCTTTATGTGATTTTAACCACGCCAGATATTGTGAGTATTTGGCTTGTCTGTTGTAAATAAAGAGTGCTTATTTCATACAATATTGCACTATTGGAGTCCTTTTTTTCACAGTCTGCGCTGTTTTTCTGGGAGAGAAGTGTTTGGTGATTAAACTGCAAGACAAGCAGTGTGTTTGAAATAGCTGCAGCTGGGTCTGAAAGGAATATCTTTGGAACAACTACAATCAACAGTAAGACTGTGTCCACATTTGGATTTATACAAAATTATTGGTTCCTATTTATAAGACTTTATTTCAGTTTGTTTTTTTATTATTCTTTTTATTATTTCTCAATCAATACACATATTTTCATATATAATTTATTTTTTTATTTTTTTAGGTATGAAACTGTTTATCTTGGAATAGAATACTCATTCAAATTCTGCATATATTTTTAACTAATTGTCTTTAATTCTTGCTGGGATAGTATTGCGCTGTATCATTTGGTGGTAGTTTGTGCGTACTTGGTAGATATTTGATAACTTACAAAAGTAGTCAGATTGTGCCGAACTTGCATTTGGAACATCTGTAGTGACGTAAGCATCGATCTGTGTCGGACTGAGTCCGGCGGATCGTATGTTACGTCACTAAATTCTACTTTTGCAGGTTTGTAGGGTTTGATAACTAAGGCGAATCAGGCTCGCCACAAATACGCTGCGGAATTCCAGCGTATTTGCGGTTTACGGCTTGATAAATAGATGCCTAGGGGTTCCTTACATACTAGCAAAACCAACTTGTTAGACAGCAGTTGGCATGAGGGAAGAGGCATAGGTGAAAATATATATTTTAAGTTTTTAGTTTCACTGGTCATTACCAATTGCTTTTTTTTCTTCCCCACGACTTTTGTTAGTGCAGATTCAATCCACAAGACTTTTACTAACACATACCTAAAAACATTTCTTTCTGACAATGAGGGACACAGGAGGTTGATAGAAGCCCGTTACCATTTTTTGGGTGGTGCAGTGTTAGGAGGGGAGGGATCATGTGTGGTTAGTGGGCGGGATTGTGGCTCTTTCTGGGTGGTCTGTGGGTGTGTCAGGGCAGTTTGTGGGTGTTTATGGGTGTTCCGTGAGTGGGGCTAAGGAAAAGTCTGTAAAGAGGGACATATGGCTGTTTTAGAGGGAAAAAGGAACAGCGCTCCGAATCAGGGACTGTCTCTTTCATATAGGCACAGTTGTGAGGTCTGCTAACATGTTCAGTTTCACACATTTTGCATCTTTTTTTCACAGTCTTGCACCCTACAGGGTTTCAACTTGGACCTTTAGACCCGTTAGATTAAGGTTTTTGGTGTGTTATATAATAGAAATGTTAAATCACTTTAAAAACCAGCCTCCAATAAATCCACCAAGTATCAACAAAACATTTGTCTTAAATGAAGACAAAAAAAAACAACAAAGAAATGTTCTCTCATGTCTAAACTTAATTTGTTATGTGCATTAAAAGTCTATGGCCTAGATTTGGAGTTTGGCGGTAGAAGGGCTGTTAACGCTCCGCGGGCTTTTTTCTGGCCGCACCATAAATTTAACTCTGGTATCGAGAGTTCAAACAAATGCTGCGTTAGGCTCCAAAAAAGGAGCGTAGAGCATTTTTTCCGCAAATGCAACTCTCGATACCAGAGTTGCTTACGGACGCGGCCAGCCTCAAAAACGTGCTCGTGCACGATTCTCCCATAGGAAACAATGGGACTGTTTGAGCTGAAAAAAAACCTAACACCTGCAAAAAAGCAGCGTTCAGCTCCTAACGCAGCCCCATTGTTTCCTATGGGGAAACACTTCCTACGTCTGCACCTAACACTCTAACATGTACCCCGAGTCTAAACACCCCTAACCTTACACTTATTAACCCCTATTCTGCCGCCCCCGCTATCGCTGACCCCTGCATATTTTTTTAACCCCTAATCTGCCGCTCCGTAAACCGCCGCAACCTACGTTATCCCTATGTACCCCTAATCTGCTGCCCTAACATCGCCGACCCCTATATTATATTTATTAACCCCTAATCTGCCCCCCTCAACGTCGCCGACACCTGCCTACACTTATTAAACCCTAATCTGCCGAGCGGACCTGAGCGCTACTATAATAAAGTTATTAACCCCTAATCCGCCTCACTAACCCTATCATAAATAGTATTAACCCCTAATCTGCCCTCCCTAACATCGCCGACACCTACCTTCAATTATTAACCCCTAATCTGCCGAGCGGACCTCACCGCTATTCTAATAAATGTATTAACCCCTAAAGCTAAGTCTAACCCTAACACTAACACCCCCCTAACTTAAATATAATTTACATCTAACTAAATAAATTAACTCTTATTAAATAACTTATTCCTATTTAAAGCTAAATACTTACCTGTAAAATAAATCCTAATATAGCTACAATATAAATTATAATTATATTATAGCTATTTTAGGATTAATATTTATTTTACAGGCAACTTTGTAATTATTTTAACCAGGTACAATAGCTATTAAATAGTTAAGAACTATTTAATAGTTACCTAGTTAAAATAATAACAAATTTACCTGTAAAATAAATCCTAACCTAAGATATAATTAAACCTAACACTACCCTATCAATACATTAATTAAATAAACTACCTACAATTACCTACAATTAACCTAACACTACACTATCAATAAATTAATTAAACACAATTCCTACAAATAAATACAATTAAATAAACTAGCTAAAGTACAAAAAATAAAAAAGAACTAAGTTACAAAAAATAAAAAAATATTTACAAACATAAGAAAAATATTACAACAATTTTAAACTAATTACACCTACTCTAAGCCCCCTAATAAAATAACAAAGCCCCCCAAAATAAAAAATTCCCTACCCTATTCTAAATTAAAAAAGTTACAAGCTCTTTTACCTTACCAGCCCTGAACAGGGCCCTTTGCGGGGCATGCCCCAAGAATTTCAGCTCTTTTGCCTGTAAAAAAAAAACATACCATACCCCCCCCCAACATTACAACCCGCCACCCACATACCCCTAATCTAACCCAAACCCCCCTTAAAGAAACCTAACACTAAGCCCCTGAAGATCTTCCTACCTTGTCTTCACCATCCAGGTATCACCGATCCGTCCTGGCTCCAACATCTTCATCCAACCCAAGCGGGGGTTGGCGATCCATCATCCGGTGGCTGAAGAGGTCCAGAAGAGGCTCCAAAGTCTTCCTCCTATCCGGCAAGAAGAGGACATCCGGACCGGCAAACATCTTCTCCAAGCGGCATCTTCGATCTTCTTCCATCCGGTGCGGAGCGGGTCCATCTTGAAGCAGGCGACGCGGATCCATCCTCTTCTTCCTTTGTCTCCCGACGAATGACGGTTCCTTTAAGGGACGTCATCCAAGATGGCATCCCTCGAATTCCGATTGGCTGATAGGATTCTATCAGCCAATCGGAATTAAGGTAGGAATTTTCTGATTGGCTGATGGAATCAGCCAATCAGAATCAAGTTCAATCCGATTGGCTGATCCAATCAGCCAATCAGATTGCGCTCACATTCTATTGGCTGATCGGAACAGCCAATAGAATGCGAGCTCAATCTGATTGGCTGATTGGATCAGCCAATCGGATTGAACTTGATTCTGATTGGCTGATTCCATCAGCCAATCAGATAATTCCTACCTTAATTCCGATTGGCTGATAGAATCCTATCAGCCAATCGGAATTCGAGGGACGCCATCTTGGATGACGTCCCTTAAAGGAACCGTCATTCGTCGGGAGACAACGGAAGAAGAGGATGGATCCGCGTCGCCTGCTTCAAGATGGACCCGCTCCGCACCGGATGGAAGAAGATCGAAGATGCCGCTTGGAGAAGATGTTTGCCGGTCCGGATGTCCTCTTCTTGCCGGATAGGAGGAAGACTTTGGAGCCTCTTCTGGACCTCTTCAGCCACCGGATGATGGATCGCCAACCCCCGCTTGGGTTGGATGAAGATGTTGGAGCCAGGACGGATCGGTGATACCTGGATGGTGAAGACAAGGTAGGAAGATCTTCAGGGGCTTAGTGTTAGGTTTCTTTAAGGGGGGTTTGGGTTAGATTAGGGGTATGTGGGTGGTGGGTTGTAATGTTGGGGGGGGGGTATGGTATGTTTTTTTTTACAGGCAAAAGAGCTGAAATTCTTGGGGCATGCCCCGCAAAGGGCCCTGTTCAGGGCTGGTAAGGTAAAAGAGCTTGTAAATTTTTTAATTTAGAATAGGGTATGGAATTTTTTATTTTGGGGGGCTTTGTTATTTTATTAGGGGGCTTAGAGTAGGTGTAATTAGTTTAAAATTGTTGTAATATTTTTCTTATGTTTGTAAATATTTTTTTATTTTTTGTAACTTAGTTCTTTTTTATTTTTTGTACTTTAGCTAGTTTATTTAATTGTATTTATTTGTAGGAATTGTGTTTAATTAATTTATTGATAGTGTAGTGTTAGGTTAATTGTAGGTAATTGTAGGTAGTTTATTTAATTAATGTATTGATAGGGTAGTGTTAGGTTTAATTATATCTTAGGTTAGGATTTATTTTACAGGTAAATTTGTTATTATTTTAACTAGGTAACTATTAAATAGTTCTTAACTATTTAATAGCTATTGTACCTGGTTAAAATAAATACAAAGTTGCCTGTAAAATGAATATTAATCCTAAAATAGCTATAATATAATTATAATTTATATTGTAGCTATATTAGGATTTATTTTACAGGTAAGTATTTAGATTTAAATAGGAATAATTTATTTAATAAGAGTTAATTTATTTCGTTAGATGTAAATTATATTTAAGTTAGGGGGGTGTTAGTGTTAGGGTTAGACTTAGCTTTAGGGGTTAATCCATTTATTATAGTAGCGATGAGCTCCGGTCGTCAGATTAGGGGTTAATAAGTGTAGGCAGGTGTCGGCGACGTTGAGGGGGGCAGATTAGGGGTTAATAAATATAATATAGGGGTCGGCGGTGTTAGGGGCAGCAGATTAGGGGTACATAGGGATAACGTAGGTAGCGGCGCTTTGCGGTCGGAAGATTAGGGGTTAATTATTTTAAGTAGCTGGCGGCGACGTTGTGGGGGGCAGGTTAGGGGTTAATAAATGTAATACAGGGGTCGGCGGGGTTAGGGGCAGCAGATTAGGGGTACATAAGTATAACGTAGGTGGCGGTCGGCAGATTAGGGGTTAAAATATTTTAATCGATTGGCGGCAATGTGGGGGAAGCTCGGTTTAGGGGTAGATAGGTAGTTTATGGGTGTTAGTGTACTTTAGGGTACAGTAGTTAAGAGCTTTATGAACCGGCGTTAGCCAGAAAGCTCTTAACTCCTGCTATTTTCAGGCGGCTGGAGTTTTGTCGTTAGAGCTCTAACGCTCACTTCAGAAACGACTCTAAATACCGGCGTTAGGAAGATCCCATTGAAAAGATAGGATACGCAAATGGCGTAGGGGGATCTGCGGTATGGAAAAGTCGCGGCTGAAAAGTGAGCGTTAGACCCTTTAATCACTGACTCCAAATACCAGCGGGCGGCCAAAACCAGCGTTAGGAGCCTCTAACGCTGGTTTTGACGGCTACCGCCGAACTCCAAATCTAGGCCTATGTGAGTGCATATAATTGTAATAATTTAGAAGAAAAATAGAAGAGAATTAACTTGCTGAGTAATGTTGCCTTTGGATCATAACCTGCTAAGTCATGTTGTGAGTAGAAGATTTTTTTGATGAGTCACTGGACAAAATGTTGAGGCAATGGGTCACTAGATCACAAATTACATATCAAGCACTTCCTGCATTGCTGCTGTCAGAATACACATATCGTATATTTGAAGAGAATATTTTTGTTATAAAATTAAAGGGACCTTAAACCCAATTTTTTTCTTTCATGATTCAAATAGAGAATACCTTTTTTTTTATTTATTTTTTTAAATATAATTTTTATTGAGGTTTTCAACAGTACCCACATAAAAAGAAAAGATGCAACAATAAACCACAATCTGGTACATACACAATAGATAAATAGGAGCATATTACAATTATTCATAGTAACAATGTCTGCTGTTTATGCTAAAAAAAAATAAAAAAAGGAAGAGTTTCTTAGAGAATACCATTTTAAACAACTTTCTAATTTACTTATATTATATAATTTGCTTCATTCTCTTGATATTCTTTCCTGAAAAGCATATCTAGATAGGCTTAGTAGCTTCTGATTGGTGGCTGCACATAGATGCCTCCTGTGATTGGCTTGCCCGTGTGCATTGCTATTTCTTTAACAAAGGATATCTAAAGAATGAAGCAAATTAGATAATAGAAGTAAATTGGAATGTTGTTTAAAATTGTATTATCTGTCTGAATTATGAAAGGAACATTTTGGGTTTAATGTCCCTTTAACTTGCAGAAAATATGTACGAGTCAGCGTTTAAACTATTAAAGGGAAACAAACTTTCCAATTTGAATTCAGTTTTACAGTTTATCCATTCACTGTCTGTTACTGAGTGCATTAATAGTTTAAAATCCATAGGGAAGATCTGATCAATTCTTGTACAAATGTTACAAAGATATCCCTATGCCCTGTAATTACATAATACCTGTATTTATTTATTAAACCACATATCATATATTTCTTAGGAAAAGCATAATAAATATTGAACTTCAATGCAGCAACATTTTGCAGTAAACCCCTAAATGTAGGCTTACCAGAAGTCCCAGTTTGACTGGGATTGTCCCTGTTTGGAGGCGCTGTCCCAGTGTCCCACCTGATTGTTCATTCTGTCCCAGTTTGCCAGGTGTCTTGTATTTGACTGGACAGTCCGGTATTTCTGTTTGCTGTCCGGTAAATTACTTTTTTTTTTTAAAACGGACAGTTTTGGGTCCATTCTGTCCATGTGCCTTACTGACTGCCTGACAAACTTCGTTTACAGTCAGTGGCACTGTGAAGCTAAGTAGTGCAGCACTGAATAGCACAGAAGTGAGTAACGTCAGTCACATGATGTGCGGCAAGCGTGAGGGTAGGCAGCATGTGAGGTACACAGCACTATGGGACATGCAGTTGCCATGTTAGCAAGACGCTAACAGTCCACCCGGGTGACACATTAATTCCAACAGTGCCAGTGACTAGTGCAGTATTTTCCTGGCACACATGGCTTTACGGTCACATAATGAGCATCAGGCTGCAAGCCAAAGGCTACTACTGGTCACTGAGCAGGCATTGCTATAGCAGCAGCTACATGCGCTCAGTAGCAGACACTGTGTAAATCGCTATATATGTAACGTTATTTATCCTGTGTGTACAGTACACGAGTGTGTTATGTTTACAATAAAGCTATGTGAACATTAGAAAACATTTCCACTGTATGCTTAGTCATTTCCATAGCAACAGTGACAGTTATTTTAAAATGAATATTTTTTCTGGCTACTTTGAAATTGACATCACAATCTGGGCTGCATCTAGGCACTCTGCTGAATAGTATTGTTGCATCAAACTAGTGAGCCTTTTGTGATTGGATGCCATATACAGTCCAGATAATGGTGTCATCAGTGGGCTGAGCTTGGCAGCCATTTCAAAGTGGCCAGAAACAATATTCATTTTAAATTAACTTTTTTACCATTCTTGCTGCATGATATAGAAAAAGCTGCAGGAGGCTATTTGCAGCTTTATCTAAGGTAAGACTTTAAGATGACCAAGGTGTAGACTGTCCCTTTAACATTTACTGTATGGTATTATGTAAATTAAGATTTGCAGCAGGTTTTTAACCCCAATTTGAATGCAAACTATGTATACAAGTTTTTATGCACAATATGATTACAGTTTTTACAACATACAGTCAATGTGCTTTTGAAATCCTTAGTTCATTGAGCACTATCCTGAATGCATGTACAGTATATCACCATTACAGAATGATCTAAAGCTCTGCCAAGATTATCTAAGAAGTCTCACCAGGACTGCAAGGTCTTTTAGAAAGGCAAATTTTAGCATGATTGTGGTTTATCTCACTACGCTGGGTTCTGGGTGTGAAGGAGTGATACCAATATTACAATTTAAAGCTAAAGAAAAAGTGCCTAAAGATTTAGCGTGATTTCCCTGCATGCCGGCGAGTTTTTGATCATGCAGCCTTAGGCAAAATATACAGCTCACAGTGTAAAATGTGCTTTTAGATCAAGTAATGTCAAATCACTGATGGATCTTTTTAGATCATGTAATATCACATCACTGATGGATCTTTTTAGATCATGTAATGTCACATCACTGATGGATCTTTTTAGATCATGTAATATCACATCACTGATGGATCTTTTTAGATCATGTAATATCACATCACTGATGGATCTTTTTAGATCATGTAATGTCACATCACTGATGGATCTTTTTAGATCATGTAATATCACATCACTGATGGATCTTTTTAGATCAAGTAATGTCACATCACTGATGGATCTTTTTAGATCAAGTAATGTCACATCACTGATGGATCTTTTTAGATCATGTAATATCACATCACTGATGGATCTTTTTAGATCATGTAATGTCACATCACTGATGGATCTTTTTAGATCAAGTAATGTCACATCACTGATGGATCTTTTTAGATCATGTAATGTCACATCACCGATGGATCTTTTTAGATCATGTAATATCACATCACTGATGGATCTTTTTAGATCATGTAATATCACATCACTGATGGATCTTTTTAGATCAAGTAATGTCACATCACTGATGGATCTTTTTAGATCAAGTAATGTCACATCACTGATGGATCTTTTTAGATCAAGTAATGTCACATCACTGATGGATCTTTTTAGATCAAGTAATGTCACATCACTGGTGGATCTTTTTAGATCATGTAATGTCACATCACTGATGGATCTTTTTAGATCATGTAATGTCACATCACTGATGGATCTTTTTAGATCAAGTAATGTCACATCACTGATGGATCTTTTTAGATCATGTAATGTCACATCACCGATGGATCTTTTTAGATCATGTAATGTCACATCACTGATGGATCTTTTTAGATCATGTAATATCACATCACCGATGGATCTTTTTAGATCATGTAATATCACATCACTGATGGATCTTTTTAGATCATGTAATGTCACATCACCGATGGATCTTTTTAGATCATGTAATATCACATCACTGATGGATCTTTTTAGAACATGTCGATGAAGTGGAGCGTTTTAGGTCATCGGCCCTTGTTTGCAGCTGTAAGACTAGAAAAGGGGAGATTTATAGGATGTAACCAAAAGAGCAGGTTTTGAGCAGGGCAAGGGGAAAGCACAATGTGGATAAAATGACGGAAGTACAGCATACAATTTTAATGTGCTTACTTGAAGTCATACTGATCTCAGAGTGTAACTACTGAGTAGTAAGTAAGCTCTTGTGCATTAAACGGATTATAAATCTCTCATAAAAGTCTTATAAACAAAACATATAATCAATTTAGCATTATAAGATAAATAAAAAAGAACTTACTTTTTTCACAAAATGAAGTTTGCTTTTGCTAAAAATTAAATCATTTTATTTGCAGTGTGACTAACTAAGGCAGCTAAAATAATGGGCTGTTCCAACCGCAATATATGTGTCCAGTCATCTTGGGCAATTATGAATATTATAATCGGCCATTGCCGCACTCAAGCGCATGAGCAGTAGTGTAAGAAGATGATAGCATGCGCACCGGATCCCTGATGAATTTCCTTCCAGCTCTTACTACTGGCTTTGCTCACGAGTACTTCCAATTAGCCATCTACTGTGATCAGGCATCGCTTCCGTTCAATAGCACAGCGCTGTGTAAGAATTTTTGGATGCAATCTGTCACAGTTTGATTTGTTGACATATATAAGAGACCATAATATAGCACATTTACTTTTATGCGTATCATTATTGAGAAGACAGCTATTAGATTGCTAAACAATGCTTTAGTAAATAATAATTGCTTTTTAAAAAGAATATATATATATATATATATATATATATATATATATATCCTTTATTTATCATACCCAAATACAACCATAAAGGAAAAACAAGAAGCAGGAAAACAAAGTAACATACTTTTGTAGATAACATACAAGTTATGTAAAATAACAAACAGCGGAATCTAAAATATATGAAGATCTACACAGTATTCTTTTTCTTAATCATGACAATTCAAAATTGCAGAGCTCTTTTAAATTATTCATATCCCCCCCACCCACAAAAAATAAAGAAAATAATTAAAAATAATAATAAAAAAAAAAGAAATAAAATGTTTTTCCCCCCTTTTCTTTCACTCCTTCCCCCTCCCCCATTACTCCCATATACCTAGATTTAGGAGAAGTCCCCTCTTAATGTTGTCTCTTAAAAATAAATAGAATGTCGGAACGGATAGGTTATCATCTTTTGAATTCATATTGAATATGATTTTATCAAATCCTCCCATTTTTTTAAAACATTTTTTCATTTCATTCTCCTTACTTAAATCTACTTCACACTGTTCCAGAACCAACTCGCTGTACATTCTTTTCACAACTTCAGCTATAGTGGGACTTTTTATAGAAATCCATTTTTTAGGATTAAATTCCTCCCTAATAAGATGGAAACATGTACAAGGTCTTTATTCTTATATCTATTTTGTTTTGGGAGAAGAAACATCACGTTTGCGAGTTGTAAATTATAATTTTCATGGAGAATATTTGATAACCAATAATTAATCTTCCTCCAGAATAATACCTTCCTCCAGATAATATATTTATCACTGACATCTACTCTCCATCTATGAAGAAAGGAGGGTGTAAAATAAATCTGATGTATTATATTTAAGTGTGCCTCTCTAAAATTATTAGCTCGTAAAGCTCTCCTGGCGCTTGTTATACTATTTTTAATAGTTTCTTCTACTAGACGCATACCCTTCAAACGCCATTTAAGAAGCAGATTCTTAGTCATTAATTTACCTTCTGTCCCCAAGAGACAATTGTACTATTTATTTATAGAGTAATTCCCTGATCTACATAAACTCACGCATGATTCTATTTGGTTTCAGTTCCAGTCTCCTTTGTATTCATTCCTGATTTTAGTTAACCAATGTCTAAATTGTAGGTATGCGAAAAAGTCTTTCTGTGGTATATTATACTCTTTCCTTAGTTCTTCAAATAACTTTATTGTCTCAGTTCCTCCTATATAATCTACTGCTTGTGCAGCATATATCAAACCTGATCTTCTCCATCTGTAAAATACTTCAGACCTTAAACTTTCTGAAAATAGTGGGTTTTCCGTAATTTCGAGATAGTTAGTTAGATTTATTAAATACTAAATCAGTTTTTTTACATAATAATTGCCAGGCTCTTATAATTGTATACATGACTTTTAACTTTTTACATTCCTTAGGGATTAATTTTGAATCAACATGTAAAAGTGCTTTTAGCGAATATGGACTGACAATTGCTTACTCCAATTCCCTAGAGCTTTTTTTTCAGTTCCATACTTAAAAAGTCCCCCTTGAGGAAACCGGCGCATTGCGCATGCATTAAACAAGGGAACATGCAGGATAGACTTAATTCATTCAGTGGAAGCTGGAGTGACGTCAGGAAAGGAGGGGTCAGGAGGCCATTTCAAAACGGCCAGAGGAATACTAGTAAGTCTTTTTACTTGTAAAATATATTTACATCAAAATTGGGCTACAGTTTGCTGTACAAATCATTAAAAACATTATCTGAATAAGTTATAATAATTTTTGGGTTGACTGTCCCTTTAATATCTATGAAATGCATTGGCTCAAACGGAGCCTGCTGCAAAACTTTAAGAACAAGATTAAGGCTCCAAGGAGGAGCAACAGGTTTAAACACAGGCCTGATTCTGACCAGGGACTGACAAAAAGATTGAACTACTGGCACAAAATAGATAATGCAGAAATCTAGGAATCCTGACCCTACTCCAAGAGTAGCCCTTAGATTCACACCAATAAAGGTATTTACGCCATACCTTATGGTAAATGTTTCGAGTAACAGGCTTGCGAGTCTGGATCATGGTCTCAATGACGACTCAGAAAATCCACACTTAGACAGAACTAAGCGTTCAATCTCCAAGCAGTCAGCTTCAGAGAAATGAGTTTTGGATGGAGGAATGGACCCTGAGTTAGAAGGTCCTTCCTCAGAGGCAACCTCCAATGCGGCCGAGATGACATCTTCACTAGGTCTGCATACCAGATCCTGCGAGGCCATGTAGGAGCTATTAGAATTACAGATGCTCTCTCTTGTTTGATACGAGCAATAACTCGTGGAATGAGCGCAAATGGAGGAAACAGGTATGCTAGACCGAAATCTCAAGGAACCGCCAGAGAATCTATCAGAGTGGCCTGAAGATCTCTTGACCTTGAACCGTACCTTGGAAGCTTGGCGTTCTGCCGAGACGCCATCAGATCCAACTCCGGCACCCCCCATTTGAGGGTTAACCTGGAGAACACCTCCAGATGGAGAGCCCACTCCCCGGGATGAAATGTCTGTCTGCTCAGGACATCCGCTTCCCAGTTGTCCACTCCAGGAATGTGGATGGCAGATAGACAACAATTGTGAGCTTCCGCCCACTGAATAATCCGTGCCATCTCCTTCATGGCTAAGGAACTCCAAGTTCTTCCCTGATGTAAACCACTGAGGTGATGTTGTCCGACTGAAACCTGATAAACCGGGCTAAAGACAATTGAGGCCAAGCCATCAGAGCATTGTAAATCACTCTCAACTCTAAGGTGTTTATGGGAAAAGCAGACTTCTCCCGAGTCCATAGTCCCTGTGCCTTTAACGAGTCCCAGACTGCTCCCCAGCCTAGCAGGCTGGCGTCCGTGGTCACATTCACCCAGGAAGGTCTCCGGAAGCATGTGCCCATAGATAGATGGTCCTGAAAAAGCCACCACGGGAGAGAGTCTCTTGTCGACTGGTCTAGATCTATCCTGTGAGACAGATCTGAATGGTCTCCATTCCATTGTCTGAGCATGCATAATTGCAGAGCTCTCAAATGGAATCGAGCAAAGGAAATAATGTCCATGGAAGCGACCATCAGACCAATTACCTCTATAAATTGAGCCACTTATGGCGAACAGTAGACTGAAGAGAGAGGCAAGAGGAGAGAACTTTGGATTTTCTGACCTCCGTCAGAAAAATTTTCATAGATAGGGAATCTATTATGGCCCTAAGAAAACCACCCTTGTAACTGGAACAAGGGAACTCTTTTCCAGATTCACTTTCCAACTGTGGGAACGTAGAAAAGACAACAAGATCTCTGTATGAGGTTTGCTTGTTGAAAAGATGGCACCTGAACCAGGTATGGCGCCACTGCAATTCCCCGAGACCTGATCACTCCCAAGAGAGTCCCCAGAACCTTTGAGAAAATTCTGGGAGCTGTCCAAACGGAAGAGCCACAAACTGAAAGTGTTTATCTAGAAAGGCAAATCTCAGGAATTTGTGATGATCCCTGTGAATGGGAACATGAACTGACCCTCTTGGATCAAAGGAAGAATGGAAAGAATGGTTTCCATTTTGAAGGATGGTACCCCGAGAAACTTGTTGAGGCACTTTAGGTCTAAAATGGGTTGAAAAGTTCACTCTTTTTTAGGAACCACTAACAGATTTGAATAGAATCATAGACCCTGTTCCCTTAGTGGAACTGGAACAATCACTCCCAGGGAGGAAAGGTCCTGAACGCAGTTCAAGAATGCCTCTCTTTTTACCTGGTCTGCAGATAATCTTGAGAGGTGGAATCTGCCCCTGGGAGGGAACATTTTGAATTCTATTTTGTAACTCTGAGATACTATGTCCACAACCCAAGGATCTGGGACATCTCGTCTCCACGCTTGACAAAATAGGGAAAGTCTGCCCCCCACTTGATCCGATCCCGGACCGGGGGACCGACCCTTCATGCTGACTTAGACTCAGCTGAGGCTTTCTTTTATTGCTTCTCCTTATTCCAAGACTGATTGGGCTTCCAAAAAGACTTGGACTGCTCCTACTTGGAAGAGGCAGAGGAAGACTTTTGACCTTTAAAGGTACGAAAGGCATGAAAATTACTTTGATATCCTTTGAGTCTGTTCTTCTTGTCTAACGGTAGAAAAGACCCTTTTCCACCCGTAATATCAGAAATTATTTCTGCCAGACCAGGTCTGAACAAGGTCTTACCCTTGTAAGGAAGCACCAGAAGCTTGGACCTAGAGGAAACATCAGCTGACCAAGATTTTAGCCACAATGCCCTACGGGCTAGGACAGAGAAGCCAGACATCTTGGCTCCCAGTCTAATAACTTGCATGTTAGCATCAGAAATAAAGGAATTGGTTAATTTGAGAGCCTTAATCCTATCTTGTATCTCCTCCAATGGAGTCTCTACTAAAATTGATTCAGACAAGGCGTCGCACCAATAAGATGCCACACTTGCTAATGTGGCAATACAAACTGCAGGTTGCCATTGAAGACATTGATGAACATACATCTTCTTCAAATAATCTTCCAGCTTTTTGTCCATGGGATCCTTAGAGGAGCAGCTATCCTCTATAGGGATCGTAGTTCTCTTAGCCAGAGTAGAAATAGCCCCTTCTACTTTAGGCACCGTGCGCCAAGAATCTTTAATGGAGTCAGCAACAGGAAACAACTTTTTAAATACAGGAGTCGGGGAGAAAGGAATCCCTAGCTTCTCCTATTCCTATGAAATAATCTCAGTCACACGGTCTGGGACAGGAAAAACTTCCACAGAGGAAGGAACATCATAGTATTTATTAAGTTTACTAGACTTCTTAGGGTTGACAACGACAGAAGTATCGGAGTCTTCCAAAGTAGCCAATACCTCCGTTAACAGTACACAAAGGTGTTCAAGCTTAAATCTGAAATTTACTTTTTCAGTATCAGATGAAGGAATAATACTATCTAAATCTGAGATTTCACCCTCAGAGGCTACCGACCTATCCTCCTCATCAGACTTATGAGGAAGGGCAACCTGTGTAGCAATAGGTGGAACAGAAACCTTACTATCTGAATGTCTAATTTTCCTCTTACGTTTTCCCAGCATAGGAAAACCAGATAATGCCACAGATACCGCAGAAGATACCTGTGCAGCAAAAACTGCAGGCAAATAAACTCCTCCAGGAGGCTGAAAGGAACTGCAGGGCACTGTATGTGATGCCATAGAGGCTTAGGACATTTGAGGAGAAAGCTGTGGCATTGCCTGAACAGCATCATCCTGAGAGACATGGGGCTCGGAGGACAACAATTTATCTTTAAATTGAAGTGTTCTAGCTAAGCATGCAGCACAGAATTGCATAGGCAAAACAATCTGTACCTCAAGGCATAACAAGCATTTGTCAAAAGACACAGAGTCTTGGTCCATGTCCATAATACTAAATAAAAAATTCCCCAAATTGTAGAATTTTTTTAAATACACTGTCACTTTAAGAATTTTTAATACCACAGCCACTTAACCTTATGCAAAGATTATTTAAAATAATAAACCAATCAGGCCCCCTACACCTCAGACAGACTAAGGTGCCTTACCGTAACACGTATACACAATTTGGCTGCCAGAAGTCTCTAAAACGATTATATAGTAGATCAACACTGAAGAGACTGAAATTTAATTACGCCGCTCCGTTCCGAGAATATCTGACAGCAGAGAGAAGTAACATGACCGGCAGAGAGAGGAAACTATGCAGCAAAGGCGCGCTTTTCCCTCTGCCTACAACACCGGAGCTTAATTTACACAAACGCTCAAGCAGCCTGTCAGTTAGCCTGTTCTAGCTAAGCAAGCAAAGAAAACCAACTGCCAAATTTTATGTTTATATATAATAAATCCCTGTATAAAAAATAAGCCACACACATACTAATAAAGTATTTCAACAAAATTAGCCTAAAGAGGAAAAACGTCCCAATAAAGGGAAAATTAACCCCTAGTCTCAACATACACAATGTGCCTGCCTACTGTCAAAGAAAATCCTGTATAAAGGATTTTAAAAAGTCCACATCTACTGCATATGACATAGTCTTCTGAAGTGCAAGTCTCCAAGACGTAGAAGACAAAAGCACTTACCTGCAGACTAGCTGTCCAGCAGGAAGACATACTCCTTACAGAGACCTGTAGAAAAAGAAAGAACAGAGTAACCATTTCTGGCTTTCTGTACCATGGGCAGCAACGGGTTAGGAAACAAAGCAAGGACTACCTCACAACTTCCTAACTGCTTAAAAGCCACCACTCTACTGAAGAGATTGATGTGGACTAAACTCAAATCCTTGCTGGCAGGGAAAAAGGAATTAATTTCTTCAGAACCAAACCAAACTTCACCTCCTCCATTGACAGAGGCAAAGAGAATGACTGGGGATTATGGGTAGGGGAGTGACACTTAACAGCTTTACTGTGGTGCTCTTTGCCTACTCCTGCTGGCCAGGAGTGATATTCCCACTAGTAATTGAAAAACGTTGTGGACTCTCCATATCTTAGGAAAGAAAAAAAGCCTCTACTCTCATCCAAAAACAAACTCAAGCATCTTTAGTTTGCCAGACACTACTGGAACATCAAATGGGATCAGGTTTTGTTGTCAGATGAAACCAAAATAGAGCATTTGGCAATAAACACCCGAGGTAGGTTTGGAGCACACAGAGAGGTAGCCATAGGATAAAGTACCTTATGCCCAAGGTTAAATATGGTGGTGGTTCTTTAATGTTTTGGGGCTGTTTTTCTGCCAGAGGACCTGGACATTTTGTTAGGATACATGGCATCATAGACTCTATCAAACATCTACAGATATTAAATGAACATCTGACTGCCTCAGCCAGAAGGCTTAAAATAAGCCATGGTTGGATCTTCCAGGACAATGATCCAAAACATACATCAAAATCAACACAAAAATGGTTTACTGACCACAAAATCAAGGTCCTGCCATGACCATCCCAGTCCCCTGACTTTAACCCCATAGAAAACTTGTGGGTTAACTGAAGAGGGGAGTCCACCAGTGTCGACCTCAAAATATGAAGGATCTGGAGAGATTCTGTATGGAGGAATGGTCTCAGATACCTTGCCCTGTATTCTCCAACCTCAGCAGGCATTATAGGAGAAGATTCAGAGCTGCAAAGGGAGGTAGCACAAAGTATTGACTAAAAGTGCCAATAATTGTGCCACACATATATTTAACTTTTTTTTATAAACCTGTATTGTGTATATACTGTGTATATATATATATATGTGTGTGTGTGTCTATATATGTGTCTATATATGTATTTATTTATATGTGTATATATGTATTTACAGACATATATACACATATAAACATATAAATACATATGTAGACATATATAGAAGTGCATTGGAGCCCTTTGCGGTTAAGTAGATGAAAACATGTAAAAACATTTATGCAATATTCATTTTTAATAAAGTGTTATACTGCATATTTACTGTAAATATTTCACAGTACAATGTCATGTACATAGCAGAATATGTTCTAACTTTTTCTATAGATATTCATACATATATATATATATATATATATATATATATATATATATGTGTGTATATATCTATACATATATATATATATATATATATATATATATATATGTATAGATATATAATGTACCCAAAAATCATATATATGTAGAAATATTTACGCGAGAGTGGGGTGTTAATTATTTTTTCCACTTTTTGTCTTCATTGACTTCTTTGGGGGAATACATGAAGATACACTATAAATTACTTTTCAATGTAGCACTGAAATTCAAATTCCCCGGTTTGAACTGTTCTTCAATCAGCTCTCTAGCTACAAAAATAAAGCTGTATGGCTAGAGTGCTTATTGTAGAACAGTTGAAACCATTAGCTCACAAATAAAAAAAATTAAGCGGCCGGAGCGCAGGGTATTTAAATTTCAGCGCTAAATTAAGAAGTAAGTTAAAACGCATCTTCATTACAACTGATGGATTAAACTCCATCTTAAATATTGCTATCATTATGGATCTGTTTATACAATCGGGAAAGTTTACCATCACTTTAACTGTTGAGCCATTTCCACTTCCTGTGCTGAGTTAATTTGGGTATTTAGGTGCTGCTCACATCTAATCCCCACTGTAGTCATTTTTAGTGAGAAACCAATGCAGATTAATATTTTATCTAGATATCATGACAAATGAGAACTCTGCAACAAAATGTGTATTCAAAATGTATATTTTCTTAAAATTGTAATAAACAAGGCTGTAACAAATTGTGTGTGTGTGTTTTTTTTCTAAACTCTGTTGTAAAAAGAAAAAGGGTTTATCAACATATAAAAAAGGCCCTTTGGGTGTAATTTTTTTATCTGCACATAGGGGCTCCCATGAGCCTCCACTCATATAGGTGCACAATTAATCAAGCCAGGTGATCAATATTACCACTGTTATTACCTTGCTATTCAGAGCTATATATGAGCATGTTAGGTTTTTTTTAGTGAGCTTCTGGGCTTTAAATTTAAGGGTCTTGGGGGTCTCTAGGCCGTTTTGATTCACTTTTAAAGGCCCATATAGACTATCTGCCTACAAAATGTGTATTTTTTTATTTTAATTTATTAAAAAAATGTGTTTTTACTTTACTCCCCTAAGTTATCCACTGTTTAAAAGAACAGGCTTTCTTCTGTTAAGTGTGATCAGTCCACGGGTCATCATTACTTCTGGGATATTACTCCTCCCCAACAGGAAGTGCAAGAGGATTCACCCAGCAGAGCTGCATATAGCTCCTCCCCTCTACGTCACTCCCAGTCATTCTCTTGCACCCAACGACTAGATAGGATGTGTGAGAGGACTATGGTGATTTTATTTAGTTTTATTTCTTCAATCAAGAGTTTGTTATTTTTTAATAGCACCGGAGTGTGTTATTCCTTCTCTGGTAGAATTTGAAGAAGAATCTACCAGAGTTTTTACTATGATTTTAGCCGGAGTAGTTAAGATCATATTGCTGTTTCTCGGCCATCTGAGGAGAGGTAAACTTCAGATCAGGGGACAGCGGGCAGATTAATCTGCAAAGAGGTATGTAGCAGCTTTTATTTTCTGACAATGGAATTGATGAAAAAATCCTGCCATACCGATATAATATCATGTATGTATATTTTACATTTGAGTATTCTGGGGAATGGTACTTCACTGGAATTACACTGTGTATATAAGACTTTAGCCTATTTGCAAGCAACAGGCTTTTTAATAACTCTTAATTTATGTTAAACGTTTTTGCTGGAATGTAAAATCGTTTTCATTTTCTGAGGTACTGGGTGAATAAAATGTTTGGGCACTATTTTTCCACTTGGCAGTTGCTTGATCTAATTATGACAGTTTACTGATCTCTCTCACTGTTGTGTGTGAGGGGGAGGGGCCTTTTTTTGGCGCTTTTGCTACGCATCAAAAATTTCAGTCAGAAACTCATTGTTTTTTCCTGCATGTTCCGGTTCATCTCTACAGAACTCAGGGGTCTTCAAAGCTTGTTTGAGGGAAGTAATCTTCACAACAGAGCTGTGAGATTGTAGTTGACTGTGATAAAAAACGTTTATTCTTTAACTTTTTTATGCCATCAGGGTTAGTTATTCTTTGCTAATGGGAACAAGCCTTTGCTAAAATTGTGTTTTGTTTTACAAAGTTTGATGCTGTAACCTTTTCAGTTTATTGATTTCAACTGTCATATATCTTTCTGTGCTTCTTAGGCACAGTACGTGTTTCATTGTATTTTACTTGAATAATATTTCCAAGTTGCAAGTTTAGTTGCTAGTGTGTTAAACATGTCTGATTCAGAGGATGAGACCTGTACTATTTGTACTAACGCCAAAGTGGAGCCCAATAGAAATTTATGTACTAACTGTATTGATGCTACTTTAAATAAAAGTCAATCTGTACAAATTGAACAAATTTCACCAAACAACGAGGGGAGAGTTATGCCGACTAACTCGCCTCACATGACAGTACCTACATCTCCCGCTCGGGAGGTGCGCGATATTGTGGCGCCCAGTACATCTGGGCGGCCATTAAAAATAACATTACAAGATATGGCTACTGTTATGACTGAGGTTTTGGCTAAATTACCAGAGCTAAGAGGCAAGCGTGATCACTCTGGGGTGAGAACAGAGTGTGCTGATAATGCTAGGGCCATGTCAGATACTGCGTCACAACTTGCAGAACATGAGGACGGAGAGCTTCATTCTGCGGCTGACGGTTCTGATCCAAACAGATTGGATTCAGATATTTCAAATTTTAAATTTAAGCTGGAAAACCTCCATGTATTACTAGGGGAGGTGTTAGCGGCTCTGAATGATTGTAACACAGTTGCAATACCAGAGAAGATGTGTAGGTTGGATAAATATTTTGCTGTACCAACAAGTACTGACGTTTTTCCTATACCTAAGAGACTAATTGAAATTATTACTAAGGAGTGGGATAGGCCCGGTGTGCCGTTCTCACCCCCTCCGATATTTAGAAAGATGTTTCCAATAGACACCACCACACGGGACTTATGGCAATCGGTCCCTAAGGTGGAGGGAGCAGTTTCTACTTTAGCTAAGCGTACCACTATCCCGGTGGAGGATAGCTGTGCCTTTTCAGATCCAATGGATAAAAAGTTAGAGGGTTACCTTAAGAAAATGTTTGTTCAACAAGGTTTTATATTGCAACCCCTTGCATGCATTGCGCCGATCACGGCTGCAGCGGCATTCTGGATTGAGTCTCTGGAAGAGAACCTTAGTTCAGCTACTCTGGACGACATTACGGACAGGCTTAGAATCCTTAAGCTAGCTAATTCATTCATTTCGGAAGCCTTAGTACATTTAACTAAACTTACGGCTAAGAATTCCGGATTCGCCATTTAGGCGCGCAGAGCACTGTGGCTAAAATCCTGGTCAGCTGATGTAACTTCTAAGTCCAAATTACTTAATATACCTTTCAAAGGGCAGACCTTATTTGGGCCCGGTTTGAAAGAAACTATCGCTGACATTACAGGAGGTAAGGGCCACGCCCTGCCTCAAGACAGAGCCAAACCTAAGGCTAGACAGTCTAATTTTCTTTCCTTTCGGAATTTCAAAGCAGGAGCAGCATCAACTTCCACTGCCCCAAAACAAGAAGGATCTGTTGCTCGCTACAGACAAAGCTGGAGACCTAATCAGTCTTGGAACAAGGGCAAGCAGGCCAGGAAACCTGCTGCTGCCCCTAAAACAGCATGAATTGAGGGCCCCCGATCCGGGATCGGATCTAGTGGGGGGCAGACTTTCTCTCTTCGCCCAGGCTTGGGCAAGAGATGTCCAGGACCCCTGGGCGCTAGAGATAATATCTCAGGGATACCTTCTGGACTTCAAATACTCTCCTCCAAGAGAGAGATTTCATCTGTCAAGGTTGTCAACAAACCAAACAAAGAAAGAGGCGTTTCTACGCTGCGTACAAGAACTTTTGTTAATGGGAGTAATCCATCCAGTTTCACGGTCGGAACAGGGACAAGGGTTTTACTCAAATCTGTTTGTGGTTCCCAAAAAAGAGGGAACTTTCAGACCAATCCTGGATTTAAAGATCCTAAACAAATTCCTAAGAGTTCCATCATTCAAAATGGAGACTATTCGGACAATTTTACCCATGATCCAAAAGGGTCAGTACATGACCACAGTGGATTTAAAGGATGCTTACCTTCACATACCGATTCACAAAGATCATTACCGGTATCTAAGGTTTACCTTCCTAGACAGGCATTACCAGTTTGTAGCTCTTCCATTCGGATTGGCTACAGCTCCAAGAATCTTCACAAAGGTTCTGGGTGCTCTTCTGGCGGTACTAAGACCACGGGGAATCTCGGTAGCTCCGTACCTAGACGACATTCTGATACAAGCTTCAAGCTTTCAAACTGCCAAGTCTCATACAGAGTTAGTACTGGCTTTTCTAAGGTCACATGGATGGAAGGTGAACGAAAAGAAAAGTTCACTCGTTCCACTCACAAGAGTTCCCTTCCTGGGAACTCTTATAGATTCTGTAGAAATGAAGATTTACCTGACAGAGGACAGGTTAACAAGACTTCAAAGTGCTTGCCGCACCCTTCATTCCATTCAACACCCGTCAGTGGCTCAATGCATGGAGGTAATCGGCTTAATGGTAGCGGCAATGGACATAGTGCCCTTTGCTCGCTTACACCTCAGACCACTGCAACTGTGCATGCTAAGTCAGTGGAATGGGGATTACTCAGACTTGTCCCCTTCTCTGAATCTGGATCAAGAGACCAGAAATTCTCTTCTATGGTGGCTTTCTCGGCCACATCTGTCCAGGGGGATGCCATTCAGCAGACCAGACTGGACAATTGTAACAACAGACGCCAGCCTTCTAGGTTGGGGTGCCGTCTGGAATTCTCTGAAGGCTCAGGGACAATGGAGTCAGGAGGAGAGTCTCCTGCCAATAAACATTCTGGAATTGAGAGCAGTTCTCAATGCCCTCCTGGCTTGGCCCCAGTTGACAACTCGGGGGTTCATCAGGTTTCAGTCGGACAACATCACGACTGTAGCTTACATCAACCATCAGGGAGGGACAAGAAGCTCCCTAGCAATGATGGAAGTATCAAAGATAATTCGCTGGGTAGAGTCTCACTCTTGCCACCTGTCAGCAATCCACATCCCGGGAGTGGAGAACTGGGAGGCGGATTTCTTAAGTCGTCAGACTTTTCATCCGGGGGAGTGGGAACTTCATCCGGAGGTCTTTGCCCAAATACTTCGACGTTGGGGCAAACCAGAAATAGATCTCATGGAGTCTCGACAGAACGCCAAGCTTCCTCGTTACGGGTCCAGATCCAGGGATCCAGGAGCAGTCCTGATAGATGCCCTGACAGCACCTTGGGACTTCAGGATGGCTTACGTGTTTCCACCCTTCCCGATGCTTCCTCGATTGATTGCCAGAATCAAACAGGAGAGAGCATCAGTGATTCTAATAGCACCTGCATGGCCACGCAGGACTTGGTATGCAGACCTGGTGGACATGTCATCCTGTCCACCTTGGTCTCTACCTCTGAAACAGGACCTTCTGATACAGGGTCCTTTCAAACATCAAAATCTAACTTCTCTGAAGCTGACTGCTTGGAAATTGAACGCTTGATTTTATCAAGACGTGGGTTTTCTGAGTCAGTTATTGATACCTTAATACAGGCTAGGAAGCCTGTTACCAGAAGGATTTACCATAAGATATGGCGTAAATACCTATATTGGTGTGAATCCAAAGGTTACTCTTGGAGTAAGGTTAGGATTCCTAGGATATTGTCTTTTCTACAAGAAGGTTTAGAAAAGGGTTTATCTGCTAGTTCATTAAAGGGACAGATCTCAGCTCTGTCCATTCTGTTACACAAACGTCTGTCAGAAGTTCCAGACGTTCAGGCTTTTTGTCAGGCTTTAGCCAGGATTAAGCCTGTGTTTAAAACTGTTGCTCCACCATGGAGTTTAAACCTTGTTCTTAATGTTTTACAGGGCGTTCCGTTCGAACCCCTTCATTCCATTGATATAAAGTTGTTATCTTGGAAAGTTCTATTTTTAATGGCTATTTCCTCGGCTCGAAGAGTCTCTGAGTTATCAGCCTTACATTGTGATTCTCCTTATTTGATTTTTCATTCGGATAAGGTAGTTCTGCGTACTAAACCTGGGTTCTTACCTAAGGTAGTCACTAACAGGAATATCAATCAAGAGATTGTTGTTCCTTCTTTGTGCCCAAATCCTTCTTCGAAGAAGGAACGTCTACTGCACAATCTGGACGTAGTTCGTGCCCTAAAATTTTACTTACAGGCAACTAAGGAATTTCGACAAACGTCTTCTCTGTTTGTCGTTTACTCTGGTCAGAGGAGAGGTCAAAAGGCTTCTGCTACCTCTCTTTCTTTTTGGCTTCGTAGCATAATTCGTTTAGCTTATGAGACTGCTGGACAGCAGCCTCCTGAAAGAATTGCAGCTCATTCTACTAGAGCTGTGGCTTCCACTTGGGCCTTCAAGAATGAGGCCTCTGTTGAACAGATTTGCAAGGCTGCAACTTGGTCTTCGCTTCATACTTTTTCCAAATTTTACAAATTTGACACTTTTGCTTCCTCGGAGGCTATTTTTGGGAGAAAGGTTCTTCAGGCAGTGGTTCCTTCTGTATAAAGAGCCTGCCTATCCCTCCCGTCATCCGTGTACTTTTGCTTTGGTATTGGTATCCCAGAAGTAATGATGACCCGTGGACTGATCACACTTAACAGAAGAAAACATAATTTATGCTTACCTGATAAGTTCCTTTCTTCTGTAGTGTGATCAGTCCACGGCCCGCCCTGTTTTTTCAGGCAGGTAAATATTTTTTTAAATTATACTCCAGTCACCACTACACCCTTGGCTTCTCCTTTCTCGTTGGTCCTTGGTCGAATGACTGGGAGTGACGTAGAGGGGAGGAGCTATATGCAGCTCTGCTGGGTGAATCCTCTTGCACTTCCTGTTGGGGAGGAGTAATATCCCAGAAGTAATGATGACCCGTGGACTGATCACACTACAGAAGAAAGGAATTTATCAGGTAAGCATAAATTATGTTTTTCTCTTTCAAACGATAGGTCTTGGTAGTTTATAGGGCTTAAGGGATTTGAGATTGAGGTTTTTGAATACTTACCCCCTTCATGCATTTCACTTAAACCTTCTGCAACAACCCGGTGTTCATCTGGGTTTCCTGGTCCTGGTGACGTCACTTGTATCCCCGGATTCTCCAGGTGTTGCCTATCTATCTATATTATTTTTTCCCTCTTACAATAGCCATTGGATATATAATCATATCCAATTGCTATTTTAAGAGAAAAATAATAATTTTACATTTTTATATAGTTGCAGATCCAATACATAAAACCACAGAATGATACCATCACTAAAAGGTACAACTTTCATGCACTAACATGTTTACAATCCAGTTTCAAGATTTTCTGATACTTTATTTATGAGCTAACATCATTGAGAGTAAATTATTAATTGTTGCAGTGTTCTAAATTTCAATGTTACCACATATGGCCCTGTTGCTCAGTTACATCTAACATACATATTTAAGTTCCTTTTCCAGTCATACACATTCTTAACCTGTTGTTTGCACATTTTGAGCCAAAAACAAATTAAGTTGGAAAATCATGTACCACCGTGATATGCTGTCTGTACCTGGCTGTAGCAAGTTTCACTCATCATACATCTCATTTTTGGTACATGACTTT
Organism: Bombina bombina; assembly: GCF_027579735.1. Classification (NCBI taxonomy): domain Eukaryota; kingdom Metazoa; phylum Chordata; class Amphibia; order Anura; family Bombinatoridae; genus Bombina; species Bombina bombina. The sequence continues at coordinate 186,336,041 of NC_069506.1, read as the reverse complement.
AGGATTTATTTATTTTTTAAAAAACAAGCTTTATTTGCAAAATGTAAGGCAGTACAGAGCAAACAAAACATACATACAGAATAAAATCTCAAGAGAGAGAAATTAGCAAGCATCCAAGGTCCATATATATATTAAAAAGTTCCAAACAGGATAAGCACAGTCTTACTATTATCACAACTGCCAGGGTGCACTTAAGTAGTAGCATAGAGAACCAATCGAAACTAAAGGCACTGGCTGGAAAATATAACGTTTATAACAACGTTTATTTTACAAGTTTAAAACCGACATATTTTATTTAAAGTCCAGTCAGTGCCTTTACTTTGGATTGGTTTTATATATATATATACAGGTGGCCCTCGTTTTACAACGGTTCAATTTACACCGTTTCAGAATAACAACCTTTTTTTCCAGTCATGTGACTGCTATTGAAAAGCATTGAGAAGCAGTGCATTTATTAAAATAGCCAGTAGGTGGAGCTGTCCGCTTGTGTTGCAGCAAAGCCAAGCAAGCTGAAATTAATCAGTTTAACCAGACCTGAGCTATCGAGCAGAGTTCAAAGGAACAAGATCTTCCTGTCTATAAATCAGTCCAGATTGAAATGCATAGAAAGAACTGTTTTCAGAAAAATGCAGTGAAGTCTGCGTTGTGTGATTATTTTGTTTTGGTTCATATTGCTGTTTAGCAAATGTTTTTGTTCATTTAACTTAGTTTAATTATATATTCTGTGTTGTGTGATTATTTTATTAGGTTTATAATGCTGTTTAGCATTTAAAGTCTTCATTTAAAAGCTTTAAAAATAATGTATTAGGTGTTACTTATGACAATTTTGAGAGATGCCTATCTCCCTCACTTCCCATTGACTTACATTATAAACTGGGTTTCAATTTACAACGGTTTCAATTTACAACCATTCCTTCTGGAACCTAACCCCGGCGTAAACTGAGGGCTACCTGTGTATATATATATATATATATATATATATATATAGGCTTACCATAATTTTTAGAGGTGAAACTGGGACCAGCTGGTGCGGTGCCAGTGAGGGTTGTGGTCAGGGGCATGGTCAAGGGGGCGTGGCAATTTCAGGTCCCTTCCTCAGTCTGACAACAAGTGCATCATACAGTTTAAATAGACCATAACATCACTCCCTAGTAAAAAAAGGCACCATTACATTGTCATGGCAACCCATACACAACATGAGCAAATAAATCATTCAGCTAAAGTTCAGATTCTAAATAATGCCAAACATCAAGCATAATGATCAATTTAATAAAATAGTGAAAAGCGTATACATCACACAATTTAATATCTGTAGTGTTTTATGTGTCTAATTAAGGAACAGTGCCAAATACTGATAAGGCATAAATACAACATTGAATGAAATAAGTAAAAAAGAAACACGTAAGTACCTGCTAAAGCTGTTTAAGAGGCTACGCTATACCATAATGCAGGGAGATTACAGCCAAAACGCTAGCATGAAGTAAAGCAAATCCACGCCAAAAATCCTGCCTGTCTGCACTTCCTGGTCATACCCACATGATTCCCCTAAACGTATATCATCGGTGATGTCACCAGGAGTCGGGGGTGTTAAATTCTTAGAAAAAACATAATTTATGTAAGAACTTACCTGATAAATTCATTTCTTTCATATTAGCAAGAGTCCATGAGCTAGTGACGTATGGGATATACATTCCTACCAGGAGGGGCAAAGTTTCCCAAACCTCAAAATGCCTATAAATACACCCCTCACCACACCCACAAATCAGTTTAACGAATAGCCAAGAAGTGGGGTGATAAGAAAAAAGTGTGAAGCATAAATATAAGGAATTGGAATAATTGTGCTTTATACAAAAAAATCATAACCACCACAAAAAAGGGTGGGCCTCATGGACTCTTGCTAATATGAAAGAAATGAATTTATCAGGTAAGTTCTTACATAAATTATGTTTTCTTTCATGTAATTAGCAAGAGTCCATGAGCTAGTGACGTATGGGATAATGACTACCCAAGATGTGGATCTTCCACGCAAGAGTCACTAGAGAAGGAGGGATAAAATAAAGACAGCCAATTCCGCTGAAAATAATCCACACCCAAACAAAGTTTAAAACTTATAATGAAAAAAACTGAAATTATAAGCAGAAGAATCAAACTGAAACAGCTGCCTGAAGTACTTTTCTACCAAAAACTGCTTCAGAAGAAGAAAACACATCAAAATGGTAGAATTTAGTAAAAGTATGCAAAGAAGACCAAGTTGCTGCTTTGCAAATCTGAACAACCGAAGCTTCATTCCTAAACGACCAGGAAGTAGAAACTGACCTAGTAGAATGAGCTGTAATCCTTTGAGGCGGAGTTTTACCCGACTCGACATAAGCATGATGAATTAAAGATTTCAACCAAGATGCCAAAGAAATGGCAGAAGCCTTCTGACCTTTCCTAGAACCGGAAAAGATAACAAATAGACTAGAAGTCTTTCGGAAATTCTTAGTAGCTTCAACATAATATTTCAAAGCTCTAACTACATCCAAAGAAAGCAATGATTTCTCCTTAGAATTCTTAGGATTAGGACATAATGAAGGAACCACAATTTCTCTACTAATGTTGTTAGAATTCACAACCTTAGGTAAAAATTTAAAAGAAGTTCGCAACACCGCCTTATCCTGATGAAAAATCAGAAAAGGAGACTCACAAGAAAGAGCAGATAATTCAGAAACTCTTCTGGCAGAAGAGATGGCCAAAAGGAACAAAACTTTTCAAGAAAGTAATTTAATGTCCAAAGAATGCATAGGTTCAAACGGAGGAGCTTGAAGAGCCCCCAGAACCAAATTCAAACTCCAAGGAGGAGAAATTGACTTAATGACAGGTTTTATACGAACCAAAGCTTGTACAAAACAACGAATATCAGGAAGATTAACAATCTTTCTGTGAAAAAGAACAGAAAGAGCAGAGATTTGTCTTTTCAAGGAACTTGCCGACAAACCTTTATCCAAACCATCCTGAAGAAACTGTAAAATTCTCGGAATTCTAAAAGAATGCCAGGAAAAATGATGAGAAAGACACCAAGAAATATAAGTCTTCCAGACTCTATAATATATCTCCCTAGATACGGATTTACGAGCCTGTAACATAGTATTAATCACAGAGTCAGAGAAACCTCTTTGACTAAGAATCAAGCGTTCAATCTCCATACCTTTAAATTTAAGGATTTGAGATCCTGATGGAAAAAAAGGACCTTGTGACAGAAGGTCTGGTCTTAACGGAAGAGTCCACGGTTGGCAAGAGGCCATCCGGACAGGATCCGCATACCAAAAACCTGAGAGGCCATGCTGGAGCCACCAGCAGAACAAATGAGCATTCCTTCAGAATCTTGGAGATTACTCTTGGAAGAAGAACTAGAGGCGGAAAGATATAGGCAGGATGATACTTCCAAGGAAGTGACAACGCATCCACTGCTTCCGCTTGAGGATCCCTGGATCTGGACAGATACCTGGGAAGTTTCTTGTTTAGATGAGAAGCCATCAGATCCATTTCTGGAAGACCCCATATTTGAACAATCTGAAGAAATACCTCTGGGAGAAGAGACCATTCGCCCGGATGAAATGTGTGGCGACTGAGATAATCCGCTTCCCAATTGTCTATACCTGGGATATGAACCGCAGAAACTAGACAGGAGCTGGATTCCGCCCATATCGGAATTCGAGATACTTCTTTCATAGCCAGAGGACTGTGAGTCCTTCCTTGATGATTGATGTATGCCACAGTTGTGACATTTTCTGTCTGAAAACAAATGAACGATTCTCTCTTTAGAAGAGGCCAAGACTGAAGAGCTCTGAAAATTGCACGGAGTTCCAAAATATTGATCGGTAATCTCACCTCCTGAGATTCCCAAACCCCTTGTGCTGTCAGAGACCCCCACACAGCTCCCCAACCTGTAGGACTTGCATCTGTTGAAATTACAGTCCAGGTCGGAAGAACAAAAGAAGCCCCCTGAACTAAACGATGGTGATCTGTCCACCACGTCAGAGAGTGTCGTACAATCGGTTTTAAAGATATTAATTGAGTTATCTTTGTGTAATCCCTGCACCACTGGTTCAGGATACAGAGCTGAAGAGGCCGCATGAAAAACGAGCAAAGGGGATCGCGTCCGATGCCGCAGTCATAAGACCTAGAATTTCCATGCATAAGGCTACCGAAGGGAAAGATTGTTACTGAAGGTTTCGACAAGCTGATATCAACTTTAGACGTCTCATGTCTATCAAAGATAGAGTCATGGATACTGAATCTATCTGAAAACCTAAAAAGTTTACCTAAGTCTGAGGAATCAATGAACTTTTTGGTAAATTGATCCTCCAACCATGATGTTGAAGAAACAACACAAGTTGATTCGAATGAGATTCTGCTAAATGTGAAGACTGAGCAAGTACCAAGATATCGTCCAAATAAGGAATACCACAATACCCTGTTCTCTGATTACAGACAGAAGGGCACCGAGAACCTTCGTAAAAATTCTTGGAGCTGTAGCTAGGCCAAACGGCAGAGCCACAAACTGGTAATGCTTGTCTAGGAAAGAGAATCTCAGAAACTGATGGTGATCTGGATGAATCGGAATATGCAGATATGCATCCTGTAAATCTATAGTAGGCATATAATGCCCTTGTTGAACAAAAGGCAGGATAGTCCTTACAGTTACCATTTTGAATGTTGGTATCCTTACATAACGAATTCAATATTTTTAGATCCAGAACTGGTCTGAAGGAATTTTCCTTCTTTGGTACAATGAAGAGATTTGAATAAAACCCCAGTCCCTGTTCCAGAACTGGAACTGGCAAAATTACTCCAGTCAACTCTAGATCTGAAACACATTTCAGAAATGCTTGAGCCTTCGCTGGGTTTACTGGGACACGGGAAAGAAAAAATCTCTATGCAGGAGGCCTTATCTTGAAGCCAATTCTGTACCCTTCTGAAACAATGTTCTGAATCCAAAGATTGTGAATGGAATTGATCCAAATTTCTTAGAAAAAACGTAATCTGCCCCCTACCAGCTGAGCTGGAATGAGGGCCGCACCTTCATGTGGACTTAGGAGCTGGCTTTGATTTTCTAAAAGGCTTGGATTTATTCCAGACTGGAGATGGTTCCCAAACTGATACCGCTCCTGAGGATGAAGGATCAGGTTTTTGTTCCTTGTGGTGACAAAAGGAACGGAAACGATTATTACCCTGGAAAGAAAGGGAAAGCAGAGTAGACTTAGAAGACATAACAGCATTCCAAGTCTTAAGCCATAAAGCTCTTCTAGCTAAAATAGCTAGAGACATATACCTGACATCAACTCTAATGATATCAAAGATGGCATTACAAATAAAATTATTAGCATGTTGAAGAATAAAAATGCTATGAGAATTATGATCCCACCTCCATAGAAGGCAAAGATTGTAAAACTGATTTGTGGGTGAGGTGAGGGGTGTATTTATAGGCATTTTGAGGTTTTGGAAACTTTGCCCCTCCTGGTAGGAATGTATATCCCATACGTCACTAGCTCACAGACTCTTGCTAATTACATGAAAGAAATAAACCAAGTAGTACTACAAAATTAAAAAACCCTATGCTGCTCACTCAGTCTGTATTTCTTAATGTAAACTTTGAAGGACACGAACGTTGAGCTAAGCAGGGCTGTATGTAACAAAGTACCAGCATCTAATTATGCTGGAAAGACACAGTCCAGTCATTTTGAATAAAGTGTCCCTTTTTTTAGAAGGTCTGAAACCCGGACACATGATTTGAAACCCGGAGGTGGCAACCCTACTGGGACAGAATGAACAACCGGGTGGGACACTGGGACAGCGCCTCCAAACAGGGACAATCCCAGTAAAAGTGGGACTTCTGGTAAGCCTATATATATATATATGTGTGTGTGTGTGTGTGATGGTGTTCCAAAGATTACAGAACCAATACAAGCATATTAAACCATGTTTAGCTTGTCATTTTTAATTTATGTTAGGTTGTACATCAAACTTTTATATAGGGTGAGTCACACAAACATCAACTTTAGAACACAGGGGCGGACAAAAAAATCTGCCCCTAAGAATTAGTTGTGCACAAATATGTTGTTCCAGTTAGCTTTAATAACAGCTTTTACAGAACAATTTTTCATGCAAAATGTATTTGAACATGTTAAAGGGACACTGAACCCAAATTTTTTCTTTTGTGATTCAGATAGAGCATGCAATTTTAAGCAACTTTCTAATTTACTCCTATTATCAAATTTTCTTTGTTCTCTTGCTATCTTTATTTGCATCTAAGTTATTTTTTTGGTTCAGCACTTCTTTATTGGTCGGTTAAATCAAATAACCTGTCAGCAAGAACAACCCAGGTTGTTCACCAAAAATGGTCCGGCATCTAAACTTACATTCATGCTTTTCAAAAAAGATACCAAGAGAATGAAGAAAAATTGATAATAGGAGTAAATTAGAAAGTTGCTTAAAATTGCATGCTCTATCTGAATCACAAAAGAAAAAATTTGGGTTCAGTGTCCCTTTAATCGTGCTCCATGACTTCAGGCTTCAGTTATATACAGTTATGTAAGTGCCTTAGACATCAAGATCTATCTTTATTACAATACATATCTTCAGTCATATTATATGTGTAACTGTAACTATTGAATAATATAGCTCTACCCTAATATACTGTTTGTACGAAATGATTAAAGGGACATTAAACACCTTAAGATATTATTATATAACATGTTTACTTACATGTAGTAAAACAACTTTGCATTATACTTTGATTATTTATTTTGTTCTCCTTAATTGTAATTTGATTCTGAGTATTGTGGGTTTTTCAGTTCATGTTAAACATGGAAGTGCAGACACAGCTATATTCATTGGTTGCACACTCTAGTAAACCATTTATAAGCATTCCTAATTGGCCTCAGCAGAAAATGTAACCTAAGATACAATATGGTGGTGCCCACTGCTTAATGCACATTAGAATGTTATCCTTATTTTTTCAATATTTAAACAACTAATATAATTTTTAAAAACACATGTACAAATTATTTACAGGCTAATCTTTGCTTTTAATACAACATTCAAGCAATGATTTATTTAGTGTTTAATGTCCCTTTAATATCATAGGTAATATCATATTTCAGAATAGAGGACAAACTGAATTTTGACAGCCCATCCATTAACAATTTTAGGGACAGATTACGGGTGGAGCGCATCTGTTTGCCGCGCAAGCAATAAGGGGTTCATTGCGGGTGTTTGCGCTCGTCAGGCTTATTGCTGTTATTACAAGTTGAAGGTAAGCGTGATCGTTTGAGCGCAATCGCGATTTACGCTAGAATGATTACCACGACTTCAGAGATCTGGTTAACTGTTTTGCAAAGTGTCACAAAACAAATAAAAAATACATTACAAAGTACAGTTACACGTATAATAACAGAAATAAAAATTATTTTAAAAATATTGCACAAAAATAATATAAAGGCTCAAAGATATGAGATATGAGGCAGGAAAAGGGCTTTAACATTGAGATACATACATATACATCTTTAAAATGTATATGTATATATATATGTGTGTACATATGTATTTATATGTGTATATATGTATTTACAGACATATATACACATATAAACACATAAATACATATGTATACATATATAGGCAGTCCCCGGGTTACGTACAAGATAGGGACTTTAGGTTTGTTCTTAAGTTGAATTTGTATGTAAGTTGGAACAGGCACTTTTTTTAGGTGAAACTCTAGCCAAACATTTTTTTTTGTTTTGGATAGCATAGGATAAAGTTTGTTTTGCTATCTGTGCCCCTGTTCAGAAAAGTTCACATCACTTTCTGTCCTTGTGACAATTGGATTTTCAGTATTTTGGATTATCCTGGAAAGAAGGATTGTCGATAAAGCTCTATTTTCTCCAACATTGGTGTGTCCGGTCCACGGCGTCATCCTTACTTGTGGGATATTCTCTTCCCCAACAGGAAATGGCAAAGAGTCCCAGCAAAGCTGGTCACATGATCCCTCCTAGGCTCCGCCCACCCCAGTCACGGAGATGGTTAAGAGTTTTTTTGGTGTTTAAATGTAGTTTTTATTCTTCTATCAAGTGTTTGTTATTTTAAAATAGTGCTGGTATGTACTATTTACTCTGAAACAGAAAAGGATGAAGATTTCTGTTTGTAAGAGGAAGATGATTTTAGCAGACAGTAACTAAAATCGGTTGCTGTTTCCACATAGGACTGTTGAGATGAAGTAACTTCAGTTGGGGGAAACAGTTAGCAGACTTTTCTGCTTAAGGTATGACTAGCCATATTTCTAACAAGACTGTGTAATGCTGGAAGGCTGTCATTTCCCCTCATGGGGACCGGTAAGCCATTTTCTTAGTCAAAAACAAACAGAATAAAGGGCTTATTATGGGCTGAAAAACTGGTAGACATTTTTATGGGCTAAATCGATTGCTTTATTTGTGCATATTATTCAAATTTAGGCTAACAATTGACATTTATAATCTTGGGGAACGTTTATAAAACGGCAGGCACTGTATTGGACACCTTTTTCAGTCAGGGGGCCTTTCTAGTCATAGACTGAGCCTCATTCTCGCGCCATTAATGCGCAGTTGTTTTTTGAGAACAGGGCATGCAGATGCATGTGTGTGGATCTAAGAATCTCTGAAAAAGCTTTTAGAAGGCGTCATTTGGTATCGTATTCCCCTCAGGGCTTGGTTGGGTCTTAGCAAAGACTGTATCTGGGACTGTATAGTGGTTAAATTGAAAAACGGCTCCGGTTCCGTTATTTTAAGGGTTAAAGCTCTGAAATTTGGTGTGCAATACTTTTAAGGCTTTAAGACACTGTGGTGAAAATTTGGTAATTTTTGAACAATTCCTTCATACTTTTTCACATATTCAGTAATAAAGTGTTTTCTGTTTGAAATTTAAAGTGACAGTAACGGTTTTATTTTAAAACGTTTTTTGTGCATTGTTGACAAGTTTAAGCCTGTTTAACATGTCTATACCTTCAGATAAGCTATGTTCTATATGTATGAAAGCCAATGTGTCTCCCCATTTAAATTTATGTGATAATTGTGCCATAGCTTCCAAACAAAGTAAGGACAGTACTGCCACAAATAATGATATTGCCCAAGATGATTCCTCAAATGAGGGGAGTAAACATGATACTACATCATCTCCTACTGTGTCTACACCAGTTTTGCCCATGCAGGAGGCCCCTAGTACATCTAGTGCGCCAATACTTATTACCATGCAACAATTAACGGCTGTAATGGATAACTCCATAGCAAATCTTTTATCCAAAATGCCTACTTATCAGAGAAAGCGCGATTGCTCTGTTTTAAACACTGAAGAGCAAGAGGACGCTGATGATAATTGTTCTGTCATACCCTCACACCAATCTGAAGGGGCCATGAGGGAGGTTTTGTCTGAGGGAGAAATTTCAGATTCAGGAAAAATTTCTCATCAAGCTGAACCTGATGTTGTGACATTTAAATTTAAATTAGAACATCTCCGCGCACTGCTTAAGGAGGTGTTATCTACTCTGGATGATTGTGACAATTTGGTCATTCCAGAGAAATTATGCAAGATGGACAGGTTCCTAGAGGTTCCGGTGCCCCCCGACGCTTTTCCTATACCCAAGCGGGTGGCGGACATAGTAAATAAAGAGTGGGAAAAGCCCGGCATACCTTTTGTTCCTCCCCCTATATTTAAGAAATTATTTCCTATGGTCGACCCCAGAAAGGACTTATGGCAGACAGTCCCCAAGGTCGAGGGGGCAGTTTCTACTCTAAACAAACGCACTACTATTCCTATCGAAGATAGTTGTGCTTTCAAAGATCCTAGGGATAAAAAATTGGAAGGTTTGCTTAAAAAGATTTTTGTACAGCAAGGCTACCTTCTACAACCAATTTCATGCATTGTTCCTGTCACTACGGCAGCGTGGTTCTGGTTCGAGGAACTAGAAAAGTCGCTCAGTAGAGAAACTCCATATGAGGAGGTTATGGACAGAGTTCACGCACTTAAATTGGCTAACTCTTTTATTTTAGATGCCGCTTTGCAATTAGCAAAATTAGCGGCGAAAAATTCAGGGTTTGCTATTGTGGCGCGCAGAGCGCTTTGGCTAAAGTCTTGGTCAGCGGATGTGTCATCCAAGACAAAATTACTTAACATTCCTTTCAAAGGTAAAACTTTATTTGGACATGATTTGAAAGAGATTATTTCAGACATCACTGGGGGAAAGGGCCACGCCCTTCCACAGGATAGGTCTTTTAAGGCTAAAAATAAGCCTAATTTTCGTCCCTTTCGCAGAAATGGACCAGCCTCTAATTCTGCATCCTCTAAGCAAGAGGGTAATGCCTCACAACCCAAACCAGCCTGGAAACCAATGCAAGGCTGGAACAAAGGTAAGCAGGCCAAGAAGCCTGCCACTGCTAACAAGACAGCATGAAGGAGTAGCCCCTGATCCGGGACCGGATCTGGTGGGGGGCAGACTCTCTCTCTTTGCTCAGGCTTGGGCAAGAGATGTTCAGGATCCTTGGGCGCTAGAAATAGTTTCTCAAGGTTATCTCCTGGAATTCAAGGAACTACCCCCAAGGGGAAGGTTCCACAAGTCTCACTTATCCTCAAACCAAATAAAGAGACAGACATTCTTACATTGTGTAGAAGACCTGTTAAAGATGGGAGTGATACACCCAGTTCCAATAAAGGAACAAGGAATGGGATTTTATTCCAATCTGTTCGTAGTTCCCAAAAAAGAGGGAACGTTCAGACCAATTTTGGATTTGAAGATCCTAAACAAATTTCTCAGGGTACCATCGTTCAAAATGGAAACTATTCGAACGATTCTACCCACCATCCAGGAAAGTCAATTTATGACTACCGTGGATCTAAAGGATGCGTACCTACATATCCCTATCCACAAGGAACATCATCAGTTCCTAAGGTTCGCTTTTCTGGACAAACATTACCAGTTTGTGGCTCTTCCATTCGGATTAGCCACTGCTCCAAGGATTTTCACAAAGGTGCTAGGGTCCCTTCTAGCGGTTCTAAGACCAAGGGGCATTGCAGTGGTACCTTACTTGGACGACATTCTAATACAAGCGTCGTCCCTGTCAAAGGCAAAGGCTCATACGGACATCGTTCTAGCCTTTCTCACATCTCACGGATGGAAGGTGAACAAAGAAAAGAGTTCTCTGTCCCCGTCAACAAGAGTTCCCTTCTTGGGAACAATAATAGATTCCTTAGAAATGAGGATTTTTCTGACAGAGGTCAGAAAATCAAAACTTCTAAGCTCTTGTCAAGTGCTTCATTCTGTTCCTTGTCCTTCCATAGCGCAGTGCATGGAAGTAATAGGATTGATGGTTGCAACAATGGACATAGTTCCTTTTGCACGAATTCATCTAAGACCATTACAACTGTGCATGCTCAAACAGTGGAATGGGGATTATACAGACTTGTCTCCAATGATTCAAGTAGATCAAAAGACCAGAGATTCACTCCGTTGGTGGCTGACCCTGGACCATCTGTCCCAGGGAATGAGCTTCCGCAGGCCAGAGTGGGTCATTGTCACGACCGACGCCAGTCTAGTGGGCTGGGGTGCGGTCTGGGAATCCCTGAAAGCTCAGGGTCTATGGTCTCGGGAAGAGTCTCTTCTCCCGATAAACATTCTGGAACTGAGAGCGATATTCAATGCTCTCAGAGCTTGGCCTCAACTAGCAAAGGCCAAATTCATAAGGTTCCAATCAGACAACATGACGACTGTTGCTTATATCAATCATCAAGGGGGAACAAAGAGTTCCCTGGCGATGAAAGAAGTGACCAAAATAATTCAATGGGCGGAGGATCACTCCTGCCACTTGTCTGCGATCCACATCCCAGGAGTGGAAAATTGGGAAGCGGATTTTCTGAGTCGTCAGACATTTCATCCGGGGGAGTGGGAACTCCATCCGGAAATCTTTGCCCAAATAACTCAATTATGGGGCATTCCAGACATGGATCTGATGGCGTCTCGTCAGAACTTCAAGGTTCCTTGCTACGGGTCCAGATCCAGGGATCCCAAGGCGACTCTAGTAGATGCACTAGTAGCACCTTGGACTTTCAACCTAGCTTACGTATTCCCACCGTTTCCTCTCATTCCCAGGCTGGTAGCCAGGATCAATCAGGAGAGGGCCTCGGTGATCTTGATAGCTCCTGCGTGGCCACGCAGGACTTGGTATGCAGACCTGGTGAATATGTCATCGGCTCCACCATGGAAGCTACCTTTGAGACAGGACCTTCTTGTTCAAGGTCCATTCGAACACCCAAATCTGGTCTCCCTCCAACTGACGGCTTGGAGATTGAACGCTTGATTCTATCAAAGCGTGGGTTTTCAGATTCAGTGATAGATACTCTGGTTCAGGCCAGAAAACCTGTAACTAGAAAAATTTACCATAAAATATGGAAAAAATATATCTGTTGGTGTGAATCCAAAGGATTCCCATGGAATAAGATAAAAATTCCTAAGATTCTCTCCTTTCTTCAAGAAGGTTTGGAGAAAGGATTATCTGCAAGTTCCCTAAAGGGACAGATCTCTGCTTTATCTGTCTTACTACACAAAAGACTGGCAGCTGTGCCAGATGTTCAAGCATTTGTTCAGGCTCTGGTTAGGATCAAGCCTGTTTACAGACCTTTGACTCCTCCCTGGAGTCTAAATCTAGTTCTTTCAGTTCTTCAAGGGGTTCCGTTTGAACCCTTACATTCCATAGATATTAAGTTACTATCTTGGAAAGTTTTGTTTTTGGTTGCAATTTCTTCTGCTAGAAGAGTTTCAGAGTTATCTGCTCTGCAGTGTTCTCCTCCTTATCTGGTGTTCCATGCAGATAAGGTGGTTTTGCGTACTAAGCCTGGTTTTCTTCCTAAAGTTGTTTCTAACAAAAATATTAACCAGGAGATAGTTGTACCTTCTTTGTGTCCGAATCCAGTTTCAAAGAAGGAACGTTTGTTACACAATTTGGACGTTGTCCGTGCTCTAAAGTTCTATTTAGAGGCTACTAAAGATTTCAGACAAACATCTTCCTTGTTTGTTGTTTATTCTGGTAAAAGGAGAGGTCAAAAAGCGACTTCTACCTCTCTTTCCTTTTGGCTTAAAAGCATCATCCGATTGGCTTATGAGACTGCCGGACGGCAGCCTCCTGAAAGAATCACAGCTCACTCCACTAGGGCTGTGGCTTCCACATGGGCCTTCAAGAACGAGGCTTCTGTTGACCAGATATGTAAGGCAGCGACTTGGTCTTCACTGCACACTTTTGCCAAATTTTACAAATTTGATACTTTTGCTTCTTCGGAGGCTATTTTTGGGAGAAAGGTTTTGCAAGCTGTGGTTCCTTCCGTTTAGGTGACCTGATTTGCTTCCTCCCTTCATCCGTGTCCTAAAGCTTTGGTATTGGTTCCCACAAGTAAGGATGACGCCGTGGACCGGACACACCAATGTTGGAGAAAACAGAATTTATGCTTACCTGATAAATTACTTTCTCCAACGGTGTGTGTCCGGTCCACGGCCCGCCCTGGTTTTTTAATCAGGTCTGATTAATTATTTTCTCTAACTACAGTCACCACGGTATCATATGGTTTCTCCTATATATATTTCCTCCTGTCCGTCGGTCGAATGACTGGGGTGGGCGGAGCCTAGGAGGGATCATGTGACCAGCTTTGCTGGGACTCTTTGCCATTTCCTGTTGGGGAAGAGAATATCCCACAAGTAAGGATGACGCCGTGGACCGGACACACCGTTGGAGAAAGTAATTTATCAGGTAAGCATAAATTCTGTTTTCTCTGTATGTAAGTACGAGTTGTACTTAAGTCGGATGTCTGTAACCCGAGGACTGCCTGTACAGACACATATTGAAGCCCTTTGCAGTTAAGAAAATGAAAATATATAAAAGCATATTTATGCAATATATATTTTTAATAAAGTTTTACACTGTGGGGCATATTTATCAATGTGCGAGCGGACATGATACCAAGCAGCGTTTCATGTCCGCTGCACATCGATAAATGCCGACAGCATACGCTGTCAGCATTTATCACAAGAACTGCTGGTGCAATGCCGCCCCCTGCAGATTCACGGCCAATCAGCCGCTAGCAGGGAGTGTCAATCAACCCGATCGTATTTGATCGGGTTGATTTCTGTCCGCGGCACAGAGCAGGAGGACAGGTTATGGAGCAGCAGTCTTTAGACTGCTGCTTCATAAATTCTGTTTCCGGCGAGCCTGAAGGCTCACTGGAAACAAGGGGCATCAAGCTCCATACGGAGCTTGATAAATATGCCCCTGTGTGTTTACTGTAAATTTCTTTCATGTAATTGGCAAGAGTCCATGAGCTAGTGACGTATGGGATATACATTCCTACTAGGAGGGGCAAAGTTTCCCAAACCTTAAAATGCCTATAAATACACCCCTCACCACACCCACTATTCAGTTTTACAAACTTTGCCTCCTATGGAGGTGGTGAAGAAAGTTTGTGCTAGATTTCTACATTGATATGCGCTTTGCAGCAGGCTGAAGCCCGGTTTTCCTCTCAGAGTGCAGTGAATGACAGAGGGATGTGAAGGGAGTATCACCTATTGAATACTATGGTCTTCCTCTAGGGGATCTATTTCATAGGTTCTCTGTTATCGATCGTAGAGATTCATCTCCTACCTCCCTTTTCAGATCGACGATATACTCTTATATACCATTACCTCTACTGATTCTCGTTTCAGTACTGGTTTGGCTATCAACTATATGTAGATGAGTGTCTTTTGGTAAGTATGTTTTCATTTATTTAAGACACTCTCAGCTATGGTTTGGCACTTTATATGTAAAGTTCTAAATATAATGTTTGTACTTATATTTGCCATGATTCAGGTTAATCAGTATATTTCCTTTTTGCAGACTGTCAGTTTCATTTTGGGAAATGCATATTAAAAAAAAAAAATTCTTACCTGGAATTTTCAAAATTGACTTTCTTTCTAAATTGCAGGCTGTTAGGCTCGCGGGTGCGCAAAATGCTATAATTTATTGCGTCATTCTTGGCGCGAGACTTTTTTGGCGTGAGAATTACGTTTGTTGACGTATTTTCGTCATTTCCAGCGTCTTTGTTGGTGCCGAGAATTTTCACATAGTTGCGTCATCTATGACGCTCGTGTTTGTTACAGACATTCTTGGCGCCAAAAAATATTTTGTCAGTTGTGGGCGTCATACTTGGCGCCAGATTTCTGACATTATTTAAGTCTTTATTTCATTCTGCTTCTGGTTTTCAGAGGCTTATTTTGTTTGCATTTTTTTCCCATTCCTGAAACTGTCATTTAAGGAAATTGATATTTTGCTTTATATGTTGTTTTTTCTCTTACATTTGCAAGATATCTCAAAAACTGTTCCTGTATCAGAAAACACTGTTGGATTCCTGATGACTGATATCAGTCTTACCAAAGCTAAGTTAATTTATTTTAATGTTATGAATTTTTATCTTTAGCTATGGTTTATAATAAGTTATCATGATAAACTTTTACATGCAGAGTCCATCAGTAATAATGCATTATCTATTGCTATTCTTTTAACATCTAATGTACAAGATATACCTAGGAATTTATAAGAATATTTTTCTGATTCTATTCTAAAGGCTTTGTCTGCCATCCCGCCTTCTAATAAAATGTAAAGGTCTTTTTTAAACTTCTCATTTAGTTGATGAATTTTCAAATGACCGACAACATACTGAATTATCCTTCTCTGATGATGATTTATCTCATTCAGAATATCCTTCATCAGATATTGACACTAACAAATCTACTTTTTTACTTTTTTTTTAAATATTTTTTTTATTGAGGAAAAAAAAGGCATACATAATAAACATTACATCATTATAAAGTTGCATTTCAAGTATGCTCATAACAAGGTATATCCTATCATTTTAACACATATTATAGGTACATACAAAATGAGCAATGTCTTCTGACTATATGATATGGGGTTAGTGAATTATAAGATTGCTGTAGAAGATGCAACTATTGAAAAAGGACATGCCATGAAAAATAACAAAACCCTCTACTCCATCAAGGAGGCCTCTCCAGGACCCCACATCTCATAGAACCATTAAATATATAGAGGGTTATCTGAATTAGAGGAGACCACTTATGGATCTCAATGATGAAACCTCAAAATTTTTGTTATTTTGTCTCACAGTTAGAATTGGAAAGGGGGAAATAAAGTCACTGTAATACGATGCTGCAAGGTATTCTCATTAAGAAGGTAGTTAAAGTGCGGTATAGGTAAGAGAAACCGCGTAGCTAATTCTCCCAGATTAGGAGATGTATTATGTGTGTGTGGGGGGAGGTGGTGAATGAAGCATAATAAACTAAATATATCAAAAAGCTGTGCCGTCCTAAAAAGACAAGGGTTCCTGCAATATTGTAAATCAAATTAAACATGTTTCAGTAAAACAAGGCACCACATCTATGTGAGACTAAGTATATTTAGGTTGCATATAAGTGCATAACAAGAGACTAATGCGAACTAGGACAGTGCCAAACCCTATATACTAGAGCCCCAAAATTTAAATGTACAGGTGTGACATAAATTAGGTATCTCTGCTCTGATAATTTGAGGGGGGAGATAGTGCAACCTGCAGGACCAGCCTGCGGTAATAATGAGTTAAATACTTAAACGATAGGTTGCACATAGTAATATATAGGCTTTGATGTGAAACAAAGATCTGGCACTATCTCTAAGGGCATATGTATAAATCTAATGAGGAGTGTTGGTTCTGTCCAACTAGCCATGTGGTCTTCTATCTGCATATATGTTGCCTAACATGTCTATATAATTGGGAGTGGGAGGTTCAGATGTCCCGGCCGCAGACATCCAAGCCCCTAGGAATATCTAGGATGGTAGGGGACAGCAGATCAAATTTTATTCTGACCATTATCACCTTTTAGCTATACACATTGAGTAGAAAGATAAATATAAATATATAAGAAAGTGAAGAGCAATTAGCTAGATCCTCTTTGGCACCCTAATGTGCGATCTATACAGGGTTAAAGAGATAACCTCTAGAGGGGCCATTTATAACTGACATCTTACATATAAAACCCATACATTTGTAGGCAGGATGTGGTAAATACTATTTTCTAATACATAGACCAGTAGCTTTTGTAGCTTATATAGATAGATAGCAGGGATCAGAATTTGTAAATAAATGACTCAATTAGGAGAATATAAGTATGCTAAGTGCAAGTGACACCCATACATATCAGAGATAAGCCATATGCTAACCAACATAAACAAAAATAAATCAAGTGTCCAAGTAGATCTAATTAGCTAGCATAAAGCACATTGGAAGGTATGGTGTGTATAAAGGACTATGAACTAGACTGTAAAGTACATTCAGCTAGGGCATAATAATATAACGTAATGTCCAATACTTAACGTGAGCCAGCTGCAGAGACCAGCGAACTGTAACTATAAAGTCTTCTAAACCAAACTGCAATAAAAGAGTTCAATGAGGCAGCGGCATAAGATTTCTTTGGCTAGTCGGCTTCAGCCGATGCCTAATTTAATGTCATTTTGTGCTGATAGCAAGGAATGTCTGTAATGCTGGGTGTCCTCAGGCAAGTCGCCCTTAACGAGTGCAGGTAAATCAGAGGGAGCCTCAATGCTGTTGGTGAAGCTAGGTGTTGGTGCGGGAGCCGAGTCTAGTAACTGATGGGACATGAAATCGGGAGCTTTCATGGTACTTTTTTACTTTTAAATAGAGTACATTCGTTCTTTGTTGAAAAGGTGTTGATTATATTGGATATTGGGGAGACTAGTCCTTTAAGTCCTTTAAGACTAGCTAACATTTAAATTCTGCTTATTAACCTCCTGTGGTTTCTTCAGAGGTTTTTTCCAATTCCTAATTCTAGGGAATGGAATAGGCCTGGGACTTCTTTTATTCCTCCTTTAAGGTTTTTAAATTGTATCCTTTGCCAGCAGTTAGTTTGGAGTTTTGGGGAAAGATCCCCAAAGTTAATGGGGCTATCTCTACTCTTGTTAAACATACTACTATTCCTATGGAAAATAGTATTTATTTTTAAGTTCATTCAGATGGGAAACTTGTATCTTATCTAAGGAAAATTATTTTATTTTCAGGTCCTTTTCTTAGGCCTGCAATTTATTTGGCTGATGTTGCAACTGCTTCAACTTTTTGGTTGGATACTTTAGCGCAACAAGTATCGGATTATGATTTGTTTAGCATTGTTAAGTTGATTCAACATGCTAATAATTTCATTTGTGATGTCATTTTTTGATATTTTCACAATTGAGGTTAAATCTATGTCTTTAGCTATTTTAGCTAGAAGAACTTTGTGACTTAAATCTTGGAATGCTAATTTGATTTCTAAAATCCAGATATCTTTTTTTCCAAGGTAATAAATTATTTGGTTCACAATTGGATTCAATACTTTCAACTGTTACTCTGGGGAAGGGAGTTTTTTTGCTTCAAGATTAAGTTCTAAGAGTAAATCTTAAACTTATATTAGTTTTTGTTCTTAATAAGGAACGGAATCCTAATTCTTCCCCAAGTAACATGTTTCTAATTGGAAGCTTTCTTCAAAATGGAATGAATTTAAGCCATTTAAAAGATCAAACTCAGCCCCCAAATTTGCATGAAGGTGCGGCCCTTATTCCAGCTTAGCTGGTAAGGGGCAGGTTAAGACTTTTCAATTTGTTTGGCTCAATTCGGTCCAAACTTCTTAGATTGGGGTACAGAATAGGATTCAGAGTAAGACCGCCTGTGAGAAGTCTTTTTCTCTCTAGCATATTCCAGCTATTCCAGTAAAGGCTCAGACTTTCCTGAAGTGTGTTTCAGACCTGGAGTTATCTGGGGTATTCATACCAGTTCCATTTCAGGAACGGGGTCTGGGGTTTTGTTCAGAACTATTCATTGTTCCAAAGATAGAAAATCTTTTTGAATTGTCATGTAAGAGTACCATCTTTCAGAATGGTGTTTATATGGTCTATTCTGCCTTTTGGTCAGCAAGGGCATTATTTGCCTACAATAGACTTACAGGATGCATATCTTCATATTCAGTTTTCATTCAGATTATTTTCATTTTCTGAGATTCTCTTTTTTAGACAAGCATTACCAATTTGTTGCTTTTCCTTTCTGGCCTAGCGACAGCTCTAGGAATCTTTTCAAAAGGTTCTCGGTGTTTCCTTATTTGGACGATATTGTGGTATTTGCTCAGTCTTTTCGTTCTGCAGAATCTCATACGTTTCAACTTCTGTTGTTTCTTCAAGGACATGGTTGGAGGATCATTTTACCAAAAGTTCCTTGATTCCTCAAGACAAGACAACGGTCACCTTTTTTAGGTTTCCAGATAGATTGTGTCAATGTCTTTGTTTCTAACAGACAAGCGACAATTTTTATTGGGTTCAGCTTGTCGGAACCTTTAGTCTCTATTATTTCCTTCAGTAGCTATATGCATGGAAGTTTTAGGTCTCATGACTGCAGCATTGGATTCGATTCTCTTTGCTCATTTTCATATGAAACCTCTCCAGTTTTTAATGCTGAATTAATGGTGCAGGGATTATTCTACAATATCACATTTAATATCCTTGAATCCCAATATTCAACTATCTCTGACTTGGTGGTTAGATCACCATTGTATAGTTCTACGGGTCTCTTTGGTTCATCCAACCTGGACCGTGATCACAACAGATGCAAGTCTTTTAGGTTGGGAAGCTGTCTGGGGATCTCTGACAGCACAAGGGGTTGGAAATCTCAAGAGGCGAGATTATCTATCAATATTTGTGCGATTCTCAGAGTTCTTCAGTTTTGGCTTCTATTTGAAGAGAGAGATGTTTATTGGTTTTCAGAAAGACAATGTCACAACTGTGGTGTATGTCAATCATTAGGGTGGGACTCTCAGTCCTCAGGCTATGAAAGAAGTATTTTGGATACTTGCTTGGGCAAAATCCAGCTCCTGTCTAATTTCTGTGGTCCATATCCCAGGTATAGACAATTGGGAAGCGGATTATCTTTGTCATCAAGCTTTACATCCGGGAGAATGGTCTCTTCACCCAGATGTCTTTTTTTCAAGTTGTTCAGATGTGCGGGCTTCCAGAAATAGATCTGATGGCATCTTATCTAAACAAGAAACTTCCCAGGTACCTATCTAGGTCCAGGGATCCTCAGGCGGAAGCAGTGGGTGCATTGACACTTCCTTGGAGTTATCATACTGCCTATATTTTTCCGCCTCTAGTTCTTCTTCCAAGAGTGATTTTCAAAATCATCATGGAGCAATTGTTTGTGCTGCTGGTGGCTCCAGCATGGCCGCTCAGGTTTTGGTATGTGGATCTTGTTCGGATGTTCAGTTGCCAACCTTGGCCATTTTCATTAAGGCCAGACCTTATATCTCAAGGTTTGTTTTTCCATCAGGATCTCAAATCATTAAATTTGATGGTATGGAGATTGAATGCTTAGTCATAGAAGTTTCTCTGACTCAGTGATTAAAACTATGTTGCAGGCTCCTAAATCTGTGTCTAGAAAGATTTATTATCGAGTTTGGAAGGCTTACATTTCATGGTGTTCTTCTCATAAATTCTCTTGGCATTCTTTTAGAATTCCTAGAATTTTTCAGTTTCTTCAGGATGGTTTAGATAAGGGTTTGTCTGCAAGGTCTTTGAAAGGACAAATCTCTGCTCTTTCTGTTATGTTCCACAGAAAATTGCTAAACTTCCTGATATTTATTGTTTTGTACAGGCTTTGGTTTGTATCAAGCCTTTCATTAAATCAATTTCTCCTCCTTGGAGTCTTAATTTGGTTTTGAAGGCTTTACAGGCTCCTCCGTTTGAGCCTATGCATTTTCTGGACATTAAATTACTTTCTTGGAAAGTGTTGTTCCTTTTGGCCATCTCTTCTGCTAGAGGAGTTTCTGTTTTAGCTGCTCTTTCTTGTGAGTCTCCTTTTCTGATTTTTCATCAGGATAAGGCGGTTTTTGCGGACTTCGTTTAAATTTTTACCTAAAGTTGTGAACTTTAACAACATTAGTAGAGAAATTGTTGTCCCTTCTTTGTGTCCTAATCCTAAGAATTCTCTGGAGTGATCCTTACATTCTTTGGATGTGGTAAGAGCTTCGAAATATTATGTTGAAGCTACTAAAGTTTTCAGGAAGACTTCTAGTCTATTTGTTATCTTTTCCAGTTCTAGGAAAGGTCAGAAGGCTTCTGCCATTTCTTTGGCATCTTGGTTAAAGCTTTTGATTCATCATACTTATTTGGAGTTGGGTAATTCCCCACCTCAGAGGATTACGGCTCATTCTACTAGGTCAGTTTCCACTTCCTGGGTTTTTAAGAATGAAGCTTCTGTTGATCAGATTTGCAAAGCAGCAACTTGGTCTTCTTTGCTTACTTTTTCCGAAAATTCTACCATTTTGATGTTTTCTCTTCTTCAGAAGCAGTTTTTGGTAGAAAATACTTCAGGCAGCTGTTTCAGTTTGATTATTCTTCTTATATTTTCATTTTTTTTCATTATATGATTAAAACTTTTGATTTGGGTTGTGGATTATTTTTTCAGCGGAATTGGCCGTCTTTATTTTTCTCCCTCCCTCTCTAGTGACTCTTGCGTGGAGTTCCACATCTTGGGTATTTGCTATCCCATATGTCACTAGCTCATGGACTCTTGACAATTACATGAAAGAAAACATAATTTATGTAAGAATTTACCTGATAAATTAATTTCTTTCATATTGGCAAGAGTCCATTAGGCCCACCCTTTTTATGGTGGTTATGATTTTTTTTGTATAAAGCACAATTATTCCAATTCCTTGTTGATGCTTTCGCTCCTTTCTTATCACCCCACTTCTTGGCTATTTGTTAAACTGAATTGTGGGTGTGGTGGGGGGTGTATTTATAGGCATTTTGAGGTTTGGGAAACTTTGCCCCTCCTGGTAGGAATGTATATCCCATACGTCACTAGCTCATGGACTCTTGCCAATATGAAAGAAATGAATTTATCAGGTAAATTCTTACATAAATTATGTTATTTCACATTACAATGTTCTGCACATAGCAGAATATTTTCTATGCATTTTTAAATATATATTCACATATATATATATATATATATATATATATATATATATATATCTGTATATATCTATAACTATATTTAATCATATAGATATACAGGTATAGATATATAGTGTACCAAAAAAACATCATATATATATATATATATATATATATATAATTTATATATATATATATATATATATATATATATATATATATATTTATGAATAAATAGAACATATTCTTCTATGTACAGAACATTGAAATTTGAAAAAGTCATATTTTCATGTCAGGTTAGTGCACATGAGAATATGCGCGAGAGTAAGGTGTTAGGTTCTCCCCCACACAGAGCTCAAAACTTAAAGCCCTAAACTAGCCAGCCCGAAATGTTACTCGACACTTTTGATCCCACCCACACTACACCAACTAACCCAACCCCCTTCTTTGCATATGTTTAGCCAATGTGAAACACCTTGTTGTGAAGTAATTTGTTAATATTGTTTATGTTTTATACCATAAATTAAATAACGCTACATACAGAAAAATAAAGTGCATAGCAGTTAGCAACATCAGCTAGCGTTCTGGGTAAGACAACAGCTGGACAGAGGAATTATGTTGAACTGAGATTGTATAGAGATTGTTGACATTATTGTGAGGTCATAGCAGATCTGGAAAAATTTTTTATAACTATCATCTCTCATCTGTCTGTCTCCACTGCATCCTCTCTCCAATTTCTCTTTTTACCCCCTCCCTTCTCTCTAAAGCCATATCTTTTCTTTTCGCTCTTTCTCTTTCCTCTTTCATATCTCTTCACTCATTCTTTTTTTTCTCCACTCTTTTTTAAACTATCTTTTTCTCCACTCTCACTTTTCCTCTCTCTGACTCTGTTTACCCTCTCAGACGTAACCGTGTAACCACTAATGGAGTCCCTATAGCCCTAGAGGAATATCATATCCTTGCCCGTTCATAGATATATACTATCCCTTTAGATAATATTTGTAACAGGTAGCCCAACATTCACTCACTAACTTTCACTCGCCACTATTAAATTTTCACTCTCCAATGGCTAGTGGGCTAGTGGAAATTTTGAGCCCTGCCCCCCCCCACACACACACTTTTTATTCTCTTTTGACTTCTATGGGGGCATACGTGAACGCACAGGCAATATTCTAAGTTCAGCTTTTTGCTCTCATCGCATTAGTGCGCAAGCAAAAACAGTTTACTTTTAACTCATAATACAAGCGCAACCTGATGAGTGCAAAAAGCTTACTTATAGCGCAATTAATGCTCGAGTGGGGGCTTTAATTATAGCTCCACTTGTAATCTGGCCATTAATTGGTCAACATAAATAACAAATCTGGATAATGTAGAAATATATAACTAGAGGAGGATCCCTTAACCCCTTAAAGGGCCATAATACCCAAATGTTTAAACACTTGAAAGTGATGCAGCATAGCTGTAAAAAGCCGACTAGAAAATATCTCCTGAACATCTCTATGTAAAAAAGAAAGATATTTTACCTCAAAATGTCCTAAGTATTTACACCCCATTGTAAAGGACTTCTAAGCAGCATATTAGTATGTCTGTCCTGGGACAGCTTAGGGGATGAGCCTCGTGAACTCTCATATTATTTCCCTATTCAGCTTACTATGAAATCTCATGAGAGTTAAGTTAAATCTCATGAGATCACAGTAAAAGAGTTCATGACCTCAGCACTGCTGATGCTGATTGGCTGCTGTTCATTTCTTCATTTATTTATTTTTTTACCTGCAGCTGGGAGCAGCTGAGTATAACTTTTTACACAGCACTTACTCTGCTGAGCTGAGGAGATTGTGAGGTAAAATATCTTCCTTTTTTACATAGAGATGCTCAGGTGATATTTTCCTGTCAGCTTTTTACAGTTATACTGCATCAGTTTCAAGTGATTTAGCATATGAGTATTATGTCCCTTTAATGACAGAGGACGTACCAGGTACGTCATAGAAAAAACTCCCCTTAACGACAATTGACGTACCTGGCACGTCCTCTGTTGTTAGAAGTGCTGGAAGTGATCAATATTGAGGCATCACTGCAATCCCCTATTTTACCCACTGATGCAGAAAGGGACACTCTGTGGCCCTCTCTGCATCGGCCATTGATGATCACACATTCGTTGGTGGGTGGGAGCAGCTGCTGGGAGGAGGGTAGGCTATATGGTCCTTATCTGTTGAATCCTGATCTGTTATGGCATTGTCGGCGGTTGCGGCCGGGGGGGGTGGAGGGGGCGTGAGCGCGCACAAAATATGCACCCAAGTAAAAAAAAAAAATGCAGATGCAGTGGGATCTGCGTTAGTAAGGGATCTGGGAGGGGGAGGGATGTAGATTATTTAGGGGGACCAGCTACACTACAGAAAACAAATCTTTCATATAAAAAAGTTAAAAAAAACTATGTTTGAGGGCAAATTGGGTACTGGCAGACAGCTGCCAGTACCCAAGATGGCGGCAAATAGGTAGGGGGAGGGTTAGAGAGATGTATGGGGGGGATCAGGGAGGTGGTGGGGTAAGGGGGGATCCATCACTGCAGACTGTATGAAAAAAAAAAAAAAATAATAATAAATGATTTTTAATTAAGTACTGGCAGACTTTCTGCCAGTACTTAAGATGGTGGTGGCAATTGTGAGGTGGGGGAGGGAAGAGAGCTGTTTGAGGGGGGTCAGGGGGGGGATCAGTGGGTGGGATGTGTCAGATGGGAGGCTGATCTCTACACTAAAGATAAAAATTAACCCTTCAAGCTACCTAATTAACCCCTTAACTGCTGGGCATATTAGTGTGGTGCGCAGCAACATTTAACGGCCTTATTATTACCAAAAAGCAACGCCAAAGCCATATATGTCTGCTATTTCTAAACAAAGGAGATCCCAGAGAAGCATTTACAACGATGTGTGCCATAATTGCACAAGCTGTTTGTAAATAATTTCAGTGAGAAACCTAAAATTGTGAAAAATGTAACAGTTTTTTTTTTTTTATTTGGCGGTGAAATGGTGGCATGAAATATACCAAAATGGGCCTAGATCAATAATTTGGGTTGTCTACTACACTACACTAAAGCTAAAATTAAACCTAAAAGCTCCCTACAAGCTCTCTAATTAACCCCTTCACTGCTGGGCATAATACATGTGTGGTGTGCAGCGGCATTTAGCGACCTTCTAATTACCAAAAAGCAACGCCAAAGCCATATATGTCTGCTATTTCTGAACAAAGGGGATCCCAGAGAAGTATTTACAACCATTTATGCCATGATTGCACAAGTTGTTTGTAAATATATTCAGCGAGAAACCTAAAGTTTGTGAAAAAATTTGTGAAAAAGTCAACTATTTTTTTTATTTGATCGCATTTGGCGGTGAAATGGTGGCATGAAATATACCAAAATGGGCCTAGATCAATACTTTGGGATGTCTAAATAAAAATATATACATGTCAAGGGATATTCAGGGATTCCTGAAAGATATCAGTGTTCGGACCCTCTTCTGGACGGATCGGTGATACCCGGCGTGGTGAAGATAAAGTAGGGAGATCTTCAGGGGCTTAGTGTTAGGTTTTTTAAGGGAGGTTTGGGTTAGATTAGGGGTATGTGGGTGGTGGGTTGTAATGTTGGGGGGGGGTATTGTATGTTTTTTTAAAATGCAAAAGAGCTGTTTACTTTGGGGCATGCCCCGCAAAAGGCCCTTTTAAGGGCTGGTAAGGTAAAAAAGCTGTTAACTTTTTATTTTAGAATAGGGTAGGGCATTTTTTTATTTTGGGGGGCTTTGTTATTTCTTTAGGGGGCTTAGAGTAGGTGTAATTAGTTTAAAATTCTTGTAATCTTTTTTTATTTTTTGTAATTTAGTGTTTGGTTTTTTTGTAATTTAGTTTAGTTGATTTAATTGTAGATAATTGTAGGTAGTTTATTTAATTAATTTATTGATAGTGTAGTGTTAGGTTTAATTGTAACTTAGGTTAGGATTTATTTTACAGGTAATTTTGTAATTATTTTAACTAGGTAGCTATTAAATAGTTATTAACTATTTAATAGCTATTGTACCTGGTTAAAATAAATACAAAGTTGCCTGTAAAATAAATATAAATCCTAAAATAGCTACAATATAATTATTCGTTATATTGTAGCTATATTAGGGTTTATTTTACAGGTAAGTATTTAGCTTTAAATAGGATTAATTTATTTAATAAGATTTATTTTATTTCGTTAGATTTAAATTATATTTAGGGGGGTTTTAGGGTTAGGGTTAGACTTAGCTTTAGGTGTTAATACATTTATTAGAGTAGCGGCGAGGTCCGGTCGGCAGATTAGGGGTTAATAAGTGTAAGGTTAGGGGTGTTTAGACTCGGGGTACATGTTAGAGTGTTAGGTGCAGACTTAGGAAGTGTTTCCCCATAGGAAACAATGGGGCTGCGTTAGGAGCTGAACGCTGCTTTTTTGCAGGTGTTAGGTTTTTTTCCAGCTCAAACTGCCCCATTGTTTCCTATGGGGGAATCGTGCACGAGCACGTTTTTGAAGCTGACCGCGTCCGTAAGCAACGCTGGTATTGAGAGTTGAAGTGGCGGTAAATTATGCTCTACGCTCCCTTTTTGGAGCCTAACACAGCCCTTCAGAGAACTCTAAATACCAGCGTTGTTTAAAAGGTGCGGGGGGGGGAAAAAACATGCGTAGCTAATGCACCCCTTTGGCCGCAAAACTCTAAATCTAGCCGTTTGTTTGTTAATTGGGGATTTAAGTTATCAATTAAAACTATTAGCTGGGGGTAGCTGTGGTTAAGGTTAATTGCGGTGGGTTTTCTGGTCAGCCATATGGGGGTTGTGGTTAGAGTTAATTGCTATGGGGTTTCAAGCCAGCCATAATAATTAATATTTTTTGGCAGTAGATGCTTATAGGGCTAATTGTGATGTAGAGGTTTAGGTTACCATTATAGGGTACTTCGTTAAGAGATTGTGGCTAGGGTTAATTGGATTGGGGATTGGTCACGTCAGTAAGAAAAGTTAAAGGAGTTAAACTGTAATGAGGAATCAGGACAGTACAGTTACTAAACGCAAATTTTATGATTTGGATAGAGCATACAATTTTAAGCAACTTTCTAATTTACTTATCAATTTTCTTTGGTATCTTGGTATCTTTATTTGAAAAGGCAGGAATGAAAGCTTAGGAGCAAGCTTATTTTGGTTCAGCACCCTGGATAGCGCTTGCTGATTGGTGGTTACATTTAGGCACCAATTAGCAAGCGCTACTCAGATGCTGAACCTAAAATGGGCCCTAAGTTTTCATTCCTGCTTTTCAAATAAACATAGCAAGAAAATGAAGACAAATTGATAATAAGAGTAAATTAGAAAGTTGCCTAAAATTTCATGCTCTATCCAAATCATGAAAGAACAAATTTGGGTTTAGTATCCCTTTAAAGAGTGATGGGGGGGGGGGGGCAGTATGGTTAATGCATTTTTCTGTGACAGTATGAAAATAGTATTGCTTTCGTAAGATGATGAGAGTCCATAGGTGTCCATAACATGTGGGCTATATTTCCTGCCACTAGGAGGAAGTCAAGAACCCTCACAAGAGCTTTTTAATCCCTCTCACCTCCACTCCCCACTCAGTTTGTTCTTGGCCTCCGATGAGAGGGGTTGAGAGAAGTGCTCTACAAGCAAGATTTTATTATTGTCTAATTAATCATTTATTGGGAGCTCAGATCTGACTTTAGACCCAGTCGCCCTTTTCCATCTTTGCTCAGAGAAGACTTCCACATAATTTCTCCAAGATTCTGAGCGAAACAGGGGTAAAGGAATGCCTTATGGGAAAATCTCTCTACCATAATTGCTCTGAGGCGTTGCAGGGACCCTATCCCTTAGCTTCCACCTGAGGGGTTGTAGGTATATCCACAAGTATCCTCTGCAGTATATTTACTTGCACTGGATGGGCTCTCTACTTGATTAGCATTCTCTGAGGGAGAAAGGCCTCAGCAAGCTGGTAAGATACAGTGGAGGGATGCTGCATTCCAGGTAAGTGACTCAGAAACTAAACAAAGCCCAGGAACTATCCCATTTACTCTCCTTGTATAGGTACTACATAGGTGGGGGTTCACAGCCTTTACACATAGGGCTTTACCTATGTGTTTAACATCAGAATTCACACTCAAAATCCCTCTTATTTCACTCTCTTAATATCCCTCTTAAAAAAGAAAGGCATCACTGTCTCTTTAAGAAAACCACTAACTGCTTTATGCAGTTAGAAGTTTAGCTCCTTGTGGAAGACAGCTCATATGGTGGGAGACAGAGGGAGAATCAAAGGGGAGCATTTTCTTCCTAAGATAGGGAGAGTCCACAGCTTCATTCCTTACTGTTTGGAAAATACAACACCTGGCCACCAGGAGGAGGCAAAGACACCCCAGCCAAAGGCTTAAATATCCCTCCCACTTCCTCATTACCCCAGTCATTCTTTGCCTTTCGTCACATTAGGAGGTGGCAGAGAAGTGTCAAAAGATTCGTAGAGTCCTGAAAAAGGATATCTGCCCTTCGAGATAGGACTGGAGTTTTAAGTAGTCATGTCAACCTCTCAGTGAGAGTATTGAAAGTTAGAGTCTGGAGATGCAGGGAAAGTTTTTCTGCGAAACCATTCAGACTACTGCTAACAGCTCCTAAACAATCAGTGTTGATGAGTTTCACTGCCTATTTTCTCTCACTCAAGTCCATGTCAGGAGCACTGCTATAAGACTGTCACACTTGAGAGACTGTGTTCTGTTCCACAGCATGGATCCTGGAGGTAAGATCATTTAAATTCTTACACATAAAATGCTATAACAGGGTCATAGTGTGGCTCCTTTATGCCTTGATAAGATCCAGGGTTAATATCCTGTGAAGGGGGTTTATTGAACAGTCAGGGTTAATGAATCAGTGTATTCATTATTTACATGCTGCTTTGTGTGATTTTTTTTCTTGGGCTGATAGACTGTGTTTTTGGCTGGAACAAACAAGTTTCACTTTTAAGTTTCACTTTCGTTTTTGAAAGTGTTGCGCAGCTCCTATTACTTGCTGTACTTGTAATAACAGGGAAGTACTGTCTTGTACTCCATGTGTCCGGGTGTGGTCTATGTTCATTTCCTCTGTTAACTGTCTGGGTCTAGGAGGTGGTGAGTGCTCCAGCCATAGGGAGTATAAAGATGCAGTTTTCTATAATAAAAAAAGTTTTTACGTGTGTCTCTCTGTGGGTATAACCTGAGCTATTAACATTATTAAGAATGAATGGGAAAGATTTGGTTCTTCCTTTTTCCCCCTCGTCTACTTTTAGAAAGTTGTTCCCGGTCCCGGACTCTCAACTGGATTTGTGGGGCTTCATTCCTAAGGTGGATGGTGCTATCTCTACGTTTGCTAAACATACTACTATACCTCTTGAGGATAGTTCTTCATTCAGAGAGCCGATGGATAAGAAAATGGAAACCTTTCTGAGAAAGATGTTTCAATATACAGGATTTTTGTTTCAACCGACGACTGCAGTTGCCGTAGTTGCCGGAGCGGCTACCTACTGGTGCGACTCTTTGTCGGAACTCATTGAGGTGGAGTCTCCCCTCGAGGATATTCAAGACAGAATTAAAGCTCTGAGAATTGCTAATTCTTTTATATTAGGCCTCTGGCTTTGCGGTCCTAGCCCGCCGGGCTCTCAGTGGTTGAAGTCTTGGTCTGTGGATATGACTTCTAAGTCCAGACTCCTTTCTTTTCCAGGTCCAGGCCTGGACTCCATTATTTCTACGGTTACCGGAGGCAAGGGTGCCTTCCTACCGCAAGATAAGAAGAACAAGTCTAAGGAATGACAATCTTCTAATTTTTGTTCCTTTCGTTCTGACAAATCCCAACGACAACAATCCTCCTCCAAGCCCGAGCAACCCAAGAGTACTTGGAAGCTGACTCAGTCCTGGAATAAATCCAAGCAGAATAAGAAGCCCGCCAAAAACAAATTGGCATGAAGGGGTGGCCCCGATCCTCGTTTGGATCGTGTAGGGGGCAGACTGTCAAAGAGGGATACTTTTCTAGGGTGCGTTTGGGATCTATCCTCCTTAGGAGTGGTTGTCCCGTTACCTATCGAAGAAAGAGGTTTGGGGTTTTATTCAAACCTTTTCGTGGTCCCAAAGAAGGAGGGAACTTTCCGCCCAATTCTGGACCTAAAGTGCTTAAACAAATTTCTCAGTTTCCCTTCCTTCAAGATGGAGACGATAAGGTCCATCATTCCTTTAATTCAGGAAGGCCAGTTTATGACCACTTTAGATCTGGAGGACGCTTACCTTCATGTTCCAATCCACAGGGAACATTTTCAGTTCCTGAGGTTTGCATTCCTGGACCAGCACTCCCAGTTCATTGCCCTTACGCTTGGCCTAGCTACTGCTCCAGGAATCTTTACGAAGGTTCTGGGGGCTTTTCTAGTCATTGCCAGAACTCAGGGTATTGCAGTAGCCCCATACTTGGACGATATTCTGGTGCAAGCACCATCCTTTCATTTTGCAGAAGAATTCTCGGAGTCCCTTCTCAGTCTTCTTTGATCACATAGATGGAAGATAAACTTGCAAAAAGAGTTTTATTATCCCAAGTACCAGGGTGGAATTCCTGGGTACTGTAATAGACTCCATATCCATGAGGATATTTCTAACAGACCAGAGACGTTGCAAGCTAACTTTGACATGTCTTGCCCTCCGGACCTCCTTGAGTCCCTCTGTGGCTCAGTATATGGAGGTGATTGGTCTCATGGTGTCCTGCATGGACATCTTTCCTTTTGCCAGGTTTCGTCTTAGACCTTTACAACTGTGCATGCTGAGGCAGTGGAACGGCGATCATTCAGATCTGTCTCAACAGATTGTATTAGACAGCCGGTCCAGAGAATCGCTCTCTTGAAGGCTCTGTCCAGATCATCTGTTCCGAGGGACATGCTTCTTAAGACCATCCTGGGAGATGGGGAGCTGTTTAAGGTGCCAGGAAGTCACAGGGGTTGTGGACTCAGGAGGAGTCCTCCCTCCCAATCCATATTTTGGAACTATGGGCAATTTTCAAGGCCTTGAAGGCTTGACCACTTCTGGGTTCGTCCCAGTTTATCAGATTCCAATCAGACAATTTAACCTCAGTGGCTTAAATCAACCATCAGGGGGGAACGAGAAGTTCCTTCGCGATGAAGGAATTATCTCAGATTCTGGAGTGAGCCTCGGCCCACAGCTGTTAGCTATCAGCGATCCACATTTCAGGTGTGGACAACTGGGAGGCGGATTTTCTCAGTAGCCAATCCTTCCATCCACGGGAATGGTCTCTCCATCCCGAGGTGTTTGCCGAGATATGCAGCAAGTGGGGAATGCCGGAGATAGATCTCATGTTGTCCCGTCTCAATACCAATCTACCCAGGTACGGGTCGAGGGATCCCCAAGAGGATCTAATAGATGCACTAGCAGTGCCTTTGAGGTTCAAACTCATATATCTTTTTCCTCCATTAATGCTTCTTCCTCGAGTGGTGGCCCGCATCAAGCAGGAGCGGGTATCAGTAATCCTGATTGCTCCATCGTGGCCGCAAAGGACGTGGTTCACGGATCTAGTGGGGATGTCCTCATCTACTCCGTGGAAGTTACCTTGTCGCAGAGACCTGCTGATACAAGGTCTATTTGTTCATCAAAATCTAGATTCTCTGAGGCTGACTGCATGAAGATTGCACGCTTAGTCTTAGCCAAGAGAGGTTTCTCTAAAAGTGTCATTAATACTTGTTGTGTCAGATCGCAACATCAATCAGGAGATTGTGGTTCCTTCCTTGTGTCCTAATCCTTCTTCATCGAAGGAACGCTTACTTCACGATTTGGATGTGGTTCGCGCCTTGAAGTTCTATCTTCAGGCTACTAAGGAGTTTAGACAATCTTCCTCTTTGTTGTCTATTCAGGGAAGCGTAAGGGGCAGAAGGCTACTTCGACTTCCCTATATATTTGGTTAAGGAGCGTCACCCGCTTAGCTTACCAGACAGCGAGACATCCTGAAAGGAGTGGCTTTCTCTTGGGCCTTTAAGAACGAGGCCTCTATGGATCATATTTGTAAGGCCGCTAGCTGGTCCTCCTTACATACTTTTTAAAAATTTTACAAGTTTTATGTTTTGCTTCGGCTGAAGCAGCTTTCGGGAGAAAAGTTTTGCAGGCTGTGGTGCTCTCAGAATAGGGTCCACCTCTTCCTTTTTGTTCCCTCCCGTTATTAATTCAGTGTCCTCTGGAGCTTGGCTATAGTTTTCCCAACAGTAAGGAATGAAGCCGTGGATTCTCCCTATCTTAGGACGGAAAACATAATTTATGCTTACCAGATAAATTCCTTTCCTTCCAGATAGGGAGAGTCCACATCCCGCCCGTTTTTTCTTGTCTATGGGCGGTCCCCTATTATTTATTTTATTCTTCTGGCACCATTTATACCCTAATGTTTCTCCTACTTTCCCTTGTTCCTTCGGCAGAAGGACTGGGGTAATGAGGAAGTGGGAGGGATATTTAAGCCTTTGGCTGGGGTGTCTTTGCCTCCTCCTGGTGGCCAGGTCTTTTATTTTCCCAACAGTAAGGAATGAAGCCGCGGACTCTCTCTATCCAGAAGGAAAGGAATTTATCTGGTAAGGATAAATTTATTAATTTAAAGAGTGTTTTTGTGTTTTTACTCACAGGCTTTGGACTGCATATCATTCCGGAGGTAAGCTCCCCCCCCCTCTCCCCACTTTTGGCACCCTTTTAAAGGGACAGTTTACTCAAAAATGTTCTCCCTTTAATTTGTTCCCAATGATAAACTTTACCTGCTGGAGAGTATTAAATTGTTTATAAGTATTTCCATTAACCTTATATTGGCATTTGAAATAGTTTATGTAGCCTGTGGTATCCACACCTATCCTTAAAGTTTTTGGTCTCGAGGCCCAGCTGTGTTAACACAGCCAGTAGAAGAAATTACACTCTCAGTGGGTTATAGAAGAGATAAGGTAATACAATGATAATTTTCCATTGTTCTTTACAAGTATTGGTGATTGGTTTATGGACAGATATAAAATAAAGAAGCAGATATATGTACACAATGTGATAAAGTAATGAGATCTGATTATACTTACAAGCTCAACCCATTTTATTAGGTTGTGGCTTCAAAACACAAAATCAGCTAATTCATATACACAAATAAGCCTTAAAAAAGCCAATCTCATACATTTTATACTCTGCAGCTGGTAAAAAATGTAATTGGAAACACATTAAGGGAAAAACTATTTTATAGTATACTGTCCCTTTAAGTCTCTATCACCGGATCAGTGGCTGGCTGTTATTTGCACACGTGCTTGTAGACATGCAAGCTATCTGGGTACAGTTTTATCATTTTCTTTGCCCAGGAAGTGGGTGAGTACCATTATAGGAGCTACAGAGGGGGTGGGTGTGTGAAATTTTTCTGAGGGTAATTCCTTTGGCTTTTTTTCTGATTTACTGCAGTTCAGAGGTTTATAGGCTGATTGTTGTATTTTTGGAAAATACACTTGCTATTTTATTTTTTAGAATATATTGTTATTTCTATCTACTCTCAGTTTTGCATATCATTTTGGAGTCTTGTCGGTAGCCCATCTTATATGACTGACCCATTGAAAGAGACCCCTAGAGAACATACTGCAGCTCTGGAACATACTGTAGTCTATTATCCCTGTTTATTATGCAAAACTGTTAAAGTGGACCTAATTAACAAGTTGTGCTAATTGTGTCCCACATCTCCAGTTCGCAACCCATAATCCTATCAGTATGGCACCTGGCAGACATTTAGTGCCCATGCCTATTTATGTGGCTCAAGAAATTCCACAGATTTTTCTCTAGAGTTTAAAACAAAATCTTCAAAAGGCTAAGAAGGAGCTTTTAGCGGCCGTACCCAAACCAAGTAGGCATAAGCGAAAATCAGGAGATTTACCTCATACCACCTATAATATCCAGGCTCAGTTACCACCTAGCTTACAAAGCTCTGACTTGCTGAGTCTTTTTCTGAGGGTTCTGAGGAAGAAATCTCACCTGAGAACCCAGGTCTAGCAACTGAGACGGAGACTGATTCCACGTTTAGATTTAAAGTGGACCATATCTGCTTCAGGAGGTTTTTAATACTTTAGGACGATCAGAACCGAATCCAGAAGATTCCAAGCCTGTTAATAATTTGATGCAGGTCTTTAAAGCTCCGCCCAAAGAGCCTAAGGTCTTTGAAGCACCAGGCTTAGTTACAGAATATAGAGCCAAAGAATGAAAGAAACTATGCATTCCTTATGCACCTTCTAACAGGTTCAAAAGAATGTATCCACTGTTAGAAAAGAATTTAACAGCCTGGGAAGTAGTCCCTAAGGTTGATGGAGCTATTTTTACTTAAGCTAGATGCACTACTATTTCTATGGAGGATAGTTCTTCGTTTAGAGAACCAATGGACTGCAAATATGGTTCTTGTTTAGAAAATTATTTACTCAATCAGCTCTTCAAATTAGACCTGCAGTATTGATCACCTGTGTGGTCCTTATGATATCTAATGATTTCATTTATGATGCAGTCTTTGACATCATTAAAATTGATGTCAAGAATATGTCCATTGCTGTTTAATTAAGGAGAGCTTTATGGCTCAAAGCTTGGTCAGTTGATATGGACTTTAAGAATAGGCTATTATCAGCTCCTTTTGAAGGGAAGATGCTTTTTGGATCAGAATCGGATTGTATTTTCAAAATAGAAAATGGGAGGATAAGGGGCTTTTCTACCTCAGGACAAAAAGTCTAAGGGAAAGTTCCTTTTGCTCCCCTAGAGATCAAAAGTCCCCCTCTAACCAGAAGTCTGAATCATCCAAGCCTTCCTGGAAGCCAGGATCTTATTGGTCTAAGAACAAACAGACCAAAAAGCCCAATTTTAATCAGAAATCTGCATGAAGAGACAGCCCCTGTCCAGAAGATCTTCTGTTAGAGGGCAGATTGATTCGGTTTCAGAAAGACTGGTCTCGATCAGTTCAGGATCCCTGGGTTTTCAATATCATATCCCAGAGTTATGGCATAGGTTTCCACACCACACCTCCCTGGGAAAGGTTTTATCTGTTTCACATTCCAAAGGATTCTTTAAAGGGGGCTGACTTAGAGGGCATGGGAGTGATCCAACCTGATCCAAACTGTCAACAGGGAAAGAGTTTCTATACCAACCTCTTCATTGTCCTAAAGAAGGAGGGCACCTTCTGTCCTATTCTGGACCTAAAGACTCTGAACAAATTCGTTCACGTACCTTCTTTCAAAATGGAAATGGTCTGTACCATTTTGCCTCTAGTTCAGAAAGGTAAATTTATAAAAACCATACATTTAAAGGATGCTTATCTACACATCCCAATTCACAAGGACCATTTCCAGTTTCTAAGATTTGCGTTTATCAAAAAAAATAACCAATTTGTGGACCTCCCCTTCACAGCCCCACACATCTTCACAGAGATATTAGGGGCTCTCTTAGCAGTGATCAGAGCACAGGGAATCTCCATTGCCCCTTATTTGGAAGATATTTTGGTCCAAGCTCCATCTCTTTCTGTGGCTACTGCTCATACCAACAAAATGGTATCTTTCCTTCAGGATCATGGATGGGACATCAATATCCACCAAAGTTTTTTATCCCCAGCCACAAGAGTGTTTTTTTTCTAGAAATGATAATAAACGCTTTTCAAATGCGCATTGTTTCTTACAGATTCTCGCAGAACCAAACTTCAGATTACCTGATGTTCCCTACAGATGGCTCATTCTCCATCTGTAGCACAATATATGGAAGTAGTGGGTCTTATGATGGCAGCGTCAGATGCAGTACCTTTTGCCCGCTTTCATCTTTGTTCTCTCCATTTGTCCATGCTTCAACAGTGGTCAAAGGATTGTTTCCAACTGGAACAGCAGCTAGAGCTCAGTTCTTCAGTCAAACTATCTCTCTCATGATGGAGGGAAAGTCCCAGAGGGTACATAGATTATGGTCCCCTAAGGAGGCGAGGTTACCTATCAACATCCTAGAACTTTGTGCAATTCTTTGGGCCCTTCAGTCTTGGCCCATTCTTTAACAGGAGAAATTAATTTGGTTCCAGTCAGACAACGTCACTGCCATGTAGATCAATAATCAGGGAAGGACTCGAAGACCCTTAGCTAAGCAAGGTATCTCACATTCTGTCTTGGGCAGAGGAAAACCACTGCACCCTATTGGCCATTCACATTCCCGGAGTTAACAATTTGGAAGCAGATTACCTAAGTCATCTATCCCTCCATCCATCCAGGAGAATGGTCTCTTCATCAAGATGTGATCGATCAATTAGTCCAGAGGTGGGGTATTCTAGAAATAGATCTAATGGCATCCAAATGGAACTGCAAACTTCTGGTTTATTACACCAGGTCAAGAGATACAAGAGCTCACCTGATAGATGCTCTGGTCTGTCCTTGGAAATTTCAACTGGACTATCTTTTTCCCCTGTTTGTTCTTCTTCCAAGACTCATTGCCAGACTCAAACTGGAATCGGCTTCTGTAATTCTCATAGCTCCGGCTTGTCTCCGCAGAACTTGGTATGCAGTCCTAATTCAGATGTCATATCTTCCTCCATGGCCCCTCCCCTTAAGGAAAGATCTGCTGTCTCAAGGACCATTGTATCATTTGGATCTCAAATCTCTAAATTTGACGGTGTGAAGGTTGAAAGCCTAGTTCTCAAAAGCAGAGGTTTCTCAGATTCTGTTATCTATACTTTACTGCAAGCCAGAAAGTGTGTCATGCAGAGAATTTATCATAAGATTTGGAAAGCTTACTTTCTTTGGGGTTTTTCTAAAGGTTGCTCTTGGAAATCTTTTAGAATCCCCAAAATTCTTCAGTTCCTTCAGAATGGTCTGGATAAGGGTTTATCGGCTAGTTCTTTAAAGGGTCAGATTTCTGCATTAACTGCTTTGTTTCACAAGAAGCTGGCTAAGTTGCCTGATGTTCAAACTTTTGTGCAAGCCTTGGTGATAATTCACCCTGTTCTTAGGCCCATTTCTCCTCCTTGGAATTTGAATATGGTCCTTTCTGTTCTAAGGTCCCCCCTTTGCATACTCTGGACCTAAAGTTATTGTCATGGAAGGTTCTCATTTCTTTCACTATAAGAAATTCTGAATTATAAGCACTGTCTTCTGATCACCTCCTTCATGGTTTTTCAGCAGGATAAAGCTGTCCTTCAGACTAAATATGATTTTCTTCTGAAGGTAGTTTCTTCAGAGAATATTAACCAGGAAATTGTTGTTCCTTCTCTGTGCCCAAATCCTTGTAACTCTAAGGAACGTCTACTACACAACTTTGGATGTAGTCAGTTAAAAATGTATCTTCAGGCTACTAAGTATTTTAGACAGACTTCTAGCTTATTTGTCCACTTTTCAAGTCCCAGAAAGGCTACAGAGGTGGACCTGGCATTATGGCTGTTCGTAAAGGCTTATTTGGTTGTGGGAAAACCGCCTCCAAAAACAGTAACTGCTCATTCTTCTAGGTCTGTATCTGTATGCCTTCTTGAAACAATTTTGCAAGGTGGCAACTTGGTCTTCTCTCACTACCTTTTCTAAATGTTATCATTTTGATATTTATGCTTCTTCTGAAGCTGCTTTTGGCAGGAAAGTCCTTTAGGCCGCACTGTCCAGCAAATAGGAACTGCTTTCATTTTGCCCCACCCATCCTTAACATTGACTCTCAGCTTGGGTATTGTATCCCACATGTTATGGACACCTATGAACTCTTATTATGAAAGAAAAAGAGTTTATACTTATTGATAAAATTCTTTCCTTTGGGATGATGAGAGTTCATGGGACCCGCCCATATATTTACTATATGGGCAACAGTTCTAATTTGCACCTCTTAACCCTGCTTTCTGTCATTCCTACATTTTTATGTCTCCTCTGCTTGGCTAGACGTAAACTAAGTGGGGAGAGGAAGTGGGAGAGATTAAAGTTCTTGTGAGGGGTTCTCAACCTCCTCCTGGTGGTGGGAAATATATTCCACATGTTATGGACACCTATGGACTTGCAACATCCCAAAATAAAGAAATGTATCTGTATCTATAAATTCTGTTTTTTCAGTTATAAAACGCTAGTTCATGTGTGCCATATAGATAACCTTGTGCCCACTCCATGGAGTCATTAATGAGTCAGCACTGATTGGCTAAAATTCAAGTCTGTAAAAAGTATAATAATATAAATGTCTTGGTTATGCAAAATTCAGGAATGGGTAATAAAGGGTTTATCTATCAAACATTTTTAAGTAGACTGGCCCTTTAATGCAGAGTTGAATTAGCCTTTATGTAAAAGCCATAAGGTCCATATATAGGTGCTATTGAAAGTTGCGTTCAATTACATATTTAAGTTTTTAATCCTATCTCCCTTTTAAATATGTTTAAAACTTGAATGTTACTTTAATAAATTGAGGCCCCACAAAACCATTAAATTGTTTTGCTTGACCTCAATTAAGTGTGTGTATGTGTGTATGTGTATGTATGTATGATTGTGTAAAATCTTTTATACTAAATTTATAATTATGTATAGCACAGGCATAAATAAGAAAAAGTCCAGGACTTAAACTGAATTTCTTTCATGTAATTAGCAAGAGTCCATGAGCTAGTGACGTATGGGATATACATTCCTACCAGGAGGGGCAAAGTTTCCCAAACCTCAAAATGCCTATAAATACACCCCTCACCACACCCACAATTCAGTTTTACAAACTTTGCCTCCCGTGGAGGTGGTGAAGTAAGTTTGTGCTAGATTCTACGTTGATATGCGCTTCGCAGCAGGCTGGAGCCCGGTTTTCCTCTCAGTGTGCAGTGAATGTCAGAGGGATGTGAAGAGAGTATTGCCTATTTGAATTCAATGGTCTCCTTCTACGGGATCTATTTCATAGGTTCTCTGTTATCGGTCGTAGAGATTCATCTCTTACCTCCCTTTTCAGATCGACGATATACTCTTATGTACCATTACCTCTACTGATTCTCGTTTCAGTACTGGTTTGGCTATCTACTATATGTAGATGAGTGTCCTGGGGTAAGTAAGTCTTATTTTTTGTGACACTCTAAGCTATGGTTGGGCACTTTATTTATAAAGTTCTAAATATATGTCTTTAAACTTATATTTGCCATGATTCAGGATGATCAATGTTCCTTATTTCAGACAGTCAGTTTCATTATTTGGGATAATGCATCTAAATAATCATTTTTTTCTTACCTTAAAAATTGTTTCATTTGACTTTTTTCCCTGTGGGCTGTTAGGCTCGCGGGGGCTGAAAATGCTTCAATTTATTGCGTCATTCTTGGCGCAGACTTTTTTGGCGCAAAAAAATTCTGTTTGTCATTTCCGGCGTCAAACTTAATGCCGGAAGTTGTTCGTATTTGCGTCATTTTTTTTTACGTTTTGCGCCAAAAATGTCGACGTCACCGGCAATGTTCCCTCTAATTTTTTTTCCGTGCGTGCAATTATTTTTTTCTGTGTGCGGGCTTGATACCGCTTGTGTGCGGCACTATATATATATATATATATATATATATATATATATATATGTGGATATATATATGTGGATATATATATATATATATATATATATATGGATAATGATATATATATATATATATATATATATATCATTATCCATATATATATCCATATATATATATATATATATATATATATATATATATGTGGATAATGAGATATATATATATATATATATACATACATACATACATGTACAGTTTATCTTTTATCTGGGGGACTGTAAATGCCCAGTATGCATATATCAGCAAGTAATCACAGTATGCAAATATAACCCATTAGCATTTCAAAAATTTTAAGTAAATTTTTCACTTATATAGGAGCCTTTTTATTTGAAATACAACTAGGATCATCCTACCGTTGTTGTGGGACCTCTCCTGCACTCATATATACATTTTTGCAGGAAGATGAGGAGAGAAGCATACTAGCAACACTGCTGCTTCCAATTTCCCTCGTCTTCTAACAGCCCGCGCTGTTTTAAATATTGAAAAAATAATTTGTGCCGCCCATGCTAGTACCTCCTACCTACCTTACTATTAATCCGCCCACTGAGTGTCACTAAACTTTGATAAAATCTTTCAAAATGTGCAGGGCCAAGCGGTTGTTAGAGATTATACATCAGTACCGCTTGGCCCTGCACACTCTGAAAGATTTTATAAAAGTTTAGTGACCCAGTAATGAAAGATGTACCATGGAGAAAGCAGGCAGGGAAGAAGTCCAGTCCCCTCGCTGAAACTACCACTGACATCTTTAATATTGATTGGACCCTGGGCAAACATTTTCTAGGCCCCCTCCCCCCGAGGCTCATATGCTAATTTGTAAGCCTTTAAGGGCTGCCTCTTATCACATGCTTTTTAAATCTCTTTTCAACACAAAGAGACAGAAAGTACAAGTGGGCCATATAGATAACACTGTGTTCAGGCACAGGGGGTTATTTAAGATTTAGCACAAAACAATGCTAAATTTAAGACAATGTCAATAGATAATAAACAATCACAGTCATGTGATCAGGGGGCTGGAAGAAGGTTCCTAGATTATAGATACAAGGTAATCACAGAGGTAAAAAGTATATTAATATAACTGTTGGTTATGCAATAATGCAAAACTGGGGAATGGGTAATAAAGGGATTATCTATCTTTTAAAACAAAAAACAATAACAATTATATGGTAGACTGTCCCTTTAAGAATGTGTGTTAAAAAAAATGAGAGGTAGATGAGTGAGGAAGTTTAAAAAAAAAAACAATGTATAACACATTGTGGCCCCTGATTATTAGGCTAGAGGACCCAATTATTAAAGAGGCACAGTTAATGTATAAAGCTTATGAAAAATGTTTTATATGTTCTGTTCCAAAGAACTTGCAATCTAATCCAATGATTCAACTCATGAATTAAATCTACTAACCCCTGAATCATACTAGAAGAACTACAATAAAATATAATTATTAGATAAACTTCCAGTTCTTCCACATCACTGTAAATTACAGTTTAAAAGGTTTTGCACTAAATGGTTCATAACATTAATAATAAAAAAGTATATTATTTTATCTAAACTTCCACAAGACAAGGGAAACATAAGTTACTCCTCACTTAAAAGTATTATTAATGTTATGAACCATTTAGTGCAAAACCTTTTAAACTGTAATTCTACAGTCAGTGTCATCACAGTTCCCAGTAACCCTATTTCTCTAAAGCCCAAATTATAAACCATTAGACACACACTGCAGCAGGCAGCAGCAGATAGCCCCAGGCCCCCCAGCCCCTGAAGTCACAATTTAGTTGTTCCGCTTCCAAAATAAATTATCTCTCAGTCACTTACTTACGTCAGTCTAGTTGACAACTACACACAACGTTGTCGATCACCGTCCCCAGCCACTGCAGCCAAGGGCCCCAGCCAGCTCCAACTTCCCAACAGTCTCCTCCTCAGACCAAGGGGCCAAAAAGCAACAGACACAGTCAGCGTCAGCGGTCCACGACGAGCGACCTCAGAGGCTCTGATTCTTTGTGGGCTCTCAGAGTCTGTGCTGTCCTACTAAGAACATGATGTGTCACGTGTGTGTCAGCCGCACAGAGCTACCGCTTACGGCACGTCCTTCCAGTTCGTCCCCCTCTGTCTGCCTCCTAGACCCACCCTCTTACCGTTACCAGTCTCAGACACTCACTACTCACAGTAGACTGAAGTCTTCAGCACGCACGGTCACGTGCCAGGCCAGCCTCAGTCTACTCTTCTCTAATAACTAGTCACATGTATAATGTGTGCGACACATTTACACAGAGTCCACTGTCTGCTGTTGTAAGTAACTTACTTTGGCTGGCTGGCCGCCTGGCTCAATTCAAAAGTGAGACTCTCTCACCTCAGACAGTGACGTCACACGGCGCTGCTCGGCTCAATGCACTGTCTCTCTGCATAAAAAAAACAAAACACACACACCCAAATACAAAATTACAGCAGCCAGCCATGGCCTGGCTGGGCCCCCCACCAGGGCCGGACTGGGAGCAAAAATAGGCCCGGGCATTTTAAGGCAAAGCAGCCCACTCCGCGCCCCCCTCCCATTTTTTATTTGCAATAATCTATTTGTAAGGCATAGGTAACCATCTTGAAAAGAAGCACAGGCAGCTATCTAGATATACGATACAGTTTGCTATCTTGGAAAAAGGCACAAACAACTATATAGATTTAAAGGGATAGAAAGTTCAAAATTCAAATATGCATGGGCGCATTTTAATTTTAAATAGAAGCATTTTTTGCAATATACTTCCATTATCAAAAATACTTAGAGTAAAAGTTAATACTGTTTTTCAGTGGTATACGCAGAGACCTGGCGGTGGTGTGTGTTATGTCTCTGCTGACTCTCTGAGAAGGTGAGGGGTTTGAATATTGTTGCACAGGCCCTCAAACCATATGTGGTAAAGACCAGTAATAACTTTTACTACAAGCATTTTTGCTACAAACAGCTATCTTGAAAGCACATATAACTTTCACAAATAGCCATCTTGGAATAAGGCACATAGAGGCTGTTAGCACACTAAGGGGCACATAGAGGGTGTATTTAGCAGTGCACACTGGAAAACAGAGGGGGAGGTTAGCACACTAAGGAGCACATAGAAAGGGAGGTTAGCACACTAAGGCGCACATAGAGAGGGAGGTTAGCACACTAAGGCGCACATAGAGAGGGAGGTTAGCACACTAAGGAGCACATAGAAAGGGAGGTTAGCACACTAAGGCGCACATAGAGAGGGAGGTTAGCACACTAAGGAGTACATAGAAAGGGAGATTAGCACACTAAGGAGCACATAGAGAGGGAGGTTAGCACACTAAGGAGCACATAGAGAGAGAGAGAGAGAGGTTAGCACACTAAGGAGCACATAGAGAGAGAGAGGTTAGCACACAAAGGAGCACATAGAGGGGGAGGTTAGCACACTAAGGAGCACATAGAGGGGGAGGTTAGCACACTAAGGGGCACATAGAAAGGGAGGTTAGCACACTAAGGCGCACATAGAGAGGGAGGTTAGCACACTAAGGAGCACATAGAGAGAGAGAGGTTAGCACACTAAGGAGCACATAGAGAGAGAGAGGTTAGCACACTAAGGAGCACATAGACGGGGAGGTTAGCACACTAAGGAGCACATAGAGGGGGAGGTTAGCACACTAAGGGGCACATAGAGGGGGTAGTTAGCACACTAAGGTGCACATAGAGGGGGTAGTTAGCACACTAAGGTGCACATAGAGGGTGAAGTTAGCAAACTATGGGGCACATAGAGGGTGAAGTTAGCACACTATGGGGGACATAGAGGGGGTAGTTAGCACACTAAGGAGCACATAGAGAGGGAGGTTAGCACACTAAGGGGCACATAGAAAGGGAGGTTAGCACACTAAGGAGCACATAGATGGGGTAGTTAGCACACTAAGGGACACATAGAGAGGGAGGTTAGCACACTAAGGTGCACATAGAGAGGGAGGTTAGCACACTAAGGAGCACATAGATGGGGCAGTTAGCACACTAAGGGGCAAATAGAGGTGGTAGTTAGCACACTAAGGGGCACATAGAGGGGGCAGTTAGCACAATAAGGGGCACATAGAGGGGGCACACAAAGGGGCACATAGAGGGGGTAGTTAGCACACTATGGGGCACATAGAGGGTGAAGTTAGCACACTAAGGTGCACATAGAGGGTGAAGTTAGCACACTAAGGGGCACATAGAGGGGGTAGTTAGTACACTAAGGTGCACATAGAGGGTGAAGTTAGCACACTATGGGGCACATAGAGGGGGAGGTTAGCACACTAAGGAGCACATAGATGGGGTAATTAGCACACTAAGGGGCACATAGATGGGGTAGTTAGCACACTATGGGGCACATAGAGGGTGAAGTTAGCACACTAAGGTGCACATAGAGGGTGAAGTTAGCACACTAAGGGGCACATAGATGGGGTAGTTAGCACACTAAGGGGCACATAGATGGGGCAGTTAGCACACTAAGGGGCACATAGAGGGGGTAGTTTGCACACTATGAGGCACATAGAGAGTGAAGTTAGCACTCTAAGGGGCACATAGAGGGGGCAGTAAGCACACTAAGAGGCACATAGAGGGGGTAGTTAGCACACTAAGGGGCACACACATGTAGACATTTTAGACAGACTTTAGCTATAATATATATAAATATATACCGAGTATTGTGTAGGTGATGCTTTGTATAGTGTCTCTCTGGCTGGCTCCCAAAGTCTTGCAGGCTG
Organism: Bombina bombina; assembly: GCF_027579735.1. NCBI lineage: Eukaryota > Metazoa > Chordata > Amphibia > Anura > Bombinatoridae > Bombina > Bombina bombina. Next base: position 186,291,684 of record NC_069506.1, on the reverse strand, counting down.
AATTCTGTAAGTTTTAAATCAAGTCCCTGCCCCTCACTGACAACCAGGCTGCGTGTCTAACTTTTGCAGCTGCAGATCTTCCTACACATCACCCGCGCTGCACTAGCTGACGTCATCAATGCTTACTGAAGCATCACGTGACATTTCACAGGCAGCTTAGGAGAGGAATGCTACGCTGCTCAGATAGATTCCAATTGCAGCTCAGCCAGGAACAAACTTTTAGCCAGTCAGTGGAGTGTTGGATGCCGGTGTAGTGTTGAAATCTACATGGTCATGGACTCATGGGCATTATGTCACTGGACAAGACTGAAAAATACCGGACTGTCCCACTGGCCCTGAGCCCCCTCCGGCCCTCCCCATGTCATGACTGTCAGACAGTGTGTATTGTACAAATAGGAGAGCCGCTCACCGGCACAGCGCACTGCTATATGCTTCAGCTGACTTGACCCAGACCCCACAGACATGATACTGACAGAATGTCACCTTGTGCGGTAATGGTGGGCTGGGCGGCGGGACTATGTTAACCGGTGGCCCACCAGGCAAATGCCCTATGGCCAGTCCGGGCCTGCCCCCACAATCACTGGTCCCGGGGCACATGCCCCTTTTGCCCCACGTAACGTTAGAGACGGTCCTGACTGAGATCCCAAAAATGTAGAACTAATTTGCCAAGTGCCGCCTGCACTGCGCATTGGACCCAGCAATCTGTCACTCATCTAGCCTGATTCTGTGTTCCTGTATACAGCGCTGCTGCCAGCACCGAGCTAATGTACTTTTAAGCTGAGTACATTAGCTTGGTGCTGGCATACAGGAACACAGAATCAGGCTAGATGAGTGACAGATTGCTGGGTCCAATGCGCAGTGCAGGCGGCACTTGGCAAATTAGTTCTACAGGCATTTTCCTCTCTCTGCTTCTGCTCACAGCAGGTGCTGCGCGGCCTGATATTCTGCCTGCGCTACACCAGAAGGGAAGGTGCGCGGCCACGCAGCCGCGCACCTTAGAGGGAACAGTGGTCACCGGATGTGGCATCATTCTTGGCGCCAGAAATTTTAAGGCGCCAATAATGTGGGCGTCTTTTTTGGCGCTAAAAATGTGGGCGTCATTCTTGTCTCCACCTTTTTTTCACATTATTTCAGTCTCATTTTTCATTGCTTCTGGTTGCTAGAGGCTTGTTCATTGGCATTTTTTTTCCCATTCCTGAAACTGTCATTTAAGGAATTTGATAAATTTTGCTTTATATGTTGTTTTTTCTTTTGCATATTGCAAGATGTCTCACATTGACCCTGGATCAGAATCTACTTCTGGAAAGACGCTGCCTGATGCTGGTGCTACCAAAGTTAAGTGCATTTGTTGTAAACTTGTGGTAACTGTTCCTCCGGCTGTAGTTTGTGATGAATGTCATGATAAGCTTGCTAATGCAGATAGTATTTCCATTAGTAATATACCATTACCTGTTGCTGTTCCTTCAACATCTAATACTCAGGATGTTCCTGTTAATATAAAAGAATTTGTTTCTAAATCTATTAGGAAGGCTATGTCTGTTATTCCTCCTTCCAGTAAACGTAAAAGGTCTTTTAAAACTTCTCATTTTTCAGATGAATTTTTAAATGACCGTCATCATTCTGATCTGTCGGTTTCTGATGAGGATATTTCTGGTTCAGAGGATTCTGTCTCAGATATTGACACTGATAAATCTTCATATTTATTTAAAATGGAATTTATTCGCTCTTTACTTAAAGAAGTTTTAATCGCATTAGAGATGGAGGATTCTAGTCCTCTTGATACTAAATCTACTAAGCGTTTAAATTCGTTTTTTAAACCTCCTATAGTTATTCCAAAAGTTTTTCCTGTCCCTGATGCTATTTCTGAAGTAATTTCTAGGGAATGGAATAATCTGGGTACTTCATTTACTCCTTCTCAAAGGTTTAAGAAATTGTATCCTGTGCCATCTGACAGATTAGAGTTTTGGGATAAAATCCCTAAAGTTGATGGGGCTATCTCTACTCTTGCTAAACGTACTACTATTCCTACAGCAGATAGTACTTCCTTTAAGGATCCTTTAGATAGGAAGATTGAATCCTTTCTAAGGAAAGCTTATTTATGTTCGGGTAATCTTCTTAGGCCTGCTATTTCTTTGGCTGATGTTGCTGCCACTTCCACTTTTTGGTTGGAGGCTTTAGCACAACAAGTTTCAGACCATAATGCTCATAGCATTGTTAAACTTCTTCAACATGCTAATAACTTTATTTGTGATGCCATCTATGATATCATTAGAGTTGATGTCAGGTATATGTCTTTAGCTATTTTAGCTAGAAGAGCTTTATGGCTTAAAACTTGGAATGCAGATATGTCTTCTAAGTCAACTTTGCTTTCTCTTTCTTTCCAAGGTAATAAATTATTTGGTTCCCAGTTGGATTCTATTATTTCAACTGTTACCGGGGGGAAAGGAACTTTTTTGCCTCAGGACAAAAAATCTAAAGGTAAATATAGGGCTGCTAATCGTTTTCGTTCCTTTCGTCAGAATAAGGAACAGAAGCCTGACCCTTCCCCTAAAGGAACGGTTTCTGTTTGGAAACCTTCTCCAATCTGGAATAAATCTAAGCCTTTTAGAAAGTCAAAACCAGCTCCCAAGTCCACATGAAGATGCGGCCCTCATTCCAGCACAGCTGGTAGGGGGCAGGTTACGATTTTTCAAAGACATTTGGATCAATTCGATTCACAGTCTTTGGATTCAGAGCATTGTTTCACAAGGGTACAGAATAGGTTTCAAGGTAAGGCCGCCTGCAAAGAGATTTTTTCTCTCTCGCATTCCAATAAATCCAGTGAAGGCTCAGGCATTTCTGAAATGTGTTTCAGATCTCGAGTTGGCTGGAGTAATTGTGCCAGTTCCAGTTCTGGAACAGGGTCTGGGGTTTTACTCAAATCTATTCATTGTACCAAAGAAGGAGAATTCCTTCAGACCAGTTCTGGATTTAAAGATATTGAATCGTTATGTAAGGATACCAACTTTCAAAATGGTAACTATAAGGACTATTCTGCCTTTTGTTCAGCAAGGGCATTATATGTCCACAATAGATTTACAGGATGCATATCTTCATATTCCGATTCATCCAGATCACTTTCAGTTTCTGAGATTCTCTTTTCTAGACAAGCATTACCAGTTTGTGGCCCTTCCGTTTGGCCTAGCAACAGCTCCAAGGATCTTTTCAAAGGTTCTCGGTGCCCTTCTCTCTGTAATCAGAGAACAGGGCATTGCGGTATTTCCTTATTTGGACGATATCTTGGTACTTGCTCAGTCTTCACATTCTGCAGAATCTTATACGAATCAACTTGTGTCGTTTCTTCAAAGACATGGTTGGAGGATCAATTTACCAAAGAGTTCATTGATTCCTCAGACAAAGGTAACCTTTTTGGGTTTTCAAATAGATTCAGTGTCCATGACCTTGTCTCTCACAGGAAAGAGACGTCTGAAATTGGTTTCAGCCTGTCGAAACCCTCAGTCTCAATCATTCCCTTCGGTAGCTTTATGCATGGAAATTCTAGGTCTCATGACTGCTGCATCGGACGCGATCCCCTTTGCTCGTTTTCACATGCGACCTCTTCAGCTTTGTATGCTGAACCAATGGTGCAGGGATTATACAAAGATATCACAATTAATATCCTTAAATCCCAATGTACGACACTCTCTGACGTGGTGGATAGATCACCATCGTTTAGTCCAAGGGGCTTCTTTTGTTCGTCCAACCTGGACTGTGATCTCAACAGATGCGAGTCTGTCAGGTTGGGGAGCTGTATGGGGATCTCTGACAGCGCAGGGGGTTTGGGAATCTCAGGAGGCGAGATTACCAATCAACATTTTGGAACTCCGTGCGATTTTCAGAGCTCTTCAGTTCTGGCCTCTTCTGAAGAGAGAATCGTTTATTTGTTTTCAGACAGACAATGTCACAACCGTGGCATATGTCAATCATCAGGGTGGGACTCACAGTCCTCAGGCTATGAAAGAAGTATCTCGGATACTTGTATGGGCGGAATCCAGCTCCTGTCTAATCTCTGCGGTTCACATCCCAGGTGTAGACAATTGGGAAGCGGATTATCTCAGTCGCCAGACGTTACATCCGGGTGAATGGTCCCTTCACCCAGAGGTATTTCTTCAGATTGTTCAAATCTGGGGACTTCCAGAAATAGATCTGATGGCCTCTCATCTAAACAAGAAACTTCCCAGGTATCTGTCCAGATCCAGGGATCCTCAGGCGGAGGCAGTGGACGCATTGTCGCTTCCTTGGAATTATCATCCTGCCTATATCTTTCCGCCTCTAGTTCTTCTTCCAAAAGTGATTTCCAAAATTCTAATGGAACGTTCGTTTGTACTGCTGGTGGCTCCAGCATGGCCTCACAGGTTTTGGTATGCGGATCTCATTCGGATGGCCAGTTGCCAACCTTGGACTCTTCCGTTAAGACCAGACCTATCTCAAGGCCCTTTTTTCCATCAGGATCTCAAATCATTAAATTTGAAGGTATGGAAATTGAACGCTTGATTCTTAGTCATAGAGGTTTCTCTGGCTCAGTAATTAATACTATGTTACAGGCTCGTAAATCTGTGTCTAGGGGGATTTATTATCGAGTCTGGAAGACTTACATTTCTTGGTGTTCTTCTCATAAATTCTCTTGGCATTCTTTTAGAATTCCTAGAATTTTACAGTTTCTTCAGGATGGTTTGGATAAAGGTTTGTCTGCAAGTTCATTGAAAGGACAAATCTCTGCTCTTTCTGTTCTTTTTCACAGAAAGATTGCTAATCTTCCTGATATTCATTGTTTTGTACAGGCTTTGGTTCGTATCAAACCTGTCATTAAATCTATCTCTCCTCCTTGGAGTCTTAATTTGGTTCTGAGGGCTTTACAAGCCCCTCCGTTTGAACCTATGCACTCTCTGGACATTAAATTACTTTCTTGGAAAGTTCTGTTCCTTTTGGCCATCTCTTCTGCTATAAGAGTTTCTGAGTTATCTGCTCTTTCTTGTGAATGTCCTTTTCTGATTTTTCATCAGGATAAGGCAGTGTTGCGGACTTCATTTACATTTTTACCTAAGGTTGTGAATTCTAACAACATTAGTAGAGAAATTGTTGTTCCTTCATTGTGTCCTAATCCTACGAATTAAAAGGAGAGATCTTTACATTCTTTGGATGTAGTAAGAGCTTTGAAATATTATGTTGAAGCTACTAAAGTTTTTAGAAAGACTTCTAGTCTATTTGTTATCTTTTCTGGGTCCAGAAAAGGTCAGAAGGCCTCCGCCATTTCTTTGGCGTCGTGGTTAAAGTCTTTGATTCATCATGCTTATGTTGAGTCGGGTAAATCCCCGCCTCAAAGAATTACGGCTCATTCTACTAGGTCAGTTTCTACTTCCTGGGCGTTTAGGAATGAAGCTTCTGTTGATCAGATTTGCAAAGCAGCAACTTGGTCTTCTTTGCATACTTTTACTAAATTCTACCATTTTGATGTGTTTTCTTCTTCTGAAGCAGTTTTTGGTAGAAAAGTACTTCAGGCAGCTGTTTCAGTTTGATTCTTCTGCTTATATTTTCATTTTTTTTTCATTATTAAGATTAAAACTTTTGTTTTGGGTTGTGGATTATTATTTTTCAGCGGAATTGGCTGTCTTTATTTTATCCCTCCCTCTCTAGTGACTCTTGCGTGGAAGTTCCACATCTTGGGTATTTATTATCCCATACATCACTAGCTCATGGACTCTTGCTAATTACATGAAAGAAAACATAATTTATGTAAGAACTTACCTGATAAATTCATTTCTTTCATATTAGCAAGAGTCCATGAGGCCCACCCTTTATTTTGTGGTGGTTATGATTTTTTTGTATAAAGCACAATTATTCCAATTCCTTATTTTGATGCTTTAGCTCCTTTCTTATCACCCCACTTCTTGGCTATTCGTTAAACTGAATTGTGGGTGTGGTGAGGGGTGTATTTATAGGCATTTTGAGGTTTGGGAAACTTTGCCCCTCCTGGTAGGAATGTATATCCCATACGTCACTAGCTCATGGACTCTTGCTAATATGAAAGAAATGAATTTATCAGGTAAGTTCTTACATAAATTATGTTTTTTACACCCCATTGGCTTAGCGCTCAAGCTCTATATAACATTACATTTTATAGCGCACCCCCATAGAAATCTAATGTTAGTGGGAAATAACTATTGAGTATTATCCAGCATGAATGTTATAGCCTGCCCCCATAGAAATCTATCTATCATCATCAATTACTGTTGGGAATTTCACTCCTGGCCAGCAGGAGGAGGCAAAGAGCACCACAGCAAAGCTGTTAAATATCACTCCTCTATTTATTTATTTTTATTATTATCGGTTATTTGTAGAGTGCCAACAGATTCCGCAGCGCTATAAACAAATGCGGAGTACAACAAAACAATTTTAGGTATCAAATGGGTAGAGGGCCCTGCCAAGAGTTGCACTGTTGTAGTCAGCTCTTAAGAAGGTGATCTACAAATAGCTGGACTCTTAGGCTTACATGCTAAGGGGGTTCAGGGGAGAGCAATGGAGGAGAGGAACTGGTACAAAGGAAGGTTAGCGTAGGTTGTATACATCCCTGAACAATAGAGTCTTTAGGGAGTGCTTGAAGCTTTAAAAACTAGGGGAGAGTCTTGTGGAGCGAGGCAGAGAGTTCCACAAGATGGGAGCCAGTCTGGAGAAGTCCTGTAAACGGGAGTGTGATGAGGTAACAAGAGAGGAGGAGGTCATGAGCAGAGCGAAGGGGACGGGAGGGAGAGTATCTGGAGACAAGGTCTGAGATATAGGGGGAGCAATGCAGTTGAGGGCTTTGTATGTCAGAGTGAGAATTTTGTGTTTGATCCTAGAGGCAAAAGGAAGCCAGTGAAGGGATAGGCAGTGAAGGCAGAGAGGTGCAGCAGATGAAGAGCAACGTGAAAGGAAGATGAGCCTGGCACCGACAATCCCCCAGTCATTCTCTTTGCCTGTAGTGCAAGGAGGAGGTGAAGTTTAGGTGTCTGATAAGAAGTTTTCTTCAATCAAGATTTTATTATTTTTTTAGCAGAGTAAGCTTACTCTGTTTTTTTTCGGGGGTCTAGCCTAGTCCACATCACTCTCTTCAGTAGGGCAGGGTGGCTTTTGAGCATTTGAGAACTTGTGAGGTACAATCCTCACTGCGTTTTCTCAAGAATCTGCTGCCCTAACTAGAAAACCTGAGTAAGTTTACTCAGTTTTTCTCTCTTTACAGGTCCATGTGAGGTGCTGCAGCCTCTCAAACCTGGTGAGTTGTCCTGCTGCTGGACAGCACTTTCAGGTAAGTGCCATTTTAATTTTCTTTTGCAAGTAGATTGCTGGCACTTGTTACAGCTAAAAGCTGTCTTATTTAATATGGGACTTTATTAAACCTTGATGTTTGGGGTTTCTTTTAGGCAGTTTGGGCATTGAGGTGATTTATGGTGGCTCAGTGTGTTATAGTAGTTTTTATACTTTAACTTTTGGTCATGGGGATTACTGTTGTAAGCCGTTTTTCGGCAGTTAGGGCTCTGTAACCGCTCTGTATTTGAAAATGAGCTGCAGGACAGGTAGGCACTTCAGTAAAGCTACTGAGGTTTATAGGTAGCCTGAGGTCTATTTGGTTTGTTGCACTAACACACATTTCTATTTAAAGACAAAGTACACTTTTATTTTTTATTTTCAAATAAATAATTTTTACACGTTATCCTTATTTATTACATAAGATGGATCAAGAGGCTTTTCAAACCATTATCCCAGGCGAAGCTGCTGCTTGTCAGTTATGTTTTGATGCTCAGGTGGAACCCCCCATTCCTTTTTGTTCCTCATGCATTGAGAGAACTTTAAGTTATAGAGATAAAATATTTGACCATGAGCCACCATTATCCCAGGCAAATGCTGTTTAGGTGTCTCCTGTTGCAGATATGCCGCTGCTTTCTCCTCAAGCATCCCAACTTTTTCAGTCTCCACATACAGTGCCCTGTGTTTCCTCTTGCAATCCTGTAGCATTTTCTCTACAAGACATTGCTTCCCAGGTATCCTTTGCGGTATCTAAAGCCTATTCAGCTTTCCCCATGTTGCAGGGAAGGTGTAAAAGGAAATTTAAGGAAACAGTTAGCAAGGTTTGTGATCAAGTTCTGGCTATCCAGAGTGTCCCTTCCCATAAGCCTGAGGAAGAAGACATGTCGGTAGCATCTGAGGGGGAAATCTCAGACTCAGACAGTGTAATTCCTTCTTCTGATGCTGAAGTAGTATCCTTCAGATTTAAGCGAGAACACCTTCGCTTATTACTTAAGGAGGTTTTGGCTACTTTGGACGACTCCGACACAACTATCGTAGTCAATCCTAAAAAGTCTAGTAAATTGAACAAATACTTTGATGTTCCCTCCACGGTGGAGGTTTTTCCGGTTCCTGACTGTGATGCAGAGATTATTGCTCGAGAATGGGAAAGACCTGGTATTCCCTTTTCTCCATCTCCTATTTTTAAGAAGATGTTTCCTATAGCGGATTCTGTTACTTAGTCGTGGCAGACGGTTCCTAAGGGAGAAGGAGCAATCTCCACTTTAGCCAAGAGGACTACTATTCCCATAGAGGATAGTTGTTCTTTTAAACATCTAATGGATAAAACATTGGAGGCTTTACTAAAAAAGATATATGTCCACCAGGGTCTACAATGGCAACCTGCAGTGTGTATCGCCACTGTTACCAGCGCTGCGACTTACTGGTTTGATGCGTTGTCTGAATCTCTTCAGACGGATACCCCTCTTGATGAGATCCAGGACAGGATTAAGGCTCTCAAGTCAGCTAATTCCTTCATTACAGATGCTTCCTTACAGGTTATTAAACTGGGAGCCAAAATTTCTGGTTTTGCGGTCCTAGCCCACAGGGCCTTGTGGTTGAAGTCCTGGTCTGCGGATGTTTCATCTAAATCTAAGATCATGGCTATTCCTTACAAGGGTAAGACCTTGTTTGGACCTGGTTTGGCGGAAATTATCTCAGATATTACTGGAGGGAATGGTTCTTTTCTTCCTCAAGATAAAAAGAATAAACAGAAAGGACATCAGAGTAATTTTCGTTCCTTTCGTAACTTTAAAGGCAAGTCTTCCTCCCCTTCCTCCAAGCAAGATCAAGCCAAGCCTTCCTGGAAGCCCAACCAGTCCTGGAATAAGAGAAAGCAATCTAAAAAGCCTTCAGCTGATTCCAAGTCAGCATGAAGGGTTGGCCCCCGATACTGGAGCGGATCTTGTAGGGGGCAGACTCTCTCTTTTTCCCCAGGCTTAAATAAGAGATGTACCGTATCCCTGTGCAGTTGACATTGTCTCCCAGGGATACAAAATAGACTTTCTTTTCCTCCCAGAGGCAGGTTTCTCCTCTCCAGATTATCTGTAGACCAGATAAAAAGAGAGGCGTTCTTACATTGTGTCAAGGACCTTGCCACCCTGGGGGTAATAGTCCCAGTTCCAGTTTGACCAAACCTAGATCTAAAATGTTTAAACAAGTTTCTCAGAGTGCCATCCTTCAAGATGGGGACTATACGCTCCATTCTTTCATTGGTACAAGAGGGTCAGTTCATGACAACCATAGACCTAAAGGATGTATACCTTTATGTTCCCATTCACAGGGACCATCACAAATTTCTGAGATTCGCATTTTTGGACAATCATCAGTTTGTGGCCCTTCCATTCGGCCTTGCCACAGCTCCCAGAATTTTTTCAAAGGTTCTGGGGGCTCTTTTAGCTGTGCTTCGGGGCATTGCAGTGGCACCTTATCTGGACAACATTCTGGTTCAGGTGCCATCTTTTCAACAAGCAGAATCTCATATTGAGATCTTGTTGTCTTTTCTTCGATCCCAAGGATAGAAGGTGAATCGGGAAAAAAGTTCTCTGGTTCCAGCTACAAGGGTCGTATTTTTGGGGACCATAATAGACTCCATGGTAATGAAGATTTTTCTGACAGAGGTCAGAAAAAGAAAGATTTTCGACTCTTATCTTCCCCTTTAGTCCTCTCCACGGCCGTCAGTGGCTCAATGTATGGAGGTAATCGGTCTGATGGTGGCTTCCATGGACATCATTCTGTTTGCTCGGTTCCATCTCAGACCTCTGCAGTTATGCATGCTCAGACAATGGAACGGGGACTATACGGACCTGTCTCCGCATGTAGATCTAGATCAGACGTCAATAGACTCTCTTCCGTGGTGGCTTTCTCAGGATCATCTCTCCCAGGGTACTTGCTTCCGCAGACTCTCCTGGGTGATTGTGACCACGGATGCCAGCCTTCTAGGTTGGGGAGCAGTATGGGGCTCGTTGAAGGCTCAGGGCTTATGGACCCAGGAGGAGTCAGTCCTGCCCATAAACATCTTGGAGCTGAGAGCAATCTTCAATGGTCTTCTGGCCTGGCCTCAGTTAGCCTTAGCCCGGTTTATCAGATTCCAGTCAGACAATATAACCTCGGTGGCTTACATCAACCGCCAGGGGGGAACTCGAAGTTCCTTGGCCATGACAGAGGTGGCCTGAATTATTCAGTGGGCGGAGACCCACAACTGCTGTCTTTCTGTGATCCACATCCCAGGAGTGGACAATTGGGAAGCGGATTTTCTGAGCAGACAGACTTTTATCCCGGGGAGTGGGAACTTCATTCGGATGTGTTTTCCAGCTTTACCCTCAAGTGGGGGCAGCCGGAGTTAGATCTCATGGCTTCTCGTCAGAATGCCATTCTTCCGAGATATGGCTCAAGGTCAAGAGATCTGCAAGCATTTCTGATTGATGCTCTGGCAGTTCCTTGGAACTTAAGTCTAGCATACCTATTTCCTCCGTTCGTTCTTCTTCCAAGAGTCATTGCTTGAATCAAGCAGGAGAGGGGTCTGTAATTATCATAGCCCCAGCATGGCCTCACAGGATTTGGTATGCAGACCTTGTGGAAATGCTATTTCCTCTGCTCTGAGAGTTTCTGAACTCTCTGCTTTATAGTGTGATTCCCCTTATCTTATATTTCACTCTGATAAGGTGGTTCTGTGTACTAAGTTTGGTTTCCTGCCCAAGGTTGTTTCAATCAAGAATATTAATCAGGAAATCGTTGTACCTTCTTTGTGTCCTAATCCTTCTATTCACAAAGAACGCTTTTTGCATAATCTGGATGTTGTGCGAGCGCTAAAAGTTTATTTCCAGGAAACTAAGGACTTTCGTCAGTCTTCTGCATTGTTTGTTTGCTTTTCTGGGAAACGCAAGGGTCAGAAAGCTACGGCTACTTCACTTTCCCTTTGGCTGAAGAGCGTTATTCGCTTGGCAAATGAGACTGCTGGACAGCAACTTCCTGAGAAAATCACAGCTCATTCCACAAGGGCTGTTTCTTCTTCCTGGGCCTTCAAAAATGAAGCTTCTGTGGAACAGATTTGCAAGGCTGCAACTTGGTCATCTTTGCACAAGTTTTCCAAATTCTATAAATTCAATACTTTTGCCTCGGCTGAGGCTTCTTTTGGGAGAAAGGTTCTTCAAGGTGCCTTCTGATTAGGTTCCTGTCTTGTCCCTCCCTTATCATCTGTGTCCTCTGGCTTGGGTATTGGTTCCCAACAGTAATTGATGATGATTCGTGGACTCACTGTGTCATTAAAAAGAAAACAAAATTTATGCTTACCTGAAAAATTTCTTTCTTTCTTGACACAGTGAGTCCACTTCAGGCACCTCTGCACCTTGTGTTACTTCCTTTCTCTCCTTTCCCTTTGGTCGAATGGCTGGGGGATTGTGGGTAGGGGAGTGATATTTAACAGCTTTGCTGTGGTGCGCTTTGCCTCCTCCTGCTGGCCAGGAGTGATATTCCCAACAGTAATTGATGATGATCCGTGGACTCACCGTGTAAAGAAATAAATACATTTATCAGGTAAGCATACATTTCGTTTTTTAATACAAATAAATATTAAAACATACCCGTAAAGATTAATAAATAAAGACAATTTCTCAGTTGCAAGAGGTTTTATACACTTGGTCAGCAGTATTATGATGTCATTATAGCAGTAAACATACACTTATTATAGTGCTATTATGATATCATAAGAAGGCTTCTAAAGTGACTGCTTATCTACCATGGAATTGTAGACAAGTTTATTATTTTGTTTCTTACTGCTTGGAAGAAGCTGCATTTTCTTGGTTCTTACTACTTGGAAAAAGCTGTGTTTACTTTGTGTATCTCTGTTTAGCATTTAAACAGAATCATTTGGGTATTTGATGCGCTGCTTATTATCCTTACTGGGCTTCAGTGTGAGTTCCTTGGATCAGGTAAGTAAAGTTACAACACCACATGGTCCAATGTAGTTAGGTTCCAACTTGTGCTTAGTTTCCAACTTTATATCTGTATATGTTTAATGTTCATACACACACAGTCAAACACATCAGTTTAATAAAAGCTGTTATCTGTTTTTAGTAATAATTTATTAATTTAAAATAGATCAGTATTGATTTAAACCTAAGGAAGAGAAGAATTTAAAAAAATGTACTAAACAAACACATAAATAAATGAGTGTCACTACTTGTATATTGCAAGAAAATGATCAGAGGAACATTGCTAGGTATTAAAAGAAAAGAGGGATCTAGCCTACAGATACATTAAATGATCCCTCCTCTAAACCATATCGTAGACTCCACCACAGATTCTGCCTTAGGTCCGCCCCAGACCAGCTCAAACCACTAACATACACCTAGATTACAAGTTTTGCGCTATAGAGGGTGCAATAGAGCTGATTTGTTTAGGGCAATGCCCAGCAAAAGGCCCTTTTAAGGGCTATTGGTAGTTTATTGTAGGCTAGGGTTTTTTATTTATTTTTTATCTCTCCCAGGGTACTTGCTTCCGCAGACCCTCCTGGGTGATTGTGACCATGGATGCCAGCCTTCTAGGTTGGGGAGCAGTATGGGGCTCGTTGAAGGCTCAGGGCTTATGGACCCAGGAGGAGTCAGTCCTGACCATAAACATCTTGGAGCTGAGAGCAATCTTCAATGGTCTTCTGGCCTGGCCTCAGTTAGCCCGGTTTATCAGATTCCAGTCGGACAACATAACCTCGGTGGCTTACATCAACCACCAGGGGGGAACTCGAAGTTCCTTGGCCATGACAGAGGTGGCCTGAATTATTCAGTGGGCGGAGACCCACAACTGCTGTCTTTCTGTGATCCACATCCCAGGAGTGGACAATTGGGAAGCAGATTTTCTGAGCAGACAGACTTTCATTCCGGGGAGTGGGAACTTCATTCAGATGTGTTTTCCAGCTTTACCCTCAAGTGGGGGCAGCCGGAATTAGATCTCATGGCTTCTCGTCAGAATGCCAATCTTCCGAGATATGGCTCAAGGTCAAGAGATCCGCAAGCATTTCTGATTGATGCTCTGGCAGTTCCTTGGAACTTAAGTCTAGCATACCTATTTCCTCCGTTTGCTCTTCTTCCAAGAGTCATTGCTCAAATCAAGCAGGAGAGGGGGTCTGTAATTCTCATAGCCCTGGCATGGCCTCACACGATTTGGTATGCAGACCTTGTGGAAATGTCCTCCTTTCCACCTTGGAGACTTCTTCTGAGGAAGGACCTTCTACTTCTGGGTCCCTTCCTTCATCCAAATCTCGTTTCTCTGAAGCTGACTGCTTGGAGATTGAATGCTTAGTTTTAGCTAAGCGTGGATTTTCAGAGTCGGTCATTAAGACCTTGATTCAGTCTCGTAAGCCTGTGACTCGCAGGATTTACTATAAGATCTGGCGTAAATACTTGTATTGTTGTGAATCCAAAGGATACTCTTGGAGTAGAGTAAGGATTCCTAGGATGTTGTCCTTTCTCCAGGATGGTCTGGAAAAGGGTTTGTCGGCAAATACGCTAAAGGGTCAGATTTCGGTGCGGATGTGCCAAACGTGCAATCGTTTTGTCAGGCCTTGGTTAGAATTTGGCCTGTGTTTAAACCTGTTACTCCTCCATGGAGTCTTTGCCTTGTTCTTCAAGTTTTATAACAGGACTGTGTTTGAGCCTATGCTTTCTTTAGATTATAAGATGTTATCTTGGAAAGTATGTTTCTTGTTGCTATTTCCTCTGCTCTGAGAGTTTCTGAACTCTCTGCTTTATAGTGTGATTCCCCTTATCTTATATTTCACTCTGATAAGGTGGTTCTGCGTACTAAGTTTGGTTTCCTGCCCAAGGTTGTTTCGGTCAAAAATATTAATCAGGAAATCGTTGTACCTTCTTTGTGTCCTAATCCTTCTATTCACAAAGAACGCTTGTTGCATAATCTGGATGTTGTGCGAGTGCTAAAATTTTATTTCCAGGAAACTAAGGACTTTTGTCAGTCTTCTGCATTGTTTGTTTGCTTTTCTGGGAAACGCAAGGGTCAGAAAGCTACGGCTACTTCACTTTCCCTTTGGCTGAAAAATGTTATTCGCTTGGCATATGAGACTGCTGGACAGCAACTTCCAGAGAAAATCACAGCTCATTCCACAAGGGATGTTTCTTCTTCCTGGGCCTTCAAAAATGAAGCTTCTGTGGAACAGATTTGCAAGGCTGCAACTTGGTCATCTTTGCAAACGTTTTCCAAATTCTATAAATTCAATACTTTTGCCTCGGCTGAGGCTTCTTTTGGGAGAAAGGTTCTTCAAGCAGTGGTGCCTTCTGTTTAGGTTCCTGTCTTGTCCCTCCCTTATCATCTGTGTCCTCTGGATTGGGTATTGGTTCTCAACAGTAATTGATAATGATTCGTGGACTCACCATGTCATTAAAAAGAAAACAAATTTTATGCTTACCTGATAAATTTCTTTCTTTCTTGACACAGTGAGTCCACCTCAGGCACCTCTGCACCTTGTGTTACTTCCTTTCTCTCCTTTCCCTTTGGTTGAATGGCTGAGGGATTGTGGGTAGGGGAGTGATATTTAACAGCTTTGCTGTGGTGCTCTTTGCCTCCTCCTGCTGGCCAGGAGTGATATTCCCAACAGTAATTGATGATGATCCGTGGACTCACTGTGTCAAGAAATAAATAATACATTTATCAGGTAAGCATAAATTTAGTTTTTTAATACAAATAAATATTAAAACATACCCTTAAAGATGAATAAATAAAGACAATTTCTCAGTTGCAAGAGGTTGTATACACTTGGTTAGCAGTATTATGATGTCATTATAGCAGTAAACATACACTTATTATAGTGCTATTATGATATCATAAGAAGGCTTCTACAGTGACTGCTAATCTACCGTGGAATTGTAGACAAGTTTATTATTTTGTTTGTTACTGCTTGGAAGAAGCTGCATTTTCTTGGTTCTTACTACTTGGAAAAAGCTGTGTTTACTTTGTGTATCTCTGTTTTTCATTTAAACAGAATCATTTGGGTATTTGATGCTCTGCTTATTATCCTTACTGGGCTTCAGTGTGAGTTCCTTGGATCAGGTAAGTAAAGTTACAACACCACATGGGTCCAATGTAGTTAAGTTCCAACTTGTGCTTAGTTTCCAACTTTATATCTGTATACGTTTAATGTTCATACACACACAGTCACACACGTCAGTTTAATAAAAGTTGTTATCTGTTTTTAGTAATAATGTATTCATTTAAAATAGATCAGTATTGATTTAAACCTAAGGAAGGTATCAAAAGAAAAGAGGGATTTAGCCTACATTAAATGATCCCTCCTCTAAACCATATCCTAGACTCCACCACAGATTCTGCCTTAGGTCCGCCCCAGACCAGCTCAAACCACTAACATAAACCTAGATTACAAGTTTTGCGCTATAGAGGGTGCAATAGAGCTGATTTGTTTAGGGCAATGCCCCGCAAAAGGCCCTTTTAAGGGCTATTGGTAGTTTATTGTAGGCTAGGGTTTTTTTTTATTATTTTTATTGGGGGGGGGGGGCTTTTTATTTTTATAGGGCTATTAGATTAAGTGTAATTGTTTTTATTTTGGATAATTTTGTTTGTTATTTTTCATAATTTTTAATTTTTTTAATTTTTCTAATTTAGTATTTTTTATTTTTTGTAATTGTAGATTTAATTTTTTTTAGTAGTGTTATTTTTTATGTGTAATTTAGTTTATTTAATTGATAGTTATTTTAATTTTAGTATAATAGTATTGTTATTTTAATTTATAGTATAAACTTAGGTTTTTTTAATTTACCAGGTAAGTTTTTAATTATTTTAAGGTAGGGATCTTGTAATTTTAATTTAAAGTTAGGGGGTTGTTAGGTTTAGGGGTTAATAGTTTAATTTAGTTTTTTTTGCGATGTGGGGGGCTGTCAGTTTATGGGTTAATAGGTTTATTTAGTGCCAGTGATGTGGGAGGCCAGAGGTTTAGGGGTTAATAACTTTATTTAGTGGCATCGATGTCAGGGGCGGCGGAATAGGGGTTAATATCTTTATTATAGTGTGGGCGATGTTGGGGTGTGGGGGAATAGGGGTTAATAACTTTATTATAGTGGTGACGATGTTGAGGAGCGGCGGGATAGGGGTTAATACATTTTATTAGTGGTGGCAATGTCGGGAGCAGCAGATTAGGGGTTAATAACTTTAATATAGTTGTCAGCCGTATTAAGTCAGTTCAGGATTTAACCCAAGTGCTAGCGTGGATATTAAAACACACGCTGGCACACTGAGAAATATCCAGGACGTGACCCACTCAGGAAACAAAATAAGCAGGATATAAGAACTTTCCAAAAGAATAGTAATTCAATATATCTTCTTGAGGACAGAATTGATTTACAGGAGATAGCGTTCCTTTCTCAGGGAAATTGACACAAACCAAAATAATGTCCCTTTAAGCAGGTTATCAGAGAACAAATAATAATGTTTCTTTCTTGAGGATTTGTAACAAACAAATAATGTTCCTTTAAGCAGGTTGTTAGAAAACAAAAGTTAAAGTTCCTTGATGCAGGATTGTAAGCAAACAAATGATTATGTCCTTATTAGCAGGATTAAAGCAAGCAAAGATAACGTCCCTTTAAGCAGGTGTCCGCAAACAAATGTTAATGTCCCTTTAAGCAGGATTCTCAGCAAACAAATGATTATGTCCTTATTAGCAGGATTAAAGCAAGCAAAGATAAAGTCCCTTTAAGCAGGTGTTCACAAACAAATGTTAATGTCCCTTTAAGCAGGATTCTCAGCAAACAAATGATTATGTCCTTATTAGCAGGATTAGCAAGCAAACAGATTAAGTCCCTTTAAGCAGGTGTTCACAAACAAATGTTAATGTCCCTTTAAGCAGGATTCTCAGCAAACAAAAGATTATGTCCTTATTAGCAGGATTAGCAAGCAAACAGATTAAGTCCCTTTAAGCAGGTGTTCACAAACAAATGTTAATGTCCCTTTAAGCAGGATTCTCAGCAAACAAAAGATTATGTCCTTATTAGCAGGATTAGCAAGCAAACAGATTAAGTCCCTTTAAGCAGGTGTTCACAAACAAATGTTAGCTAAAGATTAGTAGGCAAAACAAGGTCATGTGGGATAGGTTCAGACTCTAAAGGTATACCTCACATAGGTAGGGTCCGGCAGAAGCGAACAAACGGGCCCCGAGTAAATCTCCCACCGAGATTTAAAGGTAGAGAGAGGCCGACGTCACAGGAGCTGTCAGAGAATGCGTCACGTTGCCTAGCAACGTGACGTAGGAACCAGAAGAGATCCGGGAGCCGCGGCGACACGGCGATGAACGGTGAATACATGACAATAGTGTTTGCGATGTGTGAGGGCGGCGGAATAGGGGTTAATAGGTAGTTTATGGGTGTTAGTGTACTTTGAACAAAAAGAAAAGATGAGAAGCACAGAGCAGTTGCTGGATAATGTATTTATTGGAAAGAAAATCCAAACAATTTGCACACGTAGTGTTGGAGGGTAAATACCGTCAAGTAAAATACAGAGACAAAAAGTCAAAGAGCTAGCAGACACTATGGCTGACGCGTTTCGGCGTAAGCCTTACTCATAGCCACAATAAAAAAACTACAATCTTACCGTGATTAAAAACTCTAGCTCACATCGTGATTGGTTGCCGGGTATTCACACCCCTTTAACAAGGCAAACAATCCGATGTACGGACAACACACGCCCCCCTTGACTTCCGTAGACGCTAGCCTAATACTGTAATCACACTAACTAAGTGAACATAATTATTAGGATACAGGATCTGTCAAAATACTATTCCTTTTTTGTTTAGTGAGCATTTCCTCAACAACGGTAAAGTAGAGCTTCAATATACACATGAAATAAGCACTCATAGTGTACCGATTGCCTACAAACTAAAAACAAGAAAGTCAGAGTAAGGTACTCCTGAGCAATAAATTACAGAGCGCCTGTTAGAGGGGTCTATATAAATGAAATAAAGAAAAGGGAAATGACAGAGAACAAGGATTGAAAAGATAGACATAGAAACACAGAAACACAACGGACTAGTGTATAAGCTTATAAGCTTATATAAGAACAACCAAATGATCTGCTCCTAGTTAAACAAGAAAATAGATAAATACATAGATAAATCAGGAGCCTGAGAACAAAAGTGTGTCAAGTAAGGAACCAGAAGTTAGTGTCAGGGGGTTAATGTAGAATAACAGCCACCACACCACAAGTTGCATTACGCATATGCATATGCAGCCCCTCATGCAGATATAACAGATAGAGCAAAAAAGTGGATTCTATATTTGTATATTTAAAGGGAGAGTAGTATATATCATACTTAGTGGATCAGCTTGTTAATTTAGTAACATAAATTAAATGCACAAAAGTGAAGAAAAGCACTAGACCAACCAAAAATTTATCAAATCAAACTCAGAGTTTAGGCCTTCTGGAATTCTGGTTCTCAACCTGAAAATCCAGAAGGCCTCTCTCTCCCCTAATTTATGTGTTCTTTCAGCTTGGCCTTTCTTGGGGAATACCTTGTCAATAATGGTCCACGTAATGGACTTTAAACTTTTGTGGTGTACATCAGTAAAATGTCTAACTGGTGGTGTTGACAATATACCTGCTCTGATGTCTGACATATGTTCCTTAATTCATGTTCTAGCTTCCCTAGTCATCAGCCCTACGTACTGGAGAGAACACTCCTTACAAGTAATGACATATATGATGTTGGTTTGTCTGCAATTCAAGCAGTATTTGGTCCTAAATACCTCTCCTGTTACAGACAAACTGAAGGAATCTCCTACGCTTACCTTCTCACATGCCACACAGGTGTGAAAATGGCATCTAAATGTGCCCACACACCTGAGCGATGAAGATGGATTTTTTAGGATTTTCGGTCCTAATCCTGGTTGGGGCTACAATATTTCCAATTGTTCTGTTCCTCCTATAGTCAAACCTAACTCCTTGGTCAATCGTATCAATCAAACCATCATCTGTGCCAGGAGTTTAAAGTGTTTACCTATAATTTGTCAAATTTCTCCATACTGTCTTGAGTATTCGGTGATAAAAGTGACCTTAGTATTAAAAGGGCCTGTTTTATTTAATCCCTTATGGTTGATCCTATTCTGGCTTAGTAGTTTGTCTCTAGGGATTCTTTCAACTGCTTTTCTAACTGCACCTATAGTGTGGGGACTATAGCCTCTCTCTTTAAGTCTCAGAGCCAAGTAATCTGCCTGTTTTTCATACACAGATGAAACAGTGCAGTTTCTTTTTAAGCGAATGAATTGGCTCTTAGCCACACCCCCAAATACTCTTCATGGGTGGCAGCTAGATGCGTGGAGTAGTGAATTACCCGCAATTGGCTTGCGATAAACCTCCGTCCTTATCCCCTGACCTGATACACCTTCAAGTGTGATGTCCAAAATATTTACTTTTGATGACTGCACCTCTGAAGTGAAGCCAATACCCATAATGTTGTTATCCAGGTTCTCAATAAAATCAGTCAGGTGTATATCTGACCCCTCCCAGATAAAGAGCAGGTCATCAATGTATTGACCATACCAGGCAATTTCATCTTTGTGGGGATTCCTCTCCCCAAAGACGTGGGACAGCTCCCACCAACCCATAAACATGTTGGCATAGGAGGGGGCAAACTTAGCCCCCATTGCAGTCCCACGCCTCTGGAGGAAGAAACTCCCCCCAAATTCAAAGTAATTATGTGTAAGGAGGAATCTGGTGACCTCCACCACATAATCCACAAAGTCTGGGTCCCCACCATGATGTCTATCTAAAAAGAATCGTATAGCTTCCAGGCCCTTAGCATGCGGTATAGAAGTATACAAGCATTTTACATCCACAGTGAGCCACCTGTAGTTCGGTCTCCAAATGATACCACTAAGCAAATTAATCACATGCTTGGTATCTGCCAAATGGCTCCACAGGGTGCCCACCATGGGCTGCAAAATATTGTCCAGCCACTCGGACAGGTGCTCTAATAAAGAGCCAATACCACTTACAATTGGCCTCCCTTGTACATTTTCTACCGATATATGGACTTTTAGTAGATGATTAAAAATAGCAATAGTGGGTTAGATACAAGAAGATAATTCTTTGTATCCGGATCAATAAAACCAAATTCAACCCCATCATCTACAAGGGAGGCCAACTGTTTCTGGTAGGTTCGCGTAGGATCTTCAGGTAACCTAGTGTAGTCCTCAGAATTACATAGCTGTCTCTCGGCTTCTGCTATGAAATCACTCTTATCTAGCAGGACAATAGTTCCACCTTTGTCCGCCGCCCTGATGACAATATCCTCGTTTTTACTCAACCTGTTTAGCGCCATCTTCTATTTATTGGTAATGTTGTTATTTTTACCCCTAACAGATTTATAATAAAGGCGAGTAAGATCCTTCTCCACCCTTTTATAAAACTTCTCGAGAAGGTTACCTCTACAGTGTATAGGGTAAAAGGTAGACTTCTCCCGAAAATAGGGAGTTCTGGAACGATTGCGCCCCCGGCTTTATCCCCACCTTCTTCCAGAGATTCCAAAACTCCTATATCACATATCTCTTGAAAGCTAAGAGTGTTATCCCTTAATGTACCAACCGACCCCATGTGCCCATTAATTTGAATGTCATCATGGCTCTCATATTCCCCTCTCATGGAGTTTAAATTAAAGAACTTTTTCATTTTTAAGTCCCTTATAAGTTTATTCACATTCACTAGAGTCCCAAACAAATTAAAATCGGCTGTTGGTACAAAGGTCAACCCCAGGCTTAAGACTTCTAATTCGTGGGGATCGGGGGTATATTTGGAAAGATTTATTATGTTCCGTATCCGTAATTCCCCCTCCTTCTTCCTCTCCTCTGTGGATATCTCCTCTGCTCCTTGTACTGGTAGGTGGACTCCTGATTTAGATTCCCCCCCTCCCTTCTGGTGTTCTTTGGGGGATGGAAAAAACCTGTTCCAACTGGGTCTGAAAAAGAAAGGGATTTGACTACAAGAGATTATAATAAGATTTTTTCTACAAATAAAACCAATTACAGCTTGATAACCTTGTTTGAGGAACTAGAATTTCTACTTCTCAAAGAGGATAAATTGATTTGGGACATTATTACACTAAAGAAGTATCAGGAATTAGGTATAATTCCAAGGGGGTTAAGGTTGAATAAGTACCCCACATTCCTGACTGAGGACAAGAATTTTATAGAACTGTGGAACAGCAACTTATCGGATTGCTCCTTTAAATTGATGAAACTTATCTGTGAATATAAACAGAAGGAACTGGAGGAGATTGCCATAAAAATTAGGTAAGTACAAAAGGAGTTGAATTTACGGAATAAGGAACCTAAACTCCTGAAGTTTGATAACATTTTACAACAGATAGTGGCAGAAGTTAAAACACTTCTTCTTTAGGTAAAACATAACAAATACCTGAGGGATCAACAAGATTATGATCTAAATAGGGTGTATATTTGGAACAAAAGGCACCGTTCACTATTGAGGAAGGAACAGAACAGAAGTACATTCCTCCCTGGTCAAAACCGCGGATCAAATAGACACAGACGTAATCAAGGAAGAAGGGTGAATTTTTATGAAAGTGAGGGTGAGTCCCTGGATGAAGGGTCAGCATCAGTGGGTGAGGAATGCCACCCAGAGCAAGTTGTGAGACTGAAGGTGACTCCCCCTATCTTAAAAGCCCCTACTCCTCACTTTCATTCACAGTCACACTACAGGGACGAGATGGCTCCTGGATTGGAGGATCAAGGTGACATTAGTGACCGACAACAAACCCAGTTAGAACAGTTTTTTTCCATCCCCCAAAGAACACCAGAACAGGGGGAGAAGGAAATCTAAATCAGGAGTCCACCTACCAGTACAAGGAGCAGAGGAGATATCCACAGAGGAGAGGAAGAAGGAGGGGGAATTACGGATACGGAACATAATAAATCTTTCCAAATATACCCCCCGATCCCCATGAATTAGAAATCTTAAGCCTGGGGTTGACCTTGTACCAACAGCCGATTTTAATTTGTTTGGGACTCTATTGAATGTGAATAAACTTATAAGGGACTTAACATTGAAAAAGTTCTTTAATTTAAACCCCATGAGAGGGGAATATGAGAGCCATGATGACATTC
This sequence comes from Bombina bombina, assembly GCF_027579735.1. NCBI lineage: Eukaryota > Metazoa > Chordata > Amphibia > Anura > Bombinatoridae > Bombina > Bombina bombina. The sequence continues at coordinate 186,269,200 of NC_069506.1, read as the reverse complement.
AAATTAACGGGCACATGGGGTCGGTTGGTACATTAAGGGATAACACTCTTAGCTTTCAAGAGATATGTGATATAGGAGTTTTGGAATCTCTGCAAGAAGGTGGGGATAAAGCCGGGCGCAATCGTGCCAGAACTCCCTATTTTCGGGAGAAGTCTGCCTTTTACCCTATACACTGCAGAGGTAACCTTCTCGAGAAGTTTCAAAAAAGGGTGGAGGAGGATCTTATTCGCCTTTATTATAAATCTGTTAGGGGTAAAAATAACAACATTACCAATAAACAGAAGATGGCGCTAAACAGGTTGAGTAAAAACGAGGATATTGTCATCAGGGCTGCGGACAAAGGTGGAACTAAGAGTGATTTCATAGCAGAGGCTGAGAGACAGCTATGTAATTCTGAGGACTACACTAGGTTACCTGGAGATCCTATGCGAACCTACCAGAAACAGTTGGCCTCCCTTGTAGATGATGGGGTTGAATTTGGTTTTATTGATCCGGATACAAAGAATTATCTTCTTGTAACATATCTCAGCCTAATGTCACTATCCCTTTAAGAAATCCTTCTCTGACTGCTGCATTTGGGCAGTATTCACATTCAGCTTGCTTGCCTGCCTGATTAATCATTCATGCACCTGATTACCTCAGCCTCTTTTTAAGCCTTCTCAGGTCTAATGTGCTTTGCATTAACATTGAAGTGTGATCCTGAACATCAGAGGTCTGTGACTGTTTCCTGTATGAATTTACCAACTATTTCAACCTACAGCATTTTCTATTCCAATGCCTAAAATCATCAAATCGCAAGTATCCAAATAATTCCATTTTCTATTTCCTGGACACTGCTACTTAACAAACTCAGAACTTTATTATAAATCAAGCATACTTTTGGTTATCATCACTCTCTAATTACAACAGCATCTTACTCAGATCTTTATAACTATTTCTCTGCTACAAGTTGTCATTGCTGAAATATCCTGCTGCAAATATGTTAACATATTCTGAACTCTGCATCTATGTGTTCAATTAAAAGCTTTCATGTGATTCTCCAATATATGTTCGAACAGTAATTGATGCCTTAAACTTAACTTTCACCTGTGCTGCTCTGCTAATTACTGACATACAGCTCTTTATAATATTATATACTGTGAACCTGCAACAAACCAAGTTTGCATCTAAATGCACAAACAGTAATTAATGCCTAAACTTGCAGCTTGTCTAAGTACCTGTGCAGCTGTGCTTAAACTCTGACATACAGCTTTATATAATATTATGTACTGTGAACCTGCAACAAACCTAGTTTGCATCTAAGTGTCAATCTTTTACTAGATTACTCTGAAGCCTGAACATTCCACATTGCTATATTTTTTCTCTCATGGAATCCTGCAGTTACTTCTATTAACTAACTATAAGTCACAGTGAAGTCAGAATATATTGTATACAAATGTTGCACTCTCCATTTATTCTACAATAACTTCTAGCAACTATGAATCACAGAATATCATCTATCCACGTCCAGGATACTCTTCCCCGGGTCAGGGGTCGGTGTCTTCAAATCCCTACCACTGCCCCGAGGGTCTGTGTCCTGAGCGCATGTACACCGGATCATGACAGAATGTTAATGCCTAAAAAAGGGATCCGCAGTGGTATTGGATGCACCGACCCTCAAAGGAAAATAAAAAATTACAACATAACTCAGACCCAAGCAATCCCTAAAGGAAAAACAGAAGATTTTCAAACTTTAAAAAATTTAAAGACACAGTACTCCCATTCTAGACAATCCTCTACTCATGTTCGTGGTTACCATTTTGGTGAAACTGATCCTGAATCTGACTATGAAAATGAAGAGGATTTAACCATAGCTTCAGCAGAAAAAATTCAGATTTTTAAAGATTTAAAGAGACAGAACCACTTTTCTAAAATGTCATCTGTTCCTCAATTTCGTGCTTACCATTTTGGTGAAACTGATCCTGAATCTGACTATGAAAATGAAGAGGATTTAACCATAGCTTCAGCAGAAAAATTCAGGCTTTCAAAGATTTAAAGAGACAGAACCACTATTCTAGAATTTCATCTGTTCCTCATGTTTGTGATTTCCATTTTGGTGAAACTGATTCTGAGTCTGACTATGTAACTGAAGAGGATGCATTCATAGATTTAGCAGAAAAAATTCAGACCTTTAAAGATTTAAAGAGACATGACTACTGTTCCAGAAAACCATCTACTCCTCCTGTTTGTAATTCTTATCCTGGTGATACTGATTCTGAGTCTGAATATGTCAACATGGAGGATGACTTCACAGATCCAGCTGAACTGGCATTAGACTGGTATGAGCGCAAGTGTAATTTGCCACAGACTCAGACAAAATCTCAATCTATTGTTTATAATGACATGCTTGGTTGTTATATTTATGAAACAGACAGCTCCCATCAAGAAACCTCTCATGGAAATACTGATCTTCCTATTTCTGATACTCCCATGGATTCGTTAGATTGGACAGATTCAGAGCTGCAAGAAAAGACATCTGGTTTACAGACTGCTGTTTGGAGAAAAGGTCCCCTCAACTACCATGCTGATTTATCACATCAGAATTATGCATCCAGTGATGAAGAAGATTTCTGTTCTCAACCTTACTACAAGCCACAATGGCAGCAACCTAAGAAGCCTCATACTGGGAAGAAATCTAAGCTCTCTAAGAAGAAAAAGAAGAAGAAGAAGAAAATCCTTCTGCCCACAGAAAATCAGAAGTGCAAAGAGGAAACTCAGCCTGATTCCCCTGTTTTAGTTTCTGTTGTACCAGACCCTCTCTTGCCTCATGACACTGTCAACACCAAGCTGGATGTTGTCTCTAGTCACCATCTGTCTGTTCTTAAAGCATCTAATGGTATCTCTTCTCAGACTCTACAACAACTACAAAAACTGTTTCCAACTATTGATTTCTTGCATTCCTCTCATGCTGCCTCAATACCGGTAAACCCTGTGCTAGAAGCAAAAGATAATTCTGTTCCAGATATACAACCTTTCAGTTTACCAGAGATAATCCCTGGAGAATTTAGCTCTGATATTCAAACTCAAATAAGCATGCCTGCTGAACTCCAGATAACTTCTCAGTCAGAATCTTGTGTCACAATTCCTCCGCTTCTACCTGAGTGTGGCATATTTCAGTACACTTCACCTTCTCAAAATTCTTCTGTTACTGCATCTAAGAAATTGTTTCCCTTGGGAGATACTTTGCATCAACCTACATTTTCTACTACATCAGTTTCCTGTACAGGAATTCCTGATACTGAATCCTGTGAGGACAACTTTGAACCAAGTTCGCAAGTGGACATTCTTGAACCTGAAACTTGTACAAAAGTTCTTCAAGAAGATTCCCCAGTGCCCATTCCTGTTCCTGTTTTCCATGATTATACTACTAAACCTGACATCAAGGTGGACTCTCCTGTTTTTAACCCTGGTATGGGTATTCCTTTGTTTAACCCAGAAATGGGTGTAATAATACTTGACCCTGAAGATAGCCATGCCCTCTACTCAGAAGCGAGTATGGTTCTTGGCTCTAAAGTGGGTCTTGTTAATTCTTCGTTTATGAACCCTGAAGAAAGCCTTGCCCTCTGCTCAGAAGAGAGTATGGTTCCTGGCTCTAAAGTGGGTTCTTTTTCTTTCTCTATAGTTGAACCTTGCCCTGGTGAGGGCATTCCTACAGTTGATCCTATTGAGGATATTCCTGAACCTTGCCCAGATGTGGGTACTTCCGAACCTTGCCCTGGCATGGGCATTCCTTCATCTGATCCTACTGAGGATATGACTGAACCTTGCCCAGATGTGGGTATTCCTGAACCTTGCCCTGGTGTGGACATTCATATACCTGTTCTTAGTGAGAACACTTTTGATTCTGAATCCAGTAAGGAGACATTTCATATTGAATTAGAAGATGGCAAGAACTGGACAAATCTTGCACTCTACACTCCTATCTCCTATTTTGAAGAAAGCCCTGCTATTGCGTTAGAAGTGGCTATAGCTTTTTCTTTTGGAGTATATCTAATCCTCAGCCAAGAGGTTAATTCTGAGGATACTCAAATCTCTGACCCAAAGGTGCTTAATCTGGTTATCAATCCAGAATGCTGCATCTCTATTTCTGAAGCTGAGGAAAGCCTATTCATTTCTCTAGGACTGGCTGCCTTTTCATTGGCTATGTACATGATCATCTATCATGAAGAACATCCGCCTATCTACCCTCAGGATGATTCTGTGGTAGGAAGCTCATTGTATGTTACGTTCATGCATTCTCACGATGACTACAAAAAAGTTGACTTCAAGTTTTGCTCTCATCATTGTCAAGATCTTTTGATACCTGAATTGCATGGCCTTTACTTCGTCATTCAACTTTTTCAAGAGATTTCCAACCCTCCTTTCTTGATTTCCGATTGGACTCGCTACCTCCATACACCTACTACCGGTACTCCATGTCATTTTTGTTCTCTCTCCTTTTGGATTGTATTGGGCGCCCGGAGGTCGCCTTTAAGGAGGGGAATCTGTAACATATCTCAGCCTAATGTCACTATCCCTTTAAGAAATCCTTCTCTGACTGCTGCATTTGGGCAGTATTCACATTCAGCTTGCTTGCCTGCCTGATTAATCATTCATGCACCTGATTACCTCAGCCTCTTTTTAAGCCTTCTCAGGTCTAATGTGCTTTGCATTAACATTGAAGTGTGATCCTGAACATCAGAGGTCTGTGACTGTTTCCTGTATGAATTTACCAACTATTTCAACCTACAGCATTTTCTATTCCAATGCCTAAAATCATCAAATCGCAAGTATCCAAATAATTCCATTTTCTATTTCCTGGGCACTGCTACTTAACAAACTCAGAACTTTATTATAAATCAAGCATACTTTTGGTTATCATCACTCTCTAATTACAACAGCATCTTACTCAGATCTTTATAACTATTTCTCTGCTACAAGTTGTCATTGCTGAAATATCCTGCTGCAAATATGTTAACATATTCTGAACTCTGCATCTATGTGTTCAATTAAAAGCTTTCATGTGATTCTCCAATATATGTTCAAACAGTAATTGATGCCTTAAACTTAACTTTCACCTGTGCTGCTCTGCTAATTACTGACATACAGCTCTATAATATTATATACTGTGAACCTGCAACAAACCAAGTTTGCATCTAAATGCACAAACAGTAATTAATGCCTAAACTTGCAGCTTGTCTAAGTACCTGTGCAGCTGTGCTTAAACTCTGACATACAGCTTTATATAATATTATGTACTGTGAACCTGCAACAAACCTAGTTTGCATCTAAGTGTCAATCTTTTACTAGATTACTCTGAAGCCTGAACATTCCACATTGCTATATTTTTTCTCTCATGGAATCCTGCAGTTACTTCTATTAACTAACTATAAGTCACAGTGAAGTCAGAATATATTGTATACAAATGTTGCACTCTCCATTTATTCTACAATAACTTCTAGCAACTATGAATCACAGAATATCATCTATCCACGTCCAGGATACTCTTCCCCGGGTCAGGGGTCGGTGTCTTCAAATCCCTACCACTGCCCCGAGGGTCTGTGTCCTGAGCGCATGTACACCGGATCATGACAGAATGTTAATGCCTAAAAAAGGGATCCGCAGTGGTATTGGATGCACCGACCCTCAAAGGAAAATAAAAAATTACAACATAACTCAGACCCAAGCAATCCCTAAAGGAAAAACAGAAGATTTTCAAACTTTAAAAAATTTAAAGACACAGTACTCCCATTCTAGACAATCCTCTACTCATGTTCTTGGTTACCATTTTGGTGAAACTGATCCTGAATCTGACTATGAAAATGAAGAGGATTTAACGATAGCTTCAGCAGAAAAAATTCAGATTTTTAAAGATTTAAAGAGACAGAACCACTTTTCTAAAATGTCATCTGTTCCTCAATTTCGTGCTTACCATTTTGGTGAAACTGATCCTGAATCTGACTATGAAAATGAAGAGGATTTAACCATAGCTTCAGCAGAAAAAATTCAGGCTTTCAAAGATTTAAAGAGACAGAACCACTATTCTAGAATTTCATCTGTTCCTCATGTTTGTGATTTCCATTTTGGTGAAACTGATTCTGAGTCTGACTATGTAACTGAAGAGGATGCATTCATAGATTTAGCAGAAAAAATTCAGACCTTTAAAGATTTAAAGAGACATGACTACTGTTCCAGAAAACCATCTACTCCTCCTGTTTGTAATTCTTATCCTGGTGATACTGATTCTGAGTCTGAATATGTCAACATGGAGGATGACTTCACAGATCCAGCTGAACTGGCATTAGACTGGTATGAGCGCAAGTGTAATTTGCCACAGACTCAGACAAAATCTCAATCTATTGTTTATAATGACATGCTTGGTTGTTATATTTATGAAACAGACAGCTCCCATCAAGAAACCTCTCATGGAAATACTGATCTTCCTATTTCTGATACTCCCATGGATTCGTTAGATTGGACAGATTCAGAGCTGCAAGAAAAGACATCTGGTTTACAGACTGCTGTTTGGAGAAAAGGTCCCCTCAACTACCATGCTGATTTATCACATCAGAATTATGCATCCAGTGATGAAGAAGATTTCTGTTCTCAACCTTACTACAAGCCACAATGGCAGCAACCTAAGAAGCCTCATACTGGGAAGAAATCTAAGCTCTCTAAGAAGAAAAAGAAGAAGAAGAAGAAAATCCTTCTGCCCACAGAAAATCAGAAGTGCAAAGAGGAAACTCAGCCTGATTCCCCTGTTTTAGTTTCTGTTGTACCAGACCCTCTCTTGCCTCATGACACTGTCAACACCAAGCTGGATGTTGTCTCTAGTCACCATCTGTCTGTTCTTAAAGCATCTAATGGTATCTCTTCTCAGACTCTACAACAACTACAAAAACTGTTTCCAACTATTGATTTCTTGCATTCCTCTCATGCTGCCTCAATACCGGTAAACCCTGTGCTAGAAGCAAAAGATAATTCTGTTCCAGATATACAACCTTTCAGTTTACCAGAGATAATCCCTGGAGAATTTAGCTCTGATATTCAAACTCAAATAAGCATGCCTGCTGAACTCCAGATAACTTCTCAGTCAGAATCTTGTGTCACAATTCCTCCGCTTCTACCTGAGTGTGGCATATTTCAGTACACTTCACCTTCTCAAAATTCTTCTGTTACTGCATCTAAGAAATTGTTTCCCTTGGGAGATACTTTGCATCAACCTACATTTTCTACTACATCAGTTTCCTGTACAGGAATTCCTGATACTGAATCCTGTGAGGACAACTTTGAACCAAGTTCGCAAGTGGACATTCTTGAACCTGAAACTTGTACAAAAGTTCTTCAAGAAGATTCCCCAGTGCCCATTCCTGTTCCTGTTTTCCATGATTATACTACTAAACCTGACATCAAGGTGGACTCTCCTGTTTTTAACCCTGGTATGGGTATTCCTTTGTTTAACCCAGAAATGGGTGTAATAATACTTGACCCTGAAGATAGCCATGCCCTCTACTCAGAAGCGAGTATGGTTCTTGGCTCTAAAGTGGGTCTTGTTAATTCTTCGTTTATGAACCCTGAAGAAAGCCTTGCCCTCTGCTCAGAAGAGAGTATGGTTCCTGGCTCTAAAGTGGGTTCTTTTTCTTTCTCTATAGTTGAACCTTGCCCTGGTGAGGGCATTCCTACAGTTGATCCTATTGAGGATATTCCTGAACCTTGCCCAGATGTGGGTACTTCCGAACCTTGCCCTGGCATGGGCATTCCTTCATCTGATCCTACTGAGGATATGACTGAACCTTGCCCAGATGTGGGTATTCCTGAACCTTGCCCTGGTGTGGACATTCATATACCTGTTCTTAGTGAGAACACTTTTGATTCTGAATCCAGTAAGGAGACATTTCATATTGAATTAGAAGATGGCAAGAACTGGACAAATCTTGCACTCTACACTCCTATCTCCTATTTTGAAGAAAGCCCTGCTATTGCGTTAGAAGTGGCTATAGCTTTTTCTTTTGGAGTATATCTAATCCTCAGCCAAGAGGTTAATTCTGAGGATACTCAAATCTCTGACCCAAAGGTGCTTAATCTGGTTATCAATCCAGAATGCTACATCTCTATTTCTGAAGCTGAGGAAAGCCTATTCATTTCTCTAGGACTGGCTGCCTTTTCATTGGCTATGTACATGATCATCTATCATGAAGAACATCCGCCTATCTACCCTCAGGATGATTCTGTGGTAGGAAGCTCATTGTATGTTACGTTCATGCATTCTCACGATGACTACAAAAAAGTTGACTTCAAGTTTTGCTCTCATCATTGTCAAGATCTTTTGATACCTGAATTGCATGGCCTTTACTTCGTCATTCAACTTTTTCAAGAGATTTCCAACCCTCCTTTCTTGATTTCCGATTGGACTCGCTACCTCCATACACCTACTACCGGTACTCCATGTCATTTTTGTTCTCTCTCCTTTTGGATTGTATTGGGCGCCCGGAGGTCGCCTTTAAGGAGGGGAATCTGTAACATATCTCAGCCTAATGTCACTATCCCTTTAAGAAATCCTTCTCTGACTGCTGCATTTGGGCAGTATTCACATTCAGCTTGCTTGCCTGCCTGATTAATCATTCATGCACCTGATTACCTCAGCCTCTTTTTAAGCCTTCTCAGGTCTAATGTGCTTTGCATTAACATTGAAGTGTGATCCTGAACATCAGAGGTCTGTGACTGTTTCCTGTATGAATTTACCAACTATTTCAACCTACAGCATTTTCTATTCCAATGCCTAAAATCATCAAATCGCAAGTATCCAAATAATTCCATTTTCTATTTCCTGGGCACTGCTACTTAACAAACTCAGAACTTTATTATAAATCAAGCATACTTTTGGTTATCATCACTCTCTAATTACAACAGCATCTTACTCAGATCTTTATAACTATTTCTCTGCTACAAGTTGTCATTGCTGAAATATCCTGCTGCAAATATGTTAACATATTCTGAACTCTGCATCTATGTGTTCAATTAAAAGCTTTCATGTGATTCTCCAATATATGTTCAAACAGTAATTGATGCCTTAAACTTAACTTTCACCTGTGCTGCTCTGCTAATTACTGACATACAGCTCTTTATAATATTATATACTGTGAACCTGCAACAAACCAAGTTTGCATCTAAATGCACAAACAGTAATTAATGCCTAAACTTGCAGCTTGTCTAAGTACCTGTGCAGCTGTGCTTAAACTCTGACATACAGCTTTATATAATATTATGTACTGTGAACCTGCAACAAACCTAGTTTGCATCTAAGTGTCAATCTTTTACTAGATTACTCTGAAGCCTGAACATTCCACATTGCTATATTTTTTCTCTCATGGAATCCTGCAGTTACTTCTATTAACTAACTATAAGTCACAGTGAAGTCAGAATATATTGTATACAAATGTTGCACTCTCCATTTATTCTACAATAACTTCTAGCAACTATGAGTCACAGAATATCATCTATCCACGTCCAGGATACTCTTCCCCGGGTCAGGGGTCAGTGTCTTCAAATCCCTACCACTGCCCCGAGGGTCTGTGTCCTGAGCGCATGTACACCGGATCATGACACTTCTTGTATCTAACCCCACTATTGCTACTTTCAATCATCTACCAAAAGTCCATAAATCGGTAGAAAATGTACAGGGGGGGCCAATTGTAAGTGGTATTGGCTCTTTATTAGAGCACCTGTCCAAGTGGCTGGACAATATTTTGCAGCCCATGGTGGGCACCCTGTGAAGCCATTTGGCAGATACCAAGCATGTGATTAATTTGCTTAGTGGTATCATTTGGAGACCGAACTACAGGTGGCTCACTGTGGATGTAAAATCCTTGTATACTTCTATACCGCATGCTAAGGGCCTGGAAGCTATACGATTCTTTTTAGATAGATCTCATGGTGGGGACCCAGACTTTGTGGATTATGTGGTGGAGGTCACCAGATTCCTCCTTACACATAATTATTTCGAATTTGGGGGGGAGTTTCTTCCTCCAGAGGCGTGGGGCGGCAATGGGGGCTAAGTTTGCCCCCTCCTATGCCAACCTGTTTATGGGTTGGTGGGAGCTGTCCCACGTCTTTGGGGAGAGGAATCCCCACAAAGATGAAATTGCCTGGTATAGTCGCTACATTGATGACCTGCTCTTAATCTGGGAAGGGTCAGATATACACCTGACTGATTTCATTGAGAACCTGGATAACAACATTATGGGTATTGGCTTCACTTCAGAGGTGCAATCATCAAAAGTAAATATTTTGGACATCACACTTGAAGGTGTATCAGGTCAGGGGATAAGGACGGAGGTTTATCGCAAGCCAATTGCGGGTAATTCACTACTCCACGCATCTAGCTGCCACCCACGAAGAGTATTTGGGGGTGTGGCTAAGAGCCAATTCATCCGCTTAAAAAGAAACTGCACTGTTTCTGTATGAAAAACAGGCGGATGACTTGGCTCTGAGACTTAAAGAGAGAGGCTATAGTCCCCACACTATAGGTGCAGCTAGAAAAGCAGTTGAAAGAATCCCTAGAGACAAATTACTAAGCCAGAATAGGATCAACCGTAAGGGATTAAATAAAACAGGCCCTTCTAATACTAAGGTCACTTTTATCACCGAATACTCAAGACAGTATGGAGAAATTTGACAAATTATAGGTAAACACTTTAAACTCCTGGCACAGATGGTGGTTTGATTGATACGGTTGACCAAGGAGTTAGGTTTGCCTATAGGAGGAACAGAACAATTGGAAATATTGTAGCCCCAACCAGGATTAGGACCGAAAATCCCGCTACCTCTTCATGGCTCAGGTGTGTGGGCACGTTTAGATGCCATTTTCACACCTGTGTGGCATGTGAGAAGGTAAGCGTAGGAGATTCCTTCAGTTCGTCTGTAACAGGAGAGGTATATAGGACCAAATACTGCTTGAATTGCAGACAAACCTACATCATATATGTCATTACTTGTAAGGAGTGTTCTCTCCAGTACGTAGGGCTTACGACTAGGGAAGCTACAACATGAATTAAGGAACATATGTCAGACATCAGAGCAGGTATATTGTCAACACCACTAGTTAGACATTTTACTGATGTACACCACAAAAGTTTAAAGTCCTTTACGTGGACCATTATTGACAAGGTATTCCCCAAGAAAGGCCAAGCTGATAGAACACAAAAATTAGGGGAGAGAGAGGCCTTCTGGATTTTCAGGTTGAGAACCAGAATTCCAGAAGGCCTAAACTCTGAGTTTGATTTAATACATTTTTGGTTGGTCTAGTGCTTTTCTTCACTTTTGTGCATTTAATTTATGTTACTAAATTAACACGCTGATCCACTAAGTATGATATATACTACTCTCCCTTTAAATATACAAATATAGAATGCACTTTTTTGCTCTATCTGTTATATCTGCATGAGGGGCTGCATATGCATATGTGTAATGCAACTTGTGGTGTGGTGGCTGTTATTCTACATTAACCCCCTAACACTAACTTCTGGTTCCTTACTTGACACACTTTTGTGCTCAGGCTCCTGATTTAACTATGTATTTATCTATTTTCATGTTTAACTAGGAGCAGATCATCTGGTTGTTCTTATATAAGCATATAAGCTTATACACTAGTCCGTTGTGTTTCTGTGTTTCTATGTCTATCTTTTCAATCCTTGTTCTCTGTCATTTCCCTTTTCTTAGTTCATTTATATAGACCCCTCTAACAGGCGCTCTGTAATTTATTGCTCAGGAGTACCTTACTCTGACTTTCTTGTGATTCTCCAATATATGTTCAAACAGTAATTGATGCCTTAAACTTAACTTTCACCTGTGCTGCTCTGCTAATTACTGACATACAGCTCTTTATAATATTATATACTGTGAACCTGCAACAAACCAAGGCCTAGATTTAGAGTTCGGCGGTAAAAGGGCTGTTAACGCTCCGCAGGTTTTTTTCTGGCCGCACCATAAATTTAACTCTGGTATCGAGAGTTCAAACAAATGCTGCGTTAGGCTCCAAAAAAGGAGCGTAGAGCATTTTTACCGCAAATGCAACTCTCGATACCAGAGTTGCTTACGGACGCGGCCGGCATCAAAAACGTGCTCGTGCACGATTCTCCCATAGGAAACAATGGGGCTGTTTGAGCTGAAAAAAAACCTAACACCTGCAAAAAAGCAGCGTTCAGCTCCTAACGCAGCCCCATTGTTTCCTATGGGGAAACACTTCCTACGTCTGCACCTAACACCCTAACATGTACCCCGAGTCTAAACACCCCTAACCTTACACTTATTAACCCCTAATCTGCCGCCCCCGCTATCGCTGACCCCTGCATTACACTTTTAACCCCTAATCTGCCGCTCCGTAAACCGCCGCCACCTACGTTATCCCTATGTACCCCTAATCTGCTACCCCTAACATCGCCGACCCCTATGTTATATTTATTAACCCCTAATCTGCCCCCCACAACGTCGCCGACACCTACCTACACTTATTAACCCCTAATCTGCCGAGCGGACCTGAGCGCTACTATAATAAAGTTATTAACCCCTAATCCGCCTCACTAACCCTATCATAAATAGTATTAACCCCTAATCTGCCCTCCCTAACATCGCCGACACCTAACTTCAATTATTAACCCCTAATCTGCCGACCGGAGCTCACCGCTATTCTAATAAATGTATTAACCCCTAAAGCTAAGTCTAACCCTAACACTAACACCCCCCTAAGTTAAATATAATTTTTATCTAACGAAATAAATTAACTCTTATTAAATAAATAATTCCTATTTAAAGCTAAATACTTACCTGTAAAATACATCCTAATATAGCTACAATATAAATTATAATTATATTATAGCTATTTTAGGATTAATATTTATTTTACAGGCAACTTTGTAATTATTTTAACCAGGTACAATAGCTATTAAATAGTTAAGAACTATTTAATAGTTACCTAGTTAAAATAATTACAAATTTACCTGTAAAATAAATCCTAACCTAAGATATAATTAAACCTAACACTACCCTATCAATAAAATAATTAAATAAACTACCTACAATTACCTACAATTAACCTAACACTACACTATCAATAAATTAATTAAACACAATTGCTACAAATAAATAAAATTAAATAAACTATCTAAAGTACAAAAAATAAAAAAGAACTAAGTTACAGAAAATAATAAAATATTTACAAACATAAGAAAAATATTACAACAATTTTAAACTAATTACACCTACTCTAAGCCCCCTAATAAAATAACAAAGCCCCCCAAAATAAAAAATTCCCTACCCTATTCTAAAATACAAATATTACAAGCTCTTTTACCTTACCAGCCCTGAACAGGGCCCTTTGCGGGGCATGCCCCAAGAATTTCAGCTCTTTTGCCTGTAAAAAAAAACATACAATACCCCCCCCCCAACATTACAACCCACCACCCACATACCCCTAATCTAACCCAAACCCCCCTTAAATAAACCTAACACTACCCCCCTGATGATCTTCCTACCTTGTCTTCACCATGCCAGGTTCACCGATCCGTCCTGGCTCCAAGATCTTCATCCACCCCAAGCGGGGGCTAGACATCCACTGAAGAAGTCCAGAAGAGGGTCCAAAGTCTTCCTCCTATCCGGCAAGAAGAGGACATCCGGACCGGCAAACATCTTCTCCAAGCGGCATCTTCTATCTTCTTCCATCCGATGACGACCGGCTCCATCTTGAAGACGTCCAGCGCGGATCCATCCTCTTCTTCCGACGACTAGACGACGAATGACGGTTCCTTTAAGGGACGTCATCCAAGATGGCGTCCCTCGAATTCCGATTGGCTGATAGGATTCTATCAGCCAATCGGAATTAAGGTAGGAATTTTCTGATTGGCTGATGGAATCAGCCAATCAGAATCAAGTTCAATCCGATTGGCTGATCCAATCAGCTAATCAGATTGAGCTCGCATTCTATTGGCTGTTCCGATCAGCCAATAGAATGCGAGCTCAATCTGATTGGCTGATTGGATCAGCCAATCGGATTGAACTTGATTCTGATTGGCTGATTCCATCAGCCAATCAGAAAATTCCTACCTTAATTCCGATTGGCTGATAGAATCCTATCAGCCAATCGGAATTCGAGGGACGCCATCTTGGATGACGTCATTTAAAGGAACCGTCATTCGTCGTCTAGTCGTCGGAAGAAGAGGATGGATCCGCGCTGGACGTCTTCAAGATGGAGCCGGTCGTCATCGGATGGAAGAAGATAGAAGATGCCGCTTGGAGAAGATGTTTGCCGGTCCGGATGTCCTCTTCTTGCCGGATAGGAGGAAGACTTTGGACCCTCTTCTGGACTTCTTCAGTGGATGTCTAGCCCCCGCTTGGGGTGGATGAAGATCTTGGAGCCAGGACGGATCGGTGAACCTGGCATGGTGAAGACAAGGTAGGAAGATCATCAGGGGGGTAGTGTTAGGTTTATTTAAGGGGGGTTTGGGTTAGATTAGGGGTATGTGGGTGGTGGGTTGTAATGTTGGGGGGGGGGTATTGTATGTTTTTTTTTACAGGCAAAAGAGCTGAAATTCTTGGGGCATGCCCCGCAAAGGGCCCTGTTCAGGGCTGGTAAGGTAAAAGAGCTTGTAATATTTGTATTTTAGAATAGGGTAGGGAATTTTTTATTTTGGGGGGCTTTGTTATTTTATTAGGGGGCTTAGAGTAGGTGTAATTAGTTTAAAATTGTTGTAATATTTTTCTTATGTTTGTAAATATTTTATTATTTTCTGTAACTTAGTTCTTTTTTATTTTTTGTACTTTAGATAGTTTATTTAATTTTATTTATTTGTAGCAATTGTGTTTAATTAATTTATTGATAGTGTAGTGTTAGGTTAATTGTAGGTAATTGTAGGTAGTTTATTTAATTATTTTATTGATAGGGTAGTGTTAGGTTTAATTATATCTTAGGTTAGGATTTATTTTACAGGTAAATTTGTAATTATTTTAACTAGGTAACTATTAAATAGTTCTTAACTATTTAATAGCTATTGTACCTGGTTAAAATAATTACAAAGTTGCCTGTAAAATAAATATTAATCCTAAAATAGCTATAATATAATTATAATTTATATTGTAGCTATATTAGGATGTATTTTACAGGTAAGTATTTAGCTTTAAATAGGAATTATTTATTTAATAAGAGTTAATTTATTTCGTTAGATAAAAATTATATTTAACTTAGGGGGGTGTTAGTGTTAGGGTTAGACTTAGCTTTAGGGGTTAATACATTTATTAGAATAGCGGTGAGCTCCGGTCGGCAGATTAGGGGTTAATAATTGAAGTTAGGTGTCGGCGATGTTAGGGAGGGCAGATTAGGGGTTAATACTATTTATGATAGGGTTAGTGAGGCGGATTAGGGGTTAATAACTTTATTATAGTAGCGCTCAGGTCCGCTCGGCAGATTAGGGGTTAATAAGTGTAGGTAGGTGTCGGCGACGTTGTGGGGGGCAGATTAGGGGTTAATAAATATAACATAGGGGTCGGCGATGTTAGGGGTAGCAGATTAGGGGTACATAGGGATAACGTAGGTGGCGGCGATTTGCGGTCGGAAGATTAGGGGTTAATTATTTTAAGTAGCTTGCGGCGACGTTGTGGGGGGCAAGTTAGGGGTTAATAGATATAATACAGGGGTCGGCGGTGTTAGGGGCAGCAGATTAGGGGTACATAAGTATAACGTAGGTGGCGGTCGGCAGATTAGGGGTTAAAAATTTTAATCGAGTGGCGGCGATGTGGGGGGACCTCGGTTTAGGGGTACATAGGTAGTTTATGGGTGTTAGTGTACTTTAGGGTACAGTAGTTAAGAGCTTTAGAAACCGGCGTTAGCCAGAAAGCTCTTAACTCCTGCTATTTTCAGGCGGCTGGAATCTTGTCGTTAGAGCTCTAACGCTCACTGCAGAAACGACTCTAAATACCAGCGTTAGAAAGATCCCATTGAAAAGATAGGCTACGCAAATGGCGTAGGGGGATCTGCGGTATGGAAAAGTCGCGGCTGAAAAGTGAGCGTTAGACCCTTTCCTGACTGACTCCAAATACCAGCGGGCGCCCAAAACCAGCGTTAGGAGCCTCTAACGCTGGTTTTGACGGCTACCGCCGAACTCTAAATCTAGGCCCAAGTTTGCATCTAAATGCACAAACAGTAATTAACCCCTTAATGACCACAGCACTTTTCCATTTTCTGTCCGTTTGGGACCAAGGCTATTTTTAGATTTTTGAGGTGTTTGTGTTTAGCTGTAATTTTCCTCTTATTCATTTACTGTACCCACACATATTATATACCGTTTTTCTCGCCATTAAATGGACTTTCTAAAGATACCATTATTTTCATCATATCTTATAATTTACTATAAAAATTTTTATAAAATATGAGGAAAAAATTGAAAAAAACACACTTTTTCTAACTTTGACCCCCAAAATCTGTTACACATCTACAACCACAAAAAACACCCATGCTAAATAGTTTCTAAATTTTGTCCTGATTTTAGAAATACCCAATGTTTACATGTTCTTTGCTTTTTTTGTAAACTATAGGGCCATAAATACAAGTAGCACTTTGCTATTTCCAAACCATTTCTTTTCAAAATTAGCGCTAGTTACATTAGAACACTGATATCTTTCAGGAATCTCTGAATATCCCTTGACATGTATATATTTATTTTTAGTAGACAACCCAAAGTATTGATCTAAGCCCATTTTGGTATATTTCATGCCACCATTTCACCGCCAAATGCGATCAAATACAAAAAATCGTTCACTTTTCACAAATTTTTTCACAAACTTTTGGTTTCTAACTTAAATTATTTACAAACAGCTTGTGCAATTATGGCATAAATGGTTGTAAATTCTTCTCTGGGATCCCCTTTGTTCAGAAATAGCAGACATATATGACTTTGGCGTTGCTTTTTGGTAATTAGAAGGCCGCTAAATGCCACTGCGCACCACACGTGTATTATGCCCAGCAGTGAAGGGGTTAATTAGGGAGCATGTAGGGAGCTTTTTGGGATAGTTTTAGCTTTAGTGTAGTGTAGTAGACAACCCCAAGTATTGATCTAGGCCAATTTTGGTATATTTTATGCCACCATTTCACCGCCAAATGCGATCAAATTAAAAAAAAAGTTAAATTTTTCTCAATTTTAGGTTTCTCACTGAAATTATTTACAAACAGCTTGTGCAATTATGGCACAAATGGTTGTAAATGCTTCTCTGGGATCCCCTTTGTTCAGAAATAGCAGACATATATGGCTTTGGCATTGCTTTTTGGTAATTAGAAGGCCTCTAAATGCCGCTGCGCATCACACGTGTATTATGGCTAGCAGTGAAGGGGTTAATTATGTAGCTTGTAGGGAGCTTGCAGGGTTAATTTTATCTTTAGTGTAGAGCTCAGCCTCCCACCTGAAACATCAGACCCCCTGATCCCTCCCAAACAGCTCTCTTCCCTCCCCCACCCCACAATTGTCCCCGCCATCTTAAGTACTGGCAGAAACTCTGCCAGTACTAAAATAAAAGGTATTTGGCCCTTTAAAAAAAAAAAAAAAAGCATATTTACATATGCTGATGTGTATGATCCCCCCTTAGACCCCAACCTCACTGATCCCCCACCTAACAGCTCTCTAACCCTTGCCCTCTGCCTTAATGGGCGCCATCTTGGGTACTGGCAGCTGTCTGCCAGTACCCAGTTTTGCAAAAAATGTGCCTATTTTTTTAAAAAATAGCCCTTTTCTGTAGTGTAGCTTCCCCCCCCCCACCAAGACCAACCCACAACCCCTTCCTGATCCCTTAGATTATATTTTAAATATTTAAAATGTCTTATGTTTTATTTACTTTTAACTTTGATTTTCTGTAGTGTAGCGGTTCCCACCCGCTCCCGCCCCATGCACGCGCCCGCCCACCAACCCCCGTGCACGCGCGCGCTCCCGTGCGCGCCCCCATGGGTCCCGCCCCCGATCCCGCCCCCTCCACTCTATACACAGCATCGATGGCCGCCCACCCGCCTCCCACGTAAGCTCCCACCCACCAACGATACCGGCCATCGATGTCCGGTGCAGAGAGGGCCACAGAGTGGCTCTCTCTGCATCGGATGGCCAAGGGGGGTTATTGCAGGATGCCTCCATATCGAGGCATCACTGCAATAACCGTAAAGCAGCTGGAAGCGAGCAGGATCGCTTCCAGCTGCTTTCCAGACCAAGGACGTACGCCACACGTCCTCGGTCATTAACTGCATTTTTTTTGAGGACGTGTGGCGTACGTCCTTGGTCGTTAAGGGGTTAATGCCTAAACTTGCAGCTTGTCTAAGTACCTGTGCAGCTGTGCTTAAACTCTGACATACAGCTTTATATAATATTATGTACTGTGAACCTGCAACAAACCTAGTTTGCATCTAAGTGTCAATCTTTTACTAGATTACTCTGAAGCCTGAACATTCCACATTGCTATATTTTTTCTCTCATGGAATCCTGCAGTTACTTCTATTAACTAACTATAAGTCACAGTGAAGTCAGAATATATTGTATACAAATGTTGCACTCTCCATTTATTCTACAATAACTTCTAGCAACTATGAGTCACAGAATATCATCTATCCACGTCCAGGATACTCTTCCCCGGGTCAGGGGTCGGTGTCTTCAAATCCCTACCACTGCCCCGAGGGTCTGTGTCCTGAGTGCATGTACACCGGATCATGACACTTCTTGTATCTAACCCCACTATTGCTACTTTCAATCATCTACCAAAAGTCCATAAATCGGTAGAAAATGTACAGGGGGGGCCAATTGTAAGTGGTATTGGCTCTTTATTAGAGCACCTGTCCAAGTGGCTGGACAATATTTTGCAGCCCATGGTGGGCACCCTGTGAAGCCATTTGGCAGATACCAAGCATGTGATTAATTTGCTTAGTGGTATCATTTGGAGACCGAACTACAGGTGGCTCACTGTGGATGTAAAATCCTTGTATACTTCTATACCGCATGCTAAGGGCCTGGAAGCTATACGATTCTTTTTAGATAGACCTCATGGTGGGGACCCAGACTTTGTGGATTATGTGGTGGAGGTCACCAGATTCCTCCTTACACATAATTATTTCGAATTTGGGGGGAGTTTCTTCCTCCAGAGGCGTGGGGCGGCAATGGGGGCTAAGTTTGCCCCCTTCTATGCCAACCTGTTTATGGGTTGGTGGGAGCTGTCCCACATCTTTGGGGAGAGGAATCCCCACAAAGATGAAATTGCCTGGTATAGTCGCTACATTGATGACCTGCTCTTAATCTGGGAGGGGTCAGATATACACCTGACTGATTTCATTGAGAACCTGGATAACAACATTATGGGTATTGGCTTCACTTCAGAGGTGCAATCATCAAAAGTAAATTTTTTGGACATCACACTTGAAGGTGTATCAGGTCAGGGGATAAGGACGGAGGTTTATCGCAAGCCAATTGCGGGTAATTCACTACTCCACGCATCTAGCTGCCACCCACGAAGAGTATTTGGGGGTGTGGCTAAGAGCCAATTCATCCGCTTAAAAAGAAACTGCACTGTTTCTGTATGAAAAACAGGCGGATGACTTGGCTCTGAGACTTAAAGAGAGAGGCTATAGTCCCCACACTATAGGTGCAGCTAGAAAAGCAGTTGAAAGAATCCCTAGAGACAAATTACTAAGCCAGAATAGGATCAACCGTAAGGGATTAAATAAAACAGGCCCTTCTAATACTAAGGTCACTTTTATCACCGAATACTCAAGACAGTATGGAGAAATTTGACAAATTATAGGTAAACACTTTAAACTCCTGGCACAGATGGTGGTTTGATACGGTTGACCAAGGAGTTAGGTTTGCCTATAGGAGGAACAGAACAATTGGAAATATTGTAGCCCCAACCAGGATTAGGACCGAAAATCCCGCTACCTCTTCATGGCTCAGGTGTGTGGGCACGTTTAGATGCCATTTTCACACCTGTGTGGCATGTGAGAAGGTAAGCGTAGGAGATTCCTTCAGTTCGTCTGTAACAGGAGAGGTATATAGGACCAAATACTGCTTGAATTGCAGACAAACCTACATCATATATGTCATTACTTGTAAGGAGTGTTCTCTCGAGTACGTAGGGCTTACGACTAGGGAAGCTACAACATGAATTAAGGAACATATGTCAGACATCAGAGCAGGTATATTGTCAACACCACTAGTTAGACATTTTACTGATGTACACCACAAAAGTTTAAAGTCCTTTACGTGGACCATTATTGACAAGGTATTCCCCAAGAAAGGCCAAGCTGATAGAACACAAAAATTAGGGGAGAGAGAGGTCTTCTGGATTTTCAGGTTGAGAACCAGAATTCCAGAAGGCCTAAACTCTGAGTTTGATTTAATACATTTTTGGTTGGTCTAGTGCTTTTCTTCACTTTTGTGCATTTAATTTATGTTACTAAATTAACACGCTGATCCACTAAGTATGATATATACTACTCTCCCTTTAAATATACAAATATAGAATGCACTTTTTTGCTCTATCTGTTATATCTGCATGAGGGGCTGCATATGCATATGTGTAATGCAACTTGTGGTGTGGTGGCTGTTATTCTACATTAACCCCCTAACACTAACTTCTGGTTCCTTACTTGACACACTTTTGTGCTCAGGCTCCTGATTTAACTATGTATTTATCTATTTTCATGTTTAACTAGGAGCAGATAATCTGGTTGTTCTTATATAAGCATATAAGCTTATACACTAGTCCGTTGTGTTTCTGTGTTTCTATGTCTATCTTTTCAATCCTTGTTCTCTGTCATTTCCCTTTTCTTAGTTCATTTATATAGACCCCTCTAACAGGCGCTCTGTAATTTATTGCTCAGGAGTACCTTACTCTGACTTTCTTGTTTTTAGTTTGTAGGCAATTGGTACACTATGAATGCTTATTTCATGTGTATATGGAAGCTCTACTGTACCGTTGTTGAGGAAATGCTCACTAAACAAAAAAGGAATAGTATTTTGACAGGTCCTGTATCCTAATAATTCTGTTCACTTAGTGTGATTACAGTATTAGGCTAGCGTCTACGGAAGTCAAGGGGGGCGTGTGTTGACCGTACATCGGATTGGTTGCCTTGTTAAAGGGATGTGAATACCTGGCAACCAATCACGATGTGAGCTAGAGTTTTTAATCACGGTAAGATAGTAGTTTTTTATTGTGGCTATGAGTAAGGCTTACGCCGAAACGTGTCAGCCATAGTGTCTGCTAGCTCTTTGGCTTTTTGTCTTTGTATTTTACTCGAGGGTATTTACCCTCCAACATTACGTGTGCAAATTGTTTGGATTTTCTTTCCAATAAATACATTATCCAGCAACCGCTCTGTGCTTCTCAACTTTTCTTTTTGTTCTATGCACCTTTTTGGCCTGAGTGAGCATGGAGCTTTGGACTGGGGGCTGCAGAGTTAGGCGCAACAAACCGGAAGTACCAGTAGGACGGGGGACCGTGGTTTGCCTCAGACAGGAAGCGACTTATGTGTGCACAATATACCAAACTACATTCCAGGTACTTGAATACAGGAAAGAAACCGGAGTTTGGCAAGTTTAAAGGTATGTGCATTTTCGCTGGGAGGCAACTGGTTATCTACTTGTGTTAATGTGATTTTTTCGCACACTTGGATGTGTTTATTAAACTGGAAGGTCAGGTTCCTACAAGCAAATAAACAAGAGGAGAGAGGAACTCTGTCTTGCAATTTGGTTAAGGTGCTTAAGGTCCAGGGGGATTTCATTTGTGAATTGCATGTGCTAAAGGGTAAATTGCAGAAATCTGTATATACCATCAAGTCTTTCACTCTGATCAGTTTGTCCCACCTGGCTATATTTTACACCACCTGAACTGATTCCTCTATATTTTGTCAAGGTATTTGAAATATTATTAAATAATATATAGAAGTATATTTATCTTTATTTAATAAATCTGTGGATGTGCACATGGTCTGTAGGACAAAGGATTATTCCTTTTTTTTTATATATATATTCTTTTTATTACATCATTTTCCACTTAATAACATAAAAAAATCATAACAATAAACATAAAAATTACAAAACAAAATTAACCAAAAACAACAGAGAAATGCACAAATACCTTGAGCTATACCGTTAAATAAACATAGAAATAAAAGTATTAAAGAATTGGTCATCTTAAACTTCAGTTAACCAAGCTAAAAACAACAACATGGACCCTAGACTTATATGTCTCATCTATCCTTCGCTAAGGGAGAACTTTGAGAAAGAAAAAAAAAAAAAAAAAAAGGAAAAAAAGAAGCTCGTACCGACCTCTCTCCCCCCCTCACTATCGAAGATCCCCTTCTCTACTCTACTCAACCTCCCTGAAGTTTGATACCCACAACGGGGGAAATTCTCCATGTAGCACTAAGTCAGCGAAACACTGCGAACTTAAAAAAGGCGCTAGAATATTTTCTGTACTTCTAGTGAATAGGATTTGATAATAGGAAGCCAGGTGAGAATAAACTCACCGATCCGTTTTTCTGAAGTATATTGTGTGTAGAATGATTCAAATATAATCTGGGACTGAATCGCTTTAAGAAAACTAATAAAAGATGGGGCCTTGGGCAGCCGCCATTTCTTAAAGATAAGAGATCTGACTGTAAGGATAATTATTATAAGCCGAGTTAGTAGTAAGGGTTTTATCTGGGTCTCAATTTTAAGAAAGAAGACTATTTCCGGAGTCAATTGGATGTCTAAGTCCAGAAACTGTTTAGCCCAATACTGAATTTTTAACCATAATTGTCTTATTTTGGGGCACTGCCATAACATATGAGCCACATTGGCATTTGGATATAGACATCGTGAGCATGCAAAGGCTTGTGCCGGATAACATTGTGCCATCCTTAATGGGGAGAAGTAATAATTATTTACAAGTTTAAAATGCGACTCTTTCCAGCCCACAGCAATTACGCGTTTATTAATTAGAGAAAAACTCTGCTTAATCATATCCACGTCTACTGTCGGGAACACACCTTCCCACCTTTTGATTATTTTTTCCAGAAATAACATACCCTGTTTATCAAGCATTGCCTCATAAATCAGAGATATTGACGTATTGCCACTTTTAAACTTATCTATACACTCCTCAATCTCCTTCCAGGTTATGATATAATCCCTAAAACTGGAGCAATTTATTACAAAATGACGAAGCTGGAAGTACGCAAACATATTATTTCTAGGCAAATTAAATTGTTAAAAAAGAAGCTCTGATGAACATATTTGTTGATTAATACCCAATATCTGTGCCACCCAAACCAGTCCAGTCTCCTCCCATTGTCTATAAACTTTATACTGAATACCTGGCATGAATTCTGGGTTACCTCTTATAGGTAAAAATTTAGAAAAATGAGGGTTCACCTCCATAATCTTACAACATTTCTGCCATGCTATTATTACATTTTTAATTGAAAATAGTACTGCTACTTTAGATGGAAGGTCCTTAATTACCCCATGTAAAAGCGCTTTTAATGAAAAGGGCGCTACGCAATAATTTTCAAGATCAATAGTAGCAAAATTATTAGAGTCCGTGATCCAATCCAATGCAAATTTAACTAGGGTGGCGATATTATATAATCTTATATTTGGGAGAGCTAAACCGGCAAAATATTTTTGTTGTGTCAATCTCCCCAGTGATATACGAACTTTCTTATTTCCCCAAATAAATTTAGCCTGAAGTTGTTCAAGTTTCCTCAGATCACTATTAGTAAAAAATAGGGGTAGATTTTGTAATGGATATAGAAGCTGTGGAAACACAATTGATTTAATTAGGTTCACGCGGGCTGATATAGACAATGGAAAGGAGGCCCAAACTTCTAAGTTGTTCTTAATTTTCTGTAATAGTGGACAAAAGTTCAAATTATACAATTTTTGTGGATTCCTATGCAGTATTATACCCAGATACTTAAACTGGTCTACTGTTTTAAATGGGTAGACAGGGCAACTAATCCTTGACTTTACTACCCACATTAATTCACTTTTTCCAAAATTAATTTTATATTCCGAAAAGGAACTAAAGTCAGCAAAGATTTGTAAAATTAGCGGTATATGATATGCCGTTCTATCAAGAAATAATAAAAGATCATCTGCATATAACAATAATTTCAGTTTTTCTGATCCCAACGAAATCCCACTCAACTTATCCCTTAAGCAGATGGCCAGTGGCTCTAGTGCAATATTAAAAAGCAGGGGGGACAAGGGGCATCCTTGCCTTGTTCCCCTTCCAAGTATAATTTTAGGAGAAACTGCGCCATTAATCAATAAATATGATACTGGTTTCCTATAAATTTTACGAACAAAATATACAAATTGCTCTTGGAACCCCGCTTGCTCTAATGCTTGAAATAAATACTGCCAAGTGATGGAATCGAAAGCCTTTTCTGCATCCACGGTGAGAAGGGCAAGATCTGAATAACTTCTCTTTTTACTAGCTTTATCCCTATTCCACATGTAATCCAAGAACATAACAGTTTTACGAATATTTTTGGCGGAACTCCTTCCATGCATAAACCCCGTTTGATCCGGGTTTATGATTTCTTCTAATCCTTTCATCAGTCTTGCTGCAACGATTGAGGTCAATATTTTGTAATCTACGTTGAGAACCGAGATTGGCCTATAGGATGCTGGGTCCTCTGGGTCTTTATCTTTTTTTGGTATTAAAGTTATATTTGTGGCAGTGAAAGAATTAGACATGGTGTTATTTCTGGAAAAATATTCATTATAAAGTCTTTCAAGGGTATAATTAATTTCTTGTGATAATATTTTATAGAATTCCGCAGGTAAAAAATCAGGCCCTGCTGCTTTATTTAGTTTTAATTTTTCTATTGCTTTAGAAATTTCTTCGCTTGAGATAGGAGCATTTAGTTCTAATAGGCTTTCTTTAGAAATCTGAGGTAGTGAAAATTTGGCTAAAAAACTCTCTAAATTTGTAAGGTTAATATTCGCTTGATTATATAACTTTTGATAAAAGCTATGAAATACCTTCCTGATCTTGTCCGGATCGGTGAATCTATCCCCCCACCGCCTTTATTGCTGTGATATAGTTTTTACTTGTCCTATTTTTCGTTAAATTAGCTAAATGCTTAGCTGATATACCCTGAAATCCTTTAAACTTTAGATTCAATTTAAGTTCTTCCCTATAAGACTTCTTTTTAAGCATCACATCCCGATTATTTCTAGCATCACAATATTTTTTCCAGTTATTTAGGGATTTTTCATTATAATATCTTTTGAAAGCATTTTTAACATGGTTTGCGGCTTGTATTTCGACTGTTCTATTTTTCTTATTCCAAGCATTCATATAAGATTTAATTTCTCCTCTTAATACCGCTTTTGATGTTTCCCAAAATACTTCTATCTTATTAATACAGGAAATATTAAAAGTAACAAAGTCCTTCCACTTTTGTTTTAGCCAGGCATTAAAACTAGGATTATTTAGCAAAAAACGTGGAAATATAAAATTTTGATTCCTATCTTTTGGTTTGGCTAAAGCAGAAAAGGCAAGAGATATAATAGCATGATCTGAAATAATTATATCAGCAATCTCTGGGATAACTGGTAAAATAGAGAGAGACTCTGAAATTAGAAACATGTCCGGCTAGATTTAAAGTTTTGTCGGTAACGACCCGCGTAGCTAACGCCGGCTTTTTTGTGGCCGCACCATAAAAATAACTCTGGTATTGAGAGTCCACAGAATGGCTGCGTTAGGCTCCAAAAAGGGAGCGTAGAGCATAATTTAACGCCACTCCAACTCTCGATACCAGAGTTGCTTACGGACGCGGCCAGCCTCAAAAACGTGCTCGTGCACGATTCCCCCATAGAAAACAATGGGGCTGTTTGAGCTGAAAAAAAACCTAACACCTGCAAAAAAGCCGCGTTCAGCTCCTAACGCAGCCCCATTGTTTGCTATGGGGAAACACTTCCTACGTCTGTACCTAACACCCTAACATGTACCCCGAGTCTAAACACCCCTAACCTTACACTTATTAACCCCTAATCTGCCGCCCCCACTATCGCTGACCCCTGCATATTATTATTAACCCCTAATCTGCCGCTCCGTAAACCGCCGCTACTTACATTATCCTTATGTACCCCTAATCTGCTGCCCCTAACACTGCCGACCCCTATATTATATTTATTAACCCCTAATCTGCCGCCCACAACGTCGCCTCCACCTACCTACACTTATTAACCCCTAATCTGCCGAGCGGACCGCACCGCTATTATTATAAAGTTATTAACCCCTAATCTGCCTCACTAACCCTATAATAAATAGTATTAACCCCTAATCTGCCCTCCCTAACATCGCCGACACCTAACTTCAATTATTAACCCCTAATCTGCCGACCGGAGCTCACCGCTATTCTAATAAATGTATTAACCCCTAAAGCTAAGTCTAACCCTAACACTAACACCCCCCTAAGTTAAATATAATTTAAATCTAACGAAATAAATTAACTCTTATTAAATAAATTATTCCTATTTAAAGCTAAATACTTACCTGTAAAATAAATCCTAATATAGCTACAATATAAATTATAATTACATTGTAGCTATTTTAGGATTAATATTTATTTTACAGGCAACTTTGTAATTATTTTAACCAGGTACAATAGCTATTAAATAGTTAAGAACTATTTAATAGTTACCTAGTTAAAATAATAACAAAATTACCTGTAAAATAAATCCTAACCTAAGTTACAATTAAACCTAACACTAGACTATCATTAAATTAATAAAATACCTACAATTACCTACAATTAAACCTAATACTACACTATCAATACATTAATTAAATACAATATCTACAAATAACTACAATGAAATAAACTAACTAAAGTACAAAAAATAAAAAAGAACTAAGTTACAAAAAATAAAAAAATATTTACAAACATAAGAAAAATATTACAACAATTTTAAACTAATTACACCTACTCTAAGCCCCCTAATAAAATAACAAAGACCCCCAAAATAAAAAATGCCCTACCCTATTCTAAATTACTAAAGTTAAAAGCTCTTTTACCTTACCAGCCCTGAACAGGGCCCTTTGCGGGGCATGCCCCAAGAAGTTCAGCTCTTTTGCCTGTAAAAAAAAACATACAATACCCCCCCCAACATTACAACCCACCACCCACATACCCCTAATCTAACCCAAACCCCCCTTAAATAAACCTAACACTAAGCCCCTGAAGATCTTCCTACCTTGTCTTCACCCTACCAGGTTCACCGATCGGTCCAGAAGAGCTCCTCCGATGTCCTGATCCAAGCCCAAGCGGGGGGCTGAAGATGTCCATGATCCGGTAGAAGTCTTCATCCAAGCGGGGCAGAAGAGGTCTTCCATCCGATTGAAGTCTTCATCCAGGCGGCATCTTCTATCGTCATCCATCCGGAGCGAAGCGGCAGCATCCTGAAGACCTCCGACGCGGAACATCCATCCTGCCCGACGACTGAACGACGAATGACGGTTCCTTTAAATGACGTCATCCAAGATGGCGTCCCTCGAATTCCGATTGGCTGATAGGATTCTATCAGCCAATCGGAATTAAGGTAGGAATATTCTGATTGGCTGATGGAATCAGCCAATCAGAATCAAGATCAATCCGATTGGCTGATCCAATCAGCCAATCAGATTGAGCTTGCATTCTATTGGCTGATCGGAACAGCCAATAGAATGCGAGCTCAATCTGATTGGCTGATTGGATCAGCCAATCGGATTGAACTTGATTCTGATTGGCTGATTCCATCAGCCAATCAGAATATTCCTACCTTAATTCCGATTGGCTGATAGAATCCTATCAGCCAATCGGAATTCGAGGGACGCCATCTTGGATGACATCATTTAAAGGAACCGTCATTCGTCGTTCAGTCGTCGGGCAGGATGGATGTTCCGCGTCGGAGGTCTTCAGGATGCTGCCGCTTCGCTCCGGATGGATGACGATAGAAGATGCCGCCTGGATGAAGACTTCAATCGGATGGAAGACCTCTTCTGCCCCGCTTGGATGAAGACTTCTACCGGATCATGGACATCTTCAGCCCCCCGCTTGGGCTTGGATCAGGACATCGGAGGAGCTCTTCTGGACCGATCGGTGAACCTGGTAGGGTGAAGACAAGGTAGGAAGATCTTCAGGGGCTTAGTGTTAGGTTTATTTAAGGGGGGTTTGGGTTAGATTAGGGGTATGTGGGTGGTGGGTTGTAATGTTGGGGGGGTTATTGTATGTTTTTTTTTACAGGCAAAAGAGCTGAACTTCTTGGGGCATGCCCCGCAAAGGGCCCTGTTCAGGGCTGGTAAGGTAAAAGAGCTTTTAACTTTAGTAATTTAGAATAGGGTAGGGCATTTTTTATTTTGGGGGTCTTTGTTATTTTATTAGGGGGCTTAGAGTAGGTGTAATTAGTTTAAAATTGTTGTAATATTTTTCTTATGTTTGTAAATATTTTTTTATTTTTTGTAACTTAGTTCTTTTTTATTTTTTGTACTTTAGTTAGTTTATTTCATTGTAGTTATTTGTAGATATTGTATTTAATTAATGTATTGATAGTGTAGTGTTAGGTTTAATTGTAGGTAATTGTAGGTATTTTATTTAATTAATTTAATGATAGTATAGTGTTAGGTTTAATTGTAACTTAGGTTAGGATTTATTTTACAGGTAATTTTGTAATTATTTTAACTAGGTAACTATTAAATAGTTCTTAACTATTTAATAGCTATTGTACCTGGTTAAAATAATTACAAAGTTGCCTGTAAAATAAATATTAATCCTAAAATAGCTACAATGTAATTATAATTTATATTGTAGCTATATTAGGATTTATTTTACAGGTAAGTATTTAGCTTTAAATAGGAATAATTTATTTAATAAGAGTTAATTAATTTCGTTAGATTAAAATTATATTTAACTTAGGGGGGTGTTAGTGTTAGGGTTAGACTTAGCTTTAGGGGTTAATACATTTATTAGAATAGCGGTGAGCTCCGGTCGGCAGATTAGGGGTTAATAATTGAAGTTAGGTGTCGGCGATGTTAGGGAGGGCAGATTAGGGGTTAATACTATTTATTATAGGGTTAGTGAGGCGGATTAGGGGTTAATAACTTTATTATAGTAGCGGTGCGGTCCGCTCAGCAGATTAGGGGTTAATAAGTGTAGGCAGGTGGAGGCGACGTTGTGGGGGGCAGGTTAGGGGTTAATAAATATAATATAGGGGTCGGCGGTGTTAGGGGTAGCAGATTAGGGGTACATAAGTATAACGTAGGTGGCGGTCGGCAGATTAGGGGTTAAAAAAATTTAATCGAGTGGCTGCGATGTGGGGGGACCTCGGTTTAGGGGTACATAGGTAGTTTATGGGTGTTAGTGTACTTTAGGGCACAGTAGTTAAGAGCTTTATGAACCGGCGTTAGCCCAAAAAGCTCTTAACTCCTGTTTTTTTTCTGCGGCTGGAGTTTTGTCGTTAGATTTCTAACGCTCACTTCAGCCACAACTCTAAATACCGGAGTTAGAAAGATCCCATTGAAAAGATAGGATACGTAATTTACGTAAGGGGATCTGCGGTATGGAAAAGTCGCGGCTGAAAAGTGAGCGTTAGACCCTTTTTTGACTGACTCCAAATACCGGCGGTAGCCTAAAACCAGCGTTAGGAGCCTCTAACGCTGGTTTTCACGGCTATCGCCAAACTCTAAATCTAGGCCGTCAATTCTTGAGAATGTGCAATGAACCTAGGATTCGCACGAGAACATTCTAGCATCTGGATTCTCTATACGCCAAGTATCTATAAGTTTAAGTTTATGACAAAGTTGTTTCAAGCATTTTGCACGTTTTTTATAATCACTAGATTTTTTCTGCGAAAATCTGTCTAATTCGGGGTTTATTGCGATATTAAAATCTCCCCCTAAAATAAGATTCTGAGCGGCAAAAGGGAATAACTTTACTTTAATTTTCTGCCAAAACATGGGAGTATGCACATTTGGCCCATAAATGTTACACAACACAAAGTTAATATTGTTAATCGCTAATTGCACAATAATAAATCTGGCCTCCGGATCTAATTCAATTTTTTTAATTTTGTAATCTAAGTTTTTATGTAATAGTATAGCGACTCCTGCTTTCCTATTTTTTACCGGGGTGGCCAAGACCTCACCTACCCATTTTATTTTGAGTTTCAATATCTCTGATTCCTTTAAATGTGTCTCCTGTAGGAACACTATATCTGGGTGGTGGTTAGCTAAGGATTTTATAATCAATTTACGTTTCATTGGCGAGGTAATACCTCCTACATTCCAGGAGAGAAATTTAAGTTTTTTTAAAAACTCATTCAGTGTCTACCAAAAAAGTACACTGACCAAAACATACCATTGAACTTGGGGTGAGAGGAGGGGGAGAGAGAGAGAGAGGGCACCGGGAGAGAGAATAGAAAAAAAAAAACCCATAAAAACACCTAACTGTTCAGGAAGTGCGCAGTCCCTGCTGCCAAGTTTTTCCGTTATATCGGCCGAAAAAAATTTAGCAAGATTAATTCTGGTAAACCCACAATACTTTTGCATAACTAAACATTTTTATAACATATTCAATTTAAAAAACTTGACCCTACCACTACTTGCATATATCTTAATTTCTAGCTGCAAATTCCTGAGCTTCTTCTATATTATTAAGGGTAATTCTCTTGTCCTGTAAATCTATTACAATCTTTGCGGGATACATTAAGCGAGCTTTAAGCCCCTTCTTAATAAACTGTGTACAGTAAGGGGCCATTACTTTCCTTTTTGCAGAGGTCTCCGTGGAGAAATCTCGAAATAATAACAATCTGTTATTGGCTATTACAAAAGACTCTTGTTTCTTGTTAGTCGTAAGACTTCAATTTTATCCTGAAACTTTAGATATTTGACTATACATATCCTATTTCTAACTGAGCCATTTATGTTATTTTTGGGGGGCCAATCCTGTGCGCTCTCTCTACTGTTAGTGGAAGTTGTGAGGACGGTAGTCCCAGGGCCTGTGGCAATATTATAGATGTAAAATTCATTAAATCATTATATTCTGGTGTTTCTGGCAGCCCTACAATTCTAATATTATTTCGTCTGGAGCGATCTTCCATGTCCTCCAGACGGTTTTGTAACATATTAATTTGAGATTCTTGCGCATGGATTTGGGTATCATGAGAGTTGGTTAAATCCTCTAGCTCTGATATTCTGTTCTCGGCTTCTAAAAGCCTATTTGAAAATTGTCTTACTTCTGTAGAGAGGGTCATAATATTAATAGCAATATCCGCCAGCTCTTTTTTAATTTCGCTAAATTGGGGCGAGAAAAGCTCCGTTAATTGAGTCATAATTGGCTGGAAGTCTATCTGGGGGTTAACCAACTGTATATTTGCATCTGAACTGACATCTAAAGCTTTCGGTTTCCGATCTTTTATTTTAGGGGGCATTATAGGTGAGCTGTGTTTACCTTGTGTAATAAACTTTTCCATAAAAAAGCTTTTATCAAAAGCCCCTTGTGTGAGTGAAAAAGAACACTTTTTACTCTTTTTTAATACCTTATAATAAGTGAAAAACACACTAATCACATTATGTGTGCAAGTGAATAAAGTGAAACAAAAGCTCTAAGCCAGGAACCTATTGTTCCAGATATTAAAACAAGCTGTGTATGTGTGAATTACCTTTTTCCCTTTCTTTTCTTTCCTTTTCCCCTTTTCTTTTCCTTCCTTTTTATACTTTTTTTTCTTTTTTTTCTTTTTTTTTTTTTTTTCTTTTTTTTTAATGTGTAATTAAGTGTATAATTGTACAAAATGCCACCCTATTTTTAAGATCAGAAGCTTTTTATATCTGGAAGCTCTATGACCTTTTACACCCGGGAATACCCCAGTACCTCCTTATAAATTTAAATATACTCTTTTTGGGACTCCCTCTGCTATATTACACCAATTCACTCAGCTGGGGATTATATTCAACCTCTTTCAACCTCTTTCCAAAGCAATAATCCTAAATACAAGATATTTTCAACAAGATGTTTTCAGGAAATTTGGACAAACCTGGGTTTTTTCTTTCTCTTTTTTTTTTTTTTCTTTTGTGCTATCTCTTTTTGGCTATGCAATGCAATATTTCACCTAGGTCTTAAATATTTAAACACTTCCCTTAATTAATGCATACCTACTTAGCCTCTGAAAATAATTACCAGTGTTATATTGCTTCCACTCTGGCTTTGTTAACTGTTGATTATATTAGCTCTACTTGTTCTAATAGACTGTCTGTTACTCTAGTACCCCTACTCACTATTGTCTTGTCCTTAGCTCACACTTCCGCTCACACTTTAATATCTTTATCAAGCAATAACCCTTTATAACAGGTAGCAAGTTTACATGTAACACCTATTTATAACATTTCAGTTATTCAAGGATACTGCAAGAATACTACAAATTCAACCTGGAAGGGAGAGTGTTAATAACTACAACTCCCCTAATGCTGGAAGAAAAAAAAAAAAACAGCAAGTATGATCACAGTCTTAAGTTGTAGTTTCCAACTTTAATGTAACGTCTCTTCTCACAAGGCTCCTTTAAACCTTTAGCAGTAAAGTTGGCCCCAAAAAGCCAAATGTTCAGAAGCGTTTTTAGGGTAGTTGTTATCTTTTCCTTTAAATAGCAGGCCTAACGCAGCCTAAAAAGCTTAAAGAGTTAGTATCTATTTTCAAGATTTCCTCTTTTTTTTTTTTTTTTTCCTTTAACAGGACACCACTTTTTTTAGCATTACTATTTATTTCATGAGGCCCCTTCAAGATTGACCGTTCACTGAGCACAGTAAATACAATAATTAAATGTATCTCTCAAATACTTGCGGCATCCAGCTGATATGGCATCACCGAACAGGCTCCACACACTTAGATCCAGGCTAAGTGCGTACGTGCAGGTGTAATCCAGCCACGAAGGTGTCTTTTCATTGCGTGCACACTCCGGCTACTGCAGCAGCTACCTTACACCCGGCTGTATCCTCGGCCCACGAGATTGGGGGTGACACTCGGATCCCTCCGTGTGTCAGCAACCCCACTCCACTTATCAGGCCAAATGCAATATGTTGTATCCGGGTTCAACAGCTTGCCCGCTGTTTAGGTATCAATTCTGCTCCTGGCCGTATGCCAGTTCTCACACCCACGACCTCTTTATGCTTGACTCCTGACTGCGCTTTCCTGCCTCTCCACGGCAACACTGCACCTCTTGGGACTTCCCCAGCTCCAGCTGCTCGACAGCTATGTGCCCAAAACAAGCCCTTTGAGTGTGTAGGGCCTCGGGGCTGATGGCGGGGGGAGATGAAACCGCGGGAGCTGTCTGTACACACCCGCTGTGGAGGATCACTACCAGCGTGAAAAGCTCCACCCCCAACAGGAAGTCGTCCCACCCTCTGTTCTATCTAAAAGGGAATATCTTGAAGTGCATTGTAGTCAGGATTATTCCTAAGAGATCTCCCCCACTCATTGTTAAAGTTATGCTAAACACACAGGGGGGGGACAGGATGAGTCATAAAAGGCAAATTAAGAAGATAGATTGTCAGATAGGCGACACCACACAAAATATATGGAGACGAAATGTCTGAAATACCCTTTTGGAACTGATCAGAATCATAGGGAAACAGCTTTTATGCACATAGGTGTTAATTATCCTTAAACATCAAATACACATCTGCACTACTAGCTAAACAGGAAATATACTGTATTAAGACTTTTACAACTACTCATGGATTGACCCCATGTGGGCAGTGAAGGCCTTGGGAAACAAAAGACAAATGCTAAGGTGTGACTCTGAACATACAGCACACAGTGAAGGCACATGGCTTACATTATGATTTCAAAACAACTGTATATATTTTAGTGGATATGAGATATATATATATATATATATATATATATATATATATATATATATATATATATTGAAAGCATTGAATATCTTAACCTCTGTGTTTTTAAATAAATATTTGTGGACCTGAAAAGAAATAATTAATGACACTTATTTACTTTATTTCAGATGGAGTGCCTGCGTGAGATGAAATAAGTCATATCATATGAATGTGCAATAAATGTTTATTAAGTTTTAAATACATCTTTTAAAATATAGTGAGATGAAGATATGGAAGTTACTTTGATGTGATATTACTATGAAATATACATTTTTTTGTTAGGCTAAATGAAATATAAATTATTTTAATATAATGTTAGATGTATTTGATGTTTCATATCAAAATGATCAGAAAATTCATTAAGATATAACTTATCGAAAACAAATATTGTGAATAGTTGTTGCAGTAAATTATGATAAAATGAATAACCATTTCATAGAAATACTGATTTAAGTGTAAAATGTTTAGAAATAGTATTGCATGTATTGCTGTGTCTGATTGTAATGATGCCACCTAAGGGCCAATACCGGTAGGACAGTTAAGGGAATTACTGTTCAAAAGATGCGTTACCATAGTAAACATGCTCAACTCCGTTAAGGGCCAATCCAATCAGGTATTCCAAATATCCAATCAGAAGGGACCAGGAGGGCCACCCACAATTTACCCATGATGGAAAACTAAATAAAAAGTGAATGCAATAGAGAGAAGGACACATATTTTCTGCTGAAGCTAAAACTTATAACTGGTTCCTGCTGGGCATGAAATACCACTTTACTTGAGCAAAGCTAATCTACCTTTCTCATTGATTGCGATATACACTTATTGGTGATCTGAGGTAAAATAATTCCTACCAAGGAATATTGGATATCGACTGCTTTTTACTCTGGTAACGTATTCAAGGCTATTGATAAAACTATTAGTTAAATTCTAAGTCACTGCAGTTTAAAGTACAGTTAAAAGATTTAAAGAAGCAATTTATATTTCAAGTTAATATTTTATAAGCCTAGGTATTGTTTAAATTTGTATCTGGTAGACTAAGTGATTTATCTATGAAAGTTCCGGTGTTTTAAGTCAATATTGTATTAGGATAAATTGCAGTTAAATAGCAGAATATATATATTATCCTATTGTTTTATAAACACTGTTTAGAATTGTATTGCTTGGATGTTAAAGGTTTTTTGTCCCATTGTGTTAAATAAATAAAAGGCTATTTGTAAATAAGGCTAAATTGTGAAGGTATATTTTTCTGGGTTTTGTAAGAAGGATAGCATATCTTAATAGTCGGTTTTCAAGCGCATATAAATTTATTTCATATTTCTTTTATTGCAAATATATTTCAAAAATGTTCATGGATATTAACTAAATAAAAGAGTTCAGGTATTTATATTAATTTTATTGTTTCTAGTAGATGCATGTTTATTAAGGGTTTCTAATTTTAAGGAAAATTATTGGTTGTATTGTGTCATAACCCTGCCATAAACTGATATATTATTTGGATAGCACTACTAAGATTTTCATAAATATACTGACATAATAATTGGAGGCACTGTTCTGAGATTTAATAATATTCATCATATTTGATATAATATATTTGTAGTAAACAGAAATTATTATAAAAGAGAAAAAAAAAATCATATTTCGATATTAACCCCTTAATGACAACTGACGTACCAGGTACGTCATGCATTAACAAGCAGTTAATGACAATGGACGTACCTGGTACGTCAGTTGTCTAACAGAGTGCTGGAAGCGATCACAAATGCTTCCAGCAGCTCTGAGGGTATTGCAGTGATGCCTCGATATGGAGGCATCCTGCAATACCACTTTACAAGCCTCCGATGCAGAGAGAGCCACTCTGTGGCCCTCTCTGCACCGGTAGCGATAGTGCCAGTGTACGCCGGGTGCACGATGCGCGAGTGTGCACGTGAGCATGCATGTGCGTGTGCACGGGGTGCATGTGCGCACGCGCGCACGTGCACCCATTAGCCACACTGACACCAATGAATGAGGGCAGAAAGGGGAAAAAAAAGTGATTTTTTTTAAAAAAAATATAAAAGGATCTGGGAGGGGGTGGGGGTGAGGGTATTGTGGGGGGCTGCTACACTACAGAAATAGTTTTTTAAGTAAAAAATAAAATAAAAATACTTTTTGGGGGGTTTTTGGGGCCAAACTGGGTACTGGCAGACAGCTGCTAGTACCCAAGATGGCGGTAATTAGGTAGGGGAGAGGGTTAGAGAGCTGGAGGGGGGATCAGGGAGGTTGGGGCTAAGGCAGGGGTCCATCACAGCTAAAATACTTTATTATTTTTATTTTAAAAAAAAACAAAACTCTTTTTTCTCCAACATAGGTGTGTCCGGTCCACGGCGTCATCCTTACTTGTGGGATATTCTCCTCCCCAACAGGAAATGGCAAAGAGCCCAGCAAAGCTGGTCACATGATCCCTCCTAGGCTCCGCCTTCCCCAGTCATTCTCTTTGCCGTTGCACAGGCAACATCTCCACGGAGATGGCTTAGAGTTTTTTGGTGTTTAAATGTAGTTTTATTCTCAATCAAGAGTTTGTTATTTTAAAATAGTGCTGGTATGTACTATTTACTCTGAAACAGAAAAGAGATGAAGATTTCTGTTTGTAAGAGGAAGATGATTTTAGCAACCGTTACTAAAATCGATGGCTGTTTCCACACAGGACTGTTGAGATGAAGTAACTTCAGTTGGGGGAAACAGTGGGCAGACTTTGCTGCTTGAGGTATGACACATTTCTAACAAGACTTGGTAATGCTGGAAGCTGTCATTTTCCCTATGGGATCCGGTAAGCCATTTTCTTAGTTTAAATATAAGAATAAAGGGCTTCACAAGGGCTTTAAAGACTGGTAGACATTTTTCTGGGCTAAAACGATTACTTTATAAGCATATTTAATGGATTATAACTTTGAAGAGTTATTTTAATCTTGGGAATTGTATTAAAAAAACGGCAGGCACTGTATTGGACACCTTTTTCACTGGGGGCCTTTTCTAGTCATAGGCAGAGCCTCATTTTCGCGCCACTAATGCGCAGTTGTTTTTGGAAAGCAAGGCATGCAGATGCATGTGTGAGGAGCTCAGATCCACTGAAAAAGCTTATTGAAGGCGTCATTTGGTATTGTATTCCCCTCTGGGCTTGGTTGGGTCTCAGCAAAGCAGATACCAGGGACTGTATAG
The DNA here is from genome assembly GCF_027579735.1 of Bombina bombina. Taxonomy (NCBI): domain Eukaryota; kingdom Metazoa; phylum Chordata; class Amphibia; order Anura; family Bombinatoridae; genus Bombina; species Bombina bombina. The sequence continues at coordinate 186,232,054 of NC_069506.1, read as the reverse complement.
GGGTTAAATGTAAAAACGGCTCCGGTTCCATTATTTTAAGAGTTAAAGCTTTCAAATTTGGTGTGCAATACTTTTAAGGCTTTAAGACACTGTGGTGAAATTTTGGTGAATTTTGAACAATTCCTTCATACTTTTTCACATATTCAGTAATAAAGTGTGTTCAGTTTAAAATTTAAAGTGACAGTAACGGTTTTATTTTAAAACGTTTTTTGTGCTTTGTTTTCAAGTTTATGCCTATTAACATGTCTGAACCATCAGATAGACGATGTTCTGTATGTTCGGAAGCCAAGGTTCCTCTCCATTTAAATATATGTGATGAATGTGACAAACAAAGTAGGGACAATGATGCCACTGATAATAATGTTGCCCAAGATGATTCCTTAAGTGAGGGGAGTAAGCATGGTACTGCATCATCCCCTTCTATGTCTACACCAGTCTTGCCCACTCAGGAGGTCCCTAGTTCATCTAGTGCGCCAATCCTCCTTACTATGCAACAATTAACGGCTGTAATGGATAATTCTATTAAAAACATTTTAGCCAAAATGCCCACTTATCAGCGAAAGCGCGACTGCTCTGTTTTAGATACTGAAGAGCATGAGGACGCTGATGATAATGGTTCTGACATGCCCTTACACCAGTCTATGTAAGATGGACAAGTTCCTAGAGGTCCCGGTGCCCCCCGATGCTTTTCCTATACCCAAGCGGGTGGCGGACATTGTAAATAAAGAATGGGAAAGGCCCGGCATACCTTTTTGTCCCTCCCCCTATATTTAAGAAATTATTTCCTATGGTCGACCCCAGAAAGGACTTATGGCAGACAGTCCCCAAGGTCGAGGGGGCGGTTTCTACTCTAACCAAACGCACTACTATCCCTATAGAAGATAGTTGTGCTTTCAAAGATCCTATGGATAAAAAATTAGAGGGTTTGCTTAAAAAGATGTTTGTTCAGCAAGGTTACCTTCTACAACCAATTTCATGCATTGTTCCTGTCACTACAGCAGCGTGTTTCTGGTTCGAAGAACTAGAAAAGTCGCTCAATAAAGAATCTTCTTATGAGGAGGTTATGGACAGAGTTCAAGCACTTAAATTGGCTAACTCTTTTACCTTAGACGCCACTTTGCAATTAGCTAGATTAGCGGCGAAAAATTCAGGTTTTGCTATTGTGGCGCGCAGAGCGCTTTGGCTAAAGTCTTGGTCAGCGGATGTGTCCTCCAAGAACAAATTGCTTAACATCCCTTTCAAGGGGAAAACGCTGTTTGGCCCTGACTTGAAAGAGATTATTTCGGACATCACTGGGGGAAAGGGCCACGCCCTTCCTCAGGATAGGTCTTTTAAGGCTAAAAATAAACCAAATTTTCGTCCCTTTCGCAGAAACGGACAAGCATCAAATTCTACATCCTCTAAGCAAGAGGGTAATACTTCTCAAACCAAGCCAGCCTGGAGACCGATGCAAGGCTGGAACAAAGGTAAGCAGGCCAAGAAGCCTGCTACCGCTACTAAGACAGCATGAGATGTTGGCCCCCGATCCGGGACCGGATCTGGTGGGGGGCAGACTCTCTCTCTTTGCTCAGGCTTGGGCAAGAGATGTTCAGGATCCTTGGGCGCTAGAAATAGTTTCTCAAGGTTATCTCCTGGAATTCAAGGAACTGCCCCCAAGGGGAAGGTTCCACAGGTCTCAATTGTCTTCAGACCAAATAAAAAGACAGGCATTCTTACATTGTGTAGAAGACCTGTTAAAAATGGGAGTGATTCATCCTGTTCCATTAGGAGAACAAGGGATGGGGTTTTACTCCAATCTGTTCATAGTTCCCAAAAAAGAGGGAACATTCAGACCAATTTTGGATCTCAAGATCCTAAACAAATTTCTCAGGGTTCCATCGTTCAAAATGGAAACCATTCGGACAATTCTTCCTACCATCCAGGAAGGTCAATTCATGACCACGGTGGATTTAAAGGATGCGTATCTACATATTCCTATCCACAAGGAACATCATCGGTTCCTAAGGTTCGCCTTTCTGGACAAGCATTACCAGTTTGTGGCACTTCCATTCGGATTAGCCACTGCTCCAAGAATTTTCACAAAGGTACTAGGGTCCCTTCTAGCGGTGCTAAGGCCAAGGGGCATTGCAGTAGTACCTTACTTGGACGACATACTGATTCAAGCGTCGTCTCTGCCACAAGCAAAGGCTCATACGGACATTGTCCTAGCCTTTCTCAGATCTCACGGGTGGAAAGTGAACGTAGAAAAAAGTTCTCTATTCCCGTCAACAAGAGTTCCCTTCTTGGGAACAATAATAGACTCCTTAGAATTTCTGACAGAGGCCAGAAAATCAAAACTTCTAAGCTCTTGTCAAGTACTTCATTCTGTTCTTCTTCCTTCCATAGCGCAGTGCATGGAAGTAATAGGTTTGATGGTTGCGGCGATGGACATAGTTCCTTTTGCGCGAATTCATCTAAGACCATTACAACTGTGCATGCTCAGACAGTGGAATGGGGATTATACAGACTTGTCTCCGACGATCCAAGTAGATCAGAGGACCAGAGATTCACTCCGTTGGTGGCTGACCCTGGACAACCTGTCACAAGGGATGAGCTTCCACAGACCAGAGTGGGTCATTGTCACGACCGACGCCAGTCTGGTGGGCTGGGGCGCGGTCTGGGAACCCCTGAAAGCTCAGGGTCTATGGTCTCGGGAAGAATCTCTTCTCCCGATAAACATTCTGGAACTGAGAGCGATATTCAATGCTCTCAAGGCTTGGCCTCAACTAGCAAAGGCCAAATTCATAAGGTTTCAATCAGACAACATGACGACTGTTGCATATATCAACCATCAGGGGGGAACAAGGAGTTCCCTGGCGATGGAAGAAGTGACCAAAATAATTCAATGGGCGGAGAATCACTCCTGCCACTTGTCTGCAATCCACATCCCAGGAGTGGAAAATTGGGAAGCGGATTTTCTGAGTCGTCAGACTTTTCATCCGGGGGAGTGGGAACTCCATCCGGAAATCTTTGCCCAAATAACTCAATTATGGGGCATTCCAGACATGGATCTGATGGCGTCTCGTCAGAACTTCAAGGTTCCTTGCTACGGGTCCAGATCCAGGGATCCCAAGGCGACTCTAGTAGATGCACTAGTAGCGCCCTGGACCTTCAACCTGGCTTATGTATTCCCACCGTTTCCTCTCATTCCCAGGCTGGTAGCCAGGATCAATCAGGAGAGGGCTTCGGTGATCTTGATAGCTCCTGCGTGGCCACGCAGAACTTGGTATGCAGACCTGGTGAATATGTCATCGGCTCCACCATGGAAGCTACCTTTGAGACAGGACCTTCTTGTTCAAGGTCCGTTCGAACATCCGAATCTGGCCTCACTCCAACTGACTGCTTGGAGATTGAACGCTTGATTTTATCAAAGCGTGGGTTCTCAGATTCTGTCATTGATACTCTTATTCAGGCTAGAAAGCCTGTAACTAGAAAAATTTACCATAAAATATGGAAAAAATATATCTGTTGGTGCGAATCTAAAGGATTCCCATGGAACAAGATAAAAATTCCTAAGATTCTATCCTTTCTACAAGAGGGTTTGGAGAAAGGATTATCTGCAAGTTCTTTGAAGGGACAGATTTCTGCTTTATCTGTTTTACTTCACAAAAAGCTGGCGGCTGTGCCAGATGTTCAAGCTTTTGTTCAGGCTCTGGTTAGAATCAAGCCTGTTTACAAACCTTTGACTCCTCCTTGGAGTCTCAATTTAGTTCTTTCAGTTCTTCAAGGGGTTCCGTTTGAACCCTTACATTCCGTAGATATTAAGTTATTATCTTGGAAAGTTTTGTTTTTGGTTGCAATTTCTTCTGCTAGAAGAGTTTCAGAGTTATCTGCTCTGCAGTGTTCTCCTCCTTATCTGGTGTTCCATGCAGATAAGGTGGTTTTGCGTACTAAACCTGGTTTTCTTCCGAAAGTTGTTTCTAACAAAAATATTAACCAGGAGATAGTTGTGCCTTCTTTGTGTCCGAATCCAGTTTCAAAGAAGGAACGTTTGTTGCACAATTTGGATGTAGTTCGTGCTTTAAAATTCTATTTAGAGGCTACAAAGGATTTCAGACAAACATCTTCCTTGTTTGTTGTTTATTCTGGTAAAAGGAGAGGTCAAAAAGCAACTTCTACCTCTCTCTCTTTTTGGCTTAAAAGCATCATCCGATTGGCTTATGAGACTGCCGGACGGCAGCCTCCTGAAAGAATCACAGCTCACTCCACTAGGGCTGTGGCTTCCACATGGGCCTTCAAGAACGAGGCTTCTGTTGATCAGATATGTAAGGCAGCGACTTGGTCTTCACTGCACACTTTTACCAAATTTTACAAATTTGATACTTTTGCTTCTTCGGAGGCTATTTTTGGGAGAAAGGTTTTGCAAGCCGTGGTGCCTTCCATCTAGGTGACCTGATTTGCTCCCTCCCATCATCCGTGTCCTAAAGCTTTGGTATTGGTTCCCACAAGTAAGGATGACGCCGTGGACCGGACACACCTATGTTGGAGAAAACAGAATTTATGCTTACCTGATAAATTACTTTCTCCAACGGTGTGTCCGGTCCACGGCCCGCCCTGGTTTTTTAATCAGGTCTGATGAATTATTTTCTCTAACTACAGTCACCACGGTATCATATGATTTCTCCTATGCATATTCCTCCTTTACGTCGGTCGAATGACTGGGGAAGGCGGAGCCTAGGAGGGATCATGTGACCAGCTTTGCTGGGCTCTTTGCCATTTCCTGTTGGGGAGGAGAATATCCCACAAGTAAGGATGACGCCGTGGACCGGACACACCGTTGGAGAAAGTAATTTATCAGGTAAGCATAAATTCTGTTATTTAGTACTGGCAGACTTTCTGCCAGTACTTAAGATGGCGGGAACAATTGTGGGGTGGGGGAGGGAAGAGAGCTGTTTGGGTGGGATCAGGGGGTGGGATGTGTCAGGTGGGAGGCTGATCTCTAAAATTAACCCTGCAAGCTCCCTACAAGCTACCTAATTTAACCCCTTCACTGCTGGGCATAATTAACGTGTGGTGCGCAGCAGCATTTAGCGGCCTTCTAATTACCAAAAAGCAACGCCAAAGCCATATAAGTCTGCTATTTCTGAACAAAGGGGATCCCAGAGAAGCTTTTACAACAATTTCTGCCATAATTGCACAAGCTGTTTGTAAATAATTTCAGTGAGAAACCTAAAATTGTGAAAAATGTTAAGTTTTTTTTTTTATTTGCTCGCATTTGGCGGTGAAATGGTGGCATAAAATATACCAAAATGGGCCTAGATCAATACTTGGGGTTGTCTACTACACTAAAGCTAAAATTAACCCTACAAGCTCCCTACAAGCTCCCTAATTAACCCCTTCACTCCTGGGCATAAAACACGTGTGGTGCGCAGCGGCATTTAGCGGCCTTCTAATTACCAAAAAGCAACCCCAAAGCCATATAAGTCTGCTATTTCTGAAAAAAGGGGATCCCAGAGAAGCATTTACAACCATTTGTGCCATAATTGCAGAAGCTTTTTGTAAATAATTTCAGTGGGAAACCTAAAGTTTGTGACAAATTTTGTGAAAAAGTTAACTTTTTTTTTTTTTTATCGCATTTGGCGGTGAAATGGTGGCATGAAATATACCAAAATGGGCCTAGATCAATACTTTGGGATGTCTTCTAAAACATAATATATACATGTCAAGGGATATTCAGGTATTCCTGACAGATATCAGGGTTCCAATGTAACTAGCGCTAATTTTGAAAAAAAGTGGTTTGGAAATAGCGAAGTGCTACTTGTATTTATTGCCCCATAAATTGCAAAAAAAGCAAAGAACGTGTAAACATTCGGTATTTCTAAACTCAGGACAAAATTTAGAAACTATTTAGCGTGGGTGTTTTTTGGTGATTGTAGATGTGTAACATATTTTGGGGGTCAAAGTTAGAAAAAGTGTGGTTTTTTCCATTTTTTCCTCATATTTTATTATTTTTTTTTTAGTAAATTATAAGACATGATGAAAATAATGGTATCTTTAGAAAGTCCATTTAATGGCGAGAAAAACGGTATATAATATGTGTGGGTACAGTAAATGAGTAAGAGGAAAATTACAGCTAAACATAAACACTGCAGAAATGTAAAAATAGCCATTGTCATTAAGGGTAAGAAAATTGAAAAATGGTCCGGTCATTAAGGGGTTAATATTTTTGAAGATATAATTTTTGAAAAGTTGAAATATTAATTTTCATATTTCGAGATTGATATTAATATCTTGAAATATTATTAAAGATTAATTTTGAAAAATTAATAAAAATATTAATTTTTCATATTTCAAAATTAATCAAAAATATTAATTTTTCATATTTCAAAATTAATCAAAAATATTCGTTTTTCATATTTTCAAAATTAATCAAAATTATTAATTTTTCATATTTCGGAATATTAATTTTTCATATTTCAAATTTAATAAAAAAAAAATTTGAAACATAAAATTTTTCTCTCTTTTTATTGGCAAAAATTGTATTAGCGTTTTAATTTAACTGAATACTAAACCAATATAATAATTTCTGTAGCCAGAAGTGACTCATTTAATTCTATACATAGCGATGAAAATGGTCCCATAACCATACCTATTACTAAAGGTCAGGTCCTTAAGAAAGATATCTTAAGTTACCTTAAAGGGAAGTTTAATATTGCGGGTGAATTAAATGATTTTATGGATATGCTTGAAACTAGGGCTAAAAATATTACCGTTAATAATAATATGTGGAATGAAGAGAATGAATTCTTCCAGGAATTATTAATGATTAATCAATGCAAAGCTCCCAAAAAGCGAGAAGAACTAATACTAAAATCTTGGCCCCTTTTAATATGCATTATTGACGAAATGTCGTTTTGTGTCACAGACAAACGATTGCAAATACAGGAGCTAGAAAATAGTATTCGTTCCTCGCGCAGACGCGAAGAGGGTTTAAAAATAGCCAAAAATAAAGTGGATGAATTTGCCCAAAACCTAACCACCTTAGATAAGCATAATACAGACTTAATCACGCAGATACAAGATTTAAATAAACAGCTTGCGCAAAGCCAGAGAGAATTAAGCGATTTAAAAAGGTCATATCGCCATAATGAAAACCCTTATATTAACAGTGAGAATAATGCAGATAATGCTAACTCCTTTAGCGAACGCGTCAGGGACGAGGTACAAAAACATATGGAACAGTATAGACAAATGACCCCTAATGGGTCAGAAGTAGATTTCCCAAATAGGCAGTCACCTCATGATGTAAATCCAGAGGACTGCTGTAACACAGCTAGTGCTGGGGAGGGAAACTCTAACAGAGACTCCCAAAATAAGTCTGATAAAGTCTATGATTCCCATAAAATAATCACCTTCGTACAACGCGCAGTACCTATATTCTCCAATAAGGGAACAACATCTGTAATTGATCATTTACAGGCTTTTGAAAATGCGTTAGCTATAATGAATGTTACAAGTGAGAAATTGAAAATTGAATTTCTGCCCTGGGTATTTGACAGTAAGCATCACAAATTCTTTGCTTCACTAAAGGATATGAATATTCATTCCTGGAATGGGGTAAAACGACAATGCAGAAAATAATTCGGGCAATATCGCACTAAAACTGCCGCGAAAATAGCGGTATATGGTTTAAAGTGTCGTGCGAATCAGAGTCCAATCAAATTCCTTTCTGTATTGAAAAATGCGTACAGTATGGCTGAAGATAATCCCAAATTTGATGGCTCAGAATTTGTAAATTTATTTTTTGAAGCACTGCCTACACCCATCAAAATTAACTTAGCTAGAGATTTTGATAAGGACTGCTCATTGGAATGGCTGATCAAAGAGAGTACAAAATTATAGTCTATTCAGCAATCCAGTGAACAGGGGGTGAAAAAGGAGTCAAAACCCAAAATTGTAGCAGAAACTAGGGTGTCACCTAAACCCCTCAATTTGGAGTCTAAAAAGAAGACCTATGCAGAGGTGGCCAGTCAAAACAGGCCATCTCCACAGAGGTTTAACTCTGCCCCCTCCCCTACACAGGTTGAGGCGCAGGGAGACTATAACCAAAGTGGGGGACACAATCAGGTGAATAATTACTCACAAAGAGAATACTCACCAAATAATTGGTATCCGCGCAAGGGTAGATACAATAGACGGCGAAGATATTCTCAGGGTAACCAGACACCCCAGGTATATAATGCTCCCCAAAGTACTAATACTGAACAAGCTGAACCCCAGGGGCAACCACGCCAAACTAGAAATAGCGGCCCGGATTCTGAGGGAACCCAATGGTCCAGGAAACATTACAATGGGGCACCAGGAGATAGACCCAGGGGTAGAGGTAACTTGTACAATCAGGTAGATATGCTGTTTACCCAGTTAAATCGGTTGAGCGAACAAATCGCTAATATGAGTCAAAAATCTACGGCTCAGCAACCGAACAATACTTTTTTAGGGGTACAGCCAGTGGTCAACAGTGGACCACAGGCACAGTCATAAATACTGCAGCATCACCTGAGGGGGAGGGGAGAGATATACAAAATGTAATAATAAATATCAATGATACTAATCATGTTCTCTCCCCACAGACCGAAAACGGACAATTTAGCTGTGATGACAGGCAACCTCATCCGGGAAAAATTAACAAAACTCTTCCCTTGCAGCTCTCTCCTAACCTTATCTCCACAGATGCAGTACAAAAGAATCCAGCCGACCCTGTCATAGAGGAAACAGGTAGGTATGAAGGTTTCTCTGCATCGAATGACACGGCGAATTCAGGTAACACGTGGCAAAGCCCACAAATGTATGCTAACGCCAACTTTATGTGTGAAATGGTAGAAACTGCAGGAAGATATTATGTATTAGTTGAGCTGCAAGATTCAGTCTCCAACCCTATCAGGGGATTAATTGACACTGGGTCACAGGCAACTATCTTATCCCACAGGTACTACACACAGCTAAATGAGCTAACACCCCACAAACCTAAAATAAAAGAATTTGACGGTTCTCTAATAGGTGTTGGGGGTGACTCCCTAAAAGTCTACGGTACTGCCTGGTTAAAATTTAAATTGGGGAACAGGGTCATAAGACACCCTGTCATTATAGTGGATCTGCCAACTGATCGTTTAATTATTGGTAGTGATCTCCTGAAGCGATTAAGCACCATAATTGATTGCATAAATAATGTAATTTGGTCACAAGTTAAACGGCCTATCAATTATGAAAAATCTGGTATATCTCGCACCCGACGTAGCTGTCACGTGGTGGAAGAGAAACCAGATGCTGTGGAGATTCATTTCAGGAATAACTCTGTACCTGAAATCACTATTCTACAAATAGACGATCAGACTCCTTTTAGTGGCTCTGATGGTAATACTTTTAAAATTTCACCTGGAAAGATAGCGAATATTTCCCTAGATGGCGATGTATTAACCATATCACTCCACAAGGGGGATCATAAAATCCCTAAGAGGGGAGGCCACGCTCAATACCTCACAGGGATTGAGAGAGTTAAAGAGGATCTATTTATCCCTATACAAGTACATGACCTTGGTAAAACCAAGTACGCTAAAATAAACTTAAAACAGGAAGCTAGCTATATAAGCGAAGGTTTATTAGCGCAAATAGCTGAACCTAAAGTGATTAAATATCTTTCTCCCCAAGACCACTGTGTCAATGGCCTGGATGACAGGTCTGAAAGCTATAACATCACAGCTAAATGCTTATTATCTATCTCCATTGGTAATAAATCAGTGAAGCACCTGTTTTTAGTTTTAAATACTCCCCATAATCAGATATACATTGGCAATGATATCTTACATAGATATGCCATACAAATAGATTTGATTAACTCTTGCCTCTGGAGCAGGTTAAAGGGGGACCCTGAAGTATTTCAGGATGAAAATGCAGCCCTAAAATCAAATCAGCAATTGCCATATGCTGTGAATATGCAGGTATCTAGCGATGTTATAATTCCTGCTGGGGCTGATAAATTTCTTTTACCCTTACAGGTAAAGAGAGGTCAGAAATTAAAAACTTCTGAAACACTGATTTGCCTCTCCCATAGAATACAAAATCTGGGTGTCACAGTAACCTACACTCCTATGGTGAATATTGGAACTATTCCAATACATATTATAGTGCATAACATGAACCCACAGGATATAACATTATCCAAGGGAACTACCATAGGATATGCACTGGAATCAAGTTATTACACTTTTGGATTCCAAAATAATGTAATTGGGCTAATACCTGAAGGATACTTAACTGAAGAACAATTAATAGAACAATCCTTTGCATCTATGCCAGAGGGTCTATTTAATATTCAGTCTATTTATCCCTTCAGCTCAGAGGAAGGCATCTGTAAAATTGAAGAAGCCTCTCTAGTGTTTGATCAGCCAATCAAGCAGCAAGATTACCCCAATACCCAGAGTCATGGGAGCAATGTAAATTATAATCAAGGGGATCTCACCTCTAGGCTGGAAGAAGCCTATGAAATAGGACAGCCTGAAATCTTTCCAGGATTTCAGCAAATAGTCGAAGAGCAAATATCCTTAGCTAATGGCTGTTCCAGCGATGATGAACGCCAACAGCTGCGAGAACTCCTGATGGAGTACAAGGATATTTTTGCTAAGGATTCTTATGACTGTGGTACTACAGACTTGCACATTGCAAGAATACAAACAGATCCCGATGCACCACCTGTATTTGTCAAACAATACAGACTTCCCTTAGCCTCATATGATTGTCTTGCAGAGATCATAAGGAATTTGGAAGAAAGAGGTACTATCAGACAGGTGCACAGCTCTTATAATAATCCTATTCTAGGTGTCCTTAAGCCCAATGGACAATGGCGTTTATGCGCTGACTTAAGACAGCTAAACAAACGAGTATACATGTCTGGCTGGCCTGTAACATACATTGACCAGTGCCTAGCACAAATGCAGGGATCCAAGATATTCACTGCCATTGATTGTGCACAGGGATACTGGACCATAAAGGTACATGAAGAGGACCAATATAAGCTAGCATTCTCCTTCCAAAAGGTCCAATATGCATTCCAGAGACTTCCTTTTGGATACATAAATTCTGGACATGAATTTGCTGTATTCATGCATAAGGCTATGCCTGATGCACTGGAAAGGGGGACCTTATCTTATGTTGATGATGTTTTAATCAAAAGCACAGACTTTGAAAAACACATCGCAGAGCTTATACATGTCCTCAGCCAACTTAAAAGGGCAGGTGTCAAATTATCCCTACAAAAAGCTCAATGGTGCCGCACTCGTGTAAACTTCTTGGGACATGAAGTTACCTCTGACGGATTAAACCCCCAGAAGAAAAAGGTGGAAGCTATAGTGAATTCTAAAAACCCAACTAACTTAAAGGAATTGAGATCATTCCTGGGTATGACAAATTATTCTCGCAAATTCATTGATAATTATGCGGAATTAGCTAAACCACTACTACTTCTTCTAAAGAAAGATGTGAAATGGCACTGGAGTGAGTCTCAAGAGACAGCCATCAGAGAGCTGAAGAGAAAACTCACTCAAGCACCTTGCTTAGCGTACCCTGAAGGTGGTAAACCTTTCTTCTTAGAGACAGGTTACACAGATATAAGCATGAGTGCTGTTTTATACCAAAAGCATGATAATTTGAACAAAGCCATTGCTTATGCAAGCAAAAATCTATCCCCAGTAGAAATAAAGTTTAACGATTGCGAAAAAGCCCTCTTATCTACTGTATGGGCTCTACAAAATTTCCGCAGCTATATACAGGGCGAGAAAATTATTGTAGAAACGGCCCACCAGCCTTTGCTATATTTGCAAAGTGAAAGAATAAGAGATGGGAATTTGTCAAATAGCCGCATAACAGCGTGGACTCTTTCCTTGCAAGGCTGGCCATTAGAAATTCGCTACAAGCAGTATAAAAAGAATCCAGTCGCACAAGGGCTTGCTGAGCTCCACGACTGTACTGCTAGAGATCCTGGGGAAGAATTATCAGAAGATGATTTTCTGGAGGAACAATTACTTTCCCCATATAAAATGTACAATGAGGACCCTTGTCAAACATTACCTTGGGTGTATGTTGATGGTTGTTCTTACCATGCCAATATTGATAATGAGCCCAGATTAGTCGCTGGCATTGGTATAATTGGGGCAAATGGATTCCCAAATATATCTATAGGTTTCAACATTGGACCAAGATCCAGTCAAGTTGCAGAACTAACCGCTGTTTTCAAAACCATTGAAATGGCTATTGAACATGGTATTCATGAATTTGTGATCATAACTGACTCAAATTATGTGCGTGACAGTTTTGTTGAATACCTGCCAACTTGGAAAAGAAATGGCATGCAGAAAAGCAATAACAAACCAGTCAAGCATTGCAAGTTGTTCTGCGAGATTGATAATCTGGTGGTATCCAATGATTTAACCATACACTGGAAAAAGACCAAGGGTCATTCCAGAGTTCTAGGTCCTGATAAGGAAGGCAATGATCTTGCGGATTCATTAGCCAAACAAGGAGCCATAACTGGAGAACTCCTTAATATTGACCACTTAATGGGTGCAATTCAGGTAGAAGCCATTACCAGAAACCAGGCAAAACAACAGAGTGAGCCTAACTTGGTACAATGGAGTCAGGATTCTCCTAGTGAGGACCTGATCACTAGTCAAAAAGAAGACTCCATTGTAGGCATCTTCTATAAACACATAGAAGATCCTGAAAGCAACCCCATCTCAAAAGATGACTGTATTGGCAAAGAAGATCTTAGAATCTTAATAAAATCTAGATCACAATTCAAGTTACAGGATGGTTTGTTAATTAGAACCTCCAAAACTGGCATCCAGCAGTGGGTAGTACCCACCAAGTTCAGAGGTCTAATGCTTCAACATGCCCATGATGCTCCCACATCTGGTCATCGCGGTGCCAAACTCACGTATGAAATATTGCGTGATTACGCTTTTTGGCCACACATGTTGAAAGATGTTCAAACCTACTGTCAAGGGTGTTTAATCTGCCCACAGTTCCAACCCACTGCACCAACGCATAGAGCGCCATTGCAGAAAAGGGGGATGGTAATGCCATGGTCAGATATACAAATTGATTTTATTGGCCCAGTAACAAGATCATCAAGAGGTAACAAATACATGTTAACCGTTACATGCCTGTTCACTAAATGGGTAGAGTGCATTAGTGCACCTAACAATAGTGCTGAAACATGTGCAGCATTGCTCATCAACCATGTATTTTCCAGATTTGGTTTGCCCCAAAGAATCGAATCAGGTCGGGGGACCCACTTCACTAGCGAAGTGATGATCAAGATGTGGAAAATACTAGGGGTTAAAAGAAAGCTCCATATTGCTTATAGAGCTGCCTCAAGTGGTGGTGTAGAGCGTTACAACCAGTCCATTGTTAAAATCCTCAAAAAGTTTGTGAGTGAAACAGGTAAAGACTGGGATGTAAAACTACCTCTAGTCTTAATGGCATTAAGAGCAACTCCAAGTAGTGCTACCAAAATGTCACCTTTTGAACTGATGACTGGTAGAAGAATGGTTCTACCTCAGCATCTGCTGTACCGTACATCAGACCAAAACTTGATAAACGCTGCCAATACACATCAATATGTGGAGAACCTAAGAAAACACCTGCAATATGCCTTTGCATTTGCTCAAAGGAATTTAGAAAGAACCGCAACTGCCACTAAAACCTATTATGATCTCAAAACGTCCAAAAAGGAATATGAAATAAATGATAAAGTTTATCTTTATAACTTTGGAAGAGATCAGGTTAGGGAGAAGAAATTTCTTCCCTCATGGAAAGGTCCTTTTGTCATTACTGACAAAATATCTCCAGTGGCCTATAAAATAAGGATCCCCAAAAATGAAAGTTTCATAGATAAATGGGTCCATATCAATCAATTGCGAGCGTGTCATCCAAGATCCCAACTACAAGTCATAGAGGGAGAATGAAGTGTCATATCCCAAAATGAACTAAAGACCGACTGTAGTTTAAAGATGACCAGCTGATGAACATGAAGGCTCAAAATTGACAGACTATCTACATAGAAGACTGTCCATGATGTGTATGGTCAACATCCTCACCAAATACCACTAACTTTGATCCAATTCAAATACATGTGTCCTACATATTTTTGAATTAGAAAGGGGGATTTATGTCAAGGTATTTGAAATATTATTAAATAATATATAGAAGTATATTTATCTTTATTTAATAAATCTGTGGATGTGCACATGGTCTGTAGGACAAAGGATTATTCCTAAGAGATCTCCCCCACTCATTGTTAAAGTTATGCTAAACACACGGGGGGGGGGGACAATGGAACATGAGGCCCATACCAAATTTGCTATAATCAACTTACAGTTTGAGACAGGATGAGTCATAAAAGGCAAATTAAGAAGATAGATTGTCAGATAGGCGACACCACACAAAATATATGGAGACGAAATGTCTGAAATACCCTTTTGGAACTGATCAGAATCATAGGGAAACAGCTTTTATGCACATAGGTGTTAATTATCCTTAAACATCAAATACACATCTGCACTACTAGCTAAACAGGAAATATACTGTATTAAGACTTTTACAACTACTCGTGGATTGACCCCATGTGGGCAGTGAAGGCCTTGGGAAACAAAAGACAAATGCTAAGGTGTGACTCTGAACATACAGCACACAGTGAAGGCACATGGCTTACATTATGATTTCAAAACAACTGTATATATTTTAGTGGATATGAGATATATATATATATGTATATATATATATATATATGTGTATATTTTGAAAGCATTGAATATCTTAACCTCTGTGTTTTTAAATAAATATTTGTGGACCTGAAAAGAAATAATTAATGACACTTATTTACTTTATTTCAGATGGAGTGCCTGCGTGAGATGAAATAAGTCATATCATATGAATGTGTAATAAATGTTTTTAAAGTTTTAAATACATCTTTTAAAATATAGTGAGATGAAGATATGGAAGTTACTTTGATGTGATATGACTATGAAATATACATTTTTTTGTTAGGCTAAATGAAATATAAATTATTTTAATATAATGTTAGATGTATTTGATGTTTCATATCAAAATTATCAGAAAATTCATTAAGATATAACTTATCGAAAACAAATATTGTGAATAGTTGTTGCAGTAAATTATGATAAAATGAATAACCATTTCATAGAAATACTGATTTAAGTGTAAAATGTTTAGAAATAGTATTGAATGTATTGCTGTGTCTGATTGTAATGATGCCACCTAAGGGCCAATACCGGTAGGACAGTTAAGGGAATTACTGTTCAAAAGATGCGTTACCATAGTAAACATGCTCAACTCCGTTAAGGGCCAATCCAATCAGGTATTCCAAATATCCAATCAGAAGGGACCAGGAGGGCCATCCACAATTTACCCATGATGGAAAACTAAATAAAAAGTGAATGCAATAGAGAGAAGGACACAGATTTTCTGCTGAAGCTAAAACTTGTAACTGGTTCCTGCTGGGCGTGAAATACCACTTTACTTGAGCAAAGCTAATCTACCTTTCTCATTGATTGCGATATACACTTATTGGTGATCTGAGGTAAAATAATTCCTAACAAGGAATATTGGATATCGACTGCTTTTTACTCTGGTAACGTATTCAAGGCTATTGATAAAACTATTAGTTAAATTCTAAGTCACTGCAGTTTAAAGTACAGTTAAAAGATTTAAAGAAGCAATTTATATTTCAAGTTAATATTTTATAAGCCTAGGTATTGTTTAAATTTGTATCTGGTAGACTAAGTGATTTATCTATGAAAGTTCCGGTTTTTTAAGTCAATATTGTATTAGGATAAATTGCAGTTAAATAGCAGAATATATATATTATCCTATTGTTTTATAAACACTGTTTAGAATTGTATTGCTTGGATGTTAAAGGTTTTTAGTCCCATTGTGTTAAATAAATAAAAGGCTATTTGTAAATAAGGCTAAATTGTGAAGGTACAGGGAGTGCAGAATTATTAGGCAAATGAGTATTTTGACCACATCATCCTCTTTATGCATGTTGTCTTACTCCAAGCTGTATAGGCTTGAAAGCCTACTACCAATTAAGCATATTAGGTGATGTGCATCTCTGTAATGAGAAGGGGTGTGGTCTAATGATATCAACACCCTATATCAGGTGTGCATAATTATAAGGCAACTTCCTTTCCTTTGGCAAAATGGGTCAAAAGAAGGACTTGACAGGCTCAGAAAAGTCAAAAATAGTGAGATATCTTGCAGAGGGATGCAGCACTCTTAAAATTGCAAAGCTTCTGAAGCGTGATCATCGAACAATCAAGCGTTTCATTCAAAATAGTCAACAGGGTCGCAAGAAGCGTGTGGAAAAACCATGGCGCAAAGTAACTGCCCATGAACTGAGAAAAGTCAAGCGTGCAGCTGCCAAGATGCCACTTGCCACCAGTTTGGCAATATTTCAGAGCTGCAACATCACTGGAGTGCCCAAAAGCACAAGGTGTGCAATACTCAGAGACATGGCCAAGGTAAGAAAGGCTGAAAGACGACCACCACTGAACAAGACACACAAGCTGAAACGTCAAGACTGGGCCAAGAAATATCTCAAGACTGATTTTTCTAAGGTTTTATGGACTGATGAAATGAGAGTGAGTCTTGATGGGCCAGATGGATGGGCCCGTGGCTGGATTGGTAAAGAGCAGAGAGCTCCAGTCCGACTCAGACGCCAGCAAGGTGGAGGTGGAGTACTGGTTTGGGCTGGTATCATCAAAGATGAGCTTGTGGGGCCTTTTCGGGTTGAGGATGGAGTCAAGCTCAACTCCCAGTCCTACTGCCAGTTTCTGGAAGACACCTTCTTCAAGCAGTGGTACAGGAAGAAGTCTGCATCCTTCAAGAAAAACATGATTTTCATGCAGGACAATGCTCCATCACACGCGTCCAAGTACTCCACAGCGTGGCTGGCAAGAAAGGGTATAAAAGAAGAAAATCTAATGACATGGCCTCCTTGTTCACCTGATCTGAACCCCATTGAGAACCTGTGGTCCATCATCAAATGTGAGATTTACAAGGAGGGAAAACAGTACACCTCTCTGAACAGTGTCTGGGAGGCTGTGGTTGCTGCTGCACGCAATGTTGATGGTGAACAGATCAAAACACTGACAGAATCCATGGATGGCAGGCTTTTGAGTGTCCATTGCAAAGAAAGGTGGCTATATTGGTCACTGATTTGTTTTTGTTTTGTTTTTGAATGTCAGAAATGTATATTTGTGAATGTTGAGATGTTATATTGGTTTCACTGGTAAAAATAAATAATTGAAATGGGTATATATTTGTTTTTTGTTAAGTTGCCTAATAATTATGCACAGTAATAGTCACCTGCACACACAGATATCCCCCTAAAATAGCTAAAACTAAAAACAAACTAAAAACTACTTCCAAAAATATTCAGCTTTGATATTAATGAGTTTTTTGGGTTCATTGAGAACATGGTTGTTGTTCAATAATAAAATTAATCCTCAAAAATACAACTTGCCTAATAATTCTGCACTCCCTGTATATTTTTCTGGGTTTTGTAAGAAGGATAGCATATCTTAATAGTCGGTTTTCAAGCGCATATAAATTTATTTCATATTTCTTTTATTGCAAATATATTTCAAAAATGTTCATGGATATTAACTAAATAAAAGAGTTCAGGTATTTATATTAATTTTATTGTTTCTAGTAGATGCATGTTTATTAAGGGTTTCTAATTTTAAGGAAAATTATTGGTTGTATTGTGTCATAACCCTGCCATAAACTGATATATTATTTGGATAGCACTACTAAGATTTTCATAAATATACTGACAATTTGGTGTTATCTTTACATGTTAGTGTACTTTGTAACACTTTAGTTATGAGTTTTGTGTAACATTTTTGTTGTGCAAAACTCATAACTATTGGTCTCAGATTGCGGAGCGGATCGTGTCGGTATAGGCTGGAACGCAAGCTTTTTAGCCTCACTGTAAAGCTTGTAATCCCACGCAAAAACGTCATTTTTTTTAGTGCGGGACTGATGTTGCGTTACAGGCTAAAATGCTTGCGGTACAGCTATACCTACAAGACTCGTAATGGCTGTGTTACTGTTTTAACGCTGAAATGGCCATTTTTTCAGCGTTAAAACACAAACGCAAAACTTGTAATCCAGGTAATACATATTTTTCACAAATGAGCAATCATTTTATTCCACCTTCACTATCAATAATACACATGGAGTAGTGATTGTATACTTCCTGGCTTCCAGTAATAGACACAGAGCAGTGATATATTTTTATACACGACACAGGTAGAGAAGTTATTTTAACCACAATAGCAGACACTGAACACTCATAGGAGTGATGTTTATCCACACAGAATGCCAGTTTTATACACAGACAAGTTGATTTCTCTACAACCCTCCACTTCTTTATAAGCCTGTCACATACACAACAGTGTCTTCATCATATTAGATGCTGGGCTCAAACACAGTATTGTTTTTAACCCTTTAGGATACCAGTAAGACCTGTGCCTGTTTAAACCATTTAGGTTCAAGTAACTACAGTAGTAGAATGTAACACAATTGAATGCTAAAAACACAAAGATTAATTAGTATATAATTTAATTAGATGCAGGTAGCATATTTACACCATTTAATAACCCTCCTTGGTGATTTTTTTTTACTATTATTTTATTTTTAAAATTAAAATGAAGTAGTAAAGTTATTGCATCACTTTCAAAACCTTTTAATTAATAAATATGAAATTATATTAATACAATTAAACATTATTTTATTATTCTCTTTGCAACTCTTATTAACAGATCCACTGCATGTCACATGTAAAAATAGCACTGTATAATGTCAAGGTAATTTTTGTTTTGGCTGCAGATGAAGATATCAGAAACATATCACAGTTATTTATTTTAGGATGATGAGAGTCCATAGGACCCACCTGGGTTTTCGCTATATGGGCGACAGTTCTTATTTGCACCTCTTAACCCTGCTTTCTGTCTTTCCTACCTTTTCTGTCTCTCTCCTCTGCTCAGTTATACATAAACTGAGTGGAGAGAGGAGATGGGAGGGATTAAGAGCTCTTGTGAGTGTTCTTGATCTCCTCCTGATGGCGGGAAACATATCCCACATGTTATAGACACCTATGGACTCTCATCATCCCGAAAGAAAGAAATGTATCATTAAGTATACATTCTATTTTTGAGGTTGGGTAGTGCACTGTTAGGTTTATTTTCCGGTGTTGGGGCAAATAAGTGTCTGCTAGGGTTAAGCTTCATCAGGTGATTAATACAATGCTGAAGATAATTTCTTATTAATCCTCTGTATTGAATTTTTTGGCTCACTATGGGAGATGGGCCGGTGACAGCAATGCAGACTACCAGATATAATAGCACATATGTATAACATCAGCATTCAGATACTGTAGCTATTATATTTTAGTGTCTCTTAAAGAAAGTAATAAGTATTTCTATTACTGGGTAGATGCATTGGTGCTTGAGCCTCTAGAGAATGATGGGTCACAATCTGCTATTGTTAGTAACGGTTCTGCAACATTATACTAAACTGTAAGTATCAATAATGGTATAAAATTGTGGCCATTATGCCAGAATGCTTGTAGTCATTATTTACAAAATAAGCTATATAATAACTGATTTTACAGAAGGTTGGTAGTTAAAAATCTGTTACTGCAATTTCGGTCATTTTTTGTTTAGTTTATTTTTTGTATTTTCATTTTTAATGAAGGGATTTTTATTTAAAAATGCTGTATTCTCCTCATGTTCAATTTGTTCAATCAAATAATATTTTCTAAAAGTTATTTAATGAGATTTAAGACAATAGGGGGTTAAAGAGAGGATTCTTTTTTTCTCTCCAGAAATGAAGCTTGTGGTCATGTAGTCATATGGACATAGCAGAGTTTAGTCATGGGTCATTGACTCAGCTATAAACAAGTTTCTTGTATATCAACAAGAATTTGATATTTAAGGTAAGGAGAAATGTTAAAATGTTGTATGGCCGTACAACAGTTACATAAAATGAGGTGCATGCTATTTAAATATCAATTATGCTGTCTGAACAGTCCAACAAAGAGTATTAATAATTGCAGAGGGATATGGATTAACCTTTTTATTTGTAATGTGGATTGCACCAAAAGAAGGGTTAAACACATTGCTAAATAAATCTCTGGAGTGACAATGCACTGAAGGTTCTGAGCTGTACTTGCTAGTGATTGGTGGATATATACATATGCCATCCCTAATTTGATCAATGTCCCTTATCAGCTCTACATCAGTAGTGCATTGCTGATGGAGTTGAGCACATAGATAAAGACAGGCAATAGTACAATAGGAAAATGCTCTAATTCATTAACATATTTTCTTATTGTAGCGTTTTGTCCCTTTAATCAGGATTTGTGTAAGCACTATAGTTAATTTAACTTTACAGTCCTCTTTGTCTACTCCCACTATGGACTGATATGTTTGTTTAGCTACTATATTAGTGCCTGTAGTTGCATTTATTTGTGTTTTAATTCCAATTAATCTGTTGTGTGTTTCCCCATTTAACAAAAAAAATTAACAAAAAACCCAACCTTTCCCCCTTTCCGTGCACCCACTATTGGGCAATACATCTAAATAAACAAAAAAAACTTTATAAGCAGTGAAATTTAAAAGACACTTAATTTCAAAAGGGACATTGTACTGTAAAATAAATTTTCCCTTAATGTGTTTCCAATGACTTGTTATACCAGTTGCAGAGATGTATGGGAATTGTTCCTTTTGGTTTATATTTGTATTTGAAATAGGTTATGTTAGTTGAAACCCCAACCCAATAAATGAGCTTGTAGGGAGAGCAGTACTTAGGGACTGATGGACGAAATCTCTCTTCTCAGATGAGATGATTTAAAATGATCCTCCAGCATTGCAAGATCCCTAGTGAAATTCTCAAAGGCAGATTTTTCTATACTTCTCAATGGGGCACTCCCTGCATTTCTGTATGTGGAGAGACAATATAGGACTGCATGACATTACTGTTCTGCCGCATTTATACTTTGTGCTTTATATTCTACTAGTCCTATAGCCCGTGTACACGGGCCATTTTCTGCAGTGCAGTGGTCCCGCCTGGCCACGCCCCCTCCTTACACGCATGCCCTTGCCACGCCCACTCCCACCCCCACCCGGTCATGTCCCTGCCACACCCGCTTCCGCCAGTCACGCCTCCCCCGCCACACCCGCTGCCGCCCACCCTCTCTGCTGTCTGATCCTCACTGACTGATCCTCCATTACGTCCGGGTATGTTTGTCTTCGCGCAGTCCCTACTGCGCATGACAGCTTCGGACAAACATACCTGGCCTTTTATTATATAGGATATTACTTTATACTTTTTTTCATTTTTATTACATTTAAACTTTGCACTTTCTATTTTTTATTTATTTTGTATACAGCAGTGCATTTAGGATTGTGATTTTACAAATTCTGATTATGCTTTTACAGTTTGTGTAACTTTAACAAATTAGGATCATACTTTGTAAATTTATGTTATATTTTTACAAATTACATTGCACTTTGCATTTCTTCTATTTAAAATAAAACTGAAAGCTTCAGTTTCCCAGAGAACTTAATTAATTTTTCTGGGCCATATAATTAAATATTCTCTATCTTGAATAGAAATTATCGTGCAGACTTCACATGGGGCTGGACTCACTGAATTTTCTAAGTGAAAGGGCGGAACTTGGAGAGATGAGAGATGCCTTCCATAGAAAATAATAAAACTATATGGGATACAAAATTTCACACAGAAGATGGAAGGTAACTGGAGAACACCTGATTCGGTTATAAAGGCTCAGGTTGCATCAATTACAAATTAAACTGAAATGTTTTCTTTCCTAAGATATGGTGAGTCCACGGCTTGAGTAATTACTGTTGGGAATATCTCTCCTGGCCAACAGGAGGAGGCAAAGGCCACAGTTAAATTGTTAAGTATCACTTCCTTACCCACAACCCCCAGTCATTCTCTTTGCTTTCAGTGCATGGAGGAGGTGAAGTTTAGGTGTCTGAAGAAAAACTTTGATTTAATCTACAAGCAACTTTTGGGGTATAGCCGTATTCCACATCATTCCTTGCAGTCGGTAGTGGTGGCTTTGAAGCAGTTAGGAACTTGTAAAGAGGTACTTACTGAGTTTTCCTACCAATTGCTGCCCTAGTTTAGAAAGCCAGAGTTGGCTACTCTGTTCTTTCTTTTTCAAAGGTCTCTGTGAGGAACTGTGTCATCTCATACCTTGTAACTGTCT
This sequence comes from Bombina bombina, assembly GCF_027579735.1. Taxonomy (NCBI): domain Eukaryota; kingdom Metazoa; phylum Chordata; class Amphibia; order Anura; family Bombinatoridae; genus Bombina; species Bombina bombina. The sequence goes on along the minus strand of NC_069506.1, from coordinate 186,209,697 downwards.
ACATGCCAGACAGTGGAGCAGGTAAGTGCTTTTTCTTCCAGTTGGGGAGACCATGCACTTAACAAATTTAAAGACACTGCTTTTTTATTGGGACATAGATAATCATGTTGTATGTGTTACACTGGGGCATGAAGCAAGCACTGTAGCATGTGTGAGACTAACATTTAAACTCTTTTAAAAAGAAAGGGTAAAATGTTTTTATTAGGCTTTATTTTCTGAAACATATTTACTTGATAAAACAATACAAGTTTAAACTGAAAGTATGGCTGAATTTAAATTTCAGCTGCTTATTCATTTCCCCTTTGCTTTAAAATAAAACTATGCAACATTTTAAACTGTTAGGTTTGAAAAAATGGTTATTTCTGGAACTCAGTGTACCAGGAAGCTATTTTTACTGCCTCTCTGTGTCGCAGCAGTAATTTGAGCTCGGCAGTTGCGGTCACATGACCAGCTTTACTTAATAACGTTTCTGAGGAAAAAATTGTTTTTCTCCATTTCTGGGTGATCCGGTCTGATGGTGGCTTCCATGGACATCATTCCTTTTGCTCGATTCCATTTGAGAGCTCTCCAGTTGAGCATGCTCAGACAATGGAATGGCGACCATGTGGATCTATCTCAGAGAATAGAGTTAAATCAGTCGTCAAGGGATTCTCTCCTGTGGTGGATTTCTCAGGAACATCTGTCTTAGGGCACATGCTTTCAGAGACCTTCCTGGGTGATCGTGACCACGGACACCAGTCTGCTGGGCTGAAAAGCAGTCTGGAACTCGTTAAAAGCTCAGGGTCTTTGAACTTGGGAGGAGACTGCTCTTCCCATCAACATCTTGGAGTTGAGGGCGATTTACAATGCTCTATTGGCTTGGCCTCAGTTGTCCTCAGCCCAGTTTATCAGGTTCCAGTCAGACAACATAACCTCTTTAGCCATCAAGGTTGTTACTCGGATTCTTCAGTGGGCAGAGACCCACAATTGCTGTCTGGGAATTCCATCTGGAGGTGTTTTCCAGCTTAGTCCTCAAATGGGGGGTGCCGGAGTTAGATCTGATGGTGTCCCGCTAGAACGCCAAGCTTCCAAGATACGGTTCAAGGTCAAGAGATCCTCAGGCCGTTCTGATAGATGCTCTGGCAGTTCCTTGGGTTTTCAGGTTGGCATACCTGTTTCCTCCGTTTGCTCTCCTTCCACGAGTCATTGCTCGTATCAAACAGGAGAGGGCGTTGATGATTCTAATAGCCCCTGCGTGGCCTCGCAGGATCTGGTTTGCAGACCTAGTGGAGATGTCATCTCTCTCATCTTGGAGACTACCTCTGAGGAAGGACCTCCTGACTCAGGGTCCCTTCCTTCATCCAAATCTTGTTTCTCTGAAGCTGACTGCTTGGAGTTTAAACGCTTAATTCTGTCTAAGCGTGGTCTTTCTGGTCATTGAGACCATGATTCAGGTTTGCATGCCTGTTACTATAAAGATTTACCATAAGATATGGCGTAAACATCTTTATTGGTGTGAATCCAGGGGCTACTCTTGGAGTAGAATTAGAATTCCTAGAATTTTATCTTTTCTTCATTAAGGCCTGGAGAAGGGATTGTCAGTCAGTACCTTGAAGGGTCAGATTTCTGCTTTTATCAGTTTTACTACATAAACGTTTGGCGGATGTACCAGATGTGGAATCTTTTTGTCAGGCCTTGGTCAAAATCAGGCCTGTCTTTAAGTCTGTTGCTCCTCCTTGGATCCTTAACCTTGTTCTTAAAGTTTTACAGTCCTCAAATGGGGGGTGCCAGAGTTAGATCTGATGGTGTCCCACCAGAACGCCAACCTATATTATATTTATTACCCCCTAATCTGCCCCCCCCCAACGTCGCCGCCACCTACCTACACTTATTAACCCCTAATCTGCCACTATAATAAATGTATTAATAAATGTATTAACCCCTAAACCGCCGCACTCCCGCCTCGCAAACACTATAATAAATTTTATTAACCCCTAATCTGCCCTCCCTAACATCGCCGCCACCTACCTACAATTATTAACCCCTAATCTGCCGCCCCCAACGTCGCCGCTACTATAATAAAGTTATTAACCCCTAAACCTAAGCCTAACCCTAACACCCCCCTAACTTAAATATAATTTAAATTAATCTAAATAAATTTACTATAATTAACCCCTTAGTGACCAGAGCACTTTTCCATTTTCTGTCCGTTTGGGACCAAGGCTATTTTTACATTTTTGCGGTGTTTGTGTTTAGCTGTAATTTTCTTCTTACTCATTTACTGTACCCACACATATTATATACCGTTTTTCTCGCCATTAAATGGACTTTCTAAAGATACCATTATTTTCATCATATCTTATAATTTACTATAAAAAAAATGATAAAATATGAGGAAAAATGGAAAAAACACACTTTTTCTAACTTTGACCCCCAAAATCTGTTACATATCTAAAACCACCAAAAAACACCCATGCTAAATAGTTTCTAAATTTTGTCCTGAGTTTAGAAATACCCAATGTTTACATGTTCTTTGCTTTTTTTGCAAGTTATAGGGCCATAAATACAAGTAGCACTTTGCTATTTCCAAACCATTTTTTTCCAAAATTAGCGCTAGTTACATTAGAACACTGATATCTTTCAGGAATACCTGAATATCCCTTGACATTTATATATATTTTTTTAGTAGACATCCCAAAGTATTGATCTAGGCCAATTTTGGTATATTTCATACCACCATTTCACCGCCAAATGCGATCAAATACAAAAAAAATTCACTTTTTCACAAATTTTTTCACAAACTTTAGGTTTCTCACTGAAATTATTTACAAACAACTTGTGCAATTATGGCATAAATGGTTGTAAATTCTTCTCTGGGATCCCCTTTGTTCAGAAATAGCACACATATATGGCTTTGGCGTTGCTTTTTGGTAATTAGAAGGCCGCTAAATGCCACTGCGCACCACAAGTGTATCATGCCCAGCAGTTAAGGGGTTAATTAGGGAGCTTTTAGGGAGCTTGTAGGGTTAATTTTAGCTTTAGTGTAGTGTAGTAGACAACCCCAAGTATTGATCTAGGCACATTTTGGTATATTTCATGCCACCATTTCACCGCCAAATGCGATCAAATTAAAAAAAACGTAAAATTTTTCACAATTTTAGGTTTCTCACTGAAATCATTTACAAACAGCTTGTGCAATTATGGCACAAATGGTTGTAAATGCTTGTCTGGGATCCCCTTTGTTCAGAAATAGCAGACATATATGACTTTGGCGTTGCTTTCTGGTAATTAGAAGGCCACTAAATCCTGTTGCGCCTCACACGTGTATTATGGCTAGCAGTGAAAGGGTTAATTAGGGAGTTTGTAGTGAGCTTGCAGGGTTAATTTTAGCTTTAGTGTAGAGATCAGCCTCCCATCTGACACATCCCACCCCCTGATCCCTCCCAAACAGCTCCCTTCCCTCCCCCACCCCACAATTGTCCCCGCCATCTTAAGTACTGGCAGAAAGTCTGCCAGTACTAAAATAAAAGGGTTTTAAAAAAAAAAAATGAAATTTTTTTTTTAGCATATTTACATATGCTACTGTGTAGGATCCCCCCCTTAGCCCCCAACCTCCCTGATCCCCCCCAAAACCGCTCTCTAACCCTCCCCTCTGCCTTATTGGGGGCCATCTTGGGTACTGGCAGCTGTCTGCCAGTACCCAGTTTACAATAAAAAGTGCTTTTTTTTTGTTTGTTTGTTTTTTTCTGTAGTGTAGCTTCCCACCCCCTACAGACAAACCCCCACCACCTTGCTGATTGTTTTAATTTTCAATTTTTTTATCTTTTTTATTTCCACATTTTCTGCAGTGTAGCGGTTCCCACCCGCTCCCTCCCCGTGCACGCGCCCGCCCCCACCCTCCCGTGCCCGTGCGCGCCCCCAGCCACCCCCGCCCACAATCCCGCCCCCCTTCACATCCACGGGGCCATCGATGGCCGCCACCCGCCTCCCGGTCCGGCTCCCACCCACCAACACAGGGAGCAACCGATCTCCGGTGCAGAGAGGGCCACAGAGTGGCTCTCTCTGCACCGGATTACTTAAAAAGGTTATTGCAGGATGCCTCCATATCGAGGCATCACTGCAATAACCAGAAAGCAGCTGGAAGCGAGCAGGATCGCTTCCAGCTGCTTTCCACACTGAGGACGTGCAGGGTACGTTCTCAGGCATTAACTGCCTTTTTTCTGAGGACGTACCCTGCACGTCCTCAGTCGTTAAGGGGTTAAATAAATTATTCCTATTTAAAACTAAATACCTATAAAATAAACCCTAATATAGCTACAATATAACTAATAGTTACATTGTATCTTTTTTAGGATTTATATTTATTTTACAGGCAACTTTGTATTTATTGTAACTAGGTACAATAGCTATTAAATAGTTAATAACTATTTAATAGCTACATAGTTAAAATAATTACAAAATAACCTGTAAAATAAATCCTAACCTAAGTTACAATCGACTAGATTTGGAGTTTTGTCGGTAAGGACCCGCGTAGCTAACGCCGGCTTTTTTCTGTCCGCACCATAAAAATAACTCTGGTATTGAGAGTCCACAGAATCGCTGCGTTAGGCTCCAAAAAAGGAGCGTAGAGCATTTTTAACGCATCTGCAACTCTCGATACCAGAGTTGCTTACGGACGCGGCAAGCCTCAAAAACGTGCTTGTGCACGATTCCCCCATAGAAAACAATGGGGCAGTTTGAGGTGAAAAAAAACCTAACACCTGCAAAAAAGCCGCGTTCAGCTCCTAACGCAGCCCCATTGTTTTCTATGGGGAAACACTTCCTACGTCTGCACCTAACACCCTAACATGTACCCCGAGTCTAAACACCCCTATCTTTACACTTATTAACCCCTAATCTGCCGCCCCCGCTATCGCTGACCCCTGCATATTATTATTAACCCCTAATCTGCCGCTCCGTAAACCGCCGCTACTTACATTATCCTTATGTACCCCTAATCTGCTGCCCCTAACACCGCCGACCCCTATATTATATTTATTAACCTCTAATCTGCCCCCCACAACGTCGCCGCTACCTACCTACACTTATTAACCCCTAATCTGCCGAGCGGACCGCACCGCTATTATAATAAAGTTATTAACCCCTAATCCGCCTCACTAACCCTATAATAAATAGTATTAACCCCTAATCTGCCCTCCCTAACATCGCCGACACCTAACTTCAAACATTAACCCCTAATCTGCCGACCGGAGCTCACCGCTACTATAATAAATGTATTAACCCCTAAAGCTAAGTCTAACCCTAACCCTAACACCCCCCTAACTTAAATATAATTTAAATCTTACGAAATGAATTAACTCTTATTATATAAATTATTCCTATTTAAAGCTAAATACTTACCTGTAAAATAAATCCTAATATAGCTACAATATAAATTATAATTACATTGTAGCTATTTTAGGATTAATATTTATTTTACAGGCAACTTTGTAATTATTTTAACCAGGTACAATAGCTATTAAATAGTTAAGAACTATTTAATAGTTACCTAGTTAAAATAATAACAAAATCACCTGTAAAATAAATCCTAACCTAAATTCTAATTAAACCTAACACTATACTATCATTAAATTAATTAAATAAAATACCTACAATTACCTACAATTAAACCTAACACTACACTATCAATACATTAATTAAATACAATATCTACAAATAACTAAAATGAAATAAACTAACTAAAGTACAAAAAATAAAAAAGAACTAAGTTACAAAAAATAAAAAAATATTTACAACCATAAGAAAAATATTACAACAATTTTAAACTAATTACACCTACTCTAAGCCCCCTAATAAAATAACAAAGCCCCCCAAAATAAAAAAATTCCCTACCCTATTCTAAATTACTAAAGTTCAAAGCTCTTTTACCTTACCAGCCCTGAACAGGGCCCTTTGCGGGGCATGCCCCAAGAAATTCAGCTCTTTTGCCTGTAAAAAAAAACATACAATACCCCCCACCCCAACATTACAACCCACCACCCACATACCCCTAATCTAACCCAAACCCCCCTTAAATAAACCTAACACTAAGCCCCTGAAGATCTTCCTACCTTATCTTCACCATACCAGGTTCACCGATCCGTCCTGAAGAGCTCCTCCGATGTCCTGATCCAAGCCCAAGCGGGGGGCTGAAGAGGTCCATGATCCGGCTGAAGTCTTCATCCAAGCGGGAGCTGAAGAGGTCCATGATCCGGATGAAGTCTTCATCCAAGCGGGAGCTGAAGAGGTCCATGATCCGGATGAAGTCTTCTATCAACGGCATCTTCAATCTTCTTTCTTCGGGAGACATCATCTTCCATCCGACGCGGAACATCCTCTTCTCCCGACGCCTACTAGCCGAATGACGGTTCCTTTAAGGGACGTCATCCAAGATGGCGTCCCTCGAATTCCGATTGGCTGATAGGATTCTATCAGCCAATCGGAATTAAGGTAGGAATATTCTGATTGGCTGATGGAATCAGCCAATCAGAATCAAGTTCAATCCGATTGGCTGATTCGATCAGCCAATCAGATTGAGCTCGCATTCTATTGGCTGTTCCGATCAACCAATAGAATGCAAGCTCAATCTGATTGGCTGATTGGATCAGCCAATCGGATTGATCTTGATTCTGATTGGCTGATTCCATCAGCCATTCAGAATATTCCTACCTTAATTCCGATTGGCTGATAGAATCCTATCAGCCAATCGGAATTCGAGGGACGCCATCTTGGATGACGTCCCTTAAAGGAACCGTCATTCTTCAGTTGGACGTCGCCGGAGGAAGATGGGTCCGCGGTGGAGGTCTTCAGGATGGAGCCGGTCGTCATCGGATGAAGATAGAAGATGCCGCTTGGATCAAGATGGTTGCCGGTCCGGATCGCCTCTTCTTCCCGGATAGGATGAAGACTTTGGAGCCTCTTCTGGACCTCTTCAGCCACCGGATGATGGATCGCCAGCCCCCGCTTGGGTTGGATGAAGATTTTGGAGCCAGGACGGATCGGTGATACCTGGTGAGGTGAAGACAAGGTAGGAAGATCTTCAGGGGCTTAGTGTTAGGTTTATTTAAGGGGGGTTTGGGTTAGATTAGGGGTATGTGGGTGGTGGGTTGTAATGTTGGGGGGGGGTATTGTATGTTTTTTTTTACAGGCAAAAGAGCTGAACTTCTTGGGGCATGCCCCGCAAAGGGCCCTGTTCAGGGCTGGTAAGGTAAAAGAGCTTTTAACTTTAGTAATTTAGACTAGGGTAGGGAATTTTTTATTTTGGGGGTCTTTGTTATTTTATTAGGGGGCTTAGAGTAGGTGTAATTAGTTTAAAATTGTTGTAATATTTTTCTTATGTTTGTAAATATTTTTTTATTTTTTGTAACTTAGTTCTTTTTTTATTTTTTGTACTTTAGTTAGTTTATTTCATTGTAGTTATTTGTAGATATTGTATTTAATTAATGTATTGATAGTGTAGTGTTAGGTTAAATTGTAGGTAATTGTAGGTATTTTATTTAATTAATTTAATGATAGTGTAGTGTTAGGTTTAATTGTAACTCAGGTTAGGATTTATTTTACAGGTAATTTTGTAATTATTTTAACTAGGTAACTATTAAATAGTTCTTAACTATTTAATAGCTATTGTACCTGGTTAAAATAATTACAAAGTTGCCTGTAAAATAAATATTAATCCTAAAATAGCTACAATGTAATTATAATTTATATTGTAGCTATATTAGGATTTATTTTACAGGTAAGTATTTAGCTTTAAATAGGAATAATTTATTTAATAAGAGTTAATTAATTTCGTTAGATTAAAATTATATTTAACTTAGGGGGGTGTTAGTGTTAGGGTTAGATTTAGCTTTAGGGGTTAATACATTTGTTAGAATAGCGGTGAGCTCCGGTCGGCAGATTAGGGGTTAATAATTGAAGTTAGGTGTCGGCGATGTTAGAGAGGGCAGATTAGGGGTTAATACTATTTATTATAGGGTTAGTGAGGCGGATTAGGGGTTAATAACTTTATTATATTAGCGGTGCGGTCCGCTCAGCAGATTAGGGGTTAATAAGTGTAGGTAGCTGGCGGCGACGTTGTGGGGGGCAGGTTAGGGGTTAATAAATATAATACAGGGGTCGGCGGTGTTAGGGGCAGCAGATTAGGGGTACATAAGTATAACGTAGGTGGCGGTCGGCAGATTAGGGGTTAAAAAAATTTAATCGAGTGGCGGCGATGTGCGGGGGACCTCGGTTTAGGGGTACATAGGTAGTTTATGGGTGTTAGTGTACTTTAGAGTACAGTAGTTAAGAGCTTTATGAACCGGCGTTAGCCCAGAAAGCTCTTAACTACTGACTTTTTTCTGCGGCTGGAGTTTTGTCGCTCACTTCAGCCACGACTCTAAATACCGGAGTTAGAAAGATCCCATTGAAAAGATAGGATACGTAATTTACGTAAGGGGATCTGCGGTATGGAAAAGTCGCGGCTGAAAAGTGAGCGTTAGACCCTTTTTTCAGTGACTCCAAATACCGGCGGTAGCCTAAAACCAGCGTTAGGAGCCTCTAACGCTGGTTTTCACGGCTACCGCCAAACTCCAAATCTAGGCCAATGTAATTTAGTATTTTTTAATTTTTAGTTAATTGTGGTTAATTTAGGGGGTGTTAGGTATTAGGGGGCTTAGTAATTTAATTAGTTATTTGCGTTGTGGGGGGTTGGTGGTTTAGGAGTTAATAGCTTAATTAGGTTAATTGCATTGTGGGGGGGTGGCGGTTTAGGGGTTAATATACTTTATTAGATAGTTTGCGATTTGGGTGAATAACGGTTTAGGGGGTAATAGTTTAATTAGGCATATTGCGATGTGGGGGTTTGGCGGATTAGGGGTTAATATACTTTATTAGGTTGTTTGCGTTGTGGGTGAATCGTTGATTAGGGGTTAATAGTTTAATTAGGCATATTGTGATGTGGGGGTTCGGCGGATTAGGGGTTAATATACTTTATTAGTTATTGCAGTGGGGGATTGCGGTTGACAGGTATTGCGCATGCTTTAGGTGTTAGCTTATATTTCCAGGGAGATACGGGAGTTACGGTGCTCACATTTTCAGCATAAAGGCTTGCTGCGCCTGCCTATGTGTGGCGAGGTGAAAATGGAGTAAAATGTCTCAATTTTCTCCGCATAAGTCATTGTGCTGAATATGCGATATCAACTTGCGATGCAGTTCTATGTTAGCTTATGGAAGTAAAATTTGCGGACGATGGGTGAAATTAACCATATATATGATAGCGAAAACGGACTAAACTCCGGCGTTGACGGCTTTTGCGGGTGACCCCACATATGTAATCTCGCCCCCTAAATCAAAGTGCGTTCAACCTTATACTCTCCCAACCCAGTCCTTCTACCACTGATTGCAACATTCTTCTAAACTAGAGGGTCGTCACAGGTTGTCTTTGTGAATAAAATACTGGCCATCCTTGCTGTGTTAGTCTACTTTTTATGTATTTTCTTATGCATTTAACTTGACATATGTGATTGTCCTTTAACTCAGTGAGAGCTAACTTCAAAGCACATTGGGACCTTAGATCAATATATTAGAAGCATTTATGGATATTAAACAAATAATATATTTCCTAAAAATGTCCAGTGGCACAGGGCCAAATTTAGGTGATGTTGCTGGTTCCCTATAGCTGCTGTTTTGTCCCTTCAGCGGGAACTGAGTTAGCTACCAACCACAAGTCTCCAAAAAACTTACTGCTAGATTATGAGTTCTTGTCGGTAAGGCTTGTGGGGCTAACAAGCCTTTTTTTCCCACCGCTCCCTTAAGACAACGCTGGTATTACAGGTTTTTTTAAACCTGGCGTTAGCCGCAAAAAGGTGAGCGTAGAGCAGAATTTAGCTCCACATCTCACCTCAATACCAGCGTTGCTTACGGTAGCGGTAAGCGGGCTAAACGTGCTTGTGCACGATTTCCCCATAGGAAACAATGGGGCTGAACTGGCTGAAAAAAAAACTAACACCTGCAAAAAAGCAGCGTTCAGCTCCTAACGCAGCCCCATTGTTTCCTATGGGGAAAGAAAATTTACGTCTGCACCTAACACCCTAACATGAACCCCGAGTCTAAACACCCCTAATCTTACACTTATTAACCCCTAATCTGCCGCCCCCGCTATCGCAGACACCTACATTATATTATTAACCCCTAATCTGCCACTCTGGACACCGCCGCCACCTACATTATAGTTATTAACCCCTAATCTGCCCCCCCAACGTCGCCGCAACTATATTAAATTTATTAACCCCTAATCTTCCGACCCCAATGTCGCCGCTACTATATTAAATTTATTAACCCCTACACCTAAGTCTAGCCCTAAGTCTAACCCCCCTAACTTAAATATAATTTAAATTAAACTAAATAAATTTAACATAATTAAATCAATTATTCCTATTTAAAACTAAATACTTACCTATAAAATAAACCCTAAACTAGCTACAATATAACTAATAGTTACATTGTAGCTAGCTTAGGATTTATATTTATTTTACAGGCAACTTTGTATTTATTTTAACTAGGTACAATAGTTATTAAATAGTTATTAACTATTTAATAACTACCTAGCTAAAATAAGTACAATATTAACTGTAAAATAAACCCTAACCTATGTTACAACACTGCACTATCATTAAATAAATTACCTAAACTACCTACAATTAATTACAATTAAATTAAATAAACTAAATTACGAAAAAAACAAAACACTAAATTACAGAAAAAAAAAAGAATTACAGGAATTTTAAACTAATTACACCTAATCTAATCCCCCTAATAAAATAAAAAATCCAACCAAAATAATAAAATTCCAAATAGCCCTTAAAAGGGCCTTTTGCGGGGCATTGCCCAAAAGTAATCAGCTCTTTCACCTGTAAAAAAAATACAATACCCCCCATAACATTAAAACCCACCACCCACACACCCAACCCTACTCTAAAACCCACCCAATCCCCCCTTAAAAAAACCTAACACTACGCCCCTGAAGATCTCCCTACCTTGAGTCATCTTCACCCAGCCGGGCACAAGTGGACCTCCAGAGGGGCAGAAGTCTTCATCCGATCCGGGCAGAAGAGGTCCTCCAAGCGGCAGAAGTCTTCATCCAAGCAGCATCTTCTATCTTCATCCATCCGAAGCGGAGCGGGTCCATCTTCAATCCAGCCGACGCGGAGCCATCCTCTTCAAACGACGTCCTAACACGGAATGAAGGTTCCTTTAAATGACGTCATCCAAGATGGCGTCCCTTGAATTCCGATTGGCTGATAGAATCCTATCAGCCAATCGGAATTAAGGTAGGAAAAATCCTATTGTCTGATTGGATCAGCCAATAGGATTGAGCTCACATTCTATTGGCTGATTGGAACAGCCAATAGAATGCAAGCTCAATCCTATTGGCTGATCCAATCAGCCAATAGGATTGAACTTCAATCCTATTGGCTGATTGAATCAGCCAATAGGATTGTTCCTACCTTAATTCCGATTGGCTGATAGAATCCTATCAGCCAATCGGAATTCAAGGGACGCCATCTTGGATGACGTCATTTAAAGGAACCTTCATTCAGTGTTAGGACGTCGTTTGAAGAGGATGGCTCCGCGTCGGCTGGATTGAAGATGGACACGTTCCGGATGGAAGAAGATAGAAGATGCCGCTTGGATGAAGACTTCTGCCGCTTGGAGGACCTCTTCTGCCCGGATCGGATGAAGACTTCTTCCCCTCTGGAGGTCCACTTGTGCCCAGCTGGGTGAAGACGGCTTAAGGTAGGGAGATCTTCAGGGGGGTAGTGTTAGGTTTTTTTAAGGGGGGATTGGGTGGGTTTTAGAGTAGGGTTGGGTGTGTGGGTGGTGGGTTTTAATGTTGGGGGGGGTATTGTATTTTTTTTACAGGTGAAAGAGCTGATTACTTTGGGGCAATGCCCCGCAAAAGGCCCTTTTAAGGGCTATTTGTAATTTAGTATAGGGTAGGGAATTTTATTATTTTGGGGGGATTTTTTATTTTATTAGGGGGGATTAGATTAGGTGTAATTAGTTTAAAATTCTTGTAATTCTTTTTTTTCCCTGTAATTTAGTGGGGGGGGTTTCTTCGTAATTTAGTTTATTTAATTTAATTGTAGGTAGTTTAGGTAATTTATTTAATCATAGTGTAGTGTTAGGTGTAATTGTAATTTAGGTTAGGATTTATTTTAGGTAATGTTGTACTTATTTTAGCTAGGTAGTTATTAAATAGTTAATAACTATTGTACCTAGTTAAAATAAATACAAAGTTGCCTGTAAAATAAATATAAATCCTAAGCTAGCTACAATGTAACTATTAGTTATATTGTAGCTAGCTTAGGGTTTATTTTATAGGTAAGTATTTAGTTTTAAATAGGATTAATTTATTTAATTATGTTAAATTTATTTCGCTTAATTTAAATTATATTTAAGTTACGGGGGTGTTAGGGTTAGGGTTAGACTTAGGTTTATGGGTTAATACCTTTAATATAGTAGCGGCGACGCTGGGGGTGGCAGATTAGGGGTTAATAAATGTAAGTAGGTGTCGGAGATGTTAGGGATGGCAGATTAGGGTTTAATAAAATTTAACTAGTGTTTGCGAGGCGGGAGTGCGGCGGTTTAGGGGTTAATATATTTATTAAAGTGGCGGTGATGTCCGATTGGCAGATTAGGGGTTAATATATTTATTTAAGTGTTTCCGATGTGGGGGGGGGGCTCGGTTTAGGGGTCAATAGGTAGTTTATGGGTGTTAGTGTACTTAGTAGCACTTTAGTTAAGAGTTTTATGTTCCGGCGTTAGCCCATAAAACTCTTAACTACTGACTTTTAAATGCGGTAGGAGTCTTGACAGGAGAGGGTCTACCGCTCACTTCTTCCAAGACTTGTAATACCGGCGTTAGGCAAATCCCATTAAAAAGATAGGATACGCAATTGACGTAAGGGGATTTGCGGTAGCCTCGAGTCGCAGAAGAAAAGTGAGCGGTACACTTGTACCTGTCAGACTCGTAATACCAGCGGGCGTTAAAAAGCAGCGTTGGGACCTCTCAACGCTGCTTTTTAAGGTTAACACCAAACTCGTAATCTAGGCGTTATTTTTTAGTTCTGCTTTTTCATGGCACACATTTTCAATTCTACTTTCTCCCTGAGGCCGCAAAAACGAACGCAGATGGCTGCATGTATTCAGTGGGCTGCCAGTTTGCCATTTTAACCAACTTTCCAATTCTCATCCATTATCTAAATATGCATATTCTTTTCATATGCACACTTTCTGGGGTACTAGCACCTACTGAGCATGTGCAAGATTAATAGAATATACATATATGCATTTTGTGATTGGCTAATGGCTGTCACATGATGCAGTGGAAGAAAATAAAACTAACTTTTATTTATTTTATTTTTTTTAAACTACTATTCAAGTGAAATGTATTGAATATGCAATTTTATTGTGTATGTTACCCACCCATGCACCCCTTCCATCTTGGTCTCTTTTTTATTTTTTTTAGATAAATTGCTAGTGAGTTACTGTGAATGGGCATGTCAGTAATAAACACCCTTCATAACACTTTGTTTTTACAATGCTACTTAAAAAGTGCTCAAAACTATTTAACTTCAAAACTATTTTGCACAGCTCTTTTAATTTAGTGAGTATTTCTTCTAACCTTTTCATTGATTGAAAAATGAAATGGGTCCACTGCATAGTTAACTAAATTCAAGCTTACAAACTGTAACCATTCTCCCCAGCATCTAACATAAGCAGGGGCCAAGGATTGCCTCACCACATCCCTGATGATGCCTTTGGATTTGCCACCTGCCAAAGATATGGACGGACCCTTTCCTTGTTTGTTAGCATTAAGCGCCACCTTTCAGAAAATATCCCATTTTCCCCATGACAATGCATCTGTGAGTATATTTTTAACCCCAAGTACATGGGCCAAAAATGTGATATTAATTTGCATGCACGTTAATTCAAGTACTAGTTCACATCTAGATGAGGTTATTTATGGCATGAATCACACTGATGATTTTCATCCAAAACCTGACGCTTTTGTCTCTTAGTTACTCATAATTCTACAGTAACAATAACTGGACAAAGTTCCAAAAGCATGAGGATTTATGAATGCCCCTTTATCCACCTAGCTTTGTGACCACCCTTGTGAACACCACTGCCCCTCTAGATAAGCAACAAAATCGTAAACCCCTCCTGCTGCATCAGTGAACAAATATAAAACCTGTCAGAACGTGCCGACAAGTGGCGATGTTGGTGATGTTTAACTTACGTAGCGCTCCCCCAGTATATCCTATGGGAGACACATCGCCACTGGCTGGCACTTAGCGGGTCCACCCCTTTTATTAGAACATATCAACAGACTGACGGACTGTGAGGCTTTGAATATTGGGGCCTAAGTATTGGTCTTACTGTGTATATTAAGATAAGATAAGGAGGTATTTGTGTAAATAAAATGATATAAGCCCTGCTCTCCCTGTGAACACAGCCCATTTCATTGGGTTGTGGTTTCAATAGAAACAGCTATTTTACATACAAAAATATGCCTAAAAGAGCAATTTACCATAAATGTTATACTCTGTAGCTGGTATAACAAGTCGTAAAAACATTTAGGGGAAACCAATTTTACAGTATACTGTCCCTTTAAAGGATCTCATGGATTCATTTGGAAGATCCTTAATGAAATTAAAGTACTGTTGCACTTTTCTCTGTCTTGGAGGCTAATCGTCATAAACTTTGATAGGGGGATGTGAATATTTTTCTTGTATATGTATGTTTGTTGGTTATTTTTGATTAGAGTTGAACTGAAAGTTTTGTGAATGTTCTGTGTTAAAGAATAACCAGTAGGTGGCATTATTTCCCCTTCTTCTGACGATACAAACATTGGATTTTATTGTATTCACAATTTTATTAACATATTTTAATACTATGGCTGGTATTTATAAGGTTTATTTCAATCTATCACCCAGTCTTTTTTGTTGTTGTCTTTTTTTAAATGTATTTTCTGGCATTTTTTTTATTTTTTTTATTTCTTTATTTATTAGCACTCAAGTAGAGATACGTTAACAACATTGTATTTGCATTACTTGTACATTGATAACATTTACATAAATAGAAACATTGCAATACGATGGAATAAAGTAGTACAGACAGTAGCAGTCTATCTCGTTCTTGAGCCTTTCATATTATTAAACTAAAAAGGGGGAGGGGGGAGGGGGGTAGAAGGGGAGGGAATGGGCTGGGGGAGTCTGTTATAAACTAAGTGGTAGCAGATCTATAAATCTGATTTAATCTATGTGAATTCACCTTTCTGGTAAGGTAAGACCTGTGTCAGTGTTGAAACTACGGTTCACTAGCTCTTACAATTTCCGTATGTATGTTTTTGGAGTGAAGGTTTGGGAGTCAATTTGTGTGTGAAGACTTGCGTTGATAACAGGTTCCTCTAAAAGAAGTATAGTGCCCTTGGAGTTCAGATTTATGTAACTTCAAACTGGGGTTTAAACTGGGGCAGAGGGAAAAGGGGAGGGGAAGGGGGAGGGAAGAACAAACAAGAAAACAAAACAAAACAATTCCAGCCAAGATCGGTCAATTTAAAGTGCTATTTTGATCGCTCATCTATGCATGTATATATAGTTAGCAGTCGAAAAACATTTGTTTAGTAATAACAATAAATCTGCTACCAGTGTAAAGAGTATTAGGGCTAGATCACGAGTCTTGCGTTAGCCTTAAAAAGCAGCGTTGAGAGGTCCCAACGCTGCTTTTTAACGCCCGCTGGTATTACGAGTTTGGCAGGTACAGGTGTACCGCTCACTTTTCTTCCGCGACTCGAGCCTACCACAAATCCCCTTACGTCAATTGCGTATCCTATCTTTTTAATGGGATTTGCCTAATGCTGGTATTACGAGTCTTGGAAGAAGTGAGCGGTACAGCCTATCCTGGCAAGACTCCTACCGCATTTGAAAGTCAGTAGTTAAGCGTTTTATGGGCTAACGCCGGAACATAAAGCTCTTAACTAAAGTGCTAAGAAGTACACTAACACCCACTACCTATTAACCCCTAAACCAAGGCCCCCCACATCGCAAACACTAAAATAAAAATGTTTAACCCCTAATCTGCTGACCGGACATCGCCGCCACCTACATTATACCTATGAACTCCTAATCTGCTGCCCCTAACATCGCCGACACCTACATTATATTTATTAACCCCTAATCTGCCGCCCCCAACGTCGCTGCCACCTACCTACAATTATTAACCCCTAATCTGCCGACCGGACATCGCCGCCACTTTAATAAATGTATTAAGCCCTAAACTGCCGCACTCCCGCCTTGCAAACACTAGTTACATTTTATTAACCCCTAATCTGCCGCCACAACGTCGCCGACACCTACCTACATTTATTAACCCCTAATCTTGCGACCCCAATGTTGCAGCTGCTATAATAAATTTATTAACCCCTAAACCTAAGTCTAACCCCCCCTAACTTAAATATAATTTAAATTAAACAAAATAAATTTAACATAATTAAATAAATTAATCCTATTTAAAACTAAATACTTACTGATAAAATAAACCCTAAGATAGCTGCAATATAACTAATAGTTACATTGTAGCTAGCTTAGGGTTTATAGTTATTTTACAGGTAAGTTTGTATTTATTTTAACTAGGTACAATAGTTATTAAATAGTTATTAACTATTTAATAACTACCTAGCTAAAATAAAGACAAAATTACCTGTAAAATAAATCCTAACCTAAGTTACAATTACACCTAACACTACACTATCATTAAACTAATTACCTAAACTACCTACAATTAATTACAATTAAATTAAATAAACTAAATTACGAGAAAACCCCCCCCACTAAATTACAGAAAATAAAAAAAGAATTACAAGAATTTTAAACTAATTACACCTAATCTAATCCCCCTAATAAAAAAATAAATAAAAAAAATGTCCCTACCCTATACTAAATTACAAATAGCCCTTAAAAGGGCCTTTTGCAGGGCATTGCCCCAAAGTAATCAGCTATTTTAACTGTAAAAAAAAAATCAATACCCCCCCAACATTACAACCCACCACCCACACACCCCTACTCTAAAACCCACCCAATCCCCCCTTAAAAAAACCTAACACTAACCCCCTGAAGATCACCCTACCTTGAGCCGTCTTCACCCAGCCGGTCACAAGTGGTCCTCCAGAGGGTCCGAAGTCTTCATCCGATCGGGGCAGAAGAGTTCCTCCAGACGGCAGAAATCTTCATCCAGGCGGCATCTTCTATCTTCATCCATCCGGAGCGGAGCGGGTCCATCTTCAATCCAGCCGATGCAGAGCATCCTCTTCAAACGAAGTCCTAACGAAGAATGAAGGTTCCTTTAAATGACGTCATCCAAGATGGCGTCCCTTGAATTCCGATTGGCTGATAGAATCCTATCAGCCAATCGGAATTAAGGTAGGAAAAATCCTATTGGCTGATCCAATCAGCCAATAGGATTGACCTTGCATTCTATTGGCTGTTCCAATCAGCCAATAGAATGCAAGGTCAATCCTATTGGCTGATTGGATCAGCCAATTGGATTGAACTTCAATCCGATTGGCTGATAGCATCAGCCAATAGGATTTTTCCTACCTTAATTCTGATTGGCTGATAGGATTCTATCAGCCAATCGGAATTCAAGGGACGCCATCTTGGATGACGTCATTTAAAGGAACCTTCATTCTTCGTTAGGACTTCGTTTGAAGAGGATGCTCCGCGTTGGCTGGATTGAAGATGGACCCGCTCCGCTCTGGAAGGATGAAGATAGAAGATGCCGCCTGGATGAAGATTTCTACCATCTGGAGGACCTCTTCTGCCCGATCGGATGAGGGACCGCTTGTGCCCGGCTGGGTGAAGACGGATCAAGGTAGGGTGATCTTCAGGGGGTTAGTGTTAGGTTTTTTTTAAGGGGGGATTGGGTGGGTTTTAGAGTAGGGGGTGTGTGGGTGGTGGGTTGTAATGTTGGGGGGGGTATTGTATTTTTTTTTACAGGTAAAAGAGCTGATTACTTTGGGGCAATGCCCCGCAAAAGGCCCTTTTAAGGGCTATTTGTAATTTAGTATAGGGTAGGGAATTTTTTTATTTTGGGGGGCTTTTTTATTTTATTAGGGGGATTAGATTAGGTGTAATTAGTTTAAAATTCTTGTAATTCTTTTTTTATTTTCTGTAATTTAGTGTTTTTTTTTTTTCGTAATTTAGTTTATTTAATTTAATTGTAATTAATTGTAGGTAGTTTAGGTAATTAGTTTAATGATAGTGTAGTGTTAGGTGTAATTGTAACTTAGGTTAGGATTTATTTTACAGGTAATTTTGTATTAATTTTAGCTAGGTAGTTATTAAATAGTTAATAACTATTTAATAACTATTGTATCTAGTTAAAATAAATACAAAGTTGCCTGTAAAATAAAAATACATCCTAAGGTAGCTACAATGTAACTATTAGTTATATTGTAGCTAGCTTAGGGTTTATTTTATCTGTAAGTATTTAGTTTTAAATAGGATTAATTTATTTAATTATTTTAAATTCATTTAGTTTAATTTGAATTATATTTAAGTTAGGGGGGTTAGGGTTAGACTTAGGTTTAGGGGTTAATAACTTTATTATAGTGGCGGCGATGTTGGCGGCAGCAGATTAGGCGTTAATAAATTTAATATAGTTGCGGCGACGTTGGGGGGGCAGATTAGGGGTTAATAAGTATAATGTAGGTGGTGGCGATGTTGGGGGCAGCAGATTAGGGGTTTATAAGTATAATGTAGGTGGCGGCGGTGTCCGGAGCGGCAGATTAGGGGTTAATAATTATAATGTAGGTGTCAGCGATAGCGGGGGCGGCAGATTAGGGGTTAATAAGTGTAAGATTAGGGGTGTTTAGACTCTGGTTTCATGTTAGGGTGTTAGGTGCAGACGTAAATTTTCTTTCCCCATAGGAAACAATGGGGCTGCGTTAGGAGCTGAACGCTGCTTTTTTGCAGGTGTTAGGTTTTTTTTCACCCAGCTCAGCCCCATTGTTTCCTATGGGGAAATCGTGCACGAGCATGTTTTTCCAGCTTACCGCTACCGTAAGCAACGCTGGTATCGAGGTGAGATGTGGAGCTAAATTTTGCTCAACGCTCACTTTTCTGAGGCTAACGCCGGCTTGCAGAAAACTCGTAATACCAGCGTTGTTTAAAGGGAGCGGTAAGAAAAAAAGGAGCATTAGCACCGCACAGCCTTACCGACAAAACTCGTGATCTAGCCGTATATCTCCGAATGTCATTTGTAATAGTTGTCATGATAAACTTTTACATGCAGAGAATGTATCCATCAGTAATAGTACATTGCCAGTTGCAGTTCCTTCAACTTCTAATCTACATGATATACCTATGAATTTCAAAGAATTTGTTACTGATTCTATTCAGAAGGCTTTGTCTGCATTTTCGCCTTCTAATAAATGTAAAAGGTCTTTTAAAACTTCTCATAAAGTTGATGAAATTTCAAATGACCGACAACATAATGATTTATCCTCCTCTGATGAGGATCTATCTAATTCAGAAGATCCCTCCTCAGATATTGACACTGACAAATCTACTTATTTGTTTAAAATAGAGTATATTCGTTCTTTGTTAAAAGAAGTGTTAATTACTTTGGATACTGAATAAGCTAGTCCTCTTGACATTAAGACTAGTAAATGTTTAAATGCTGTTTTTAAACCTCCTGTGGTTACTCCAGAAGTTTTCCTATTCCTGATGCTATTTCTGATATGATTTCTAAGGAATGGAATAAGCCAGGTACTCCTTTTATTCCTTCTTCAAGGTTTAAAAAATTGTATCCTTTACCAGCAATTTCTATAGAGTTTTGGGAAAAGATCCCCAAAGTTGATGGGGCTATTTCTACTCTTGCTAAACGTACCACTATTCCTATGGAAGATAGTACTTCTTTTAAAGATCATTTAGATAGGAAACTTGAATCCTATCTAAGGAAAGCCTATTTATATTCAGGTCATCTTCTCAGGCCTGCAATTTCTTTGGCTGATGTTGCGGCTGCATCAACTTTTTGGTTGGAGAATTTAGCGCAACAATAATTGGATTCTGACATATCTAGCATTGTTCGCTTACTGCAACATGGTAATCATTTTATTTGTGATGCCATTTTTGATATTATCAAGATTATTATCTCTTTCTTTCCAAGGTAATAATTTATTTGGTTCTCAGTTGGATTGTATTATTTCAACTGTTACTGGAGGAAAGGGTTTTTTTCTGCCTCAGGATAAAAAAAACTAAGGGTAAATCTAAAGCTTCTAACCGTTTTCGTTCCTTTCGTCAAAATAAGGAACAAAAATCTGTCCAAAAGCAATGTATTCAGAGCATTGTCTCTCAAGGGTATCAAATAGGATTCAGAGTAAGACCTCCTGTGACAAGATTTTTTCTCTCACGTATCCCAGCAAATCCAGTAAAAGCTCAGGCTTTCCTGAAGTGTGTTTCAGACCTGGTCTTCAGGGGTAATCATGCCGGTTCCTTTTCAGGAACAAGGTCTGGGGTTTTATTCAAATCTATTCATTGTCCCAAAGAAGGAAAATTCATTCAGACCAGTTCTGGATCTGAAAATTTTGAATCATTATGTACCAACTTTCAAGATGATGACTATAAGGACTATTCTGCCTTTTGTTCAGCAAGGACATTATATGTCTAAAATAGACTTGCAGGATGCATACCTTCATAGTCCGATTCATCCAGAACATTATCAGTTCCTGAGATTCTCTTTTCTAGACAAGCATTACCAATTTATTGCTCTTCCATTTAGCCTAGCAACAGCTCCAAGAATCTTTTCAAAGGTTCTAGGTGCCCTACTCTCTGTAATCAGAGAGCAGGGTATTGCGGTGTTTCCTTATTTGGACGATATCTTGGTACTAGCTCAGTCTTTACGTTCTGCAGAATCTCACACGAATCAACTAGTGTTGTTTCTTCAAAAACATGGTTGGAGGATCAATTTACCAAAAAGTTTCTTGATTCCTCAGACAAGGGTCACCTTTTTAGGTTTCCAGATAGATTCAGTGTCCATGACTCTGTCTCTATCAGACAAGAGACGTTCGAAATTGGTTGCAGCCTGTTGGCACCTTCAGTCTCAGTCATTGCCTTCAGTGGCTATGTGCATGGAAGTTTTAGGCCTCATGACTGCAGCATCGGACGCGATTCCTTTTGCTTGTTTTCACATGAGACCTCTCCAGCTTTGTATGCTGAATCAATGGTGCAGGGATTATACAAAGATATCACAGTTAATATCCTTAAATCCCAATGTTCGACACTCTCTGACGTGGTGGTTAAATCACCAGCGTTTAGTTCAAGGAGCTTCCTTTGTTCGGCCAACCTGGACTGTGATAACTACAGACGCAAGTCTTTCAGGTTGGGTAGCTGTTTGGGGATCTCTGACAGCACAAGGGGTTTGGAAATCTCAAGAGGTGAGATTACCAATCAATATTTTAGAACTCCGTGCAATTCTCAGAGCTCTTCAGTTTTGGCCTCTGTTGAAGAGAGAACCATTCATTTGCTTTCAGACAGACAATATCACAACTGTGGCATATGTCAATCATCAGGGTGGGACTCACAGTCTCCAAGCTATGAAAGAAGTATCTCGGATACTTGCTTGGGCGGAATCCAGCTCCTGTCTAATCTCTGTGGTGCATATCCCAGGTGTAGACAATTGGGAGGCGGGTTATCTCAGCCGTCAGACTTTACATCCAGGGGAGTGGTCTCTCCATCCAGATGTGTTTTCTCAGATTGCTCAGATATGGGGTCTTCCAGAGATAGATCTCATGGCCTCTCATCTAAACAAGAAACTTCCCAGATACCTGTCCAGGTCCAGGGATGTTCAAGCGGAAGCAGTGGATGCGCTGACACTTCCTTGGTGTTATCATGCTGCTTACATTTTCCCGCCTCTAGTTCTTCTTCCAAGAGTGATATCCAAAATCATCATGGAATAATTGTTTGTGATGCTGGTGGCTCCAGCATGGCCACACAGGTTTTGGTATGCGGATCTTGTTCGGATGTCCAGTTGCCAACCTTGGCCACTTCCGTTTCTATTCCAATCATACACATCCCAGGTGTTTACCCTTCTAAGTATTAGTATATACGTTTCATCCTATACACAAACGGTTAAAATTATCCAACCTGCTGATTGGCCCCACTCACCTTTATACTGACCCAGAGCAGCTGAGACCAATATCTCTGATGAAGCGCATGTATGCATGCGCGAAACGCGGCAGATAGGAGTCTACCTTTTGTCTCCTGTGGAAGCCTGTTCCTAAATAAACTTTTTTGTATTTACTGCAAGACTCAGCGCTTCTCTTACCCCGTTTCATATGCATCAGGTGGTAGGAGGATCTGCTGCAGGCTGAGTCTTCATCCTGAAGTTGTGTACCCAAGAAACCAAGATTGCCAGGAGTACTTACCCACCCCATAATTGGTACCATCACCTGGATTGCACGCTTTCAACCCCTAGGTATCCGTAGAGCCACGTATGGATTAGAGCGACACGCTGATACATGCCAGCGTAAGACGAGCTTCCTCCAAGTGAGGTCATCCAGACCCGACACGCACTCACGCCAATGAGCAGCTACAAGCGAATACCCCTACGGAGAGCAGAGGACCCTTGGGATCGTACAGGAGGATCTACTCCGGATCGCAAGCTGCACTCTGCATCCTCAAGCCCCGGTAACAACTGACAGCAACAAAGGCTCCATAATTAGAATCCCCACTTCAAAACACCACTAGCAGCAACTGAGCGGATTGGACATAAACTGTCAATCGTGAGTACTCCCATTTGGCACACATAACAGCACTGTTACAATCAGATTACATACTTGCAACGATATCAGCAAAAATAACTGAGTGGAATTATGGAATATCATAATCTGAAGGGATGTTCACAAGTATAAGAACTTACAAATTACCATCTATTTGTTATATATTATTTATCACAACCAGTAGAAACACTGACTAAACAGTAATAGTATACAAGCTTATCTTCTAGACTCAGTATACTTCCTATACTAGGCTTTTATATCTGCCTATATATTTTTTTTCCACTTTATACAAACAACAAATGGAACATAAGAAAGAAGCATTGCAGTATCAATTCGATTTGAACTTTCTAAATCAAAGGCCGCATTTAGGCTAACTGCAATATAGTGGACATCTGTTTATAATTTTCTTTGCAGGATCGTTAACTATACATACTACAAGTTATCAATACCTAAACTTCTTACTCACTTTCAGGTGTTGTTGGACACACTAACTTGTAATGCTATAATAACTTGCTTTTACAGGATTCAGCTTGTCCTCATAATTAGCCCTGCTTCAGCAGAGAATCCTATGTTACTTGTTGAACACATTTTAACCCAGCAGAGAACCCTATGTTATTTGTTGAACAAACTTTAACTCAGTAAAATAACTATCTATTTTATGCTATATCTTAAGAAAGCTGATTGATATATTGTATCTTATCTGTTTTCCAATCAGCTCCAACCTGTAGAGTATGTAGGGATGTATTCCAAATAAACCACATCTATACTGAATATTTATCCAACTCATATAACACCTTAAGCCTAGAAAATATATAGGTTTCGACTCAAGTTATCAATATTTTTACTCAATGTACTATACTGTCACTTTATGTATACAATTTATATTGAGCTGACATTAGCAAAAAAAAAGCCTTAGAACTTACTTTACAAAGCAGATAACATGTTTACCATTATCAGTGCAGTTTACTTAATCTCACACATTGTGAGTCAGCTTCTGTTTAAGAAACTATTATCTCTGATCTATTTCTCGATCATTAACCTCTTCAGTTTCTTAAATTATACAGGCTTTTCCTTATACATTTTACTTTTTTTCATACACTAGTGCATTAGCACACATAGAGACACTTTTTGTAGTTCACTATGACTGAAAGTAACATTCCCACAGGGGTAGTAGACATAGATAGAAGAAAGCTAATAATGAACACAGCACTAAAAGGTAACTCCATTAGAACAGAAGAACCAGTAGAAGGGGATTTAATGACTATTTTCTCTAATTTAGAGAACAAGAAATATAAGGAAAGCAACCTCTGGTGGGACATTGAATTTTTAGAATTGTACATTAATGAAAGAAAGGTTCATAGGGGACTGAGGATGACAAAATACCCTTCATTTTCACTACATAATTCTGACTTCATGGAAGAGTGGAATAATAATTTGACTGACTGCTCCATTATTTTAATGAAGCAGTTACTCAAACGTAAAAAAGAAGAAAGAGATTCCCTATTGGTGCAAATAGAAGAAACGTTTGAATCACTGAAATCATTTGAGCAAACAAAGAAATATATAGACTATAAAACACAATTAGACTCCACTATGCAACAATTAGACTCAACTCTGTCAGAAAGGAAAGTCAATAAATACCAAAGAGACGTAAAAGATTATGAATTAGACATTGTATATTCATGGCAAAAGAACCAGCCGAATAGACAGAGAAAGAATTCACAACACAGTAATCACAAAAACAAAAGAGTACTTTCAATCACACACCCAATGCTAAACGAGTAACTTTCTCTAGCATTGACACAGACAACACAGAAAGCTCATCGATTATAGAAGACACACAAGCACATACCTCCAAATCTAGTGAAGAAACAGCTAGCCCAAGTACCTCACAAGGTAGGCCAAATTATCAACACTAGTAAAAACACCAATTATCAGTAGCACACCAAAAAAGGAACTACCACTACGCTATCCAAGCAGGATAAAAAAGACGACACAAAAGAAGCAGGATCAGTAATAAATTTGTCCAGTACTTCACTCACTAGTTCACAGATTGCCTTACTAAATAAAGGATTATCGTTTGCACCATCTACTCACTTTGATTTATTTTCTACTATATTAGATGTCAATGCTTTAGTTAGGAAAATCACTTTGTACAAACATGTCTCACTATTACCACACACGACATGTGAACAAAGCAATGTTCAACCAGTAGAGAATATCCCTAGCATGACAGAGCACTCAATAGGTTTACAGTTCGCTGACCTTTGTGACTTGAACACATTAATCTCACTACAGGCCACAACGCTAAGAGAAACAAGCACTTACGACACTATTCCTAAATTTAACACTTCTTCTCACTCAAAATTTCACTTTTATCCGGTTCATAGTAGGAGTGAACCAATAGAAATATTCCAAAATCTAATAGAACTAGAGCTCTCTAGCTTACACTCCTCTTTAGAATCAACACCGATACACCAACCAGTTCCGCAATTAAACATAATCTATCCATCAAAGAACAACAAGCACTAATGTCATTAAGTAACAACAAAGACATAGTAGTCACCCCAGCGGACAAGGGGGGGGGGGCTGTAGTAATTCTCAATACCGTAGACTACAAAAAAAGAAGTATACAACCAATTAAATGACAGTGACACATATCTAAAACTGACATTCAATCCAACCAACAAATATAAAAATGAGCTTCATGCACTTTTAGATTCAGCTGTGGAAGAGGGTTTTCTCAACAAAGAAGTAGCAGATTACTGCTTAGTTGAACATCCCATCATTCCCACCTTTCGCATAGTACCGAAGATACATAAGACCCTCATCAATACACCAGACAGGCCCATAGTGGCCAGTAGAGGCTCACTATGCGAAAGGGTGGGAGATTGGTTAAACAATGTATTACAACCGATTGTCAAGTCTTTACCAGGCTACATACGCGATAGCACACATCTTATACAGCAAACACAAACAATTAACTGGCAAGATAATTACACATGGCTCACCATCGATGTATCAGCTCTATATTCAAGCATCCCGCATGAGGAAGGCCTAAAAGCTCTCACATATATGCTTAAACGATATACCAGTTATCCAGTTGATTTTATTACATTTATTGAAGAACTTACACGGTTCTTACTAACACACAACTACTTTGTCTTCAAGGGCCACTACTACCTCCAAAAATGTGGCACGGCCATGGGGGCTAAATTTGCCCCCTCATATGCTAATTTGTATATGGGATATTTTTAACATCTTTACTTGTTTGGAGGTATGCTGGCTCTCGGCGACAAAGTAGTTGTGTATGGCAGATTCATAGACGATCTCATTTTAATTTCTAGAAAAAATACTGAATTGACTATACAAGAAATTATTACCTTTCTAAATAACAACACATTAAATTTGAAATTTACATATAAAAATAATGACGTGTCCATTGATTTCTTGGATCTGACATTAGAACACGATTGTGAAGGTAAAATAATAACTAGTACCTTTAGGAAACCTTTATCAAGAAACACCATTCTAAGAGCTGACTCTTGCCATGCCCCACACATGCGGAAAGGCATTCCCAAGGGCCAGTATTTAAGGCTACAGAGAAACTGCAGCTCCCTCCAACTATATAATAAACAAGCAGATGAACTCACTCACAGATTAACAGCAAGAGGATACAAAAAGAGCATCCTCCTCAACATTAAATATAAATAAGTAGCGAGGATGGATAGGGTAACACTTCTCAACAAAAGCACACAAACCAAAAACAAAAACAACACCCATTCTTGATAATAAAACACTTATACCTAGAGAAAACATATGTTTTGTAACCAAATATAGCAACCAATTTTACATCATCATCAAAATCATATAAAAATATCTACCAGTCCTTAATGGAGACATGGCTCTAAGAAATAATCTGGAAAGAAACATAAAATTTGTGGCGAAAAAAGCACCAACTATACGTGATAAGATCACCCAGAAATTCCATAACAAAATTCTAGCCAACATGAACTGGCTAACACCCATTAAAGGTAACTACAAATGCGGCCACATTCCGTGTAAAAGCTGCAAATATACTAACAAAAGCCACACCTTAAATTCCTCACAAACAAATAAGACATACCCAATAACTACAAGAATGGATTGTACATCCACTCACATTATATATCTAATTACTTGTACATATTACCTACCTACAACAATATATAGGCATAACGACACACCCATTAAAAGATCACATTAGGGAACACCTCATATCAATAGAAGAAGAAATACCTAGAACCCCAGTGGCAAAACACTTTCATACACATGAACACAGATTAACCCATTTTTCATTTAAGGCAATTGAACAGATAACAAATAATCCATTAGGAGGAGACAGAAACAAGACACTATTTAAAAGAGAAGTATATTGGATTTTCACACTACAGACTAGAGTACCACAAGGCATGAATAAGAGATATGATGTGAACTTATTCATAGAGTAACTATTGTTAGCCTATCTGATTTTGAGTTAGATCTCTCTAGCAAAATGTAAGCATTACCTCCTCCATTAATATTTATCACTCCTGTTTCTCTCTGTGTTCTCTCAGCTTTTGCTAAATATATAAGCATCATCCAGCTGCCACTTTAGTTATTACACCAAAGACTAGAAGAATATCATTAGGCATTAATAAGAGATATGTTGTGTACTCATCTATAGAACAGCTATTGTGAGTCCACCACATCTCTGAGCCAACAATCACTAGCCATATCCAAAGATCACCACTCCCATCAAGTTCATCATCCCAGTTCCTTCTAGTGTTCATTAAGCTTCTTCTAATTACACAAGTATCATCTAGCTGTTACTTTAGCTATTTAATACATATAAAATAACAAATTAATTATTCCAGCTCATCCTGTCCTTATAACCAATCAAACAACCCTTCCTTCCCCCCGGAGGTAGCTTTCCTTCCCCCTCCTACAATTTTATTAGTTCTTTTCCAATTATCTTACAATTTCTTTTCCTTTATTTTTTGGTTATGAATTACTAATCTGCATTGTCGTGAACAATTTTCGTTGCTGACAATTCAGATGTTGTATGGCAATGTAACTATTTCTGCAGTGTATAGTTCTCATCCCCTATCTCCATATAAGTATCTGGAGAGTGTTATTATGATCTCTTATGAGCCATAATCACAAAAATACTCATGACATTCTCTAACAAATAATGAGTAATATATTAATTATATATATATATATATATATATATATATATATATAACTTTATTTAGTGGATACTATTCACTGCTTAATACTATACAGTTTTCTTTCTTTTCTAAATGAAATTAAGCAATGCCAACTCAATGCCACACTACTGATGTTTTTAACTTCTTTTAACCAAAAATCATGTACAGTATTTTGCTTTTGTTTGTTGTTTTTATTATTCAGTGTTTCTTTGATCATTATGGCTATGATCATTACTTGTAAATTTTCTATGTTTGTTTATTTCTATCTCTTTGACTCTTGCACATTTATTATCACAATTGAAATGTATGATGTGAATGTAAAAACACATGAGAATAATAGCACATATACCCTTAGTATCAATAGCAATTGTTAGTTAGATAATTGTTATATGTGTTAAACTGTTTTTGTATGTCTCTTCTTGCCCTGGAGCAGTGTAATAGGTGTTCATTTCTATTCCAATCATACACATCCCAGGTGTTTACCCTTCTAAGTATTAGTATATACGTTTCGTCCTATACACAAAGGGCTAAAATGATCCAACCTGCTGATTGGCCCCACTCACCTTTATACTGACCCAGAGCAGCTGAGACCAATATCTCTGATGAAGCGCATGTGCGAAACGCGTCAGTTAGAAGTCAACCTTTTGTCTCCTGTGGAAGCCTGTTCCTAAATAAACTTTTGTGTATTTACCGCAAGACTCAGCGCTTCTATTTCCTCGTTTCATTTCCGTTAAGGCCGGTCCTACTGTCTCAAGGTCCGTTTTTCCATCAGGATCTTAAATCATTAAATTTGAAGGTATGGAAATTGAACGCTTAGTACTAAGTCATAGAGGTTTCTCTGACTCAGTGATTACTACTATGTAACAAGCTCGTAATTCTGTCTCTAGAAAGATTTATTATCGAGTTTGGAAGACCTACATTTCATGGTGTTCTCATAAATTTTCTTGGCATTCGTTTAGAATTCCTAGAATTTTACAGTTTCTTCAGGATGGTTTGGATAAGGTTTTGTCTGCAAGTTCCTTGAAGGGACAAATCTCTGCTCTTTCTGTTTTATTTCACAGAAAGATTGCTAAACTTCCTGATATTCACTGTTTTGTACAGGCTTTAGCTCGTATTAAGCCCGTCATTAAATCAATTTCTCCTCCTTGGAGTCTTAATTTGGTTTTGAAGGCATTACAGGCCCCTCCGTTTGAGCCTATGCATTCTTTGGACATTAAACTACTTTCTTGGAAAGTGTTTTTCCTTTTGGCTATCTCTTCTGCTAGAAGAGTTTCTGAGCTATCTGCTCTTTCTTGTGAATCTCCTTTTCTGATTTTTCATCAGGATAAGGTGGTTTTGCGGACTTCATTTACATTTTTGCCTAAAGTTGTAAATTCTAACAACATTAGTAGAGAAATTGTTGTCCCTTCCTTGTGTCCTAATGCTAAGAATTCTTTGGAAAGATCCTTACATTCTTTGGATGTGGTGAGAGCTTTAAAATATTATTTTGAAGCTACTAAAGATTTCAGGAAGACTTCTAGTCTATTTGTTATATTTTCTGGTCCTAGGAAAGGTCAGAAGGCCTCTGCTATTTCCTTGGCTTCTTGGTTAAAGCTTTTGATTCATCAAGCTTATTTGGAGTCGGGTCAGGCCCGGCTCAGAGAATTACAGCTCATTCTACTAGATCAGTCTCCACTTCGTGGGCTTTTAAGAATGAGGTTTCAGTTGATCAGATTTGCAAAGCAGCAACTTGGTCCTCTTTGCATACATTTACTAAATTCTACCATTTTTATGTATTTGCTTCTTCAGAAGGAGTTTTTGGTTGAAAAGTTCTTCAGGCAGCTGTTTCAGTTTGATTCTTCTGCTGATGTTTTAAGTTTTTCTTTTCATTATGAGAATAACTTGTATTTTGGGTTGTGGATTATTTTTTCAGCGAGAAATGGCTGTTGTTTATTTTCATCCCTCCCTCTTTAGTGACTCTTGAGGGGAGTTCCACATCTTGGGTATTGATATCCCATACGTCACTAGCTCATGGACTCTTGCCAATTACATGAAAGAAAACATAATTTATGTAAGAATTTACCTGATAAATTCATTTCTTTCATATTGGCAAGAATCCATGAGGCCCACCCTTTTTATGGTGGTTATGATTTTTTTGTATAAAGCACAATTATTTCCAAATTCCTTTGTTGATGTTTTTTACTCCTTTCTTTATCACCCCACTTCTTGGCTATTCGTTAAACTGAATTGTGGGTGTGGTGAGGGGTGTATTTATAGGCATTTTGAGGTTTGGGAAACTTTGCCCCTCCTGGTAGGATTGTATATCCCATATGTCACTAGCTCATGGACTCTTGCCAATATGAAAGAAATGAATTTATCAGGTAAATTCTTACATAAATTATGTTTTCAGTGTTTTTCAGCTCCAGTCCTCATTTCACTCCAGTGGGTCAGATTTTCATAATATCTAAACTAGAACACAGGTAAAATGATCGGCTGATCAGTAACCATGGTTACTATCTTGCTCTCACCCATCAGCTAATTATTTCATCTGTGCTCTAGTTCAGATATCTTATTTGTTCAGATAATTAGAACCAAGTAACATAAGTTTCCCTTTAAGATATGTTTTAATAATGAGAAGGACCTTTGCTTAGCATTGTAGAAATAAACGACTAAACATATTTATTTAATTTAAAAATAAAAATAAAAAAAGGCTAAAGGTTGCAGAAAAAAATATTCTGCAAGTAAACAGTGTATCATGTGAGATAAAGAAGTTTTTTTCCCCTTAAGTGTAGTGAACTGTGCATGGCCAAACCCATGTCTCAAGTTCAAAGCACACCCTTAGATACAGGTTGTGTGCGTCCATTATAGTCAGCATTAACCCCTAAGCATTCAGCACTGGATTTATAGTTCAGATGACAAGTCCCACATAAATACACATTATCACACTATAATGTGCTTAAAATAATCAGTAGTTTAAAGAGATGCAATTATTTGGGAATACATTTATATACAAATATTTGCCAAGTCTGTGTTTGGCCTTAAAAATCATGCTTTCAGGATTGTCAACTTTTTTATTTAATTGTGTAAAATAATTTGTATATGATAGAAAGAAATCTACTACAATTTCCAAAGTGATGCTTTGCTGGTCTGGATTTGACTTTTACTGTATCTTAAATTTGTTTGCAGGGTTTAAACATATAGTTAATTGCAATCAATAGTGCAATATTATAATCAGGGATAGGCAAGGTGTCCGTACACGGACACTGGTGTCCGTGACTAGCCCTTGCAGTGTCCGCCACAACCTTAGTATATATTTTCTTTCTGAATAAATAATAGGAATAAAAAAATATGTAGTATGATTAAAGTTAGTAGCTTGTCAAGAGACTGCTAGCGAAATTGGGTGATAAGTTATGGAATAAATAAAGCCTTAGTGAAATACTGGATGTGTATCTGCATCTGTATAATAACACCCAGCTCTTTACAAAGACACAGTAGTGACACTGGCACATGCGTATAGCCAGAGAAGGCCTGGTTATAGGATCAGTGGTATCTGCATCAGTACAATAACACCCAGCACTATATAATGACACAGTAGTTACACTAGCACATGGGTATAGCCAGAGGAGGGCTGGTTATAGGGTCAGTGGTATCTGCATCAGTATAAAAACACCCAGCGCTATATAATGACACAGTAGTGACACTGGCACATGGGTATAGCCAGAGGACGGCTGGTTATAGGATCAGTGGTATCTGCATCAGTATAAGAACATCAAGCACTATACAAAGACACAGTAGTGACACTGGCACATGGGTATAGCCAGAGGAGGGATGGTTATAGGATCAGTGGGATCTGCATCAGTATAATAACACCAAGCACTATAAAATAATGTTTTTAATTTCAAATGTACCTTGGTGTCCTTCGCTAAGGTCTGTACTTTTGAAAATGTCCACCACAGCCTTTGCCTCTGCCTATCCCTGATTATAATGTTCTAATATATTAGATCATTTTCTTTTTTGCATTTGTATGTCCTTTAAAGTAGAAAACATATAAGCACGTATGTCACTTTAAAATATGGGCATATAAACCCTTTAACTGAGGGTGTGTCTTGTCAGCAGTCATTTTAGGTTGATAGAAAAGGTCATTTTCAAATGTTTTTTATCTGCTGACTTAATAATATACATTTTTATAATATAAAGGTTATCTATATATCTATCTATCTATCTATCTATCTATCTATCTATATATATATATATATATATATATATATATATATGATCCCATAGCCCTGATCCAGACAACTGAGGCCTTAGGCGCCAGCATTCTTTTGAGACCTAGGCACCAGCGCCCCCCCCCCCCGATGATCCAGATAGTGCAGTCTCGCTTGGTCATATCAGAAAGATGGTGCCTAATGCAGCTATTCTATTAGAGGAACTGGACTGTTGGCTTTGTCAGCACATCTCATGTCTTGCAGATTTTTGAATGCATACGGTACTGTCGAGTGTCTGAGACACAGAGAGTAATTGTACCGACAGCTGTAGTTGAGCCTAGAGAGCTTGATGAGCAGGTGAGGGCTACAAAGTCTGAAAACACTAAGGAACTGGTGGTGCCAGCAAGCATAGATATATTTCCTGTTTGCACCGATAATGTCACATATTGTAGGCTGTTGAAACAGACCACAAATTTAATAAGCTTTTTTTTTTTTTTTTTTTTTAAAGTCCAAACTTCATCTGATTCCCATCCAGACTGTGTATGATGGTGGATTACAATGAGCAACCAGTAAGCACTTTAAAGCAGGGCTTGACAAACCCAGTAGCCAGAGATCCACTGGCTCCTAGAATTTTACAGTTTTCGTGTTATTCTTTATATATCTATATGCAAATACCACTGCCTGACTCCAAAAAAAGTATGTCTGGCTTCTAAGTATTTTTACAGGCTCATACATTTTAAACAGATTTGGTAACCCTTGCTTTAAAGGGTCACTAAAGTCAAAATTAAAGTTTAATGATTCAGATAAAGCATGCAATTTAAAAAAAAATATCTTCAATATTCTTCCATTATCAAAACTTGCACATTATTTTTATAAGCACACTTTCTGAGACTCCAGGTGCTACTGGACATGTGCAAAAGTACATAGTATAAACCATATGCATTTTGTGATTGGCTGATGGCTATCACATGGTACAGGGGGAGGGAACATTTTAAATTATTTGGCTCTTCCCAATGGAGCAATTTGATTAGTGTGTGCAGCAAGTGTACATAAGGCAAACTGACACAACAGCTCCCTGGGACAGTCACACAGCCCCCAGCTTTATGTAACCTTCAAGACTAGATTTTCCTATACCCACCTTCTTCTCAATATCAGATACCCTCTGTAAGTGCATCTTATTGAAAATGCTGGTTTAAAGGACCACTAAATACAATTAAATTGAATACTTGACTAATAAAAAAGACAATGCAAAAGCACTTATTTTGAATTTGAAACAAGCAGTAGAATATTTTCTGGCAAATTTCAAAGGTGATCCAAATTATCTCCATGGATGTGAATGACACTCCTAAATGTTGCCTAAAAACTTGAGTAGGGACACAGTGAGTGGTAAGTGAGTTTACTTTATTGCTATACTGGCTGAAGTTCTTGGATCCAGAGATAAGTATTGAGAGACTCAATTCAGATGAGGTTTGTCTTGTATGAGGCAAATGTTTTTCCTCTAATCATAATTTTATATAAGAGAATTTGCATAGTCACAGAAAGCATTTTTTGGTGAATGTGGGGTGAATGTTTATATATCTGCTAATTGTCAGTCATCTGTTTGTATTATATATAAGTGTATCCCTTATTGACATGCTCTGGTATGCCTGATTATACACCAAGATATATATATATATATATATATATATATATATATATATATATATATATATATATATATGATTGTTTTGTTATTAATATAGCAGAGGTGCAGCTACTGCCATGGCTTTTCCCTAATATGTCATTAAAGAGCCATGATACCCAAATGTTGAAAGACTTGAAAGTGATGCAACATAGCTGTAAAAAGCTGACTAGAAAATATCACCTGAACATCTCTATGTAAAAAAGAAAGATTTTTACCTCAAAAATTCCTCAGTAGCCACATCCCATTGTAAAGGACTTCTAAGGAGCAAATCAGTATGTCTGTCCCGGGACAGCTAAGGTATTGAGCTTCGTGCACACTCATCTTATATCCCTATTAAGTTTAAGGAAGTTTACTATGAAATCTCATGAGATCACAGTAAAAGAGTTCATGATCTCAGCACTGCTGATGCTGATTGGCTGCTGTTCATTTCTTCATTTTTTTTTACCTGCAGCTGGACAGCAGCTGAAGTATAACATTTTACACAGGACTTACTCTGCTGAGCTGAGGAAATTGTGAGGTAAAATATCTTCCTTTTTTACATAGAGATGCTCAGGTGATATTTTCCTGTCAGCTTTTTAGGGTTATGCTGCATCAGTTTCAAGTGATTTAGCATATGAATATTATGTCCCTTTAAAGAAGATCTGACCCTTGCTAATTGTGGAAGGGAGAATGTGTTAATAGTGTGCTGTAGAGGTCTCATATCTAGCTCTGAACACAATTTTGGATCCTTCTGGGCTCACTTTGATAAATGCACAAAGCTAAGATTGTTGTGTAGGACTGAGTTTAATTTAACAAACCAATTGTAAGTAATTACTCTTAATCTCACAAAATGTATGGGGTTTAACAATGCCCTGGTTTGAGCTACACCTCGCTTATCTAGAACTAGGCCAACATTTTTTTTCAATGAATAATGCATTATAAGCAACTCTTGGATTTTATAATCCCACATAACTCTTACATTTTACCCTTTATTGATCTCATTGCCATGGCATTTAAATACTATCCTAAGATTTGCGTTTTACCTACCTTAGAGTAAATGCGTTCTACCTTAGAGTAAATGCGGTTTAATGCCCGACATGTTTATATCCCTCCTTTTTTCATTATGTATAAAATGGTCCAAGAGTTATTTAACAGTAGGGGGATACTCTTATAGTTACTGATATTTTCAGGGGAATAATTTAAAAGTAAATTTGAGGTTTATTTTACTTTGTAAATAGCAGGCGATTTTTGTAGTACAAGTGTTATTTTTGAATACTTTATGTATCTAAAGTGTTTTTGTGCGTTGAAGTGGATTCATGCACTGAACAGATGTGTTTGTTAGTGTGTTCAGGGATAAGTAAAGATTTATAAAACCCAGTTAAAGAAAAGTTTTGTGCATGTGTTTTTTTTGTTTCTGTTTCTTAAAGGGACAGTCTAGTCAAAATTAAACTTTCATGATTCAGATAGGGCATGCAATTTTAAACAACTTTCCAATTGACTTTTATCATTAAATTTGCTTTGTTCCCTTGAATGGTATTTTTGAAAATCTAAACCTAGGTTGGCTCAAACTGATTTCTAAACCGTTGAAAACTGCCTCTTAACTCAACTCAGAGCATTTTGAAAGTTTTTCACAGTTAGACAGTACAAGTTCATGTGTGTCATATAGATACCATTGTGCTCACTCCTGTGGAGTTATTTAGGAGTCTGCACTGATTGGCTAAACTGCATGTCTGTCAAAACCACTGAGATAGGGGGCAGTCTGCATAGGCTTAGATACAAGGTAATCACAGAGGTAAAACATATTAATATAATTGTGTTGGTTAGGCAAAACTGGGGAATGGGTAATAAAGGGATTATCTTTTTACACAATAAGAATTCTGGTGTAGACTGTCCCTTTAACCTTAAATAAAAATAAAATAAAAAACAATAAAACACACAAATCCTTCCTTTAACTGGGTTTTATAAAGCTTTACTTATTTTCAATTATTGGTAAATAAAATGCTAGAAAAGCATAGTGTTAATAGCATTCATATAATACTATTAAAAATAATAATAATGTTTTTGTTTTTTTAAATCCCTAGTCTTCATTATTATCCTGCTTTATTAGTGATAGATTTGTATTTTAGTTAAAGGGACATGAAACCCAAAACTTTAATTTCATGATTCAGATAGAAAATACAATTTTAAACATTCCAGTTTACTTTTATCTAATTTGCTTTATTCTTTTGATATCCTTTGTTGAAGAAATAGAAATGCACATGGGTAAGCCATTTATGTGCAGCTGCCAATCAGCAGCTCCTGAGCCTATTTAGATATGCTTTTCAACAAAGGATATCAAGAGAATTAAGCAAATTTGATAATAGAAGTAAATTGGGAAGTTGTTTAAAATGCCATGCACTTTCTGAATAACCAGAGAACAAAATTAGGCTTACCATAATTTTTAGAGGTGAAACTGGGACCACCTGGCGCTGTGCCGGTGGGGGTGTGGTCAGGGGCATAGCTAATAATGCATTAGTGAGTAGGGCAGTGTATTCTCCTGGCACACCTGTCATTGTGGTCACATAATGAGCATCAGGCTGCAAGCCAAGGTCTACTACTGGTCACTGAGCAGGCATTGCTATAGCTACATGAGCTCAGTAGCAGACTGTAAATAGCTATATATAAAGTTATTTATCCTGTGTGTACAGTGCATGGGTGTGACGTTTACAATAAAGCTATGTAAACATTAGAAAACTTTCACTGTATGCTTAGTCGTTTCCATAGGAACCGTGACAGAGCGCCGACATTAGCAGATCAGATTCGCGTTAAGTGTTCAAGTTTGCAGAGTATGTGTTCTAGGTAAGTGTCTGTTGTATTCTACGCATTACCTCTAATATGTGCATCGGGTGTTACTCTGTAATGGGGAAATTTCCTGCCTGTCATATTATATGGTACAATGCTGTGTAATAATGAGCTTGTGCAGATAGAATGCATTCTGGGGAACTGCTTAGCAAAAGCTGCCCTTTGTGATAGTGATCACAAATGTTAATGTTAATTACTAATTATAGGGTTATTTACCATATCTGTCTCTGTATAGCAACCCTCTCTGGAAAATGAGTTCCAGCCTAGGCATGGTAAAGTGTACGGGAAGAAGCTTGGATATTCCTGTCTTATTCGCTCCTGTTCTGCCCTGTGTGCCTTGGATATGATCAACTCTTACCTGGTCTGGCTTTGCTTCAGTTACAGACTCTGTGTTCTAGTTCAGTCTTTTCTTCCACGATTACCAGTTCCTTTTAGCCCCAGTTCTACCCTGCACTGTCTGTTTTGTCAAGAAACACCTTAAATTCCACTCACCGAAGCGTGTTTTTGGATTGGATGAATAAAGCCATTTGGCCATGTCACTGAGTGTGGCTTCCAAACTGAGTTTTGGTACTTTGAATTCATTTTGAGATTAGAGGGGGACATTCGGGGACCTACACAGTATATAGAATTTAGTGATAACACTGCCCATGTCAGCTATGCTAGCCAATTGCAGTCAGAATGTAAAAAAAAAAATAACACACCCTTTTCGCATTGCCGGCACCAGCTGTGACAGCGCCTCCAAACAGGTACAATCCCAGTCAATCTGGTAAGCCTATATATTATAATGGCCTATAAGTGAAGCAGTAAATAAACACTACCAGAGTCATAAAGAGAGGTCATACATTAAAAAAACACTAGGGATAATTGAATGGTTAGAAAATAGTTCTAGAGCATAGACATGAGAAGGCCCTATGACTAGCTCAAGTTACTGCCCCACCTATATATCCTGATGCACTGCACGTAGGATTTTTAGCCCTAAGTCAAAATACACCTGTGCAATAGTTATGTCTAGTAAGAGGCTAGTTAGGTAAGCCTAAAGAAGCTTTCATACGCTACACATGGGACTGTAAACACCTTGTAATTACCAGTAACTTCTGTTTTGCTATAAAACCAGACCAAAACATTTTAAAAACATGGGTTTTTACTACAATCGTTTTCATTGCACTGGTTAACTGCTAAAAAAAAAAAAAAAAAAAAAGCCAATAAGAATATTTTAGGAGCCTGACAGTGGGATTTGTAAATAGATATATGGAACATAACCCAAAAAAATAAAACTATAAATTGAGCCAGGTGTAAAATTCTCGGATTTTAAGACTCCAGTGGCTCCCAGGTTTGTCAAGCCCTGCGCTAAAGACCATTAGGGAAAGATCTATAGCAAGGTTAGCCTTAAAGGGACATTAGACTTTTATAATTCAGAGAGCATGCAATTTTTAAAAGCTTTCTAATTTCTATTTGTTATAAAGTATTCCTAGGTAGACTCTGGTGGCTGTATATGAATCTCTTATTGGCTTTTAGCTAGCTCCCAGCAGTTTATTACTGCTCCTAGAGAATGAAGCAAACTGGTATTATCTGACCCATTAAAGTGTGTTTAATGTCTAAGTCTGCAGTGTGCCCTCTCAGCTCTTAGAAAAGCCACACTTCAGAGCTTAATTACATGGAAAAGGGGCAAAAGTACTGCAAAGGTGTTCTACTACACATGAACCCCACACGTTAAACTCAAGGTGTTTACTGCCCCTTTAAAACAACTTAATTTAAAGGGACATGAAAATTAAAAGTTCATTCAGGATTCAGATAGAGCAATTTAATACAAAACAACTTTCTAATTTACTTCTATTACCAAATTCTTTTGCCTCTTGAGAAGCAGGAACATAAGCTCGGGAGCCTGCACAGGTTTCATATCTCTAAGCCTTAAAAGGGACAGTACACTAAAATAGTTTTTCCATTAATGTATTTTAAATTACTTGTTATACCAACTACAGAGTATAAAATATTTGAGAAATTCAATTTTCATGCTTATTTGTGTATATGAAGTAGCTGATTTTGTGCTTTGAAACCACAGCCTATTACAATGGGTTGAACTTAAAGGTGATATCAGATCTCATGTTCTAAGTTTGTGTAAACAGTCTTGCTTCCTTTCTTTCCTTCTTTTATTTGGCTGGAACACCAAAGCGCAATACATAGAGAGAACAATGGAAAATTATTGTTTTATTACTTAATAATCCTGCATCCCACAGAGTGTAATCTCTTCTGCTGGCTGTGTATACTTAGGCTATTCAATAGCCTATACTCTATTAATTTGTTCAGTGTAGGTGGCGATACCACAGGCTAAAATCAGCTATTTCAAATGCTGAAATAGGAGTAAAGGAGCTACTTGTAACCAATTTAATTCACTAGCAGGTTAAAAGGATCATTGGGAATAATTTAAAGGGGAGAAAAATTGGGGGTGAACTGTCCCTTTAAATGTTTTTCCCTGTGTTTGAAAGAACTAAATGCATATAATCCTTTCATGGAAATAACTATATAGTGTTCATATTAGATGTTCTGATGTAAAAACTTAGAACAAACTAAATCATGCGATTTTTCAAGGGATCGGATCATGGATGACTGCCTACACTGCTAGGCACAACCCCTAGGCCAAGGTGAGACACTACATATAATATATATGGACGTTCTGCCATCCCACCAACATTAAAGCCCAGCATGGAACATCCTAACGTTGTAAAGGTTAAGTTTCTATGTACTTAGTGCTGTACAAGTATTTGGCAATCAAACTCCCCTTCACCCACCCCAGGTAGACACTAGAAACTCAAATTAGAAAGACAAAGGTTTTATTGGAAACATGTTGACAAGCACATCAGCTACTTCATGATTTCAAGTTACATAGAAGAGAACTGCCATGTATCTCCAAGGCAGAAGTTACAATTATCTCAGATATTGGAGAGGATGATATGATCCATAGTAGCTGGCTATTTCCCATGGTATTGAGTTTAGCTGCTCTCCCCCAGGGTGTGCTTGTCGAACAGGTACTCGCCCATGCCGTTCTGGGGCACCCCAAGGCGCTTCAGGTTAGTGATGTAGTCTCCAAGCTGCTTAATAGACTTCACCTGCTCCTCCAGGTACTCAGTCTCCAGAAAATCGCAGAGCTACAAGAAAAATTAAAGACCATCAACAATCAAATTCCTTGATACTAAAAATCAAGGTATATTCTCTTGTAATATTGGTATCCCAGATGCTTTAGAGTGGCTCCCCCCACATTGTAAGTTAAACTGGTTATGCTTCTTGGAAATTAGCACTCACCACTACCTATTATGTGCATGTGCAAAGTGTGTGTGTGTGTGGGGGGGGGGGGGGGGGGGACTATCCATCCATCTATCATCTCCAAAGAGATAATCCATTAAATCATGTATATCCACAGCAAGGGTCATGGTACAATAAAGGATTTGTGAATTTGCACGGTGGTGCTGTGGATATTCAGTTTATATTTCTTGGAAAGACATCCTCATTGTATCAATACTATTTTTATCTTAAAACATTGTATTCATTATGTGATACACTAGCACTTTATATCCTAGAAGATCAGTGTTTTGTTCTGTCATATCACTGCAAGTTTAAATAAAAATAATAATCCATATCCATTACTCACATGTGGGTCAACTTTGTCAGATGCCAGTTTGTGCAGGTCTAGAAGAGCCTGGTTCACAGTCTTCTCCAGTTGTAGGGCAGCTTGCATAGCTTCCAGGGTGTTGGTCCACTCATCTCTCTCTGGTTTCTAAGGGAAAAAAAATTAAACATTTTTATATTAGACACTATGAAGTGGATTATCGCAATAGAATGACCATGTAATCAAGTCATATTGTTACACACCAGAACACAATCAGATAATATACAGCTTTGTGTTGGTTCATAGAAAACCTGTTTTCCATTGTAGGGTGTAGATCCCTCACCTTGACATCCTGCAGGACAACACGCCCACCACGCTTGTTCTGGTATTTGAGGAACTTCTCTGCGTGCTCCCTCTCTTCATGACTTTGTTCCTTGTAGAACTTGGCCACGTTATGAAGGGCAACATCATCACGGTCAAAGTAGTAAGACTGAAAAGAGAAAAAAAAATATATAAAAAAAAAATATATAAGTTATATAAACTACAAATTATACTGTATAATGTATGCACCCTTAACGAGTTGTTAAAAATGATTTTGTTCTTAGGATTCCCCCCCCCTCTAGTGAGCAGGAAGAGAAAAACCAAGTCCGTAAAAGGGATACTAAACCCAAGCTTTTCCCCCTCATGATTTAGATAGAAAGTAGCATGCTCTAGTTTACTCAGATCAAATTTTGTTCTCTTGCTCTCTTTATTTAAAAAGCAGGGATGAAAAGCTTAGAAGCCTGCAGATTTTTGGTTCAGCACTTTCTGATTACTGCCTAAATGAAGCCACCAATAAGCAAGCGCTACCCAGGGTGCTGAACCTAAAATGGGCTGGCTCATAAGCTTTTCAAATAAAGATAAGAGAATTATAGAAGTTAGAAAGTTGCATGGCCTCTGAATCAAGAAATTGGACATCTACATATACACACTTGAAGCTTGAAATAATTCAATTACATACATAAAAGGAAAATCCAGGATTGAGACACTTGACAAGCCAAAAATTTCAAGGCCTGTATGTGGCAAGTGACCAAGAAAACAAACGCCACATCTCTTT
Organism: Bombina bombina; assembly: GCF_027579735.1. Classification (NCBI taxonomy): domain Eukaryota; kingdom Metazoa; phylum Chordata; class Amphibia; order Anura; family Bombinatoridae; genus Bombina; species Bombina bombina. The sequence continues at coordinate 186,168,235 of NC_069506.1, read as the reverse complement.
ATATATAAATCTTATCTTCCTAACTAAACAGGCGTTGCTTTATTCATGTCATTAAAAGACTATAACCTTTAAGGTGTTGATAGGAGCTTGCTGCTTTAAGAAAATACTGTCATTCTCCATTACTAAAATGCCATCTTATTGCCGATTGTACATTAAGCTCCATCTGGCAATAGAGGGTGGAGTCAGTTTACCCCAATTCTTCTATAAACTGGAAAGTATAACAGGTTCTACAGGACAGACATTGGTTGAATCATTGAGTTAGAAGTGGACAATCCACCAGGGTTTATACAAATCAGTGACAGCAACGCTATAACAGGAATACCCAAACAAAAAGGCCAGGGACACAGTAATGTATTTTAAATGACTTGTTACACCAACTGCAGAGTATAAAATATTTGATAAATTCCATTTTCATGCTTGTGTATATGAAGTAGCTGATTCTGTGCTTTGAAACCACAGCCTATTACAATGGGTGAACTTAAAGGTGATATCAGATCTCATGTTCCAAGTTTGTGTAAACAGTCTTGCTTCCTTAACTTTTATTTGGCTGGAACACCAAAGCTCAATACATAGAGAGAACAATGGAAAATGATCATTTTATTACTTAACTATCCTGCATCCCACAGAGTAATCTCTTCTGCTGGCTGTGTATACTTAGGCTATTCAATAGCCTATACTACAGTATTTGTTCAGAATAGGTGGCGATACCACAGGCTAAATCAGCTATTTCAAATGCTGAAATAGGAGTAAAGGAGCTACTTTTAACCAATTTAATACACTAGCAGGTTTAAAGGATCGTTGGAAATAATTTAAAGGGGAGAACATTTTTGGGTGGACTGTCCCTTTAACTAGATGAAATAAAGTGTCCCATTATTTATTAACATATAATACCCCAGGGTTCTTAGTCAGGACACTGAATTTAAGATTTTACTTCAGGAAAAGGGAGATTTTGAAACGTGAAATTATTTCCCCAGCCTTTACATGTCCCACAGGCAACGGATTGTCTAGACATGAAAATCATGTGATAACACCTCTCACTTCAGCAATTGTATCCCCACCCTGCATAATATAAAGTGCCAACATTTGAGATCCACCCACTGAAACTCCTTGCCTATGTTTATTTAAAGGGCAATAAAACACAAATTATTATTTATTCCATGATTCAGATAGAACATGCAATTGTAAGCAACTCTCATTTACTCCTATCAGATTTATTTGTTCTCTTGCTATCTTTATTTGAAAATGCAGAAGTAAGGTTAGGAGCCGGCCCATTTTAGGTTCAGCACCCAAGTAGCGCTTGCCGATTGGTGGATACATTTAGCCACCATGCTCTACACAGGTGCTGAACCAAAAATGGGACAACTCTTAAAGGACCAGTCAGATTTGCATAGACAAATGCAAACTTGAAATGAATAATTTTTTGCCTGTCAATTTTAAAAGTTATTTCCACTCCCCCTGTAACATGTGACAGCCATCAACCAATCACAGATGCATATACACTTATGCTCTGATCTCTTGCACATGCTCAGTAGGAGCTGGTGACAAAGTTTAAATCTAAAAGACTGCACTTTTTTTTTAATGCCAGTAAATTGGAAAGTTGTTTAAAATTGCATTATCTGAGTAATAAGTTTAAAGGGCCATTATACACTCATTTTTTCTTTGCATAAATGTTTTGTAGATGATTTATAAAGCCCATAAAGTTGTTTTTTTTTTTTTTATGTATAATATAATAGTGTGCATCTTATTCTTTATAGTAGTGTCTATTACATGCAGTTATATGAAAATGAGTGTATACTGTCCCTTAAAGCTTACAATTCTGCTCTTGCAACTAAAGATAGCAAGAGAACAAAGACAATAGGAGTAAATTAGAAAGTTGCACGCTCTGAATCATGAAAGAAATGTTGGTTTAGTTAACTAGACCATCCCCATATGTTTGCTTAATTTTAAAAAACATGTTTTCACTTAGTTAAAAAAAAAAATATAAACACAATTGTAAGTTGATTTCCCCCTGATATTAACCCTTTAACATCCCTCTTACCTTAAGAGGTCATTGCATAATATTGTATTTAGTCAAATGACCCTGCAATATGCTATGCAGATTGCTTAGATCAGTGCAGATCCTTGTTACACACACAATTAAAGATAAAACAAATAATACTTTTCCAATAGTGTACTCGTGCTAGTAACCTTGCATATTTCACTAACATTAACAGCAGTGTTTAAGGAAACGTTTTTATCTGGTGTTTAGATATATATCCCCCTTTAACATGGTCTAAAGAAAAATGGAGATTGTCAAGGAAACACAGTAAAAATTTGCTTCCGTTGCTGCTGGAGAGGGAAGGGCTTGTACTCCTGGACTTGCCCCTACTGTGTCCTTGCTACAGTTTGTGGAAAACATGTTTACTTAGCTTTTCTACCATAAGAGAAAAGATAAAAACGTTATACCAGTGAGTAATGTCTTCTGGAAAATACAGATAATGTGACAAGGGTGCAGACACCATTACCACAAAACAAAGGCAGCTATTGTGTTAATGTACAGCTGCCTGCTGTGCTTGGAGCTACAAACTGACCCATTTGTAATACTGTTTAGTTTGTATTTTTAACCAACTCCAGGCAGTGTATTTTTTTTTTTTCCCCTGAAGACAAGGAAAATGAGTGGTGTGATCAGAAAATGCATATATTATTCAGATATTCACACGGCTGGTGACAGACTAGCAAAACAAATAGTGCCTCTTTCTGAGCACTTGAAGTGCGGACATACAAGTAGTTTTTACAGCATCAAAAAGAAACACTGAAAGGAGTGAGAGCAAGCAACAGTTAAATTTGAAAAGCAAATTTCAGACACTTGCGAAGGAACCCAGAGAGTAATGAAAGCTTGCAAGTGTAGCCACGATTAGCTAGCTGTTAAAAAGCTATCACCTTTGTTTTTTCCTACAAAATAAACACTTCAAAATACAGCCTTTTGTTTTAAACAAATATACTACCATCTCTTGAATACCTAATCTATACACACACAATCAAGATGTATATGCAAAGCACTTACCATGGATAAGTAGACGTAGGACGCATACATCTCCATGTTCACCATGCGGTTGATGGCAGCTTCACAGTCACGGTGGAAGTTTTGGCGCACCTGGGACTCCATTACGATGTTTGGGTGGTTGCGGGTGGCGCAAAAGTGTTACAAAGAAAAATAGTAATGAGAGAGAGAGGTTTTAAGAATAACGGGGGACTAAGAGAGAATTCCGTTCAAACACTGTTGAAGCAAGAACTCTACTCTGAGCCAAACGTAATCTGAAAACTGCACAAAAGAGCTCTGTATTTATAGCCAGCAAACCCATAAAACTGGGCGTAGCAGCTCCTCCCACCACTTACAGTGTGTGTAAGCGCCCAATCAGTGCTGTGCATGTTGCAACCAATCAGAGCAGGGTGAAAGAAAGGGAGGGGAGGATTTTTTTTGCTAATGCTTCCTCCTACATATCACTGGGTTTACTGCTCGAGTCTTTTATACCCCTACATATGTATTGATATATGTCACTGATTCTTACAGGGTGAGGCGGCATATATAGCTGTTATATATTTTTGCTGTATCATAAACATAATCATCAGGGCAATTTTTAAATAAGTGCTAGTTACAATATACATTTATTCAAATTACGGTAAAATCTTAGTTTAGCGTTCTAAATTATTTTCTCAGCCATATCTCATTATTTTCCTACAAAAATTGGCGTGGGGGTTCAGATGAGGGCTACCAACAATGCTGTGTCTCCAGGAACAAAAAGGGGAGCCCTAGTTTGGGGTGTAAAGTCCCTGTTTTCCCCATAGACTTTCCACAGCTAGCCAGCTCTGCTCACCTACATGGATACATTGTATCAAACCCTCAGCCTACAGGTTTTTATACATGTGTAACTGTTTACTGTACACAGACACTAAAGCAGCCCTCTCAGTAACAACTGTACAAACTGCTGAGGAAATAATGTTCACACAGCCTTAAAGGGCAGGATAGCACCTGGTCACACAGTCTTAAAGGGACAGACAAAAAAAACCACACAGCCTTGAAAGGGTCAACTAGCACCACACGCACACAGTCTTAAAGGGACAGATTGCAGTAATGTTCATGCTGCGCAACCTTAAAAGGCAGCTCGACACCTGCGCACAGAGCCTTAAAGGGACAGATCACCGTAATGTTCATGCTGCGCAACCTTAAAAGGCAGCTCGACACCTGCGCACAGAGCCTTAAAGGGACAGATCACCGTAATGTGCACGCAGCGCAACCTTTAAAGAGCAGCTTGACACCTGCGCACAGAGCCTTAAAGGGACAGATCACCGTAATGTGCACGCAGCGCAACCTTAAAGAGCAGCTTGACACCTGCGCACAGAGCCTTAAAGGGACAGATCACCATAATGTGCACGCTAGAAAGGACAAATAAATTATGAAGGGCAACAAAAATATTTCTCCTGAGAAAAGAAGCTTCTGTATGCTGGCTTTTGACTCTAATATTTATTTTAAAGGGACATTCCGGTGAAAATTGATTGAAATACACATAGATGAATTACAGCTTTGGATAGAAACATATTTACAATATACACTTATTGGCACAAATACTTATAGTAAAAGTTATCACTGTTTTAGTGTAAGCAATTTTATGTGCATGTGAAGCATAACTAGATATTCTCAGTGCACCAACAATTTAAATACTGCAGCTGCTTAGGGAACGAGTGGGCTTTTATAATGTCAGCAATGATGTAAATTGAATCAATACCAGATCATACAAGCACCTTAGGCTCCCTGCGCAAATGCTGTGTTTAAAATGTTGCACTGAGCATATTTAAATACATTCTTAAAAGCAGCTATAGCTTTTACTAGAAGCACTTTTGGTAATATATGTACAATGCAAAACTCCTTCAATTCCAACTGAAATGCACTTGTATGCATTTTAGTATTGGCTGTGTAATGTCCCTTTAAAATTACATTTTACTTATTAAGGGAATCTTGTTATTTGAATTGAAACACCTCAAAGACTCTGAAAGATATGGTGAACTTTTGTTCCTGCCTTCAGAATTAGACATTCCATATAAGTGAATCCCACAAGGCCATTATGGAAGAAGAGGGAAATGAGTGTAAATATGGACAAGAGCTTATGTGACTTTACCCTATTGATTTTTCCCTCCTTTTGGATTGTATTTTGACAAAGAGCATTGAGGTACATTTTACGTTGTATATCAATTATAATGTGTTAAAAAAACTTTTCTTTTCCTAATAAAAAATATTTAAAGTGAAAGTAAATCCTAGCGTTTTACAAACGCTAGGATTTACTATGGAAACAGATAAAGTGGACTTTCATTCATGAAGTATAAGATACTTCATGTAGAAAGCTCCTTTATTTGATTCAATCGATCGTCGTTTTTACCTTGTACAGCAGCCCACGGCAAAAAAAATTTTTTGGCTAAGAGGTGACATTTTCACCTCTTAACCATTAGCCGTGTCGTAAATCCGGCTCCCATGGGCGCCAAGCCGGATTTACCGCACGACTATTAACTAAGAGGTGAAAACGTCACCTCTTAGCTAATTTTTTTTTTTTCCGTGGGCTGCTGTACAAGGTAAAAACGGTGATTGATTGAATCAAATAAAGGAGCTTGCTACATGAAGTATCTATACTTCATGAATGAAAGTCCCCTTTATTTGTTTCAACAGTAAATCCTAGCGTTTGTAAAACGCTAGGATTTACTTTCACTTTAAACATAAAATTACATTTTACTGCAATAATACAATGTTCTAATTCATTACATTATTTTATTTTTACGCAAATGTGTAATGTATGTGCAATCACTGTAAAGGTCCCTGAGCAGGACATGGCCAGAGATTGTCAGCTATATGATCATAAAAGTGCAAAATGGAAATGCTCTAATGTGGTAGGATGTTTTATTGCTTGCATACATCTATGTGTTTAAAGGGACATTAAACACTAAATAAATGCTAGCTATAAAGATGCACTCAAACAATAGATTAATATGAGAATAACATGTATTTTTTAAAGTTTCATTAGCTGCTGAAATATTGACAAAATAAGTGTTTAAGTGTCTATAAAACAATGGGAGCTGCCATGTTGTAACTTAGGTTACCTTCTCTGCTGTGGCCAATTAGGGACAGTTATAAATAGGTCACTAGTGTGTGCAGCCAATAGCTGTGTGGAATATAACAGTGTTCTTCGCTTCCATTTTTAACAAACTAAAAAGCTCACAATTTCAGAATGGAATTACAGGAAAAGGGGACAAAATAAATAAAGTATATTGCAGAGGGTTTTTTTTTTATATATAATTTATAATTTTATTTTACCAGCTCAAAGTGTTTAATGTCCCTTTAATGCCTACAAAGGAGTCAGTTCCAGAGCAGCAATGCACTACTGGGATCTAGCTGTACACCTGCAGTGAGTAAATGACAAGAGGCATATGTTCATAGTCACCAATCACCAGCAATCTCCCATGAGGGCATTGCTGCTCCTGAGCCTACCTAGGTATGCTTTTCAACAAAGTATGCCAAGAGATCTAAATAAATTTGATAATAAAAGTAAAGTGAAGTCTCTTAAAACTGCTCTAAATGAACCAATAAAGTTTAATTATGACTCCTATATCATTCCCTAGGTGTATGTTGCTCCTGATTTGCTCATTAGCTTTGTCCTTCTCTGGAGCAGGAACACTTTGTGTTTCCTGAGCACGTTTTACTATACATTAACCCTTTTGCAGAGGTTAAACACATAGCAATTACTATTCAAGCAGTGATAATATGCTCTAAGGAATTAGATAATGTTATTACATTAGAATATCCCTTTAACATAGTAGATAAGGTTGAAAAAAGACTGACGTCCATCGAGTTCAACCTATACAAATCAAAAATACTTACAAAAATTTCCAGTTAAGCTTAAATAACCCCACTAAAAGGTGACCCATTTAATACTAGCAATCATATCCATGAATTTTGTTTATATACAGAAATGTATCCAGACTATTTTTAAATGTATCTATGGTATTGGCATTCACTACCTCCTGGTAATGAGTTCCACAATTTTATTGCTCTTACAGTGAAAAAACGTTTCCGTTGCAGGAGATTAAATCTCCTTTCCTCCAACCTTAAATTATGACCTCTTGTCAGAAACAATTTTCTTGGAATAAACAGAGCTTCTGCCATCTCTGTATATGGGCCTTGAATATATTTATATAAAGTAATCATGTCACCTCTCAAGCACCTTTTTTCTAAAGAAAACAGACCCAGTTTGGCTAGCCTCTCCTCATAGGTTCATTTCTTTAATCCCCTTATTAGCTTTGTGGCCCTTCTCTGAACTTTTTCTAGTTCTGCAATATCTTTTTTAGCAATCGGTCCCCAGAACTGCACTCCAAACTCAAGGTGAGGTCTTACCAGGGCTTTATATAGTGACAGAATTATGCTTTACTCCCTTGAATCAATGCCTCTTTTAATACATGCTAGTATCTTATTAGCCTTTGAAGCCGCTGCCCTGCATTGTGCACCCATCTTTATCTTGTTATCTATTACTACTCCCAAATCCCTTTCCTCCTGTGTTTGGCTAAGTCTTGTCCCATTTAAAAAATACGCTGCCTGCTTATTTTTACTTCCAAAATGTAGAACCTTGCATTTTTGTAATGAGAGTTCGTCCTGCTCTGACCTAATGACCTTACTTAACTTAGTATCATCTGCAAAAATAGAGATGTCGCTATTTAATCTTTGCTCCAAGTCATTTATAAAAATATTAAAAATAACAGGGCCCAGTACTGATCCCTGGGGGACGCCACTGATTACCTTTGTCCAATCTGAGTATGATCCATTTACTATTACTTGTTGCTCCCTATCTTTTATCCAGTTATATATCCATGAGCTAACATTTTCAGCTATTCCCAGTCCCTTCATTTTGTGCATTAAAGGGACACTGAACCCAAATTTTTTCTTTTGTAATTCAGAAAGAGCATGCATTTCTAAGCAACTTTTTAATTTACTCCTATTATCAATTTTTCTTCGTTCTCTTGCTATCATTATTTGAAAAAGAAGGCATCTAAGCTTTTTTTTGGTTTCAGTATTATGGACAGCACTTTTTTATTGGTGGATGAATTTATCCACCAATCAGCAAGGACAACCCAGGTTGTTCACCAAAAATGGGCCGGGATCTAAACTTACATTCTTGCATTTCAAATAAAGATACCAAGAGAATGAAGAAAATTTGATAATAGGAGTAAATTAGAAAGTTGCTTAAAATTTCATGCTCAATCTGAATCACGAAAGAAACATTTTGGGTACAGTGTCCCTTTAATCTCTCATGTGGCACTGTATTAAATGCCTTTGCAAAATCTAAGTATATCACATCAACTGATTCCCCTTTATCTATATTTTTACTTACTTCCTCGTAGAATCTAATTAGATTAGTTTGACATGATCTATTTCTCCTAAAGCCATGCTGATTAGAACTCATAATCTTGTTTACACGAATATGCTCATCAATATAATCCCTTACAATCCCTTCAAATATCTTCCCCACTATTGATGTCAGACTAACCAGTCTACAGCTTCCTGGATCATCCCTGCTTCCCTTTTTGAAGAGTGGCACCTCATCAGCTTTACACCAATCCTGGGGTACCATGCCTGAGGATAACGAGTCTTGAAAAATTAAGAGTAGAGGTTTGTCTATAACAGTGCTAAGTTCCCTTAATACCCTTGGGTGTATTCCATCTGGGTCTGGAGTTTTATTTACCTTAATATTATCCAGTTTTTTCCTGATATCCTCTAAACATAACCCAGTTAATTATATGGACTGGCATGTTCTATTTTGTTCCAATGGTTCCTCTCTTGTGTATACTGAAGAAAAAAACTGGTTTAGTACCTCAGACTTCTCCCTGTCATTATTTATCATGCTACCCTCCACACAAGAGTTATTTGTGTTAAAGTGCAACACATAAAGATCTGCACACATCTTTGTGTGTTGCACTTTCACACAAATAAATCTGGCGCAAAAAAGACCTGAATGCTGCTACCCGTGGCCATATTCAGGATTCATTATAAAATGAATTGCTGAATGCAAGTCTAATGTGCAAAAAATGTACTTCTGCATATAGAGTTGATTACAAAGATAAAATAGGCCTGCACGCTCCTATTCATATTCCTCCCTGCATACCCTGCAGCATGTGTAACTCATAAGTGTCCCGGAAAACATGGCTAAGGTGGCATTGCTATATGTAACCCCTTTCCAGTGTTTCCCTACATCATAAGAATTAATGCTCAAATTAGTAGGGTTTCTTAATAATATATAGCTTTTTGACAACCCTCAATTTTAAAGTTCTAGACTTATTCCTGTCTCAGACATTATTTCCGGATTAAGCCACACAGGGCTATAGTCACCAACTGACTAGTCAGAAAAATCTCTCCAGTTGCCCTTAGTTCATACACTGAAACAGTGAGAGGTGTCATTCCATGTCTGTGCTGCATTTATGATTCTTCTTTGAACACATTTAAATGGACATTGAACACTTTGAGATGGTAATATAAAATGATAAATTATATATATATATATATATATATATATATATATATATATATATATATGCATCCTCAATGGAATGTTGGCAGCGCGAGGACAAAAGAATTCACCTGGATGCGAAAATGGCAGGGTGGTGAAAGAATCCACCGCTGCATCCACCGGGATGAGAGCAAGTGAAATTTTATTGGCTATTCAAATCAGCCAATAGAATTTCACTTGCTATCATCCTATTGGCTAATTTAAACAGCCAATAGGATTTGAGTAGCTTTCATCCTATTGGCTGATTGGAGCCAATAGGAATTCAAGGGATGCCATCTTTAGTCGCGTACCTTGAATTCACTATTCAGTGTACGGCGGAGATCATACGAAGAGGATTCTCCACGCTCCATGGCTCCGCGGATGCTGGTCTTCGGTTCCAGGGTCGCCGGTCTTCAGCTCCGCGGTCTTCAGCTCCGCACAGGATGTTCCTGGAAGAAGAAGAGGTTGCGCTTGGAAGAAGACTGCACTGCCTGGAACAGGACCTTCTCCGCCGGACTTCAGGAACCGTGAGTACCAACCTGGGGGTTAGACTTAGGATTTTTTAAGGTTTTTTTTGGGGGGGTTGTTTTATTTTATTATATAGGACAGTAGTTTGTCCAATGCCAGTGTGGCTATATCTGTTGTTTATTATATAGAAAATATTTTTGATATATTTAAGATAGTAGTCCATTAAAATTATAGTATTGCTACACCTGTAGCTTAAATTTTTATATAAAAGAAGAGCTACAAAATACGTTGTTTTTTTAAAAAATAATTAGACTGCCCTCTGGGCAGGCTTATCAACTAGTATATATATAAAGTCTGCAAAATACTTTCATTATTTATTTTGTCCCCCTTTCCTGTAATTCCATTCTAATATTGTTAGCTTTTTAGTTTCTGTTAGAAATGGAAGTGCAGAACACTGTTATATTCCACACAGCCATTGGCTGCACAATCTAGTGACCTATTTATAACAGAGAAGGTAACCTAAGTTACAACATGGCAGCTCCCATTGTTTTAAAGACACTAAAACTTTACACTTATTTTGTCAATATTTATACAGCTAATGAAACTTTACAAAAATGCATCTAAATAATATTCTCAGACTAATCTTTTCTTTAAATGCATCATTCTATCTAGCATTTATTTAGTGTTTAACCCCTTGAGTGCTAATGACGGCTCTGAGCCGTCACAGAGTTTCCCACTCTGGTGCTAATGACGGCTCAGAGCCGTCACTAGCACTCTCCCAACTTGAGGGAGATCTGGGGGCTCCCACCCCGGCGATCATTGCTGCATAATGAAAGGCATCGCCGGGGCTTCCGTTTTGCGTGGTGACGTCACGCGCAATAAACGTGATGACCGCACAACTTTATTTAACATTAACAATGTTAAATATAGGAGCAGGGGGCATGCTGCTTAGAAGCCTGTATATCAGGCATCTAAGCAGCTACAGACCCCCAAGACCCACCGTTGGAAAGGTAATCGCCTAACCTTTCCAATGGTTTAAGTCTGGGGGATCTGAAATAAATAAAAAAAAAGTAAAAAAAAAATATTTTTAAAAATTTTAAATAAAAAACCCTTAGCACCCAGGTGGGAAAGTGCATAGCACTCAAAGGGTTAATGTCCCTTTAATTGAATCTAACGACAAGCAGCTGTATGCAGATGGGATGTTTGCTTTTGTCCAAAGATTATCATTTTTAGCTTTATAAAGCAGGTGGTTGGAAATTGCTTGTATGTTAGAGATGGTTTCCAGACCACCAGAAGATAAATACAAACTTATCATAGATACCCAGACGGTATTTTAACAACATGAACAGTATTTTTAAGGTTCAGGTCAAAGTTGAAAATAAAGATTAAATATAAAAATAAAGATGCTATTGCCGTTATACTTCTGAGTGTATTGGAATCTAATGATATACAATTTATCATCTAAATCAGTCCTAGCAACTCCTAATTTATGCTGTATATTTATTTGTGCACATTTATGCTAATTGACTTGGTTAGTATTCCCCTCCTCCCCCCCAAAAAAAGGTGGCAACCCTTCAAATAATAGGTCAATACTTTTTAAGTATAAACGCGTTATCACCTGACAAAATAAAATCTCAGTTTTGTATATACTATTGCATGCTGGTCTATTTGAAGGTGTGGCTAAACATTTTAAATTGATTGAGAGAAAAATAAACCATATCTCCAAGTCCTCTACAATTGCACAGCAGGTAGTAGTAGTAGTTCCAGTTCCAACAACCAGATTTTACAGAGCAATATGTACATTTACTGCAATGAAAAACACATAAAATATAAAACTGCTGCAGCTGCTAAAATTAAGGGTTTAATACTTTAGCCCTAATGCACTTTGCTAATGAATTCCTGAAACAGGAAACCATGACTCAACAAAATCTGACAACAACAGAAATACACTGTGGTTTTTCCCCCTAGTTAGTATGACTTTGCATTATTGAAAAAGACAAGGAAGTGATGGGAAGAGAAGCAAGTCACAGGCGGTTACAAGTCACAGGCTGAACCAGGTTGCTATGGAGACCATGGGAGGAGGCAGAAAACAGAACATTCCAGAAAGAGCCAGGTCTTGCACAATGATGCAATAATGGCTACTTATGCTAAAGTGTTTGTTTTTACTCAGACAGTAGTTAAAAGTTGTATTGTATTTAATTACATTTATTTTGTATATTTGCCATTATAATTTATAATGTATTAATATAGAGCTATAGATTTAGATAAAAACAATACAAAATATGTTTATTAATGGAATAATCGAAGTACATTTTTTAATACAGATTTTTTTTAATGTTTGGAAACAATGACTTATTTGTGACATCTGCAGAGTAAATATATACACTGGCTGTATCAGCTCTGGGTTGGCAGCAGAAACACTCTCAATCTAAAGCTGATTAAGGTATTATTTACAGGAGCCTGTTTTTTGTGGGCATTGGAAAAGTGACAATATCAGCTCTGCCTTCAGATTTGTAAATAAGTACTTTTGGTGGGAGATATCACATAGATATATGTCAAATACATCCCCAAGTACAGTAGCACATTCTGAGGGTGAGATTAAAGGGACAGTCTAGTCTCAAAATTAAAAACTTTCATGATTCAGATAGGGCATGCAATTTTACACAACTTTCCAATTCATTATTATCAGACCTTGAAGGTTGCCTCTAATCTCATTGCATTTGACAGTTTTCACAGCTAGAGGTCGTTAGTTCATGTGTGTCATATAGATTACATTGTGCTCACGCCTGTGGAGTTACTTATGAAAGAGCACTGATTAGCTAAAATGCAAGTCTGCCAAAAGAACTGAAATAAGGGGGTATTCTGCAGAGGCTTAGATGCAAGGTAATCACAGAGGTAAAAAGTGTATTAATATAACTGTGTTGGTTATACAAAACTGGTGAATGGGTAATAAAGGGATTATCTATCTTTTTAAACAATAAAAGTTCTGAAGTAGACTGTCCCTTTAATTGGTATTATAGCTTTTTTTCTAAGGCCTGACAAAGGTGATTGACAAAATGGAATTCCCATAGATTTTAATAAGATGTAGAATTAATAGTGTCACAGCTACAAACTTGGATATAATCTGCTCCATTCAACTATTAATGCTATTATTGCGAATCACATATCGTGTAAAAATCGCCTGTTATATGTATTTCATCACTCACTACAGAATTGTAAACTGCCTCTGGAAGCAACATCCACACAAGAACTGTGAGATTCATGAAATTTGTTTCCATGGTCGAGCAGCTGTACACAAGCCTTACATCAACATGCGCAATGCCAAGCGTAAGCGTCACCCCTCGATTCTGGAGCAGTGGACACGTTCTCTGGAGTGATGAATTACGCTTCACTATTTGGAAGTCTGATGGGAGAATCTGGGTGTGGTGGATGTCGGGAGAATGCTACCTACTGGAATGCATAGTGCCTACTGTAAAGTTAATGGTCTGGGGCTGCTTTTCAGGGTTGCTTACGATTTGTGGCAAAAGTTTTTTTGAGGGGGGGGGGGCGGACTCCATATTAATGCCCATGGTTTTGGAATGGAATGTCCAAAAAGCTCATTTAGGTGCGATGGGCAGGTACATGTGGTCATACGGTGTGTTTCCAGATCTAAGGCTTGTTAACAAACATACACTGTCATTGTTGGATGTATCTAGAATTCTCACGTACGTGTGGAGGATCAGGATTAGGCTGGTTCTGTAGATAGAGCGGGTTGTACAAGACCACCTGGAATTAAACCCCAGGCTACAGATCTCTGCAGACTCCTGGCTGTTCAGCCATTAGGGGAACAAACTAGTTTTAGATTTGATATAAGACGTTTGTTTCCATGATCTTACATTAGTTTTCTATCTCCTTTCACAGCTACTCTGGATCTGCAGTTAACTGGCTATATAAACAATCTTAAAGGGACATTGTAGTGTAAACCAATAAGTAGAAAAATTTAAATGTTAGCACTAATATTAGTGTCGAGGTAACTCACCTCAAGTGATATTTTCATTACGACCATAACACTTATAGAGCATGTCATTTTAAACAACTTTCCAGTTTACTTCTGTTATCAAATTTGTCTGTTCTCTTGATATCCTTTGTTGAATAGTATACCTAGATAGTTTCAGGGGCAGACAAGTACTACTGGGAGCTAGTTCATGATCGGTTGATGCACTTCTATGCCTCTTGTCATTGGCTCACCCGTCAGTTAGCTCCCTGTAGTCGTTGCTGCCCTAAGACTATTTTCAACAAAGGATACCAAGAGAACAACTAAAAATTGATAATAGAAGTAAATTGGAAAGTTGTTTAGAATTGCATGTCCAATCTATATCATGAAAGTTTAATTTTGACCTTTTATTTTTAATTTCTAAACTGAACTTCTGTTTTTAAGCAGAATAATTACTAATTTTAGGACAACTTTATTTTTAAAGTAATTATAAGTTAAATCTGTCCCATATTCTCTTTAACAACCTCACTGGCCCCTATCCCAATTCATCAAAATAAAAAATATTGTATGAAAGCTGCTGTTTTGATAAGTAAAAATATTTGAATTACATCTATAAATTAACAGAAATGATTATTATTATTATACTTTATTTATGAAGCGCCAACATGGATATAATTCATTTAAATAAAACAATAATATAAAACTTGTAAGAGACAGGACAACATTTACAAACACATACAGGAGGGATTGAGGGCCCTATTCCCGTGGGAATTTACAATCTAGAAGGGTAGGAGCGGAGGTTGAGAAACAGGAGGTGAGGACTGCAAGATTGAGAAAGATGTTAATGCAGAGTTAGATATTAACACATGAAGTGAGTGTGCGTTTGTCGAAAGCAAACTGTGAGCACAGACAAGAAATGCTCCATAAAAGAGGCCGTAATGGGTTTTCAAATGGTCAACGCTACTGAATTTGAGAAGTCCAAAAATACTTTGAAAAGTTAATTTAAATGTGTTTTCTAATGTAATAGAATGTGTTGTTGAATTCTCACCCTGCAATGGACAGGGAGTGTTTAGCTATGTAGGTTCTTTGAGGGGCTGCAGAGGACACATATTTGACTAGTAAGTCCACATATAATATAATTACAATGGATCATGGAGAAAAAACTTTGACCAGCACTGATCGATTCTAGACCAATGTAAAAAAGCAAAATACCCATGATGACCTTACACATTATCTATTAAAATGCCAAATATCTCTTGTCTTAGGACATGGTACTTACTGTATGCTGCATAACCCCACAAAGAAGTGTGATAAGTGTACGTCATCAGCCATTCAGATCCCTTTTTTATTAGGAATCCCAGTAGTCTATCGCTGCTAGTGAACTTCAAGGAACACTGACAAGTACTTATGGTATATAACATGTGTGAAACACTTTCAAAATCTTGCAAGTGGAACTAATTCCTATCTATCATAAAGATGAGAACCTACGTATCCAATTCATATATTGTACAGAGTGGAATACTGAAGCTTTGACTGATTCACATAAGCGTCCAGCAGTATTACAACCATTGAGGGTCAAAGCAGTTTTCTACACCTGGGACGTATACAGTCTCTTGATGGGAGCATGAAGACGTAAGGAAAAGGCTCACGCTGAGAGATTTACTCCGTCCAGGATAACCAACAAACCTCTACCTTGTTTTGGGAAATCCTGTATTAACAGAAACTTCTATCCGAAAGCATAGAAATTATTGGGCAGCATGGATAGCTTGTATTACAAGGTGAGAAGGAACGTTTGGGATTACACTTAGCTATACATCAGTATTTAAATTGCTACATTTGTATGGAACACTGATCTTTTGAATAATATTGGCATTTGCGGATTGGCTAATGTAGGTCATGTGACCAGACTAGAAACTCTGACGTCAGAGGTAAGCCTGTTCTAAGAAGTGGGCAATTTATTGAAGAGACCTAAAAGCTCCTTTTAATTTGGAGGATCTCTTTAAATACAGGAGGAACAATACAGAACTTTTTTTGTGCTTTACACCGGTTTCAAAGAGTTATTATAATTTTTAATATTTCTAATTTTTTATATTTCTTTTTGTAAACTGGATCCAATTTTAATGATTTAATTGTATTGTTTGTTGTTTATAATTAAAACTATTTTATATGTGACATTTTAGACACTTTAATACTTAGATCACCTGGTTTGGAGCGCTTACCTCTTCCCTCGTTCTTTTCTTGTTTTAATCTGTTTGGTCTGTTTGAGAGATTACACACCATTAGGGGTTCAAGCTAGGGTGATTGTGCTGAGAAATGAATATTTCTTGATTTGTATTATCTATCTTTAATACTTACAATGAAAATTGTATTGAGCGGTTTACGCAATTTTTATAAATTAAATGCTATTACTTTTAATGTTAAACCAGTATTTTAGAGTTAGTGCATTATATTACCACTTCTATTTTTACCACAGAAATATCAAATAAATAGTGTGTGGAGCATAAAGGCCAATGGCCTATAATTACTTGACCGATGTTTGGGTTGTTATAACCAAGTTTGTCTGGCTTTTATACCTTCAAATGGTAGTGGTTTCATTGGTTGAATAGAAGCTTAAAAATATCAGTATCTGTCAACTAGTCAGATCAGTTTTAAAGATGGGAAACATAATTTCTTATTTATTTTGAGGAGCAAAATTTTGATTTTTAATTATTGTGGTGATATATTAGTTTTAAAATATCTCACATTTTATCAAATATGTCAAAATCTCTTATTTTACACGGATAAAGAAAGTGCATTGACAGATGCCAACCACTTTTAATGTCACTGTTCATTCTTCATTCCATACTGGGAATATTATGATTGACCCACCTGATCTTACAGCTCCACCTCCTAGCATCTTTATTTTACATAGTAATATACCAATACCAATATTCAAGTGAAAGCTGAAGATTAATGAACGGACAATGTGGAAAGACCAACACTTGCACTTTTGATGCCCTAAGACATCCTTATTTGGTCTCAGGGCATCTGTTTTGTCACCAGTGCTTGAATGTAATAACAATGCCCTTTGCTTTCTATCACTAACATGTAAGCCATACAGAAGTTCAGAAATATTTCAGTGGCAGCAATGTATAGAGGAGGTCAATATGTGTTTTCCCTAACTTACCAGGGCATTTGCAGTGTGCAGGTTTTGTAAGTGTATAAAACTTTCAAAGTGTGTGCTTGAGTTAGACAACCATAGTTAAAATGTTTGAATGGGTGGTCTATAGATGTCTAACACACTTTCTATCAGCTAATAATTAACTTGACACTCTCACTAAGGTAACCAATGATCTGCTATCTAGTAATGCAAAATACCATTTCTTCCTACTTATTCTTCCAGACCTACTGCATTTGGCCCAGTAGGTCATCGGCATCCAAGACACAGCTCTCTTCTAGTTTGCTTCCTACATCTCCCACCTCTAAATTAGAGTTTCTGTCAGTGGCTGGTCTTCAGATTCTCTGCCCCACTCAGTG
This sequence comes from Bombina bombina, assembly GCF_027579735.1. Taxonomy (NCBI): domain Eukaryota; kingdom Metazoa; phylum Chordata; class Amphibia; order Anura; family Bombinatoridae; genus Bombina; species Bombina bombina. Next base: position 186,150,721 of record NC_069506.1, on the reverse strand, counting down.
AGAGTAACACAAGTCATAGCCTAAAGTATGATTTTGAACTGTATTTTTCACTTTTTATTATATGAGGGAACAGTCATGTCTATTAACAAATGATTTGAGAATGTATGAAAAAAGCAGTGCAAACAAGCCAAATGGGTTTCCAAGAGGTTAGTAATAGTATTGTCTGTAAAGCCCTTGAGAGTTTACAAAAAGATAAACAATTTCACAATCAGTGGAAAATTAAATATGACGAAAGTATACAATCACCTGACCAGTAAAAAAAAAAAAAAAAGCCTGTAGCATATGCTGTAACAAATTAGAGCATTTTCTTTTTGCATTGTTATATCACTTTAATGCAAGTTAAATCATCAAGCGCCCCACCCTCGCTTACTCTCAAGCACATAAATGACATATAAAGAAAACTTTACAGCAAGTACCAAAATAAGCAAGCAATGGTTACTAACCCTTCAGCATTTGTATAGCAAGACACCACAAAGTACCTTAGTTTATATAGATGTTACACAGCCTCAAATTACACAGTGATATTATTACCTCTATATGTTTAACCTGCTGGAATGGAGAACAATATATGTAGATGTGCTAAGGATTTGTTTTTATGTTTTACTTTTGCTAAAACACTTTTGAAAGTTTCACAAGTAGGTAGCATTTTGTGAGGTAATTTTTGATCTTTGTGGGCAATAAGTTAATAGACCCAGAAATGTCTCAGTAAATCTGGATTTGTGTTGTATGTTCTGTGAATTCAAGTCCCAGGACATGTAGAGTCTGATTCCTTAAAGGGACATGAAGTTTTTCTCTCATGATTCAGATATAATATACATATTTAAACAACTTTACAATTTACTTCTGTTTTCAATTTTGTTTCATTCTTTTGATATCTTTTATCTTCGGAGATAGTTGAACACATGTGTAAGCCAATGAAAATGGACATACAAGTTAAGCCACCAATCTGCAACTAGCTCCAAACCCTTGAGCCTATCTAGATATGCTTTTAAACAAAGAGAATGAAGCAAATTAGATAATAGCAGTACATTGGAAGTTGTTTAAAATTGTATGCTCTATCTGAATCATGAAAGATTTTTTGGGGTTTTAATTTCCCTTTAATGGTCCTTTAAGCCCCTGTTAAGCAAAGCCTCTGTATATAAATGGGGACAATTTTACATGTTCCAAATTGTGCAGCACTATTGATATGCCTTGCTTCCTCACCCCTATCCTCCTACTACCTTGGTATTGTATATCATATCTCATTGCTTCCTCTTACCTGACACCTGACCATTCACCGTTAAAGTAACTAAGAGACTAAGGGGTCGATTTATCATGGCCCGAATGGGGCCAAATACCCCTGTTTCCTTTAGGCTCACCGGAAACAGGAGTTAAGAAGTAGTGGTCTTAAAACCACTGCTCCTTAACTCGTACGCCTCCTCTGAGGCTGCGGACATCACGTTCGGTTTGATTGACACCCCCTGCTAGTGGCTTCAAATCTGCAGGGGGCAGCATTGCACAAGCAGTTCACTTGAACTGCTTGTGCAATGTTAAATGCCGACAGCATGTCCGCCAGACATTGATAAATCGGCCCCTAAGAGACAATAGCATAAAATCATAAGCCACAGTCCCCTTTATGGTGGGAGTACAACACTACAATAATATTATTAAACTAAATACAGATTAAATTGAACAAGGGTCAAACTGGACAGTTGGCAACTATAGTTTTCTTAGTATCAGGTTGAAATACATTTACATCAGTAGAATTCTTTATATAATCTGTGTAAATCTTATAGTATATATGTAGAATTCTTCTGTATTATGCACAGAACATCAGGCAGATCTTCCAAACCATGTCAAAAAATGTCAGCTGGGATTGCTGCTTAGTAATTTAGGTTGTCTAGTGGTTTCTCATTTGTTTGCAAAATGTGTCTTGATAGCCAGTTTAAAGCTTTCTGATGTGCTAATTACTTCAGCTACATACATTTATTCATGCAGAAATGTAACTACACTAGTACAACCTGATTTTGTCTACACCTGAACTCTTGTGTATCTTAACTGCTGTTTAAGACTTATTTTCAGCAACAGTTTAAGTGGTGCTTAGCCAGTCCCATGGGGCATATTTATCAATGTGCGAGTAGACATGATACGAAGTAACGTATCATGTCCGCTTCACATCGATAAATGCCGACAGCGTTATCATTGCACCAGCAGTTCTTGTGAACTGCTGGTGCAATGCCGCCCCCCTGCAGATTCGCAGCCTATTGGCCGCTAGTTTCCTCATACATGTGTGAATTCATGACTTCACACAAACATACCTAGATCTTGTTGGATCCATGTGAACATCTCAAAAATATCCATTATAAAAATCTTTTTTTTCATACACTTGCATAATGTTAGATTTATATATAATTTATACATCCTACCAGATCCATTAATACTTTACAAAAATACACACTCATATTGTATTAGAGTTCATTTATGCAAACATACCAACAAAAATGTTCTCATGAATACACCTGGATGTTGCTGGATCCAACTGTTTCATATAAACACAGTTTGTTTTTCACACAAACATATCTGTATCTCTTTCTCCCCACATGTAATTAACACAAAGTATGCAGATCTATGTTTTCTTCACTCAGATATAACTGCATTCTTCTATATCCCATAGACAACGCTACAAGATATAACTGGATTTTACCCGACTGGTGTTGTCTTCACACAAAACGCAGCTTCATCCTTCTAGATTCAAGTGTAATTTAAAGGGACATGAAACCCCACATTTTTCTTTCATGATTCCGATACACCTTTCCAATTTACTTCTATTATCTTTTTTTTATTGTATTCTCTTTGTATCCCTTGTTGAAAAGCAGGGAGGTAAGCTCTATTATTATTTTATTATTATCGGTTATTTGTAGAGCGCCAACAGATTCCGCAGCGCTAGCTCTAGTGCGTGCATGTGTCTGCAGCACTATATGGGAGCAGTTTTGCAAGAATGTTATACATTTGCAAAAGCACTAGATGGCAACAGTGTTTCCTGCAATGTAGTGCTCCACGCATGTGCATTTTACCTACCTAGGTATGCTCTTAAACAAAGAATACCTGTTGGCACTCTACAAATAACCAATAATAATAATACCATGAGAATGACGCACATTTGAAAATAGAAGTTTTATGATTCAAACAGAGCATGTTAAAAAAAAACACTTTTCAATTTTGTCTCATTATCAAAATGTTATTATATGCATAGTTTCTGAGGCACCTTCTACTGAGCATGTGCAAAAGTTCATAGTATTTATTTAAATGTGTTTGGTGATTGGCGGATAGCTTTTGCATGATGCAGAGGGAGGGAAAATGGAAATAACCAAAATCAATTTGAAAATAAATAAATATCTACCACTCATTTAAAAGTGTGATTGCATTGTATTTGTATTATGCATTTGTTGATTATGCAATATGAGCACATTGTTTTATGTTTTGTTCTTTTCAATAATTTCCCTGCCTCCAAAACAAAAGGACCCTACGTAGTCAATCACAAAGTAATACGCATATATGAACTGTTGTTTGTACATGTACAGTTAAAGGGAAATTATACACTTGTTTTTTTCTTTGCATAAATGTTTTGTAGATGATCTGTTTATATAGCCCATAAAGCTTTTTTTTTTTTTAATTTAAATGGATAGTTTTGCTTATTTTTAAATAACATTGCTCTGATTTTCAGACTCCTAACCAAGCCCCAAAGTTTTAGGAGAATACTGACGTATACCTACTCCAGCTTGCTTCTGTTTGTGTAAAGGGTCTTTTCATATGTAGAGGAAGGGGGAGGAGGGGTCTGCTATTTCCCACTTGCAGTGGGTGTTCCAGTAACCTTTTAAACTGGCAGCTTCTAAGTAAGTTTTTAAATGGTTTTATACTGGATTTTTATATCAATATCTGTGCATATTATTCTTTATAGTAGTGTCTATTACATGCAGTTATATGAAAATTGGTGTACGGTCCCTTTAAAGAAAGAGCTTGGGGTAGCCCTGCCCTCTTCTCTTCCCTTCAGGTGGTTTAGTACAGATTCAATTTAATTAATTACTTAATAATAATTTATTAAACAAGTATTTTGACAAGTAGATTATTTTCTAATCTCCATCTAATAGTTAAATATTTACACATACACAATAATATTCACACCTTACCTACCTAATAGGCCCACTGCTATTGCAACAAATGCTTTTCATATAGGCCTCTATTCAAAAAGACTTGCTGCAGACTTTGAGGTGGTTCTCAGCTGGGAGCACTGTTCTGTAATCAACCATATTGCTTTAGAATCGGTGACTGCCCACACTCGCCCACACACAAGCAGACACACCCAGGACTGTCCAGCCCTGTCTCTTAATAATCATCATTGTTACTGATACCACCCACTCTGCCCTGAACCACCCATATATTTCCCTTTCTTAGCTCTTCCAGACTTTGCCCTGAGCCACTGACCTTGCAAATTTGGACTGCAAGTAAAATGATTGAAGCTATTCTTCAAAATAGTCACAAAGGTGTCACCTACCCACATTTGCCTATCTTGCTCTGGGAACCTGGGGAGAGGTGCTCACAGCAGCACCTCTCCCTTTTGTTTTGCCAAAGCTTCACATTTCAATAAAGCATGACTCTTTTCCATCCCCTTCATATCCCTGAAGGGGCCATTAACGAGTACAATGTACTCCACTAGGCTGAACTGTAAAGGGGTAAGTGAGGGGCTAAAGCACTGCTGTTTGTATTCTGGTTAATCAAGGAGATATTGATTTAATAATTTGATTGCCTGGGTGTGTTCTGGGCAATCAATACAAAATAAACAAAGATTTTGTCAGCATTTAACACCCAAAAGGCATATCAAGTTTCCATGTTTTCCTTCTGAGGTGTGTGCTTAGTTCATTCTTAAAGTAGCCTTATGCATTGCCTTACAGTCTTTGTCCTTAAAGGATAAAATCAGTGAATGTGTATGTGGTGTTACTGCTTCAGCATCACAAACATAGCAGCTATTTAACCCTTAGATTGTATACAGCATACAGAGCAATCAAGAAGTTAACACACTGATGTGATACATACAAATACACACACAAGTGGCATAAATCTTTGGTTGGCAGTGTGTCGGGTACCTTCCCTGATGGGATGGTGGGTGTGACCGTCTCTAGTTGTCAGAGTCATGTGACTATGTGGGGATCACTTGCTTGTGTTCATGTGCTGCGCCTATGTATATGCGTTTTCCATGTATAGGTGTTCTTTCTTGTGATCATATTCGCAATACCTGTGCATGTGCTTCTCGCCCTCCTAGTGGTCGGCATTATGCACTTATACAAGTAATCGTATACGCTGCTCATCTGTTGCTGGTCACGCCCCTTGACCCTTATAAGTATCGTCTATCCGTCTTTATGTTACTTGTTTGTGTGGCCAGTTTCCAGTAACTTAGTGCTTTTTCCTGTTCTCAGTCTGTTCGTACCTTGGCCTACCCTGTCCTCAGATTGTTTAACAACCTTGCCTTGCTAGCTGTCTGCCCTGAATTTGGATAGTTTCCCCTGACTATTGCATCTCCAGCCCCTGTTGTTTCCAAGTACACTTTTGTCACTGACAATCCCGTTTACGGAATCCCTCCAAGTGATGCCATTTAGCGGCCAGGAATAAGGAGGGTGAACTTGAAAGTGGTAGTGTCAGTGGTGTTCTAGACATTACAAACAAACAAGAAAGATATCAGAGGCTGCAAGAGTTGACTCCCAATTGGAGGAGCTAGCACAACATATGTCACAATTTAACCAACTGGATTGGGGAGCCCTTTCACAGCTGCAAACGCAAGTGTCACAGGCTACAACCTACAGTTCTGGAAGAAAGCATACCTGTTGCTAGTACTTCCAGAACTTTTTCTGCTTCTACTGCATTTACACCTGAACCGCAAGTACTTCTCCTGGCTCACTTAAACCACATTCCTATGCCACTGATTTTCTAAAAGTTTGTACTGTTATTACATTACTAGATAAAGCTCCTATGGTCTCCTAGAAACTAATAATCCCTTAATTTGAATTTCTTTTTTGGAGCCATGGATGTTTTATGTGAAGATCCCCAGTTAGCCTTTACTGCTGATACTAATCTACATTCCCTACAGCAAGAAAACCATCTTGTGGAAAATTACATTTCAGAGTTCTGATGCTTGTCTGCTTTATGTGGGTGGAACGAAGCAGCTCTTTAAAATCAATTTAGCCTTGGTTTATCCAAATAAATTAAAGATGAATTGGCTCGGTTTGAGACTCCTACTTCTCTAGAAGCTTTTGCCTTGCTGGTCATATGGATTGACCGATGGATACAAGTGTGTAAACTAGAGATGCACGCCACCCAGCCCAGGTGTGTTCCAGATAAATATACTTAATAAGCTAGAAAGCTTCACACTGTGTAGACATGACTTGCTGCAGTGTGGAAACTGGTTAGTGTAGGACCAGTCTTTGTGGGACACCTTGTAAGTGGTGACTGGCTTAGCAGAATATGATCATATTGTGTGACTAAGATCCCATTTCATTTAAAGGCATTTTTTAAAGCAAATAATTTTTTTGCAGCATAAATATAAGTCAATATTATTGCGAGATGTTAATGCCAATTTTATTTGAAATATGTAAGTATATTTAGCAGATAGAAGTATATTTGTTTTTTCAGCACAGATATAGGCTCATATTATTGTGAGATGTTTATCCCAATCTTATTAGAAGCTATGTAAGTATATTTGGCAGACAGAAGCATATACAAATATGCCATGAAAGAGTGGACTTAAGTGGTTGGATGTGCACCAATATTTTTTGTTGTTTTGTAATTATTTTGGTCACTTTGGTAGCACTCCCACAATATGTGTGTTAATATTAAACAGTCCTTTTGTGGTGTGCTTAACCAAAAAAAAAAACCTTTGTTGTAAACTAGAGAGAAGTCATATACATGTACGTGCTGAAATGTCTCCTGCTCGACAGGACCCATGTTTTCATCCTCCTGTTCCTCCAGAACCGGTAGCTATGTCAGAACCTATGGAGATCAATACGATCAGGGCTAGAAGGAGAACGTTAAATCACTTGATTAGGTTGTTACTCTTCTTGTGAGGCTGTTCAATATCATTAACCAAAGTTGTCCAAGTCCTCTCCAGTTCCTATATGGGTCATACATGGATCATCCATAAAATCTGGACCAGTCACTCATAAAATCCTTTGATTTGGTCCAGTCCCCTATGGTTCCCCTAATATTTGGTCTGCCCTGGCTTCATCAAAATAATGCTTTGGTGAATTTAGCTTCCAGAACCATTTATTTGCCTTCCCCAATATGCTATGTTAACTGAAGGGTCTTGTCCTTAAATATATCTTCTTTCTGAATCACCAATACCCTATAGACATATCTACCCACTTTTAGAACCACTTTTTAAGCTAATTTTGGTGATAACCTTGCAAGGGGAGTCATATGCCCCATAACTTCTCTTGCAGACACTGGGATCTTTTTTTGTGGCTAAGAAGGATTTTTTCCTACGACCTTGCATTGACTATCATCAACTGAATAACATTAGAGTAATGAAAAGGTATCATCAATCTTTAATTCCAGAATTTCTAGAGCATTTACGCTCAGCAAAAATATTTTCTAGACTCAATTTAGAGGACCATATAATCTTGTATGCATACATAAAGGAGATAAAAAGAAGACGGCATTCAGAACACACTGTGGGCATTTCAAATATTTAGTGATGTCTTCTGGGTTATGTAAAGCATCAGCCACTTTTCAAGCTTGGATACATGAGTGGTGGTGTACCTATATTACATTCTTGTGCATTTACCTTCTTTAGAAGTACATCGAAGACATATGACTATGGTTCTCTCTAGATTACAAGTTCACTGGAAAAATTAACTTTTGAAGTTAATACCATTATTTTCCTGGGATACATTCTTTCACCCACTGATATAGAAATGGATCCTAAAAAAAAACTTCTCGGAGATTAAGCATTGGCCATCCTTACGTGACAAAAAAAAGTTCAGTATTTTATTGGCTTTGCCAGTTTCTACCAGGAATTTATCAGAAAAATTTCTCAACAGAATATACATCTCACAGCCCTTACATGCTCCAATGAACGAGTTGTTTGGCCATAGAAAGCTGAAACAGCTTTTAATAAGCTCAAGCATCTGTTCATTCATGCCCACATTCTGGCTCATCCAGATCCTTTACTGCCTTATATAGTGGAGGTTGACGCCTCGGAATATGCAGTGGGAGCTGTGTTATCTTAACCACCTCCTAATTCTTTAAGTCCTATTGCCTACTTCTCTAGACCCTAACTCCAGCTGAAGTAAACTACAAGGTAGGGGATCATGAGCTGTTGGCAATCAAATCTGCACTAGAAGAGTGTGGACATCTTTGGGAATGGGCAGAGCATCCTTTCACCATATATACAGACCACAAAACAAGCTCATTGGGCATTTGTTCTTTTCTAGATTCCAGTTTCATATTACTTACCTGCCTGGATCTCGTAAAGTCTTAATGGAAAGGTGGATGCCTTGTCTCATATTCATTCTCAAGAGACTGATATCATCTCCCCAGTCAATTTTTCCATCACATCATTTTCTTGTTACCCACTCTAATCTGTGGTCTCAAATTGAACATTTCTGTTCCATTTGCAGAATTCCATTGTCAAAAGAAAGAATTTACTTTTTTCTGTACAGATTATATGTACTTCCTTCTTTTCAACTAGAGATATTACGTTTTATTCATGATGCTCCACTGGCAAGTCATCCAGGTATACGCAAAACCATCCATCTACTACAATGGCATTTTTGGTTTCCAGGCTTAAGAAATCAAGTTACTAAATATGTTTCTTCTTGTGACATTTGTGCCAGGGCCAATAAATCTGTATCAAGTTCCTGTGGTCTTCTTGTACCTTGGCCTGTACCATCTAAACCTTGGGCTTCAGTAGAAATGGATTTCATTGTGGAATTGCCTCTTTCCTTTGGTCATAATAATATACTCAGTTATTGATTGTCTAACTAAAATGGCACATTTTATTCCGTTAACCCACCTACCTTCAGCTGCAGAGACATACTCAGCTTTAATGAAGGAGAGAAAGTGTGTCTATCCATAAAAAATCTCTGAGACTCACTTGTCCCACCAAGAAATTGGGAGCTTGATTTGTGGGACCTTTTTCTGTTTTTGCTCAGATAACTCCTGAGACATATTTATAGCTGCCTGCCTCCTACAAGATCCATCCTGTATTTTATACATTACTCTTCAAACTATTTGCCTATAACCCTTTCCCTTCCAAAACTCCCTCTTCTCATCTGCCTGTTGTTATGTATAGAGAGTGTGCATATGTGGTAGAATCCTAAGTCTCATTCTGGCAAACTTGAGTACCTTATACACTGGAAGGGGTATGGTCCTGAGCAGTGCTCTTGGGAGCCTGTGGACCATCTGCATGCACACGTCTTCATTTAGGTATTTTTTTTTAATCATCCAGGAGGTATCTGGGGGCCACCTTTTAGAAGGGGGCACTATGATGTACCTTTCTTTTCAGGATTATTATTATTATACTTTATTTATGAAGCGCCATCATTTTCTGCAGCGCTGTCCATGGATACAGTTTATTTAAATAAAACAATAATATAAAACTTCTAAGACTAAGAGACATACAGTAGGAATCGAGGGCCATATTACCGTGGGAACTTACAATCTAGAAGGGTAGGCGGTTGAGAAACAGGAGGTGAGGACTGCAAGATTGAGAAATATGTTAATGCAGAGTTAAATGAGGGAAATGTTGTTAGGTAAGAGAAATATTATTGGGTGGTAGGCTTCTCTGAATAGAAAAGTCTTCAGAGAGCATTTAAAGGAAGAAAGATTAGGGCAAAGCCTGACAGCACGAGGGAGAGTGTTCCAGAGGGTAGGTGCTGCATGACATAAGTCTTGCAGTCTAGCATGAGAGGAGGTGATAGTCACAGATGCAAGAAGCAGGTCATTGTTGGATCTTAGTAGGCGGGCTGGAATATACTTGTTGATTAGAGAGGATAGGTAGAGGGGAGCGGTGTTGGTGAGCACTTTGTATGCAAGGGTGAGAATTTTGAATTTTATTCTGCTGTGTATGGGGAGCCAATGAAGGGACTCGCAGAGAGGTGCAGCAGATACAGAGCAACGGGATGTGGTGACATTTTTATCACAGGGATATTGGAATATAGCTCACAGATTTTATAACTGGCAATTCACATAGCTGGTTTATTCAAGTAGTTCATTTGTCTAGTGTCTGTCTAGAAAGACACACCCAATGGTCTTTTTGAGTGACATTTGATAAGCCACTCCCTTTTGAATTGGGTTATAAAATACTGTAACACCAGAGCCTCTGTCTCTATTTTATCCTGCTCCTGCTAAAAGATGGATGATGTTGGACACAGAGAATCTGGCTAAGTATTTCTGGGATAATATTCTGTGTAGCAGTATTGCACAATTGGGGTTAGTGTAGAAGAGTTGCCCTGTATTAATTAAATTTTGGACTGTTTATCTGTAAAATAGATTTATATATATATATATATATATATATATATATATATATATATATATATATATGTAAATATTTATCTTATTATTAACATATATTGATTCCTAAATAAACTGTTTGACAAATAATGGAGGACCCCTCATAGAGTTTATTTCACAATTTATCTGTGTTGGTTTTAGTGGTACCACCATAGAGATTTAGTGGTTTAAATTTAGTAGAAAGTAAAGATATTTTAAATTAATAGATAACCACATTTTGGCGGCCATGAAGTTGTAGACGAATCCATATGCCATTTAGTTTTGCAGGAATCAAATGAATGTTGATGTCAGGTTAGGAAATATCCAGAAGTAGACCCAAATGCAAGGGCGAACTTAAACAACACCCTTGCACTCTGAGTTTAATCCAGGACGTGACCCCACGACAACCTCGATATGGAGCAGGGTTAGCCTGTGCCAAAGTAATTCATGATATCAGCCAGATAGACTTCTGAATAAGGAACTGGTTTCAGGAAATGCCTTCCACAGAATCAGGAGAGCAGGGATAGTCACTTATACTCAGACAGAAGAAGGGTAAAACAGGAAACAGTTAATAATGCAGGAGTAGGTCATTTGTTATCAGGCAGTCTGAAGGTTAACACTGTGTAGACAGTCTTTGCAGAATATGCAGCAGGTAATCAGGCAGTTTGAGGGTTAACACTGAGTAGACAGTCTTTGCAGAGTATGCAACAGGTAATCAGGCAGTTTGAGAGTTAACACTGTGTAGACAGTCTTTGCAGAGTATGCAACAGGTAATCAGGCAGTTTGAGAGTTAACACTGTGTAGAAAGTCTTTGCAGAGTATGCAACAGCTAATCAGGCAGTTTGAGGGTAAACACTGTGTAGTCAGAACTTGCAGAATTAATAACATGTAATCAGGTAGTTTGAAGGTTAACACTGTGTTGTCAGAACTTGCAGTGATAGCAACAGGTAAGCTGGTAGTTTGAAGGTTAACACAGATAATCAGTACTTGTGGAGATTGGCAACAGGGTATCCAGCAGTTTTAAGGTTTACACTGAATAATAGTATTTGCAGAGTTTGGAAACAGGTAAACATGCAGATTGAAGGATTCACAGAAATAACAGAATTTGAATAGTTTGCACTACACAGAGTAGTCTGAATATGCAGGGTTTGCAGCAGGTAAACAGGAAGTTTGAAAGTTTCACAAAACAAACAGTACTTGCATTGTTTGGAGACAGGTATTCAGGAGGTTGAAGGTTAATCCAGCATAGTAAGTCCTTGAAGAGATTGGCAACAGAAAAGCAGCAGTTAGAGAGATTCCTCAGCGAAATCCTAACAGAAGCCTCAAAGTTAACAAACAAACGGACACTGGAGAAACAGGAAGCCAGAATAAAAAGCCTGGTTGTGACATAATCAGGAAGGGGTGGCTCAGACACCTGTCAATCAAGCACACAGAGAGGACTGCAGAGCTTCCCAGCAGCTGAGCGTGACAGTGCCCCCTCCTCAAGGACCCCTCCGGGGGACCCGACCGGGCCTGGCAGGGTATTTCTTGTGAAAAGACTTGAAAAGAGCTGGAGCAAGAACATGAGAGGCCAGTTCCCAAGATCGTTCAGAGATAGGATAACCCTTCCAATGGACCAGGTAGTACAGCCGATTGCCCCGTAGCTTGGAATCGAGAATCTGGCTGACTTCAAACTCAGAAGTTCCCTCTACGGAAAGTGGAGGAGGTGGTTTACTCTTGATAGAGTACCGATTGTAGATGACTGGCTTGAGTAGGGAGACATGAAACACTGGATGGATCTTGAGAGTCTTGGGTAAGGCCAGGCGGTATGCAGAAGAACAAACTCTGGAAACAATTCGAAAAGGTCCAATGTACTTAGGACCCAACTTGGTACAAGGTTGTTTTAGACGTATGAATCTGGTGGATAAAAATACTCTGTCTCCAGTACGAAGTAAAGGAGCCTTGCACCTTCTGCGATCAGCATATTTCTTATGTCTTAAGGAAGAAGAGAGTAGATTTTGACGAATGAGTTGCCAGTGATTACTGAGATTTTTCACTATACAATCTGCTCTAGGGACTTCAGTAGAACTGGTAATCATAGGAAAGGTTCTAGGTTCAAATCCATAAGCTGCCTTAAAGGGAGAGGTCTGTAATGAGGCGTTATAACGTGAGTTGTGAGCTAATTCCGCCAAAGGCAATAACTGAGACCAGTTGGAGTGGTGATGGTCTACATAATGTCTTAGAAAAGATTCCAAGGCTTGATTTACACTCTCAGTCTGTCCGTTGGATTGAGGATGGTGTGCAGTAGAAAGTGATATGTTGATTCTGAAGTGTTTACAAAAAGACCTCCAAAATTTGGAAACAAATTGGACTCCACGATCTGAGACTATGTCAGTGGGAAAACCATGTAAACGAGATATATGTAGAACAAAGAGTTCAGAAAGTCTTTGAGCTGTAGGCAAGCCTGGAAGAGGTATGAAGTGATCAGACTTGGAGAACCGATCCACCACTACCCAAATGGTCGTATTTCCAGCAGAAACAGGAAGATCTGTAACAAAGTCCATGGATAAGTGAGACCAAGGGTAATGAGGAATAGGAAGAGGGTGTAATAGACCAAACGGTCGATGAGAAGATTGTTTGTTCGAAGCACAAGAACTACAAGCAGCAATATAATCCTTAACATCCCTCCTCATAGTGGACCACCAAACATGCTGCTTCAGTTTCCACAATGTATTGGTTATTCCCGGATGACCTGCTGAAATGTTGTCATGAGCCCAACGTAGAAGCTGAAGACGTAATCCTTTGGGTACATACAGGATACCAGAAGGTAGTTTGCAAGAAGATGGTACCCGGACTTTAGCAGCATGTAAAGCCTGTACTGGAAAAGAGGATACTTGAGCCAAGACTTTGACTGGACGTAGTATAGGTTCTGAATCCAATGGAGAAGGTTCAGAAGATTCGAACTGCCTAGATAAAGCATCTGCCTTGGAATTTTTTGAACCAGGAACATAGGAAAGTACAAAATTAAACCTGGAGAAGAACAAGGCCCACCGAGCCTGACGTGGATTGAGACGTGTAGCTGTTTGGAGGTATAAAAGATTCTTGTGATCTGTCAGAATGAAAAAAGGTTGACTGGTACCCTCTAACCAATGCCTCCATTCATCCAAAGCTAATTTTATAGCCAAAAGCTCCTTATTGCCCACATCATAATTTAACTCGGCAGGATTTAATTTTTTCGAAAAGAACGCCACAGGATGTATCTTGCTGGTAGTTGGATCACGTTGGGAGAGAACAGCTCCAGCTGCTATAGAGGAAGCGTCAACCTCCAAAATAAACTGGAAATCAGGAATTGGATGACTGAGAAGAGGTGCAGAAGAAAATGCTGATTTTAGCGTTTCAAAAGCCTGTACTGCCGAAGAGGACCAGTTCTTACAATTTTGCCCTTTCTTAGTAAGAGAAGTGAGTGGAGACGTGATGTCAGCAAAGTTCTTTATAAACTTTCTATAGTAATTGGCAAAGCCAAGAAACCTCTGCAGGGATTTGAGAGTAGTTGGTCTGGGCCAGTCCTTGATAGCCGATAGTTTAGCAGGATCCATCTCAAAACCTGATTCAGAAATTGTATACCCCAAAAAGGGGATGGAACTCTGATGAAAAGAGCATTTCTCCAATTTAGCGAATAGGGAATTGTCTCGTAACCTCTGAAGAACCAGTCTTACATGATGTACATGTTCCTGTAATGTTTTTGAATAGATTAGAATGTCATCGAGGTAAATGATAACAAATTGATTTAGATAATCTCTGAAGATTTCGTTAACAAAGTGCTGAAATACTGCTGGTGCATTGCACAATCCAAATGGCATTACTAGATACTCATAGTGACCAAATCTAGTGTTAAATGCCGTCTTCCATTCATCTCCTTTACGGATTCTGACCAGATTGTAGGCCCCACGGAGATCTAACTTGGAAAAAATAGAAGCACCTTGAAGACGATCGAATAACTCAGAAATGAGCGGCAAAGGATAGCTGTTTTTGACAGTAATCTGATTCAAGGCTCGATAATCAATACAGGGACGAAGACCTCCATCTTTTTTCCCAATGAAGAAAAAACCTGCACCCACAGGTGAAGAGGAAGGACGAATGAATCCTCTGGCTAAGTTGTCCTTTATGTATTCCTCAAGAGAGACATTTTCTTGACGAGAGAGGGGATAGGTCCTTCCCTTAGGTAGAGGAGCCCCTGAATACAATTCGATAGGACAGTCAAATATCCGGTATGGAGGTAACGTCTCAGCCTCTTTTTTAGAAAACACATCACTAAAGGCATGATAGCAATTGGGTAATGATTCAGGAACTTCCACCATAGCTACGACTGGACAGGATGGTTTAGAGGGATTTTGCAGGCAATGTTTGAAACAGGTAGTTCCCCAGGAAATAAGTTCTCCTTTAGACCATGAGAAAACAGGATCATGAAGCTGCAACCAAGGTAACCCCAGAATCAATGGTATGTGGGGAGAAGAGATGACATCAAAACGAATAATTTCAGAATGAAGTATGCCCACAGTCAAAAGAAGAGGAATGGTAGAATGTTTTATGATACCAGTACCTAGAGGCTGTCCACTGACAGTAGTTACCTTAATTAACTGTTTCTTGGCTTGAAGAGGAATCCTGAGAGAGTCAGCAAAGTTTGAATCAATGAATACTCCAGCAGCTCCAGAATCAATGAGAGCTTGAGCTCGAAACTTGGTGTTTCCAAAAGAGATAGTTACAGGAACAAAACGTTTAGAATTGAGGGAAGACATGGGATTCTGGCTTAACTCTGTCCCTCTATCAAAAGTTAAGCCTTGGCTTTTACTGGCCGGATAGGACAGTCCTTCAGTAAATGTCCTTTGGTACCACAATACAGACATAACCCAAGAGTATGCCTTCTATGGCATTCAGCTTCTGACAATTTAATAGCTCCTACTTGCATGGGTTCCACAGACTCAGGAGATTGGGAATTATTATTAGAAAGACTTGAGGTTTGCATAGGAGGACGAAATGAAGATTTAACAAAGGATCTCCGATTCCTATCTCTCTCCTGAAGACGTTCAGAATGCCGGGCGTCAAGAGTAATACATAAATTGATAAGACCCTCCAATGAATCGGGGAGTTCCCGAAATACTAGTTCATCCTTAAGGCGTTCGCAAAGTCCTTTGCGAAAGGCTGCCCATAAGGCTCCATGGTTCCAATCAGTTTCTGCGGCTAAAGTCCTGAATTCAATAGCATATTGAGCTACCGAAAGGGATCCCTGTCTCAGATCCAACATTCCTGCCTCAGCAACTGCAGACCTCCCAGGCTTGTCAAAAACAGAAGAAAAAATGGACACAAATAATTCCACATCCTGTAGTAACGGATCATTCTTCTCTAAAAGAGGGGACACCCAGGCTAGAGCCTTACCCTTCAAGAGAGAAATAATAAAGGTGATTTTGGAAGTAGAATTGGAAAAAACTTGAGGATTGTTTCTGAAGTGTAAACGACACTGATTAAGGAATCCACGGCATTCTTCAGGATTACCGTCATATTTATCTGGAAGTGGGATTCGTGGTATAGTCTGTCCAACAGTTTGAGGTGGATTAAAGACATAATTGGTGCTAGTAGCAGTGGCAGCAGGAGTCACCGTCGCTTGAGAAGGAGCGGAGAGGATATGTAGCAGAGCAGTAATCTGGTCAAGCTTGGAATCCAAAGATTGCAAATGAGCAGAATGATTTCCTATAAGTTGCCCTTGTAGAGCCACAGCCCTGGATAACTCGTCAGGGTCCATAATATGGTCCGTTTGTACTGTCAGGTTAGGAAATATCCAGAAGTAGACCCAAATGCAAGGGCGAACTTAAACAACACCCTTGCACTCTGAGTTTAATCCAGGACGTGACCCCACGACAACCTCCAAAAAACAAAGTACTCACGATATGGAGCAGGGTTAGCCTGTGCCAAAGTAATTCATGATATCAGCCAGATAGACTTCTGAATAAGGAACTGGTTTCAGGAAATGCCTTCCACAGAATCAGGAGAGCAGGGATAGTCACTTATACTCAGACAGAAGAAGGGTAAAACAGGAAACAGTTAATAATGCAGGAGTAGGTCATTTGTTATCAGGCAGTCTGAAGGTTAACACTGTGTAGACAGTCTTTGCAGAATAACACAGATAATCAGTACTTGTGGAGATTGGCAACAGGATATCCAGCAGTTTGAAGGTTTACACTGAATAATAGTATTTGCAGAGTTTGGAAACAGGTAAACATGCAGATTGAAGGATTCACAGAAATAACAGAATTTGAATAGTTTGCACTACACAGAGTAGTCTGAATATGCAGGGTTTGCAGCAGGTAAACAGGAAGTTTGAAAGTTTCACAAAACAAACAGTACTTGCATTGTTTGGAGACAGGTATTGAAGGTTGAAGGTTAATCCAGCATAGTAAGTCCTTGAAGAGATTGGCAACAGAAAAGCAGCAGTTAGAGAGATTCCTCAGCGAAATCCTAACAGAAGCCTCAAAGTTAACAAACAAACGGACACTGGAGAAACAGGAAGCCAGAATAAAAAGCCTGGTTGTGACATCATCAGGAAGGGGTGGCTCAGACACCTGTCAATCAAGCACACAGAGAGGACTGCAGAGCTTCCCAGCAGCTGAGCGTGACAGTTGATTTATTTTAAATTTAACTGCAGTAAATGTAGATTTGGTGTTTTATAGCAAAGTTTTTGTATGTAGTACTTTATTTAAAAAGCGCAAATAGTGGTTGGTTTCAAAGGCCTGTTGTATGTTTCTCAAGAAAAGCATGGCTTTAAAAAACCTGTATTTCTGGTCTGTATAAATTTGCATTTGCATAGGGGAAGCACATAATGGTTGGTTTCAGCAGGCCTGCTGTTTGTAGCTTACTAAATCTTAAATAACCCACACAGTGTTATCTATATGGCCCATGTGTACTTTCTGTCTCTTTGTGTTGAAAAGAGATTTTAAAAAAATCATGTGATAAGAAGCAACCCTAAAAGGCTTAGAAATCAGCATATGAGCCTACCTATGTTTGGCTTCAACTTAGAATACCAAGAGAAAAAAAGCAAGTTTGATGATGGAAGTAAATTGGGAAGTTGATTATACTAGACTGTCCCTTTAACTCTTGTATTTTTCTTGTTTTTGGAAACTG
Organism: Bombina bombina; assembly: GCF_027579735.1. Lineage (NCBI taxonomy): Eukaryota > Metazoa > Chordata > Amphibia > Anura > Bombinatoridae > Bombina > Bombina bombina. The sequence goes on along the minus strand of NC_069506.1, from coordinate 186,133,048 downwards.
GATACTTTTATTGTTGAGCCAGTTTTCTATCAGTTTTCTAATGAATTTTAGAGACATGTGTTGTGTTGGTCCCATCTAAATGTTTTTACAAACAAAAGCTTTACAGTACTATGTAATAGCTGCCACAGTAAGGTTTTTTATTTATTTCTTTTTACAAAGGATTAATTTCTGTGAATGTGTTACCCCAGAGCTGTAGCTTGCCCTATACATAAATTTAATTCTATGCTGTGAGAGACACACAATAGTCTGTTCCCCAGATTTAAAATAAAGAATAATTAGCAGTGGTTGGAAAAACTAAATTTAACTATATTACCACCTCTGCTGGAATGCTGACCTGCTTATAAACAGATCTAATTACTACCCTTTCTACATGGCTTAACTGCTATGTCCTTTGTTGTGTAAAATTAGCATCTCAATGGTATCTTGTACATCCTGTGTTAACATTTAAAAAAACAAAAAACAAAAAAAACTACTATGCTGTGAGAGACACACTATTCTAGTATATATATATATATATATATATATATATATATATATATATATATATATATATATATATATATAAATATTTTTTTTATTATTTTAGTTCTAACGGCTATCTGTTAAAAATGTCTGGAAAAAACTATATTTCACAGGAAATCTGTGATTACTTTAACAATTACATTCATAAATATAAGGGTCCATTCCTCATCCCCAGAAGCTAAAAACAACAAGTGTGAAAGTGTTTTAGATATACTAACACAGGTATTAACTCTTAAAAAGATGAATAATAATAAAAGAAAATGTATGATAGCGCAGGCAGTGATTTCAACTATAAAGAGATTAACTGACATTATTGGGGAACTTACAGAGCAAAATAAAGACCTTAAATTAAAGTTAGATAACACACAGACTGACAGAGATTGTATTAAGCTTTCTGCTTTAACTAACACCATACAGATCAATAAATTACAACGTAAATTAAAATTAACAGAACACATCAGTAACGAATACTCAAACAAAATTACTGAGTTACAGATGAAAATTGAACAAAAAACAGAATTTATGCTTACCTGATAAATTACTTTCTCCAACGGTGTGTCCGGTCCACGGCGTCATCCTTACTTGTGGGATATTCTCTTCCCCAACAGGAAATGGCAAAGAGTCCCAGCAAAGCTGGTCACATGATCCCTCCTAGGCTCCGCCCACCCCAGTCATTCGACCGACGGACAGGAGGAAATATATATAGGAGAAACCATATGATACCGTGGTGACTGTAGTTAGAGAAAATAATTCATCAGACCTGATTAAAAAACCAGGGCGGGCCGTGGACCGGACACACCGTTGGAGAAAGTAATTTATCAGGTAAGCATAAATTCTGTTTTCTCCAACATTGGTGTGTCCGGTCCACGCGTCATCCTTACTTGTGGGAACCAATACCAAAGCTTTAGGACATGGATGAAGGGAGGGAGCAAATCAGGTCACCTAAATGGAAGGCACCACGGCTTGCAAAACCTTTCTCCCAAAAATAGCCCCCGAAGAAGCAAAAGTATCAAATTTGTAAAATTTGGCAAAAGTGTGCAGTGAAGACCAAGTCGCTGCCTTACATATCTGGTCAACAGAAGCCTCGTTCTTGAAGGCCCATGTGGAAGCCACAGCCCTAGTGGAGTGAGCTGTGATTCTTTCAGGAGGCTGCCATCCGGCAGTCTCATAAGCCAATCAGATAATGCTTTTAAGCCAAAAGGAAAGAGAGGTAGAAGTCACTTTTTGACCTCTCCATTTACCAGAATAAACAACAAACAAGGAAGATGTTTGTCTGAAATCTTTAGTAGCCTCTAAATAGAATTTTAGAGCACGGACTACGTCCAAATTGTGTAACAAACGTTCCTTCTTTGAAACTGGATTCGGACACAAAGAAGGTACAACTATCTCCTGGTTAATATTTTTGTTGGAAACAACTTTCGGAAGAAAACCAGGCTTAGTACGCAAAACCACCTTATCTGCATGGAACACCAGATAGGGCGGAGAACACTGCAGAGCAGATAACTCTGAAACTCTTCTAGCAGAAGAAATTGCAACCAAAAACAAAACTTTCCAAGATAATAACTTAATATCTACGGAATGTAAGGGTTCAAACGGAACCCCTTGAAGAACTGAAAGAACTAGATTTAGACTCCAGGGAGGAGTCAAAGGTCTGTAAACAGGCTTGATCCTAACCAGAGCCTGAACAAATGCTTGAACATCTGGCACAGCTGCCAGTCTTTTGTGAAGTAAAACAGATAAAGCAGAGATCTGTCCCTTCAGAGAACTTGCAGATAATCCTTTCTCCAAACCTTCTTGTAGAAAGGATAGAATCTTAGGAATTTTTATCTTGTTCCATGGGAATCCTTTAGATTCACACCAACAGATATATTTTTTCCATATTTTATGGTAAATTTTTCTAGTTACAGGCTTTCTAGCCTGAATCAGAGTATCTATTACAGAATCTGAAAACCCACGCTTTGATAAAATCAAGCGTTCAATCTCCAAGCTGTCAGTTGGAGGGAAACCAGATTCGGATGTTCGAATGGACCCTGAACAAGAAGGTCCTGTCTCAAAGGTAGTTTCCATGGTGGAGCCGATGACATATTCACCAGGTCTGCATACCAAGTCCTGCGTGGCCACGCAGGAGCTATCAAGATCACAGAGGCCCTCTCCTGATTGATCCTGGCTACCAGCCTGGGGATGAGAGGAAACGGTGGGAATACATAAGCTAGGTTGAAGGTCCAAGGTGCTACTAGTGCATCTACTAGGGTCGCCTTGGGATCCCTGGATCTGGACCCGTAGCAAGGAACCTTGAAGTTCTGATGAGACGCCATCAGATCCATGTCTGGAATGCCCCATAATTGAGTTATTTGGGCAAAGATTTCCGGATGGAGTTCCCACTCCCCCGGATGGAATGTCTGACGACTCAGAAAATCTGCTTCCCAATTTTCCACTCCTGGGATGTGGATCGCAGACAAGTGGCAGGAGTGATCCTCCGCCCATTGAATTATCTTGGTCACTTCTTTCATCGCCAGGGAAGTCCTTGTTCCCCCCTGATGATTGATATATGCAACGGTCGTCATGTTGTCTGACTGAAACCTTATGAATTTGGCCTTTGCTAGTTGAGGCCAAGCTCTGAGAGCATTGAATATCGCTCTCAGTTCCAGAATGTTTATCGGGAGAAGAGACCATAGACCCGAGACCATAGACCCTGAGCTTTCAGGGATTCCCAGACCGCGCCCCAGCCCACTAGGCTGGCGTCGGTCGTGACAATGACCCACTCTGGTCTGCGGAAGCTCATTCCCTGTGACAGATTGTCCAGGGTCAGCCACCAACGGAGTGAATCTCTGGTCTTTTGATCTACTTGAATCGTCGGAGACAAGTCTGTATAATCCCCATTCCACTGTCTGAGCATGCACAGTTGTAATGGTCTTAGATGAATTCGTGCAAAAGGAACTATGTCCATTGTTGCAACCATCAATCCTATTACTTCCATGCACTGCGTTATGGAAGGACGAGGAACAGAATGAAGTACTTGACAAGAGCTTAGAAGTTTTGATTTTCTGACCTCTGTCAGAAAAATCCTCATTTCTAAGGAATCTATTATTGTTCCCAAGAAGGGAACTCTTGTTGACGGGGACAGAGAACTTTTTTCTTTGTTCACCTTCCATCCGTGAGATCTGAGAAAGGCTAGGACGATGTCCGTATGAGCCTTTGCTTTTGACAGGGACGACGCTTGAATCAGGATGTCGTCCAAGTAAGGTACTACTGCAATGCCCCTTGGTCTTAGAACCGCTAGAAGGGACCCTAGTACCTTTGTGAAAATCCTTGGAGCAGTGGCTAATCCAAATGGAAGTGCCACAAACTGGTAATGCTTGTCCAGAAAAGCGAACCTTAGGAACTGATGATGTTCCTTGTGGATAGGAATATGTAGGTACGCATCCTTTAAATCCACGGTAGTCATAAATTGATTTTCCTGGATAGTAGGTAGGATCGTTCGAATAGTTTCCATTTTGAACGATGGTACCCTGAGAAATTTGTTTAGGATCTTTAGATCCAAAATTGGTCTGAATGTTCCCTCTTTTTTGGGAACTATGAACAGATTGGAATAAAATCCCATTCCTTGTTCTTTTATTGGAACTGGATGTATCACTCCCATCTTTAACAGGTCTTCTACACAATGTAAGAATGCCTGTCTCTTTATTTGGTTTGAAGATAATTGAGACCTGTGGAACCTTCCCCTTGGGGGTAGTTCCTTGAATTCCAGGAGATAACCTTGAGAAACTATTTCTAGCGCCCAAGGATCCTGAACATCTCTTGCCCAAGCCTGAGCAAAGAGAGAAAGTCTGCCCCCCACTAGATCCGGTCCCGGATTGGGGGCTATCCCTTCATGCTGTTTTGGTAGCAGTGGTAGGCTTCTTGGCCTGCTTACCCTTGTTCCAGCCTTGCATTGGTTTCCAGGCTGGTTTGGGTTGTGAAGTATTACCCTCTTGCTTAGAGGATACAGAATTAGAGACTGGTCCGTTTCTGCGAAAGGGACGAAAATTAGGCTTATTATTAGCCTTAAAAGACCTATCCTGTGGGAGGGCGTGGCCCTTTCCCCCAGTGATGTCTGAAATAATCTCTTTCAAATCAGGTCCAAATAATGTTTTACCTTTGAAAGGAATGTTAAGCAATTTTGTCTTGGAAGACACATCCGCTGACCAAGACTTTAGCCAAAGCACTCTGCGCGCCACGACAGTAAACCCTGATTTTTTTGCCGCTAATCTAGCTAATTGCAAAGCGGCATCTAAAACAAAAGAGTTAGCCAATTTAAGTGCTTGAACTCTGTCCATAACCTCCTCATACGAAGATTCTTTACTGAGCGATTTTTCTAGTTCCTCGAACCAGAAACACGCTGCCGTAGTGACAGGAACAATGCATGAAATTGGTTGTAGAAGGTAACCTTGCTGTACAAAAATCTTTTTAAGCAAACCCTCTAATTTCTTATCCATAGGATCTTTGAAAGCACAACTATCTTCGATAGGAATAGTAGTGCGTTTGTTTAGAGTAGAAACCGCCCCCTCGACCTTGGGGACTGTCTGCCATAAGTCCGTTCTGGGGTCGACTATAGGAAATAATTTCTTAAATATAGGGGGGGGAACAAAAGGTATGCCGGGCCTTTCCCACTCTTTATTTACTATGTCCGCCACCCGCTTGGGTATAGGAAAAGCGTCGGGGGGCACCGGAACCTCTAGGAACTTGTCCATCTTACATAATTTCTCTGGAATGACCAAATTGTCACAATCATCCAGAGTAGATAACACCTCCTTAAGCAGTGCGCGGAGATGTTCTAATTTAAATTTAAATGTCACAACATCAGGTTCAGCTTGATGAGAAATTTTTCCTGAATCTGAAATTTCTCCATCAGACAAAACCTCCCTCATGGCCCCTTGAGATTGGTGTGAGGGTATGTCAGAACAGTTATCATCAGCGTCCTCTTGCTCTTCAGTGTTTAAAACAGAGCAATCGCGCTTTCTCTGATAAGTAGGCATTTTGGATAAAAGATTTGCTATGGAGTTATCCATTACAGCCGTTAATTGTTGCATGGTAATAAGTATTGGCGCACTAGATGTACTAGGGGCCTCCTGTGTGGGCATAACTGGTGTAGACACAGTAGGGGATGATGTAGTATCATGTTTACTCCCCTCATTTGAGGAATCATCTTGGGCAATATCATTATCTGTTGCATTACTGTCCTTACTTTGTTTGGACACTATGGCACAATTATCACATAAATTTAAATGGGGAGACACATTGGCTTTCATACATATAGAACATAGCTTATCTGATGGTACAGACATGTTAAACAGGCTTAAACTTGTCAACAAAGCACAAAAAAACGTTTTAAAATAAAACCGTTACTGTCACTTTAAATTTCAAACTGAAAACACTTTATTACTGAATATGTGAAAAAGTATGAAGGAATTGTTCAAAATTCACCAAAATTTCACCACAGTGTCTTAAAGCATTAAAAGTATTGCACACCAAATTTCAGAGCTTTAACCCTTAAATTAACGGAACCGGAGCCGTTTTTACATTTAACCCCTATACAGTCCCAGAATGAGGCTCTGTCTATAACTAGAAAGGCCCCCATCTGAAAAAGGTGTCCAACACAGTGCCTGCCATTTTTCTAAACGTTCCCCAAGATTATAATACCAATAATTAGTTAGAATCTGCATAATATGCCTAGTAAAGCAATTGTTTTAGCCCAGAAAAATGTCTACCAGTTTTTAAGCCCTTTTTGAAGCCCTTTATTCTTTTATGTTTAACTAAGAAAATGGCTTACCGGTCCCCATGAGGGGAAATGACAGCCTTCCAGCATTACATGGTCTTGTTAGAAATATGGCTAGTCATACCTTAAGCAGAAAAGACTGCTAACTGTTTCCCCCAACTGAAGTTACTTCATCTCAACAGTCCTGTGTGGAAACAGCAATCGATTTTAGTTACTGTCTGCTAAAATCATCTTCCTCTTACAAACAGAAATCTTCATCCTTTTCTGTTTCAGAGTAAATAGTACATACCAGCACTATTTTAAAATAACAAACACTTGATAGAAGAATAAAACTACATTTAAACACCAAAAAACTCTTAACCTTCTCCGTGGAGATGTTGCCTGTGCAACGGCAAAGAGAATGACTGGGGTGGGCGGAGCCTAGGAGGGATCATGTGACCAGCTTTGCTGGGACTCTTTGCCATTTCCTGTTGGGGAAGAGAATATCCCACAAGTAAGGATGACGCCGTGGACCGGACACACCAATGTTGGAGAAAGAAAAAATAATTAGTGATATTTCTGGGAACAATGCAGATAGTGATAACTTACTGCCACAAAGGAAAGAGCCAAAACAATTAGTAAAACAAGATAAAATGCAAATGGGCCCCACTAAAACCCAAGTTCTGTTCCAATTGCCCCTGTCATAATTTCTGAGAATTTTAACAACCTGAAAGCTCCTACAGGTTTTTCAAATCAGACTAGGCCAATGACTGTAGCAGATAAAGACATTTTTAAGAAATGGTGGGGCACAATCCCCACAAACAGCTTTAATAACTTTTCACATTGGTTTCACAAGGGAACTGAAAAAGCCATAAAATTAGGTATGAGCATGCCGGACTGGACCGAATTGCTTCAAGATGTCATGGGCCCCTATGCCAACAGGTTATTAGGATTTAATTCAAGTATATGTGATCAGGCTGGCAGGATAGCTAAAACATTTTTCAATTTTACTAGTCTAGAGAAAGAGATTAGTGAAATTACCATGAGACCACTAGATGGGCCATTTGAAGTAGCAAAAAGAGTTTTATTTTGGTGTGTGCTGCGCCAGCCACAGACCCAAATGGTCTGGGGGTCACCAGCTCACATACAGAGGGTACTTGAAGCTCTCCCCATAAAATGTCAGGAGTTTGTAAAGCTGTATGATCCAAACTCCACAAACCTACATATGGTGCTCACTAGAGCTGAGAAGTGGTGGAATTATCACCCATACACCATTAAGGCAAATTCTGCAGTGAAGCAGTCAATGGAGAATAATCTGAATATTCACAGGCAGGAATCAGAGAGGGGTAATAGAAGGAATGTTTGTGGATATCAGAATAGTAGAGCATCAAATACAGAAAACTGGAGAGACAGGAATTTAAATGGCGATATTAACAGAGGAGAAAATTGGAGGCTGAGGTCAAATGAGATAAACAATAAGGCCAACTTAAGTTATTGGGAACTCAAACAAAAAAACAGGAGAATGAGAGATCAAATTGGGTTTCTAAAGAAGCAACTGACAGAGCTGGAGGGCTCAAATTAAATCATTCATTTTTTTTATAAGCATATTTGTTTGCAGTACATTTGTATCATGTAATGTGTACTTTAGTTTTAAGTTCAATTAATAATTTTAAGTGTTTTTCATTATTAAGTTTTAAATGCCAATATTAAGAATGTATAGTTAATTGATGCATTCTCTTTCTAAAAAAACAATAACAGATACCTCCATTGTGATTAGTTTTGGGAGGCCACATGCAATACCATTTCTATGTAAACTGTCTGAAGTCTTATCTTGCAGGAAGAAAACCAATGAAGATAGAAGGCTTCTCACCTTTCCTTCCAGTTTTTCCCCAATAACGCATATTATAGATTGTTGTTTTTCAGGTGTCTTACCATGAAGCTATGATGGTGGCGTTGGACAAATTAAATAAGTATAATGTATCACAATGGAGATGTAAAATGGTGCATTAGGCCAAAATAATTATATATATATATATATATATATATATATATATATATATATATATATATATATATATATATATATATATATATCAAAACAAGCAGCACTCCAAAGGTCTTATATCCATATGTCACCTTTATTTACGTGAACGTTTTCGGGCTACAAAGAACCCGTCCTCAGACTTACAAGGCTATGTAAACTTACCACCACGCTGTGTTATATCCACCACCAAACAAACAATGAACTACGCTCTCCACGTTAGATGCGCCTCCCCTGCGAGTGACGTCATCCGCCGTGGCAACGTAACAGGGACTGAAATAAAATGAATACATTTAGACAACAAATTCACAAAAAAAACAGTGAAAAAAGGCAGTAAATCAAACGAAATTTTTACAGTACATGTAATAAGTTAACAGAGCATTGCATCCACTTGCAAATGGATGATTAACCCCTTAATGCAAAAAACAGATAAAAAAAAAAAAAAAAAAACGACATTTTTTTAAACAGACACAACAAAACTGCCACAGCTGAGCTGTGGATTACCTTCCCATAAGTAATGGATTATCCGTGGACTGGATACACTACAAGAGAAATAAATTTATCAGGTAAGCATAAATTATGTTTTTTTAAATTAATAGATAACCACACGGGAAAGGTGGATCAGCCTGGCAGAGGCATTTAGGATGGATTGAAGGGGGGAGAGGCGGGAAAGAGGAAGGCCAGTAAATAGGTTATTGCAGTAGTCAAGTCGGGAAATAAGAAGGGAGTGGATTATTTGCTTTGTGGTGTTAGCGCACAGAAAAGGTTGAATCTTGGAAATGTTGCGTAGATGGTTGCGGCAGGATGTAGAAAGCGATTGGATATGGGGGCGAAGGATAGATTTGAGTCAAGTGTAACTCAGAGGCAGCGGACTTGGGGCGATGGGGAAATGGTGATGCTGTCAACAGGGATAGAGAAGAAGGATGGCGGCTTTCCATCTTTGGTCGTCTGAAACACACAGCTTTGCATGGACCACTTGCTCGTGTTCATGTGGTAGGTGTTGTTTTTTGTTCTCATATTCGCTATCCACGTGCATGCGCTTCTCGCTTTGTAGCGGTCTGAGTCATAGAATACTTTGCTTATGCCCTTATACTGATAACTGTACACGCTGCTCATCTGTTGCAGGTCACACCCCATGGCCTTTCTAAGTAGCACCAGTCTGTCCTTGTATTGCTTGCTTGTTTGACCAGTTTCCAGCAACCTATGGCTTATCCTCGGATTATAGGTCGTTAAAGCAAGGTTTAACGACCTTGCCTTGCCAGCCACCTGGCCTGACCTTGCATAGTTTTATAGTTTGCTTTGCCTGATGCCTGCTCTTTCCATGACTCTTGCAGCTCTGACCCCTGTTGTTTCCAAGTTTACTTTTGTCACTGTCACTACCATTTAAGGAATCCCTCCACCTGATGCTGACTAGCGGCCAGGAATAAGGAGGGTGAACTTGAACAAAGTAGTGTCATTGGTATTCTTGACACAGTGTTTCACAGAGCAGTTATCTAAGCTCTTCATTGCCATACGTTTCTGTGTAATCAAAAGATTAAAACAGAGCTGGGTAAGGTGGTAGGTCCATTCCTTTCTTCTGTGCTTCAAGATTACATAATCTTTTCATTATGTAGGATAGCCAAAAAGGAGCCTGTGTGGTTCAAGTTCCTTCACCACTTGACTTACTTTAACGGTAAGGTGGATTTATTAGAGTAAAAGTGCAACACACAAACATCTGTATTTGCACCAAAATGAGCCAAATGCTTCAGACCACTGCAGTTTTGGGCATTAGTTTCACTAACAAATACTGAATAATAAATATATGTATATCCCTAGTGTTCAGTATCAGTCTTTTGAATCAGTGGTAGAGCTGACCAAGTTGAACAGAGAGTTTGTTTTTCACCTCTTGTATGTACCAGTTTCTTTTTTTTCTATGGTACTGACAGTTAAAATCTTGTGGCCCTACCTGGCGGATAAAGTTTTTTTTGTTTTTTTGGGGGGGACAATTGCCAAGAAAACATTGTTGCTGTCACACATTTAGGCTGATAGCTTTTACAGTGTGGCTACCATTGTTGATAGTCACAGTCACGTGTGTCCCTAGTAGAGGCCACTTGCATACTACTGTGAGATTGATTCTGACTTATTTGGCCCTTTCTACCTAATGGGAATATTAGGTGCATTGGCTGGATCAAGGAACATCAGGCTCAGTTACCTTATGCTCACTTTCAGAACTCCATTGTCAGAGGATAATCAGTGGGTTAATGTGTGGTAAAGTAGCAAATATATCATAAATCATTTTGTAGAAGTAACAATCTATTAGCTTTGGTATTGGCCTATCGAAGTATCAGTTTTTGTCATACTACAATGGGTAATTCATCATTTGTGGTGAGACCTGTCAAAGTTTGAAACTCATTCCTTTAGGATTGCTCACAGAGACATAGATGAACCCAATGTTTGTTTCTTGGTCTGGAAGTGTATGTATGTTTGTCTTAACGGTGGAATCATAAGCAATTCCATGTATATAGTTTATATTGTTAAAGCCTTGCTTATATAAAGAAAGCTTACATAAGGTATATGTTTATATCAGTGTAGCAACTTATTTTAATGGTTGGAAATGTATTTGCTAAATTGTGTAATTATATAGTGAAACATCGGTCATCCAATGTTAGCAGCTGACTCTTAAGTCACAAGGAGCTGAGTATTTATTTTCATAGTTTTGCTTTACCCTTAGAACGGAAATAAAAGGAAGTCCTAGGCAGATTATATGCTTCGTTATGTGCATTGTTTTGTTAAAGGAAAAAACTTTCCCATAACGTAGCATATTTTTCGTACAAATGTGATTTTATCAGTTTACAGTGATTTATCATGCTTAGTCTACAGATTTTTTAAACTAAATAGTTGTGTTTTGTATTTATAGTTTAGTTACATTACAAGGTTCAGTTCATGTACAATAAGTTTTAAAACAAATCCTGGAACATAAAATATCACTCTCATTGTGTTTTAAAATAGGAGAGAAGTAGCTCAATAATAAACATATATGGCTCTATCAGTAAGATGATCTGTCAAACTATCACTAATATTTTGGTTTATATTAGATGCTGAGTTCCTCAAGGCATAATAATCCTTGACAACAAAATAAGTAGAAGAAATATACTGTATATATATATTCCCCCCCCCCCCCCCCAAAATAAAATAAAATTTCAAAAAGAAAATGCTTGGGGGCAACTGCCATAGCCGGCAGTAAAATTGAAGGCTGTGCCTAAGAACCTGACCATCTGCTGTGGCTTAGCCTTATTTATAATCATCTAATTGCCAACTCTTGTCAGCCTTATCAAACCAGGCCATCGAAGACCTTGTCTGGAAGGCCTTCAACACCCCCTGTGGAGCAAGCAGCTATAAAGTACAAAAGTTGACTTCTCGATAATCTATCAATTTTCTCATATTCTATTACAGTGGCCTGACATGGAGGATACTCATTCCTGCTCAATTGGTGAGCTTAAAAATCTACTTTAAAAAATCCTTCAGCAGTTTCAAAATACCATGAGGGTAATACCTTCTTCAGAGACACCAGAGGAGAGAAAAGGCAGCAACCGCTCAAATAGCAGACGCTCTCTTACCTAACCTTTTGTACACTGGACCAACTGCTTTAACTTTTGCTTCTGCTCCAATTATCCTTTACCTAAGGGGAGGGCACTGGCCCCATCTCAATCCCCAGACGGTGAAAATGCTTCAGATAATGCCTGGAGGATTTAACAGACCCCAACAATTGCAGCTATTGTAGTGAAGCATCTAAATTCTGCTATGATAATGCAACCGGTCGACCTGCAGACTCCGAGACTTAAAATATCTTCCATATTGTAGAGAACGACTTTTGATTAAGGATTTTATCTCTCCAACCCTGGCAATGGCAAGATTCCCTTACCCTTCTATCTGAGAGACCGTATTACATCCTAAGTCCACTCAGGTCTGGTGTTGGGTAAACTGTTATAAAATCTCTGTAATGTCCTCACTGTCAATAGTTTATGTTTTATCTTGAGTTTTCAGTGTACACCAATTTTCATATAACTGCATGTAATAGACATAAGTTATATATTATATTATCCTATTGTAAGGGAATACCTTACGGCTAGATTACGAGTTTTGCGTTATGAGGGGTGCAGTGCTAACTTGCCCGTTATTGTCTTGTCACCACTCACTTCCCTACAGCGCTGGTATTACAGGTTTTCATAAACCCAGCGTTAGCAGGCAAAAAGTGAGCGTAGAGCAAAATTGAGCTCCATACCGCACTCCAATACCAGCGTTGCTGGAAGCTGCGGTGAGCTGGTTTTACGTGCTCGTGCATGATTTCCCCATAGACATCAATGGGGAGAGCCATCTGAAAAAAAGTCTAACACCTGCAATAAAGCAGCGTAAAGCTCCGTAACGCAGCCCCATTGATTCCTATGGGGAAACTAAATTTATGTTTACACCTAACACCCTAACATGAACCCCGAGTCTAAACACCCCTAATCTTACACTTATTAACCCCTAATCTGCCTCCCCCGACATCGCCGACACCTACATTATACTTATTAACCCCTAATCTGCCGCTCCTGACATCGCCGACACCTACATTATACTTATTAACCCCTAATCTCCCGCCCCCAATGTCGCCGCAACCTACCTACACTTATTAACCTCTAATCTGCCGCCCCCAATGTCTCCGCCTCTATACTAAATTTATTAACCCCTAAACCTAAGTCTAACCCTAACACACCTTAACTTAAATATAATTCAAATAAATCTAAATAAAACCTACTATTAATAACTAAATAATTCCTATTTAAAACTAAATACTTACCTGTAAAATAAACTCTAAGCTAGCTACAATATAACTAATAGTTAAATTGTAGTTTAGGGTTTATTTTTATTTTACAGGCAAGTTTGTATTTATTTTAACTAGGTAGAATAGTTAGTAAATAGTTATTAACTATTTACTAACTACCTAGCTAAAATAAATACAAATTTACCTGTAAAATAAAACCTAACCTGCCTTACACTACAATTAAATATAATTACCTAAATTACAAAAACAAACACTAAATTACACAAAATAAAAAATTAATTATAAGATATTTAAACTAATTATACCTAATCTAATAGCCCTATCAAAATAAAAAAAGCCAATCAGCCAATAGAATGTGAGCTCAATCCTATTGGCTGATTGGATAAACCAATAGGATTGAAGCTCAATCCTATTGGCTGATTGCATCAGCCAATAGGATTTTTTCACCTTTAATTCCGATTGGCTGATAGAATTCTATTAGCCAATCAGAATTCAAGGGACGCCATCTTGGATGATGTCATTTAAAGGAACCTTCATTCTGGAAGAAGACTTCGATTGAAGAGGATGCTCCGCGCCGGATGTCTTGTAGATGGAGCCGCTCCGCGCCGGATGGATGAAGATAGAAGATGCTGTCTGGATGAAGACTTCTGCCCGTCTGGAGGACCACTTCTTCCGGCTTTGTTGAGGACTTCTTGCCACTTGGATGAAGACTTCTCCCGGCTTCGTTGATGATGGATGTCCAGTCTTCAAAACTGTAAGTGGATCTTCGGGGGTTAGTGTTAGGTTTTTTAAGGGTTTATTGGGTGGGTTTTATTTTTAGGTTAGGGTTTGGGCACTTGAAAAAGAGCTAAATGCCCTTTTAAGGCCAATGCCCATCCAAATACCCTTTTCAGCGCAATGGGGAGCTTAGGTTTTTTTAGATAGGATTTTATTTGGGGGGGTTGGTCGTGTGGGTGGTGGGCTTTACTGTTGGGGCGTTGTTAGTAAATTTTTTTACAGGTAAAAGAGCTGAATTCTTTGGGCAATGCCCCGCAAAAAGCCCTTTTAAGGGCTATTGGTAGTTTAGTTTAGGCTAGAGGTTTTTTTTTATTTTGGGGGGCTTTTTTATTTTGATAGGGCTATTAGGTGTAATTAGTTTAAATATCTGATAATTTGTTTTTTATTTTGTGTAATTTAGTGGGGGTTTTTTGTAATTTATGTAATTGTATTTAATAAATGTAATTTATTTAATTGTAGTGTAAGGTTAGGTGTTAGTGTAACTCAGGTTAGGTTTTATTTTACAGGTACATTTGTATTTATTTTAGCTAGGTAGTTAGTAAATAGTTAATAACTATTTACTAACTATTCTACCTAGTTAAAATAAATGCAAACTTGCCTGTAAAATAAAAATAAACCCTAAGCTAGCTACAATGTAACTATTAGTTATATTGTAGCTAGCTTAGGGTTTATTTTATAGATAAGTATTTTAGTTTTAAATAGGAATTATTTAGTTAATGATAGGAATTTTTATTTAGATTTATTTTAATTATATTTACGTTAGGGGGTGTTAGGGTTAGGGGTTAATAAATTTAGTATAGTGGCGGCGACGTTGGGGGCGACAGATTAGCGGTTAATAAATGTAGGTAGGTGGCGGCGATGTTAGGGGTGGCAGATTAGGGGTTTATAATATTGAACTAGTGTTTGCGATGCAGGAGTGCGGCGGTTTAGGGGTTAATATGTTTATTATAGTGGCGTCGATGTCCGGAGCGGCAGATTAGGAGTTAATCATTTTATTATAGTGTTTGCGATGCGGGAGGGCCTTGGTTTAGTGGTTAATAGGTAGTTTATGGGTGATAGTGTACTTTTTAGCACTTTAGTTATGAGTTTTATGCTACAGCTTTGTAGCGTAAAACTCATAACTACTGACTTTAGATTGCGTTACGAATCTTGCGGAATAGGCTGTACTGCTCACTTTTTGGCCTCCCAGAAAAAGCTTGTAATAGCGCTATGGAAGTCCCATTGAAAAAAGACTTTACGCAAATTGCGTAAGTTATTTTGCGTTACGGCCAAAAAAATGGTGCGTGGCAGCTTTTTTGACAAGACTCGTAATAGCAGCGGTAGTGAAAAAGCAGCGTTATAACCCATAACGCTACTTTTTCACTCATAACGCAAAACTCGTAATCTAGCCGTTAGCTTGTTTCATATTTTCTTAAAATGGCACTCAACTAATAGAGTTCTTTCAACTCTAAATATAGATGAGTGTGCTTTCAAGTATACTTAAACAGATTATAGCTATGCCAGAACTACTCTACAAATCCATATTATTAGTGCATGTGTTTTGTACATATCTATACCATCAGGATGCAGTACACAGATCTAACCATTCAATGTGTTGCCCCACGCCTCTCCCCATATAAATATTAACATTTGTTGTCCAATAATGGAGCTAGCTTTGCAGTAAGCAAACATTATTTTATCAATAAGCAGGCATTACATCATGTCGTGAATATTTAATACTTTCATGAGTCCAAAAGTGACCTGTATACCTGATCTAAGACCTCCACTGCTTTTCACTTACTGTATTCTATAAGAGTGGCCTTCCTATTCTCAAGAGGTAAAATTGCACCTCATTTTTTAAATATCTTTATGTGTATTTGTATTCGATGATTTCAGAGCATAGTATATTATTAGAGCACACTTTAGCTTGTTGTGCTTTCTTTAAATGACCCCCAGAGATTCTGCAATTCCTCCACTATTTTCAGTTTACATATTTCTTATGGGTACAAAAGTGACCCTCTATTCTATAGGCGGATAATTTTTAATTTGAAGTATTTTCTTTATTTTGGTAAAAAAAGGTTTCAGAGCCCACTATTATAGCAGAGCATATTGCAGCTCCTAAAATTGCTGCACACCATGAAACCTTCAATTTTACTATTTTATTTATACTTAAAGGGACAGTCTACACCAGAATTTTTATTGTTTAAAAAGAAAGATAATACCTTACATTTTAGCCAATCAGTTCTGACCCCTAGGTAACTCCACGGGCGTGAGCACAATGTTATCTATAAGGTACACATGAGAGGCATTTCTTTTTCAATAGAAGGCTGCTCAGTTCTATATTGTTATTTATAAAAATGTAAAAAGTAATATTTTTTTCTCCCCCTATAAGTTCAGGGAAGAGGTATGTATACCTTTTTTAAACAATCCTTTGGCATTACATGATGAATAATTAGCAAAAAAACCCACACAAAACAAAACCATCCTATAACCATGAGTGTGAAAATACCACATTACGTGTAGAAAACTCATAACGCACTACTTGTAATCTTGCCCATTGCTAGGTTAAAAGTGGATTGGACTAGCCTGCTTCATAAATGGAGTCGATAGTATCTATAAAGCAATAGGAGCTGCCATGTTGTAACTCAGGTTACCTTCCCTGCTGTGGCCAGTTAGAGACAGTTACAAATAGTTACAAATAGGTCACTAGAGTGTGCAGCCAATGGCTATGTGGAATATAACAGTGTTCTGCGCTTCTGAAAAGCTCACAATTTCAGAATGGAAGTACAGGAAAAGGGGCTAAAATAAATAATGAAAGTATATTGCAGTGTTTATATATATATATATATATATATCAGCAAAATAAAGCAGGCACTCTCCGTTTAACTTAATCGTTTAATGGTAAACGTTTTCGGGGTCTCCCCCGTCCTCAGACCACTTACAGACCTTCAATAACACACATCTTAAATAACTACTTACCCTCACCGTGACAAATCGCCATCAGCCTCCCAGAAAGAAAGAACAAATCTCTGCTATGGAATTCAGGTTCAGGGAGAGGAGCTATGGTGTAGCCATTCTGCAACATGCCCCAGATTCAACAAATGATATGACACAGGAACAAGCATTGACCAATGCTGTGAAAGAGAAGAACAAGGAAAGGATGATTTTCACAACTACTTTCACCCCAGAAAGACTTGGTTTTTCAAGAACCTTGAGAGAGAACTGGGAGATTATCTCCACAGATAAAACTTTGCCACTTATGCAGACGGAGTTTAGGAGAGGTCGCTCTTTGGAGAACCTCCTGTTGCGTCCAGATTACAAGGACAACTATACCAATAAAACTTGGCTAAATACCCCCAAAATGGGTGCTTCCAGGTTTTACGTGGGTAAGACCCAGGATGATCTGAGGACTCGAATGACGAATCACCGGTCTGCAATTCGGGCAGCCATTAAAAATGGCGAGTTAGATCAGCCGTTTGCCAGACATTTTCTGGAGTTTAAAAATGCAGTTTCAGACCTCAGATATATCATAAAAGATCATATCCCAAAGAGACTGAGGGGGTTGATAGAGCCAGAAGCTTGCTACAAAGGGAGTCCCAGTGGATTTTCAACCTGAATACATTATTCCCTAAGGGACTTACAAAAAACAGTGGAAATCCAGATTTGTATTAACTGCCAGCTGTCACTATATTCTTATGTAGACCTTTTGATGAGTTAGGGTTGTATCTGTAAATATGATTCTATACTGAGTTAGGTATTATCTTGGAGCAACAGGCAATAACATCAATATAGGTCAAGTGACATAATGTTAATATCTAAATTAGCTATACATAGCATTGATAGATAGTAAAGAGTTTATTTCAGTTGAACTAATATGTTACATGCAGTATGTCACTGTGTTCTGCAAGACTAACAGTAATAGTGCTAGTATCGCTAAGTGAAATTATGGGTAGTATAAAAGACAAGTGACAAAAATCGTCTCTTTGTGTATCTTATAAGTAGTAGTTTGCTTAATATATGTCAATAGCATAAGGAGTACAGCGGGTTTTAATATACTGTAACGCTGTTGCTGTTTCTGGGTTGCTAGGGGTGACACATAACTTATGGTGTTTCTTTTGACTCTTTTAGAAATTTGTCCCATTTATCGCTCCGTATGGTCTTCAGCGCTTTAAGGACGCCAGTGGAGCTTGATGGGTGTAATTCCAGTGGTGGGAGCACTATTTTATGGTGGTAAGTGGATTTGTTTGATTGTATGCTTTTAGTCTGAGGACGGGGGAAACCCTGAAAACGTTAACTGCAAATAAAGCAATTTGTTAACACTGATAGTGTTTTTTCTGCTGTGACTTACTGGATTATGAGTTTTGAATTGCCCCCCGGCGGTTGTGAATTTTTGGTAAAGTGAGTGCTGGATCCCCCACTGGACTATCTCACAAAAGTGAGTACACCCCTCACATTTTTGTAAATATTTTATTATTATTATTATATATCTTTTCATGTGACAACACTGAAGAAATGATACTTTGCTACAATGTAAAGTAGTAAGTTTACAGCCTGTATTAATTAGGCCCAATTAGCCATTTTCCCTCCCCAGTTTCATGTGACTCGTTAGTGTTACAAGGTCTCAGGTGTGACTGGGAAGCAGGTGTGTTAAATTTGGTGTTATCGCTCTCACACTCTCTCATACTGGTCACTGGAAGTTCAACATGGCACCTCATGGCAAAGAACTCTCTGAGGATCTGAAAAAAAGAATTGTTGGTCTACATAAAGATGGCCTAGGCTATAAGAAGATTGCCAGGACACTGAAACTGAGCTGCAGCACGGTGGGCAAGACCATACAGCGGTTTCACAGGACAGGTTCCACTCAGAACAGGCTTTGCCATGGTCGACCAAAGGCGTTAAGTGCACATGCTCAGCGTCATATCCAGAGGTTGACTTTGGGAAATAGACGTATGAGTGCTGCCAGCATTGCTGCAGAGGTTGAAGGGGTGGGGGGGTCAGCCTGTCAGTGCTCAGACCATACGCCACACACTGCATCAAATTGGTCTGCATGGCTGCCACTTCTAAAGATGATGCACAAGAAAGCCTGCAAACAGTTTGCTGAAGACAAGCAGACTAAGGACATGGATTATTGGAACCATGTCCTGTGGTCCGATGAGACCAAGATAAACTTATTTGGTTCAGATGGTGTCAAGCCTGTGTGGGGGCAACCAGGTGAGGAGTACAAAGATAAGTGTGTCTTGCCTACAGTCAAGTATGCTGGTGGAAGTGTCATGGTCTGGGCCTGCATGAGTGCTGCCGGCACTGGGGAGCTACAGTTAATTGAGGGAACAATGAATGCCAACATGTACTGGGACATACTGAAGCAGAGCATGATCCCCTCCCTTCGGAGACTGGGCCACAGGGCAGTATTCCAACATGATAACAACCCCAAACACACCTCCAAGATGACCACTGCCTTGCTAAAGAAGCTGAGGGTAAAGGTGATGGACTGCCCAAGCATGTCTCCAGACCTAAACCTTATTGAACATCTGTGGGGCATCCTCAAACGGAAGGTGGGGGAGCGCAAGGTCTCTAACATCCACCAGCTCTGTGATGTCGTCATGGAGGAGTGGAAGAGGACTCCAGTGACAACCTGTGAAGCTCTGGTGAACTCCATGCCCAAGAGGTTTAAGGCAGTGCTGGAAAATAATGGTGGCCACACAAAATATTGACACTTTTGGCCCAATTTGGACATTTCCACTTAGGGGTGTACTCACTTTTGTTGCCAACCGTTTAGACATTAATGGCTGTGTTTTGAGTTATTTTGAGGGGACAGCAAATTTACACTTTTATACAGTCTGTACACTCACTACTTTACATTGTAGCAATGTGTCATTTCTTTGTTGTTGTCACATGAAAAGATATAATAAAATATTTACAAAAATGTGTGGGGTGTACTCACTTTTGTGAGATACTGTGTGTATCTACAGCAGATCATGTCCGCCAGACATTGATAAATCGGCTCCTTGGTGTGCAGATTTGTTTCTTGCAGTGCAACTGCACATTCCTGCATTTATTTATTTTTACTCTGGGGAGCAGGGATTTATAATTTTTCTATAATTGTTTAGTGCTAAAGAGTTGCCTGAGCCCTGCATTTGTTGGGGAAAAAAGTTTTAATTTAAAACTTTACACCCCAGTTTTCTTGCAGTGAGTGCATCACAGTTTAACTGCACATTACTGTGCTATTTTTATTCTTATTATTCTCTATAGTATAAAATATTATATAAATATCACTAGCACCCCTGATCTAATTGAATATTGAAACAATATTTGTTTTTGCAGTGGGGGCACAATGGGTTCCTGGCAGTTTGCTAAACACTTTCTAGCACCATAGTAACATACCCTTTCATCTGGGTGTAAAATATATCATAACAATAATAGTAATTTCTCAGTGGCTGGCTTTACTGCACACACTGCATGCCTGTTGCCTATACTGTTACCATAGTAACATACCTCTTCATCTGGGTGTAAAAAATATCATAACAATAATAGTAATTTCTCAGTGGCTGGCTTTACTGCACACACTGCATGCCTGTTGCCTATACTGTTACCATAGTAACATACCTCTTCATCTGGGTGTAAAAAATATCATAACAATAATAGTAATTTCTCAGTGGCTGGCTTTACTGCACACACTGCATGCCTGTTGCCTATACTGTTACCATAGTAACATACCTCTTCATCTGGGTGTAAAAAATATCATAACAATAATAGTAATTTCTCAATGGCTGGCTATACTTCACACACTGCATGCCTGTTGCTTATACTGTTACCTTAGTAACATACCCTGTCATCTGGGTGTAAAATATATCATAACATTAATAGTAATTTCTCAGTGGCTGAGTTTACTTCACACAGTGCATGCCTGTTGCGTATACTGTTACCATAGTAACATACTTTTTCATCTGGGTGTAAAATATATCATAACAATAATAGTAATTTCTCAGTGGCTTGCTTAACTTTACACACTGCATGCCTGTTGTCTATAATGCTACCATAGTAACATACCTCTTCATCTGGGTGTAAAATATATTGTAACATTAATAGTAATTTCTCAGTGGCTGGCTTTACTTCACTCAGTGCATGCCTGTTGCCTATACTGTTACCATAGTAACATACCTCTTCATCTGGGTGTAAAATATATCATAACAATAAAAGTATGCATGTTGCCTATACTGTAATACTATCTGAATTACATATTTAGTAGTACCCACATATATTTGAAATGATATTGCTTATTGCAGTTGGGGCACAGTTTGTCCTCCTACATGGAAGTGTATTTTTGAAGTTAATGTACTTTAATCAGAAGCCTACCTTGTTCAGTAACTCTGCTGCTGATCCATCTCCTGCTCCTGCCTCTTCTGCTCTGTGGTGGTCATCAATAATAAAAATCATAGGGAACTGTTTACTGCTGTGTCCGAGGAACTCTAAACATGTTTGTCCTCCTCCCTTGGAAGTGTATTTTAAGGGTTTGTGAACCGGAGGTCTACCTAGTTCAGTAACTCTGCTCCTGCCGCCTCTCCTGCTTTTGCCTCTCTCTGAATTAAAGGGACACTGAACCCAAAAAATTTATTTTGTGATTCAGATAGAGCATGAATTTTTAAGCAACTTTCTAATTTACTCCTATTATCAAATTTTCTTTATTCTCTTGGTATCTTTATTTGAAATGCAAGAATCTAAGTTTAGATGCCGGCCCATTTTGGTGAACAACCTGGGTTGTCCTTGCTGATTGGTGGAAAAAATCCATCCACCAATCAAAAAGTGCTGTCCAGAGTTCTTAACCCAAAAAAAGCTTAGATGGCTTTTATATCAAATAAAGATAGCAAGAGAACGAAGAAAATTTGATAATAGGAGTAAATTAGAAAGTTGCTTAAAACTGAATGCTCTATCTGAATCACAAAAGAAAAACATTGGGTTCAGTGTCCCTTTAAGTATCCAAGCATAACTATTAACTACAAACTTGTATGTAGCAGGTGTTTAAGAAAGTGGGGAATGTGGGTACTTTAACATGAGGGAATTGAAAAATAATAAGAGAGTTTAAAAAAATAAATATTTTTTTTTTAGAATATACAGAAAGGTTATACTGGTGGGAAGTCAAAGGTTAGAGGGGGTAGACACTAGGGTGGTGGAAAAAGGTAGCGAATGATTAATTGATATTACGAGTGTCACTTGTTTTTAATTACAATTTATTCTTTGAATTCTCTTTGTAAAGATTGTCCTTACTTATGTTCTTGTGTCACAGTTAGCACTAAATTATTTTAGTTGCTGGCATTTTATAGCAATGTAATTTTGTTCTTAAAAATGTATGTTTTGTATTTACTCTGGGTTTAGGGACCATTGGAAAATGAATTAAAGGGATAGTCTACTCCATTATTGTTATTGTTTAAAAAATAGATAATCCCTTTATTACCCATTCCCCAGTTTTGCATAACCAACACTGTTATATTAATATAAATCTTACCTCTATGATTACCTTGTATCTAAGTCTCTGCAAACTGCCCCCTCAGTGCTATTTACAGACTTGTATTTTAGCCAATCAGTGCTGACTTATTCGTAACTCCACTGGATTGAGCACAATGTTATCTATATGACACACATTAACTAGCACTGTCTTGCTGTGAAAAGCTAATAAAATGCACTTAGATAAAGGCGGCCTGCAGGGACTTAGAAACAGGCAGAGATTTAGGGCCAGATTACAAGTTGAGCGCAAAATACTGCTTACAGTAAATCAATATTTGTGCTCAACTGAGTAATACTCGTGCACGCTAATGTGTGCTGGTATTACGAGTTAGGAGCAATGCGAACGTTCCGGAGAGTGCATGTGTCGGCAGCATTATACGGCTGCAGTTTTGAAACAATGTTATACATTAGCAAGAGCACTAGATGGCTGCACAATTTACTGTCATGTAGTGCTCCAGGGGTCAGCAACCTTGGGCCCCCAGATGTTTTTGAACTACATTACCCATGATGATGAGACACTCTTTAGGCTGTCTGAGCATCATGGGAAATGTAGTTCCAAAACGTCTGTGGGACCAAGGTTGCTGACCCATGCTCTAGATAGTGCTTGCTACCTATCTAGATATCTCTTCAACAAAGAATAATGTGAGAACAAAGCTAATTTGATAATAGAAGTAAATTAGAAACTTCTTAAAAATTGTATTCTCTATCTGAATCATGAAAGAAAAATGCTAACACTTTAATCTACAAGAACGCAAGGGCATTGAGATAGTTATTCTGATATTCCTTTTGTTGAAATTGTTATTTTACTGTTAGTTTTCAGCTGTATAAAAATAAAATTATGTTTTGTTGATATTGAATTGATGTTTTCAATATATTGTATTTCTGATAGAAGTACTTAATAAAGGCGTTGAACAAATTTCATGTCCGGATATTCAGAAAAAACAAACATGACCATACACAAAATTCTGACGAGCAGTATTGTCAGAAAAATCCAAACCAAATCTTTCTGACAAACCAGAATTTTTTTTACCCAGAGCACATATCTAGCAAATGGTATATGGAGTGTGGCTATAGAAAAACAATTGCAGTAAAAAGGATGTTAATTTGTCTTACTAATGTTGAGATTTGGCTGATATGTTATTCTATCGCAGCACAAGAGGCATGTCTTGCAATTTCAAGGTGTTTACTGTACTTTTAAGAGGTTTAAAGTTTGGAAGCACATTTGGAACACAATTGTAGTTTATTAAAAGGTAATGGGCTAGATTACAAGTGGAACGCTAAATATTGCTTGCGTGCAAGCGATATTAGCACTCCCCTTTGTAATACCAGCGCATGATAATGTGGGCTGGTATCACAAGTAAATCGCAATGCGAACATATTGAGATACAGGCAAATTTGCCCAATTTGCCCAATTGCGGGAGCACGATAATTTAGCACTCCATTCTACTTGTAATCTTTTCCAATATGTTTATTGGTAATAAAATTGTTCTCCTAGGCATTAATACAACTTATGTTGTGAGCCTTAGTCTATCTGGTTTAGAAAACTGTAATTGGGGTTTTAATGTATAATGACCGTATGCAAGATTTATATCAGGGCAAGGAGCAGATCTTATCAAGCACAGACAGACAGTTTGTACTTTGCTTTTTCACCATATATATGAGCTTCTCAAGTATATGGCGTGGCACCTAGTGTGGAAATGTGCACGTCCTCCATGCTTTCACAGAAGCTCTAAGGAACAATACATAATCTGATTGTAGATATGGCCATGTTTTCTATTATGTACAGAATAGGATAAAGCTTTGGTTAGTTGCTACAAACACGGAAATTGTATTATTTATTTTAATTTTATTAGCACCTTCAGGTCTGCAGCACAATTATGTATACTGTTTTTTCTTTCATGATTCATTGATAGTACAGAATATTTCTTCTGTTAAAGGACAATAAAAGTTAAAAGAAATTATTAAACTGCATCTACCTCATGGGCGTCCACGGTAGGGGGGGGGGGGCATTTTCCCCCTCCTGGATTTTCCTCCCCACCTGAAGTACAAACTGCCGGGGGGAAAAAGACAATTGAATGTCTGTATTTTTTTTTCTTTTCTTTTAATCCAACTAACTAGAGGAAGAAGCACAGTATTTTGGGAGTTGCATAGCATTATGGAATTTGTAGTTTTCTGTTTCGCTCTCAGTATTGTGCCACTGCAGTTCTGGACTCTAATTCCCAGCATGCATTGTACAGTGGTGGGGAGTGAGCTTTATGGAAGGCAGAAAGTTTTGCATGAGGCCACTCCCACTCCTCCATGCTGTGTAGGTATATGTTCCAGCCAGGAAAACTGTATGAGACTATAATCCCCTTTAACACACTTGGGAAGGAATTGTGGAGTATTGTCTGGCCCTTTACACAGGTAGGGGAATACACTATGCATCAATGATCTTAAACTCTGCACTATTACCAAATATTTATTTGTATGTTCAGAACCTTTGCACAAGTGTTAGGGTGGCGGTTGTGCACTGTGCCAGTGATCTTTAACTCATAGTTGCTAACTGTCCCGTTTTTTTCAGAATCGTCTTGTTTTTTTAGCTCGCTGTCCCTTGTTCAATTCAGTCTGTGTATAGTTTATGAATATTGTGTGCAGTGCAGTACTCCCACCACAGAAGGTGCTGTGGCTGTGGGATTATATTCTTTGCTTACAGTATGTTTCACTGGAGTTTAGCAGTGTGAGGTCAGGTGTCAGTTAAGGGAAAGCCATGATATGAGATACTGTATATAATACCAGGGTAGGAGGCAACAGGGGTGATGAAGCCAGGCATCTCAATAGTGTATATACTGAGGCTTTGCTTAGCCATTGTTTAAAACATCAGGCTTTAATGTGCTGGGTCTGGAATTCACAGAACATAAAAAAATCTGGTGCATTTCTGGGTCTGTCAACATTTTGTTCACAATCACAATAAAAAAATGAATAGTTACCTCATGCAATGTCACCTACTTATAAAACCTTCAATAGTGTCTTAGCAAGTCCTCAGCATATATGCATATATTGTTCTCAGCAGCTCCAAGAGAGTAGTAAGCAGGTTCAACATATTATTATAATAAATATTCATTTTAAGCTGTTTAACATCTATATAAACCAGGGTGTTTTGTGGTTTCCTGCTATAGGGACAGTCTAGTCAAAATTAAACTTTCATGATTCAGATAGGGCATGTAATTTTAAACAACTTTCCAATTTACTTTTATCATCACATTTGCATTGTTCTCTTGTTATTCTTTGTTGAAAGCTAAACCTAGGTAGGCTGATATGCTAATTTCTAAGCCCTTGAAGGCCGCCCCTTATCTCAGTGCATGTTGACAGTTTTTTTACAGCTAGACAGCACTAGTTTATGCGTGTCATATTGATTACATTGTGCTCACTCCCGTGGGGTTACCTAGGAGTCAGCACTGATTGGCTAAAATGCATGTCTATCAACAAAAAATGAAATAAGGGGGGCAGTCTTCACAGGCGATACA
Organism: Bombina bombina; assembly: GCF_027579735.1. Classification (NCBI taxonomy): domain Eukaryota; kingdom Metazoa; phylum Chordata; class Amphibia; order Anura; family Bombinatoridae; genus Bombina; species Bombina bombina. Next base: position 186,107,189 of record NC_069506.1, on the reverse strand, counting down.
AGGTAATCAAAGGGATTATCTATCCTTTTAAACAAGAACAATTCTGGAGTAGACTGTCCCTTTAAGGGTTAATAATTTAATCCATGCTTGCTTATTTTGGTACTTGCTGTAAAGTTATTCTTCCTATGCCAAGTATGTGCTTGAGAGTAAGGTGAGGTGATGAGGATCTTGATGAGTTAACCTGCATTAAAAGGCTTAAACAATGCATTAAAAAAATACTCTAATATGTTACAGCAAGTTTATTATTGCACTATTATTTGCAGTTCCAGAGCTGCAATGCACTGTTGGGAGCTAGCTAAACACATCTGGTGAGCCAGTGACAAAATACAAATGTGTTTAGCCACCAGTAGTGGATTGTTACTGCACAGCTAGCTCCCAGTCGTGGATTGTTACTGCACAGGATTGGTACATATCCTTTTTAACAAAGTTCCAGAACCTCCTTGAAGTCCTCTTTCAGTTGGAACAAATAAAAGCAGTCAAAAAGCCCTCTACTGCTACTAAATCAGTATGAAGGATCTGGATCTTCTTTTGGTGGGGGAAGATTACTCCTGTAATGGGACCTAGTGGATTGCAACCTGAGGTGAGGGTCAGATACATCCTACTGTGCTGTTCGCTCTTCTCCAAGCACCGCCAGAGAACTATATATCTGTAGCTCTTTCCATTCCTTATAAACACCAGACAAGGCTTAGTGCAGTAGAGAGTAACACACTTTAATGTTCAAGACACAGGGTTTTTATACAGTACAAGGTGTAAAGTTTAATCACATACTGCCCCCTGCTCTCCCCCCTTGTTTCCAGATCCTGGCAGCTAAGGTTTCCTGGACATATCATTTAACCCCACCCCCTTTATGTCCTGTAAGTATAATGGTAAAGCGCCCAAGTGCTTGGTATAATTTTAAAGCTCTCTTTTAAGCGCACGTTCTGTGAAATCTTGGTCTATCTCGGTCACATGGTGCAAGAGCGACAAGGCTTTTTGTGGTTATGGGGTACTCACAAGGTAGCGTAGCCAGGGAAGGTAGAGAGTATTGTGGGTTTATTAAAATATTTCCAGGCAGCTAGAAAATGCCTTGAGAAGGCCACTTTAGTGATAGGATGTGCCACAGAGGAAACAGGCTTTGTGTCACAAGACCTTTTTCAGAAGGTCTGGACTCAGTCCGTTCAAGATTTCTGGGTTCTGAATATTTTTTCCCAAGGACACAGATTAGGATTCAGATCAAGACCTCCCAGAGGAAGGTTTATTCTGTCCAACATTCCAAAGAATCCTGTAAAGGCACAAGCCTTTTTTCAATGTATTCAAGATCTAGAACTCATGGGATTCATCCTGTTACTTTGGAGGAATAAGGACATGGATTTTACTCCAATCTGTTCATTGCTCATATAAATTTATTGTCTGTGCACATTTCACTTTTTTTGCCCCCTACCCCTCCTGGAAAATTTTCTGTGGATGCCCATGACTTACCTCTAGTGGTAACTAATCATATTGTAGTTAATTTTTTGCAAATTGTACCATGTCATAAAGCATTTAAGTTTTTGCACTGCAGTGCGCTTTACAAAAAATAAGGTTAATAACTTATGATAGTAGCATTTAGTGCTCATTCATCCCTGTAAACCTTTTAATGTGCTTTTATAAATTTAATTTTACTCTCATCTGGGTGTTATGAGTGTATACTAGTCTATAATTGGCTGATGGTTGTCATATGATAAAGGGGGCCAACAAATGAGGCGGGGGGATAAAATTGTCAAAAAAATCTACTGCTTATTTGAAATGCATAGTAAATGTTATTGCATTGTCTTTTTTATTATGCATTTGTTAATTATGCAATTCTACCTTATTTAATAATGTTCCTTTAAATGTAAAACATTAGAAGGTCAGCCCAAATAAATACTGGGCAGTGAGTAAGCAGAAGATTAATAGTTCAGTTTTAAATATTGGAATTTTAGATAGCAGGACATCCAGGAACATATTGAGATGACTCTAATGGAACTATTTTCTAATCAGTATTCAGGCACATAGACTACACAGAAGGTCTGGGAACTGTACAGTAGTTTCCAGATCAAGCCATGTTATGAAAACATTTTCAGATAAGTTTTCTGTTCTGTTACGGTTCAGTCAGTAATAAGCCAATAGACCACAGTCAGATGGTTTCTGAGTGAGGTGAGGATCTTCTGCTTTCTTTTACAGTTTAAACTGTTTGCAAATATCAGTTTCATGTTTGTATCCTGTGACCAATAATAAAGCCTGATTTGGCATTTGGAAACTGGAACTACATTTAAAGGGATATGAAACCCATTTTTTTTCTTTCATGATTCTGATAGAGCATACAATTTTAAACAATTATACATTATTATTATTATATTATTATCAAGTTTGCTTTATTCTGTTGGTATCTTTTGTTGAAAGAACAGCTAGCTCCCAGTAGTGTGTTGCTACTTTCCCCCCTACCTAGGTATGCTTTTCAACAAACGATACCAACAGAATAAAGAAAATGCATGTTCTATCTGAATCATCAAAATTTAATTGTCACTTTAAGCCACCTGCTATTAAAATATTAAACATATCTGCTGCTGTTGTTTAGTGATATGCTTGTACCTGATGAAAAAATAAAATAAAAATAAAGAACTTTATTTTGCTAGATTTAATCCTGTACTACTCTAAGTGTACCCCATAGAAGCACAGTCTAAGTCTACCAGGGCTGGTGCTTCCATAAGGAGAACCAGGTGAATTGCAGTAGGACATAGAAAATAAAATGTGTTTGTGTGTTTTTTTGTTTTATTGGCACCATTAGACCTTGTCCTGCAGGACATATTAGTACACTGTCACATAAAAATAGAGAGCAGCTGACACTGTTGACTGAGTTTAGCAGTATATATTTATGCTACAATATTTGGGACTTGAGAGTAGAATAGCACTGAAGTATATCTCCTAAGTTGGATCTCCACTGCTGCTTGTAGTTAATGTGAATTGCTGAGGGGGAAGCAAAATGTATCTTCACCTGAAACACCCAAAATCCTTGCACTGCTCTTGCAAACTACCACAAAAAGGCAGTTCGTGAGGGGGATAGATCAGAGAAGAGATACAGCTGGGTATGTTATCCCAGTAAAGATGATAATAATATGTACAAAAAATGATTAAGTGCTAAATGAGGAGTACATTACAGGTAGGGGACAAAAAAGTACATCTAAAATAGGTAATAACATTAAAGAGCCATAAATGCCTAATAATAAGGGGGAATGCTTTCGGGCGGTAGCCAAAACGGCGGACATATTTTGGAGCTGTGTGGCCAAGCTGACAAAACCGTTGTTTATCAGCATATATCCATAATCTTTCATTAAGAGTTATACACATTACAAGAGGAACAGCCTATGCGGCTCTATTTCCAGCTCTGAAGTACAGGAATGGTGGGCCTTCAGCGGCAGAGTGAAAACACCCGTGGCCTTCACCTAACCCCCCGGTAACCCAAAGTACAACAGCCAGTTGAGTTGGCCCCTCTGCCTTTTATATATTGCTACTGGTACTTGAGATCTAACACTCAAAGGTCCAATGGGATGACATACTATTTGAAACAGACTGTGGAATCCCTTGACAGATGGGAGTCAGAAGTTTTGCAACTCCTAAAAAATAATTTTACAAACATTGGGCAACGGTTGTGTCAAATACTGAGTGTTCCGCTAAAACCTAGTCTCTTGGTAGGCAAAGAATCACAGATATCTCAGGAACAACCTTACCGGCATTCTACTAGCTATGGTGGATAGGACATCCTGGATAGCTTTGAGAAAGAGACAACTAGAGTCTATGTAGATTCCCTATTTAATGGAGATCTTGAGGAGTGCAGCACCATAAATGGATGTCGGAGAAGCCCGTTAATTGCTGACATAGGGCTAGATTATAGGTGGAGCAGTAGCTAAAATGGCTGACTTATTTTGGAGCTGCGTTGACAAGCTGACAAAACCATTGTTTATCGGCAGAGCATTCAATTTCGCTATATACCCATAATCTCTAATTAAGAGTTATACACAGTACAAGAGGAACAACCTATGAGGCTCTATTGTCAGCTCTGAAGTACAGGAACGGTGGGCCTTCAGCGGCAGAGTGAAAACACCCATGGTCTTCACCTAAACCCCCCCCCCCGGTAACCCCAAGTACAACAGTCAATTGAGTTGGCCCCTCTGCCTTTTATATATTGCTACTGGTACTTGAGATCTAACACTCAAAGGTCCAGTGGGATGGCGTACTATATGAAACAGACCATGGAATCCCTTGACAGATGAGAGTCAGAAGTTTTGCGACTCCTAGAAAATAATTTTACAAAAATTGGGCAACGGTTGTGTGAAATACTGAGTGTTCCACTAAAACCTAGTCTCTTGGTAGGCAAAGAACCACAGATATCTCAGGCTATGGTTAAGATGACATCCTGGATAGCTTTGAGAAAGAGGCAACTAGAGTCTACGTAGATTCCCCGGAGCTGAGCTGCATGGACTTGTGAGCTATCTAATGGCGATCTTGAGGAGACTGAGTGCAGCGACATACATGGAAGTTGGATTGCTTACATAGGGCTATATTACAAGTTGAGTGCTAAAATTGGTTAACTTTCTAAAAGTGCACTATGCAGTTTTTGGGGTCTAAAGTTGGTGGGATGGGGGTGTTAGAAAAAAACGGCACTGAAAAGTGCCTTTACACTGCGGTCTATGGCAACTGTGTGTTCCCAGTAAATATATATGTACATGCTTATATACATATACTGTATATTTATGTGTTTATATGTGTATATACACATATTAACACACACACACACAAATATATATATATATATATATATATATATATATATATATATATATATATATATATATATATATATATATATATATATAAATTATTAAATATATCTATATCAGCATATACATATATATTCAGAACAAGGCTCCCATTGGTAGATAACCTCGGGCCGATCTCACGTCCCCGCGATGAAAGCACACTGTGGCCCCTAATGTGGCCCATAATGTTTGCACCGGATCAATCTATTGGGTACTTGTAGAGCGCAAACTAATCACCCGTGAGGGTCTCAAGGCGCTAAGGGCTGACGATAAGTGGCGGTGAGATAAGGGATGAAGTTCAGTCGAAGAGCCAGGTCTTGAGGTCCTTTCTGAACTTTGTAAGGGTAAAGGATTGTCTGAGGTGAAGCGGGAGGGTGTTCCATGTCTTTGCTGCCATTTGGGAGAAGGATTTTTCTGATGCGGGGGATGATTGCGAGGGCTTGGTTGGCCAATCAGAGTTATCTGGCGGGGGTGTAGAAATTGACGCGGTGGTTGATGTATTTGAGACCGATGTTGTGAAGGGTCTTGAACGTGTGGGTTAGAAGCTTGAAGGTGATTCTCTTGTTGATGGGGAGCCAGTGCAGGTCCCTTAGGTGTTCGGTGATATGGCTTTGGCGAGGGATGTTGAGGATGAACCTGGCCGAGGCATTCTGGATGCGCTGGAGTCTCTTTTGGAGTTTGATGGTGGAGCCAGCGTAGAGTGCGTTGCCGTAGTCCAGTCAACTGCAGACGGGGGCATGAGTGACAGTTTTCCTGGTTTCGGTAGGGATCCATTTAAAGCTCTTTCGCAGCAGGTGCTCTTTCGCAGCAGGTGGAGTATGTGTAAGCATGTCGAGGAGACGGCATTAATTTGTCGGTCCATGGAGAGGGATGAGTCCATGATAAAGCCTAGGTTTTGTGCGTGGTCGGTTGGGGTTGGAAGGCTGTGGGCCACCAGGAATCGTCCCAGGCGGATTTAGTTGGTCCGAGGATGACGACTTCGGTCTTGTCAGTGTTTAGCTTGAGACGGTTTTCGCTCATCCAGGTGGCGACTGCTGTCAGTCCTTCGTGGACGTTTCTCTTGGCAGTGGAGGGGTCTCGGGTGAGTGGGATGATTAGTTGGGTTGGGTGTCGTCAGCGTAGGAGACGATGTTGAGGATGTGGCGTCGGACGATGGCGGCGAGAGTTAATGCTTCCAGTTAATACTGCATCAGAGCCACAACATGCCCTTAAGGGTTAAAAGTGTAATACTGCTATCGAAACAGTCTTGCCTCTCACCGTTGGAGAAAAATAGGCATGGGACTTTCCTACTCTCCTTTAAAGGCTTGTTTGCTGGGACATTTGATCAGGTGCAAAAAAGGCCCAAAAAATTGGTGTGGGGTAGAGACTTAATTTCTTGTTTCGTCAGTTTTTTAAGGCTCCTATTTTGTACTGATAATCCGCAAGTGACAACAACATATATTTGTTATCAGGGACACTTGAAAGGGTTCCTATAATAGGTCGCTTAAAGCCCAACGTAGCAATATAATATAGATTAGACACAATTGTCAGTGAACTTTACATTTTTAATTCCTTTTTTTTTTTTTTATGATTGTGCCAGACATTATGATTATTACTGCGACTCCTGATGCTTTGATTCCTGCACAGCTAATGACCTATAGTTATGTCCTGTACTATCTTAAAGGGACAGTCTACACCAGAATTGTAATTGTTTAAAAAGATAGATAATGCCTTTACTACCCATTACCCAGCTTTGCACAACCAACATTGTTATATTAATATACTTTATAGTTTATAACCTTTAAACCTCTAAATTTCTGCCTGTTTCTAAGCCACAAAAGACAGCTTCTTATCACATGCTTTTTTATTTGCTTTTCACAACAGGAGACTGCTAGTTTATGTGGGCCATATAGATAACATGGTGCTAACGCCTGTTTGTTGTGGCAGACACTGCACTATTTGGATAAAAGTTAATAGATAATAAATAAAAAGTTATGTGATCAGGGGGATCAGAAAAGGTTTAGTTACAAGGTAATAACAGAGGTGAAAATAATATTAATATAACCATTTTGGTTATGCAAAACTTGGGAATGGGTAATATATGCATTATCTATAAAATGTTGGAGTACACTGTCCCTTTAACATCATTATTTGCTCAACATTATAATTTTAATTAGTATGTAGCATTGTTAAAGGAAAATTATACACTAGATTTTTTGTAGATGATCCATTTATATAGCATATACAGCTTTTTTTTTTTTTTAAAGTATAGTTTATCTTTAAACAACATTGTGCTGATTTTCAGACTCCTAACCAAGCCCCAAAGTTTTAGAAGTATACTGATGTATACCTACTCCATCTTGCTCCTGTTTGTGTAAAGAGTCTTTTCATATGCAGAAGAAGGGGAAGGAGGGGGAGTGTCTGCTGTCTTTGCTATAGAACCACTTTCAATGGGTGTTCCAGCTAACTTTTTCAACAGAGCAGATTATTCTTTATAGAAGTGTCTATTACATGCAGTTAAATGAAAATTGGTGTATACTGTCCCTTTAAGAAGGGTTTTCAGAGCACTTTTCTTTATTGAGCCCAGGCTCTTTTCATATGCTCTTATTTATATTTTGCCATTATATTGGCATAAGCTCTAGAAATCTAGTATATTTTTGCTGATTACTATTATAGTATCATTTTATAAAAAGAGGTACGGTTCCACTGCCAGCGGCCAAGGCAGGGGGATGGGTTTAAATCACTTCAGACAACCATGATACGTTTAACAAGTGAAACTCCTGTGATACAAGTGTAATGCCTGGCTTACTGATTTTAATTTGCTCATAGAGTCTATTAGTCTGAGGCTATAAGTGATTATTCTCCCTAAGTTATTCCCAGTTGATGTTTGTTCTATCACATTCTTCGTCAGTACAAAGGCCATTACATACCTTAGCTGAATGATGAATCATTATAGAGCATATATGGCGATATCTCCTCGAGGGTTCAAAAAGTACATCCATGTAGTTTTATTATCCAGAAGTTTCTGTACTGAGTGACCAGATTTTCCACTTAAGAGCCTATGGGGCCTATTTAACAAAGGTCTGTTGGACCTGATCCGACGATGCAGATCAGGCCCGACAGACCTCGCTGAATGTGGAGAGCAATACGTTTTCCGTATTCAGCATTGTACCAGCAGCTCTTGTGAACTGCTGGTGCAACGCCACCCCCTGCAGATTCGCAGCCAATCGGCCGCCAGCAGGGGGGTGTCAATCAACCCGATCGTACTTGATCGGGTTGAATTGTGGCGATATCTGTTTGCCTCCTCAGAGCAGGCGGACAGGTTATGGAGCAGCGGTCTTTAGACCGCTGCTTCATAACTGCTGTTTCTGGCGAGCCTATCCGGAGCTTGATAAATGGGCCCCTATGAGTGTTTTTGTGTTCTATTACAGAACTATTATTTATTTTTTAATTGATATAGTTACGTTTGTGTATTAGTTTCAATCTATGCATATCTGTTTCTAGATACGTTAAAGTTGTTTATATAACGTTTAGAGAGGTCCATAATCATTAGTAAATAAATAATTACATACTGTACTTTGAGTCCAAAAGTGGTTATTTCTTTCTTTTTTGTTTTCAGCTTCCCCTAAAATCCCCCAATGTGTTATATTTAAACTTTGGGAGGTCCAAAGAGAGGCCTCTATATATCTCCAGGGTTATGTCACATTATTTTAAAAATATTTGTGACAGGGATTTATTATATTTGAAAAACTGAGGTTTATTTTTTATTTGGAACTGTGGGCGATGTTTGTCAATTAAAATATTCTAGGATATTGTCTTAATTTGTTCAATAATTTGAAACTGTGTCAGTTTAGTATTATATATATTTAAATGTATATTTTTCAATGCCTTGATATATTCTGCCTGTTAGAGTTTAATTTTAAAATCTCAATAATAAAAATAAAATGCTATAATGTGCATGTTCTAGGCTAGATTTCCCGTTAGCGCATGTTGCGATAACCAATATCACGCTAACTTGCACGGGTATTACAAGCTGAAAGTAAACACATTTCCTTGAGCGTAAAATAAATTAGCGTGCAGTGGGTTTGCGTGAGTGAAGACCTCGCTTAAAGGGTAAGAGTTAAAAAAAACTGTGTACCAAAAACAACATAATTACGTTAAAATAAAGTGTTACACTCATTTAAACACTATCTGATAAATTGTATTCATAGAAATATTAATAAAACTTTTAGGGCTAGATTACAAGTGGAGTGCAAAATTGAGCAGGTGTTCGCATTGCCTGGAATCATTGCGCTCACAATAGTGCGCTTCCATAGGCTCCAATGGTAGCCTCGTTCTGAAGCCATGAGACACAGCAAAGAACATTTTCTTCTATGTGAAGAACATTGGAATGTTAAATATTAATAGCTCCCTTTGGCTTTAGCACTGTTGGTCTAACGTGGTGTCAGGTTAGCACTAGTGATAAGTGTTTTTTTTTCTTATAGCATTCTCTATTGAAGTCTATGGGGCCTATTTATCAAATGTCTGTCCGACATGATCCTATCAGTTGATCATGTCCGACAGACATCGCTGAATGCGGACAGCATTATGCTCTCCGCATTCAGCATTGTTCTTGTGAACTGCTGGTGCAACGCCGCCCCCTGCAGATTCGGGTGTCAATCAACCCGATCGTATTCGATCGGGTTGATTTCTGGCGTTCACTGTCCGCCTCCTCAGAGCAGGCGGACAGGTTATGGAGTCTTTAGACAGCTGCTTCATAACTTGTGTTTCTGGCCAGCCTGAAGGCTCGCCAAAAACACGGGGCTTCAAGCTTCACACGGAGCTTGATAAATAGGCCCCTATGGGGCAAATGCATTAACGTAGTCGCGATATCCCTAGTCTTGATGTAAGCGCAAGTTGGGTTTCGCTTGCACGCAAACAATTTACTTTCAACATGTAATGCGTTAAAAGTTTATTTCCAGTGGTGTTTGCGTATGAGCGAAATCGCTAAATAGCACTCCACTTGTAATCTGGCCCTCTATGTTTAACCCATGCAAAGTGGTTAAATACAAAGTAAAATCACCCATAGAGCAGCAATGTTCTGTCAATATTGAGCTGAACATGGCTAGTAATTGGTGACTACTCACATATGGTGCTCCTGGTTGGCTCAGAAGCCGCGTTAAACTCCCAGATCAGTAGACCATTGCCAGTCTAGAGCTGAGTTTAACTATGTGCTTGAGTCCTTTGCAGGGGTTAAAAACACGTATAGCTAGATTACAAGTGGAGCGCTAATTTATTGTGTTTTGCAAACGGGCAAATACAAGTGACTGGCTATTGCTACGCAAGTTTACGTTTGCATTGCGAATTACTTGTAATACCAGCACACATTATCGTGCGCTGGTATTAGAAACTGTGCACTGAGTATGCTGTCGGCATTTATCGATGTGCGGCGGACATGATATGCTACATTGTATCATGTCCGTCCGCACTTTAATAAACCGACCCCTTAGGGGCCTATTTAACAAATGTCTGTCCGACATCATCCGATCAGTGGATCATGTCCGACAGACATCGCTGAATGTGAAGAGCAATATGCGCTCCGCATTCAATATTGCACCAGCAGCTCTTGTGAACTGCTGGTGCAACACCGCCCCCTGCAGATTCGCGGCCAATTGGCCACCAGCAGGGGGTGTCAATTAACCCGATCGTATTTGATCGGGTTGATTTCACGCAATCTCTGTCCGGCTCCTCAGAGCAGGTGGACAGGTTATGGAGCAGCGGTCTTTAGACTTGATAAATGAGCCCCTTAGTCTTTTCAGTTCTTATGCATAAAATTTCCTATAGTCTCTCACAGCGTTCAGATAGTTATATCTATGTACTGGTGGCCCTCGTTTTACAACGGTTCAATTTACACTGTTTCAGAATAACAACCTTTTTTTTCCAGTCATGTGACTGCTATTGAAAAGCATTGAGAAGCAGTGCATTTATTAAAATAGCCAGTAGGTGGAGCTGTCCGCTTGTGTTGCAGCAAAGCCAAGCAAGCGGAAATTAATCAGTTTAACCAGACCTGAGCTATCAAGCAGATTTCAAAGGAACAAGATCTTCCTTTCTATAAATCAGTCCAGATTGGAATGCATAGAAAGAACTGTTTGCTGAAAAATGCAAGTGAAGTCTGTGTTGTGTGATTATTTTATTAGGTTTATAATGCTGTTTGGCAAATGTTTTTGTTCATTTAACTTAGTTTAATTATATATTCTGTGTTGTGTGATTACTTTATTAGGTTTATAATGTTGTTTAGCATTTAAAGTCTTCATTTCAAAGCTTTAAAAATAATGTTTTAGGTGTAACTTATGACAATTTTGAGAGGGGCCTGGAACCTATCTCCCTCACGTCCCATTGACTTACATTATAAACTGGGTTTCAATTTACAACAGTTTTGATTTACAACCATTCCTTCTGGAACCTAACCCCGGCGTAAACTGAGGGCTCCCTGTATTGCTATTTGCTGGTAAATTATCCATTTTGAAGAGAGAGTTGCTATTCTTTCATTTGTATGATAGATAAAGTGAGGGTTCAATCTCCAGGTATTTCTTAAAGGGACAGTCTACACCAGAATTTTTTATTGTTTAAAAAGATAGATAATCCCTTTATTACCCATTCCCTAGTTTTGCATAACCAACACAGTTATATAAATACACATTTTACCTCTGTGATTACCTTGTATCTAAGCCTCTGCAAACTGCCCCCTTATTTTAGTTCTTTTGACAGACATCCATTTTAGCCAATAAGACAAAAAGGAAGAAAAGAGCGCAAGCCCGCTCTAAGAGTAACATTTTTAATAACACACAATATAGTGCAAGTAAAAACAAACGTACACAATAATAAATAAAAATGAGCACAAAAGTGAATCACCACAGATCCTCGACATCAAGTACAATGTGTTGCAGTCTGTGTCCGCTTGTTGCAGCCTGTGTGTTCCGTAAATCGTTGTACTTGACGTAGAGGATCTGTGATGATTCACTTTTGTGCTCATTTTTATTTATTATGAAGTGTGCTTTGCCCTCATTGACAGTCTGTACATTCTAAGAGGCTTAGACCTGAAGGGGGACGCTCTGGTTCCTGAATCTTCAGTGACGTCGGACGCCGGCTTCTGTTCGGCGGTCCTATTCAAACTTGGACAGATCTGCCTGATGATCGGGACTTAGATTGCTACTGCCACTGCCTTTGAACTTTCATTTGGTGATCGATTGTGCTTACTTTGATGTAAGTGTTTATGTTATTTTATTTATGTGCTTTAACATTAAATAACTCAAGTCTTTTTGCGCTTCTTGCACCTTTTTGTCCTAGTTCTGTCTCTATACTGGTGATCACAGGAATTATCACAAAAAAGAAGCGGCATCTGCTTGAGTTTCTCCCTAGGATCATCTTACAAGAATTCTGAAATTACCTCATTTGTTTATGGGACTCTTTTACTGAAATACATTTGGATTCTAGGTTTGAAATATATGTGTTAATGATTATATGTTTGTTTTTTCTTGTCCTTATCTTTAGATGTAATTTTTGTATGTGTATTTCTTCTATGCTTGTACACATTTCTTTTAATATTTTCATCTATATATATATATATTTATTTATGCTGACTTTGAACTGACATATTATCCTCACATTTTAGAAAATAGATTAGTATCAATACAGGTGATTTAGATTAGTTCAGTTGATTAGCGCTGATATTTTCTTTGTGTGTTATTTATTATCGTGTCCGTTTGTTTTTACTTGCGCTATATTGTGTGTTATTAAACATTTTACTCTTAGAGTGGGTTTGCGCTCTTTTCTTCATTTTTGTCTTATCAGCTCTCCTTGGGAGGTAAACCACAGCTCTCCCCGTGTTATTGGAGCAGCACACACTGACATCGCAATTTGAGGCTTTTTCCTGGATCCATCATTACCAACACCTGAGTGAAAAAAAGAAACCTAAAGTGGAAAGATATACTGGACAGCATACCTTACCCAGAAACTCACAAACACTCAGGTGTGACTGTTCTATGATCTGGTTTACAATATTTGTGGCCAGTTTTTTCACAATTGGTGATCTTATTTGTCATTTGTATTTTTAGGCACGGTCTTGTATTCACAAAATTAGACCTTTCTATTATTGTATTATTATTATTATTATTTTATACAGTAATCGGGAAGCACAGCTTATACAGGCTTTCTTTAGTTATCCATTTTAGCTAATCAGAGCTGGCTCACCTGAACTCCACGTGCGTGAGCACAGTATTATCTATATGACACACATGAACTAACACCCTCTAGTGGAGAAAAACTGTCAAAATGCCCTGAGAGAAGAGGCGGCCTTCAAGGGCTTAGAAATTAGCATATGAACCTCTTAGGTTTAGCTTTCAACTAAGACTACCAAGAGAACAAAACAAAATTGGTTATAAAAGTAAATTGGAAAATTGTTTAAAATTACATTCTCTACCTGAATCATGAAAGTTTATTTTGGACTAGACTGTCCCTTTAAAAAAAGGAAGCAATGTTTCAAACTGAGCAGGAATAGTGTAATTTTGTAGAAGAGGTGGTTACATTAAAATATACTTTTATTGGCTTTTTAGAGTGTACATCATAATACAATATTTTGGACAGATTTGCCGTAAATAATGATATGATTAAAGGGACAGTGTACTGTAATTGTTTTCTTCTTTTTAATGTGCTCCCAATTACCCCTTTTTACCTGCAGGTGTGCATAAAGTGTTTACAAATAACTGCTTTACCTTTATTTTGTCTGTGGGGTTTTCTGTTGAAACCACCACCTATAATTAACATTTCATTAGTGGAGTAATGTCTACAGAAAAGCTATGTAAACAAGATGCATTAGAAGAAATTAATCTCACAATGTATGTGGGGAGAGAGTTGGAAAGTCCAGCCCCTTTAAAAGTGTGTTCCTGCACCAGCTTTAAATACAAAAACCTCTTATCTGCTGTTTGCCTCAGTACACACTTTTTTAAGGGCATCTGTGTGCACAAAACTTTGTATTATATTGTAAGACCCAAAAAGCCAAGTTAATTTTGATTAAATTAGCCCTGCTCTATATTGCTGAGTTTATCTAAGAATAGGTCTAACAGTTGCCACCTGTACAGGAATGATCCGGACAGTTCGAGTTTCCATTTGTGACTCCAGGTTTGAAGCTGAGAAAGGCCCAGTGCAAACGTCAGGGTTTGGTCGCATTGTGCATTTGCAACATATTGCACATGCCTACAATTATTTCTATCCTGAGTATGTGTGTGAGAGAGTGCGTGTCTTTGTGTTTGTCACTGTCTTTGTGTGTTTGTGTAAGTCTGTGGGGTAGATTTACCAATGTCTGTCTGACATGATACGCTGTAGCGTATTATGTCCGACAGACATCACTGAATGCAGACAGCGTATGCTGTCGGCATTTATCATTACACAAGCAGTTCACTAGAACTGCTTGTGCAATGCTGCCCCCTGCAGATTTGCGGCCAATTGGCCGCTAGCAGGGGGTGTCAATCAACCCGATCGTATAGGTTGAAGACCGCAGCCTCAGAGGCAGCGGACAAGTTATGGAGCATTGGTCTTTAGGCTGCTGCTTCATAACTGCTGTTTCCAGCGAGCCTGAAGGTTCGCGCGGAAATAAGGGGAACACAGGCCATTTGGCTCTTGTTAAATCTACCCCTATGTGTGAAAGAGTGAGCGTATTTGAGTGTGTGTGAGAGAGAGTGTGTATGTGTATGAGAGCGTTAGTGTCTTTGTGTGTTTGTGAGTGTCTTTGGGTGTTACTGTGTTAGAATCTGTGTGAAAGTGTTAGTGTATAAGAGTGTGAGATAAAGAGTGTGTGAGAGTGTCAATATCTGTGTGCGACACTATATTTATGTGCAATTATACATAGAGGCCGAATTATCAAATGTCTGTCGGACCTGATCCGACAGTGCAGATCAGGTCCGACAGACATCGCTGAATGCGGAGAGCAATACGCTCTCCGTATTCAGCATTGCACCAGCAGCTCACAAGAGCTGCTGGTGCAGCGCCGCCCCCTGCTGACTTGCGGCCAATCGGCCGCCAGCAGGGGGTGTCAATCAACCCGATCGTACTCGATCAGGTTGAATTGTGGCAATTCCTGTCCGCCTGCTCAGAGCAGGCGGACAGGGTTATGGAACAGCGCCTTTAGACCGCTGCTTCATAACTGCTGTTTCTGGCGAGTCTGAAAACTCGCCAGAAACACGGGCCCTCAAGCTCCATTCGGAGCTTGATAAATGGGCCTCATAGTGTCTACTCTGCAAAAACATTGCTTTGCTGTTCACAGATCAAGAGTGTTTGGGTTTAGCCTGAACTAAAGGTGGCAAGTCAACCCTACAGCTTCAACTTGAAACTAAGGTGCTCTAAAAAGGACATAAAGTCAAAACTAAAATTTCATGATTCAGATAGCTTGTTTGGACTTCCATGTCCTTTTGTATATTCCTTTACCACGCAACAACCCATGGGAGTAAATGTGAGATCAGATTAGAATGCTAAAACCATTTTATTGAAAGCTTGTTGACAAGCACATCAGCTACTACAAGATTTACAGCACATCAACAAACACTAACAATAAATCCCAGCATCCCTAAGGTCTGCCAGAAGTTCCACTCATACTGCAGTAAAGTAAAGAGACATATTTGATGCAGCTGGCTGTATTCTCTCTCCCAGGGCATTGAGTTTAGCTGCTCTCCCCCAGGGTGTGCTTGTCGAACAGGTACTCGCCCATGCCGTTCTGGGGCACCCCCAGGCGCTTCAGGTTAGTGATGTAGTCTCCAAGCTTTTTAATGGACTTCACCTGCTCCTCCAGGTACTCAGACTCCAGAAAGTCACAGAGCTGCAAATAGGAATGAAATAAAATAAATGATTCATCTCTAGGCAGAAACAAATAAGACAAAGACAAAACACTTACGGCTAGATTTAGAGTTTTGTCGGTAAGGACCCGCATATCTAACGCTGGCTTTTTCCTGGCCGCACCTTTAAAATAACTCTGGTATTGAGAGTCCACAGAATGGCTGCGTTAGGCTCCAAAAAAGGAGCGTAGAGCATTTTTAACGCAACTGCAACTCTCGATACCAGAGTTGCTTACGGACGCGGCCAGCCTCAAAAACGTGCTTGTGCACGATTCCCCCATAGAAAACAATGGGGCTGTTTGAGCTGAAAAAAAAACTAACACCTGCAAAAAAGCAGCGTTCAGCTCCTAACGCAGCCCCATTGTTTGCTATGGGGAAACACTTCCTACGTCTGCACCTAACACCCTAACATGTACCCCGAGTCTAAACACCCCTAACCTTACACTTATTAACCCCTAATCTGCCGGCCCCGCTATCGCTGACACCTGCATATTATTTTTAACCCCTAATCTGCCGCTCCGTAAACCGCCGCTACTTACATTATCCTTATGTACCCCTAATCTGCTGCCCCTAACACCGCCGACCCCTATATTATATTTATTAACCCCTAATCTGCCCCCCACAACGTCGCCTCCACCTGCCTACACTTATTAACCCCTAATCTGCCGAGCGGACCGCACCGCTACTATAATAAAGTTATTAACCCCTAATCCGCCTCACTAACCCTATAATAAATAGTATTAACCCCTAATCTGCCCTCCCTAACATCGCCGACACCTAACTTCAATTATTAACCCCTAATCTGCCGACCGGAGCTCACCGCTATTCTAATAAATGTATTAACCCCTAAAGCTAAGTCTAACCCTAACACTAACACCCCCCTAAATTAAATATAATTTTAATCTAACGAAATTAATTAACTCTTATTAAATAAATTATTCCTATTTAAAGCTAAATACTTACCTGTAAAATAAACCCTAATATAGCTACAATATAAATTATAATTACATTGTAGCTATTTTAGGATTAATATTTATTTTACAGGCAACTTTGTAATTATTTTAACCAGGTACAATAGCTATTAAATAGTTAAGAACTATTTAATAGTTACCTAGTTAAAATAATTACAAAATTACCTGTAAAATAAATCCTAACCTAAGTTACAATTAAACCTAACACTATACTATCATTAAATTAATTAAATAAAATACCTACAATTACCTACAATTAAACCTAACACTACACTATCAATAAATAAATTAAATACAATTCCTACAAATAACTTCAATGAAATAAACTAACTAAAATACAAAAAATAAAAAAGAACTAAGTTACAAAAAATAAAAAAATATTTACAAACATAAGAAAAATATTACAACAATTTTAAACTAATTACACCTACTCTAAGCCCCCTAATAAAATAACAAAGCCACCCAAAATAACAAAATGCCCTACCCTATTCTAAATTACTAAAGTTCAAAGCTCTTTTACCTTACCAGCCCTGAACAGGGCCCTTTGCGGGGCATGACCCAAGAAGTTCAGCTCTTTTGCCTGTAAAAAAAACCATACAATACCCCCCCCAACATTACAACCCACCACCCACATACCCCTAATCTAACCCAAACCCCCCTTAAATAAACCTAACACTAAGCCCCTGAAGATCTTCCTACCTTATCTTCACCATAC
Organism: Bombina bombina; assembly: GCF_027579735.1. Classification (NCBI taxonomy): domain Eukaryota; kingdom Metazoa; phylum Chordata; class Amphibia; order Anura; family Bombinatoridae; genus Bombina; species Bombina bombina. The sequence continues at coordinate 186,089,848 of NC_069506.1, read as the reverse complement.
CAGGTTCACCGATCCGTCCTGAAGAGCTCCTCCGATGTCCTGATCCAAGCCCAAGCGGGGGGCTGAAGAGGTCCATGATCCGGCTGAAGTCTTCATCCAAGCGGGAGCTGAAGAGGTCCATGATCCGGATGAAGTCTTCATCCAAGCGGTAGCTGAAGAGGTCCATGATCCGGATGAAGTCTTCTATCAACGGCATCTTCAATCTTCTTTCTTCGGGAGCCATTATCTTCCATCCGACGCGGAACATCCAATCAGATTGAGCTCGCATTCTATTGGCTGTTCTGATCAGCCAATAGAATGCGAGCTTAATCTGATTGGCTGATCGGATTGAACTTGATTCTGATTGGCTAATTCCATCAGCCAATAAGAATATTCCTACCTTAATTCCGATTGGCTGATAGAATCCTATCAGCCAATCGGAATTCGAGGGACGCCATCTTGGATGACGTCATTTAAAGGAACCGTCATTCAGCTAGTAGGCGTCGGGAGAAGAGGATGTTCCGCGTCGGATGGAAGATAATGGCTCCCGAAGAAAGAAGATTGAAGATGCTGTTGATAGAAGACTTCATCCGGATCATGGACCTCTTCAGCTCCCGCTTGGATGAAGACTTCATCCGGATCATGGACCTCTTCAGCTCCCGCTTGGATGAAGACTTCAGCCGGATCATGGACCTCTTCAGCCCCCCGCTTGGGCTTGGATCAGGACATCGGAGGAGCTCTTCAGGACGGATCGGTGAACCTGGTATGGTGAAGATAAGGTAGGAAGATCTTCAGGGGCTTAGTGTTAGGTTTATTTAAGGGGGGTTTGGGTTAGATTAGGGGTATGTGGGTGGTGGGTTGTAATGTTGTAAAGTATTTAGCTTTAAATAGGAATAATTTATTTAATAAGAGTTAATTAATTTCGTTAGATTAAAATTATATTTAATTTAGGGGGGTGTTAGTGTTAGGGTTAGACTTAGCTTTAGGGGTTAATACATTTATTAGAATAGCGGTGAGCTCCGGTCGGCAGATTAGGGGTTAATAATTGAAGTTAGGTGTCGGCGATGTTAGGGAGGGCAGATTAGGGGTTAATACTATTTATTATAGGGTTAGTGAGGTGGATTAGGGGTTAATAACTTTATTATAGTAGCGGTGCGGTCCGCTCGGCAGATTAGGGGTTAATAAGTGTAGGCAGGTGGAGGCGACGTTGTGGGGGGCAGATTAGGGGTTAATAAATATAATATAGGGGTCGGCGGTGTTAGGGGCAGCAGATTAGGGGTACATAAGGATAACTTAAGTAGCGGCGCTTTGCGGTCGGCAGATTAGGGGTTAATTATTGTAGGTAGTTGGCGGCGACGTTGTGGGGGGCAGATTAGGGGTTAATAAATATAATACAGGGGTCGGCGGTGTTAGGGGCAGCAGATTAGGGGTACATAAGTATAACGTAGGTGGCGGTCGGCAGATTAGGGGTTAAAAAAATGTAATCGAGTGGCGGTGATGTGGGGGGACCTCGGTTTAGGGGTACATAGGTAGTTTATGGGTGTTAGTGTACTTTAGAGTACAGTAGTTAAGAGCTTTATGAACCGGCGTTAGCCCAAAAAGCTCTTAACTACTGACTTTTTTCTGCGGCTGGAGTTTTGTTGTTAGATTTCTAACGCTCACTTCAGCCACGACTCTAAATACCGGAGTTAGAAAGATCCCATTGAAAAGATAGGATACGTAATTTACGTAAGGGGATCTGCGGTATGGAAAAGTCGCGGCTGAAAAGTGAGCGTTAGATCCTTTTTTGAGTGACTCCAAATACCGGCGGTAGCCTAAAACCAGCGTTAGGAGCCTCTAACTCTGGTTTTCACGGCTACCGCCAAACTCCAAATCTAGGCCTTAGATATTACAATGGGGACCTTTAATAAAAAAAGAACTGAGCTTGCTTTAAACAAAATATGCTTTAACAGATTGTGCAATTGTTCATTACTCAATGTTATGTCTAAAAATAGAAGCTTGTATTACAGGAAGTGAAAGTCATGTGTTAGGGGGAAATTCCCACACTTGTCTTACCATTGCAAAATGTTATATTTTAAAGGGACAATGTACTGTAAAGTGTTACCCCCCCCCCTTTATTTGTTCCCAATTATCCATTTTACCTGCTTCAGTGTATTACATTTTTACAAATAGCTAATTTACCTTTATATTGGCATTTTAAATGGCTGTTTTTGTCTGTAGTGTCCCAACCTATACTGACAATTTTTATACTTAAAGGGACAGTCAAGTAAGAATTAAACTTTTATGATTCAGATAGGGAGGGCAATTTTAAACAACTTTCCAGTTTATTTTTAACACTACATTTTCTTTGTTTCTTTTGGTATTCTTTGTTGAAAGCTTAACCTAGCTCATATGCTAATTTCTAAGCCCTTAAAGACAGCCTCTTATCTAAGTGCATTTTCACAGTTTTTCACAGCTAGACAGCACTAGTTCACGTGTGTCATATAGATAACATTGTACTCACTTCCGTGGGGTTATTTATGAGTCAGCACTGATTGGCTAAAATGCCAGTCAGGCAGAAGAACTGAGATAATGGGGCAGTCTGCAGAGACTTAGATACAAGATAATCACAGAGGTAAAATGTGTATTAATATAACAGTATTGGTTATAAAAACTGTGTAATAAAGGGATTATCTATCTTTTTAAACAATACAAATTTTCAAGTAGACTGTCCCTTTAAGTATTGGCTAGTGGGAGGTAGGCAAGATACAGATACATTGTTCTCTCTATTAAGTATGGGCTTTGGTATACAGGCAGATATATAAGATAAAGAAGCAGGTGTGTGTATAGAAAGTGATAAGAGATCCAGTTTCCCTGCAAATTTAGACCATTTTAACTGGTTGTGGTGTCAAATAACAACACCAGCTATTTCATATACAAAAATAAATCTTAAAGGGACATGAAACCCAAAAATGTTCTTTCATGATAATTTGTTGAAGGAACAGCAATGCACTACTGGTTTCTAACACATGGGTGAGCCAGTGACAATCGGTGTGTGTATATATATATATATATATATATATATATATATATATATATGTGCAGCCACCAATCAGCAGCTAGAACCTAGGTTCTTTGCTGCTCCTGAACTTACGTAGATAAACCTTTCAGCAAAGGATAACAAGAGAAGGAAGCAAATTAAATAATAGAAGTAAATTGGAAAGTTGTATGCTCTGTCTAAATCATGCATGTCTAATTATGATTTTATTTTCCCTTTAATGAACATTTTACATATATTTTACACTCTGATTCTGACATAACAAGTCATTGGAAACACATTAAGAGAAAACAAATTTGACAGTACATTGTCCCTTTAAAGGGACAGTCTAGTATAAACTAAACTTTCATTATTCAGATAGGACTTTTAATTTTAATCAACTTTCCAATTTACTTTTATCATCAAATTTGCTTTTTTCTCTTGGTATTCTTAGTTTAAACTAAACATAGGTAGGCTCATGTGCTAATTTCTAAGCCTTTGAGGGCTGCCTCTTATCACAGGCTTTTTAAATCTCTTTTCAACACAAAGAGACAGAAAGTACACGTGGGCCATATAGATAACACTGTGTTCAGGCACAGGGGGTTATTTAAGATCTAGCACAATACAATGCTAAATTTAAGACAATAGATAATAAATAGTCACAGTCATGTGATCAGGGGGCTGGAAGAAGGTTCCCAGATACAAGGTAATCACAGAGGTAAAAAGTACATTAATATAACTGTGTTGGTTATGCAAAACTGGGGAATGGGTAATAAAGGGATTATCTATCTTTTAAAACAATAACAATTCTATGGTAGACTGTCCCTTTAAGGGATTATCTATCTTTTAAAACAATAACAATTCTATGGTAGACTGTCCCTTTAAGGGATTATCTATCTTTTAAAACAATAACAATTCTATGGTAGACTGTCCCTTTAAGCTCTGTCACTCCAAGGAGGGAAGAATATAATTAAGTCCATAGTACAGCTTTGGTTCCTTGAACAGGACAGTTTTTTCTTGCCCTTTTATGATATTTATACTACCAGGACAACAAGACATAGATAAGATCAGTCTGGAGCTATATTACTTTGCTGCTATCATGAGATAAGACTTTAGTTTTTATATTACACGTCTGTTTTATTGAAGACTTTCTCTAACCCCATATTTCTAACATCTAAAATAAAATCTGCTGTTTTGTAACTGCATTTCCTTCCTAAGCTATATTAACTTTTAACATTTTTATCCATTTTGCAAATTGTGTATTTCAGTAACAATATTAAGCTAATTAATGAGGGTTTTCCTATAGTAAGAAGCCTTTGTTACTATGGGTTATACATTATGCTGTTGTATTATTTTGCCTAAAATATATTTAAAGGAACATTAAATGCCACGTTCTTTTGTGTAAAAGTGGTCCTGGTCCCACGCTCCCTAGAGAGGCAATAAAACAAATACACTGTCCACATACAGATACATGCCCCAAAAATGTCTGGAAGGTAATTGCAAATTTGCAACATTGGATGAGGAAGAGAACTGCAGCCTGTGTTTTAAGAGTACAGTACAGTGAGTTCTTTCACTTCCTCAAGTCACAAAACCTCACTACATGCGTCACTATAGCAGTGACATCCAGGAAATTGTAGTCCACAGGTTCACAGACCTCGAGTCCCAACTGTTCCTCTTTGAGAGGGACCGTCCCTAATTCTGAGCTCTGTCCTGCTGTTCCTCTAAGACAGCCATATGTCCCTAATTGCAGAATTTCCTTTAGTTCCACCCATAGACAGCCACAATATGTTCACAAACTGCCCAGGCACACCCATAATCCCATCCACAACCTCTAAAGTCCCTTATATCTAGATTTTATTACTGATGGTGGCCCTGGGGAAAATTGCCACCCTGGCTCAGTCCACACCTGAAGTATGTGTTTGCTCTCTTTGTGGGGTTTAAACACCTAGTAACCAAATAACATCTGCGTAAATTAAAATGTCTCTAATATGGTAATTGCGTAAACATGTCTACTTAAATCTTATATAAATACATTATAATTAAATTATATTTAATATTCCAATGTTCTTCACATACAGGAATGTTATTTTTTTTATTTAATTCCATATATATCTGTATATACCGATACCTATATATCTATTCCTAGATATATATGTATAAATATCTATTTTACATTAATATTATCAGATATCTATGTAGAAATATACATTTAATAATAATAAAAACATTTTCTATGTGAATAACATAGGAATATAAAAAATGCGTAACTAATTCTTCATGTGCGCTAACCCGACACTGCGTTAGAACTAAAGCACGAATCACGTTATGCATATTTTACACTCCTATGTTCTTCACATAGACATTTTTTATCATATATATATATATATATATATATATATATATATATATATATATATATATATATATATATATTATAATAATGTTAATGTAAAATGGATATCTATTTGAATAACTCCTGTAAGTGTTAGGTTTTTTCTTCTGTATTATATATATATATATATATATCAGGAACGTGCACTCAAAAGAGGCAGGTGAGGAAGTGCTTACCCTTCCATATGTTTCCAAAGCTTAATTAAATTTTAATTAAAACAAAAAAAAAAAAGAAAAAAATAATATTTTCCACCCATGTAATGCTATGGAGAGGCAGGTACAGGAACGCTTCTCTCCATTGCAGTACATGGGTCAAAGGAAAAGCTGTGCTGCAGCGCCACCGGTGTTCTGTCAATATATTAGCATCAAAAATTGGGACCAATAGGAGGCACCCCTCTTGATGCCTCCTAGCAAGTGAAGGATATATAGATTAATCAGGAGGAGGATGCAGTGAGCAGGGTCATGCGACACAACTGGAAACTGAGGTAACCTAAGAACAGTTGACACCAAGCAGAAGAGTAAAGTAGTATTCTACATCTCTTGTGATTCACAAATTGTGTTCAGATGCAGCTCATTAACAGGGGGACAGTAAGTGAGCATAACCCAATACTGACAGGAAGTCAAAGGGTCAATTCAAATTTAAATCTATAATTTAAAACCCAGAGTTTGAAGTTAAGTGTGCAGTGTCCACATTATTTAAATTAAAGTTTTTGACATTGAATATTGCTAAGCCTCCCTTTTTCATGGTTATTTGATTTAATTAAATATAAATGTTATGTCTGTTCAGTCAGAGGATGCAGTATTTATTTTTATTTTTCTCTCTGTCTCCATTTATTTAAAGACTGCTGTTAACTTTTAATTCACAAATCAATTGAAAGCTGTTGCATTGTGTTTTTAATATGTGCTACTTTTATACAAGTTTATATTAATAAAAAGGAGAAAATTAGTAATTTAAAAAATATATGTAATTATTGCAGTTAAATATTTTTAGAAATAATGCCACTGTAAAGTAACTGGTTAAACACATAGTCAAAGGGAGACATTTAAAATTAAACTTTCATGATTGAGGTAGAGCATGCTATTTTAATAGACTTTTCTAGTTATTTATATTTTGAGAATTAGCATCAACTGTTACTGGCCCCATGTCAGCAAATCAAATTAGTTTTTGAAAGGAACATGAAAGTCATAATTACATTTCCATCATTCAGATAGAAATTACACACAAAAAATAAATAAATAAATAAACTTTCTATTTTACTTTTATTATTATGTACTTCATTCTTTTGGTATCCTTTGGTGTCCTTTGTTGAAGAGCATACCTAAGTGGGATGTGCACGTGCGTTTCTTGAACAACATATTGCAGCAGCAGCTGTGTTGGCAGTATTGATAACTTGTCCTTTGTGTAAAATTTGTATGGTAAATTATTTCTATTTTTACAATACAGTAGTGAGTAGAGAAGAGATTGTGTATTATTCTAATTGCTTAGTAACTGGCACTGTGCCACAGAATTGTGTGAGTGTGTCAGTGAGCAGAGTGTGTGGGTGTCAGTGAGCAGAGTATGTGTGTTTTATTCTCCAGGTAATCAATACATTTCCGATGAGCTGGTGCTTTAGTGCAGTGTTTCTAAACAATGGTCCTCAAGTACCCCCAATAGGCCAGGTTTTCATTATAGCTGAATCAGTGCACAGGTGAAGTAATCAGCTGATCAGTAACTCAGTGATTACTAACTTGCTCTCACCCATCACCTGATTATGTCACCTGTGCACTGGTTTAGCTATCATTTAAACCTGCCCTGTTGGGGGTACTTGCAGCCCTCTTTACATGTGTTTCTCCATCGTATCATATCTAGTGCCTCACCAGCCTCTGACCTCACTGCACGTCACTGAGTATATATATATATATATATATATATATATATATATATATATATATATATATATATATATATATATATATATATATACATACAGTATATATACTCACATGTGGGTCGACTTTGTCAGTTGCCAGTTTGTGCAGGTCCAGAAGAGCCTGGTTCACAGTCTTCTCCAGCTGGATGGCAGCTTGCATAGCTTCCAGGGTGTTGGACCACTCATCTTTCTCTGGTTTCTGAATAAAAATAAATTAATTGGTAAATAAGGAATTTCAGACACCCCTAGAGCTATAAAAAAGCTAAACCTTTGTTCTTATTTTTATAATTTTAATGCAAAGCTCACATTGCAACAAAGTTAGACTGGTTATCTGCAGACTATAATAGCGCATATATTAAAGGAGATATTTACAACCATTTATGTTCTCAAACTCTTCCAATGAATATTCCATGAATATTATACAATGCAAATGTAAAGTGACTGCATTATTTAAAGAACAATACAAACTATCATGTGTATGAAAGAGCACTATGTAAACATACTAAACATATTTTTGCACAAAGAAAAGTTAATGTTAAAGCTTCTTATTTTAAATTTCAGGAAGTGCATGTCTGTGAAAAAGTAATTGAAAAATGACATGCTCTGATCAGTTAGACTCTAGTCTAGAGCATGTGATTTTAAGACTATCGACCAGGGGCGAAACTACAGGGGGTGCAGAGGTTCGCAATTGCGACTGGGCCCCCAAGGGTGGGGGCCCAGCTTCAATTTTTTTTTAATAAAAAACGTTGACCTGCCACTGCATGCACTGGTATCATGTGAGTGTGACGTGATGCTTCACTAGTGTCTCTGACTACAGGGGTTAGTCTTTCTGTTTTACCCATTGGTGTTTATGTGTGTGTGTGTGTATGTTTGTGACTGTGTGTGTATTTATGCATGTATGTGTGTGTGTGTGTGTATGTTTGTGACTGTGTGGGTATTTATGCATGTATGTGTATGTTTGTGACTGTGTGTGTGTGTGTGTATGTTTGTGACTGTGTGGGTATTTATGCATGTATGTGTGTGCGTGTGTGTATGTTTGTGACTGTGTGTGTATTTATGCATGTGTGTGTCTGTGTGTGTGTTTGTGACTGTGTGTGTATTTATGCATGTATGTGTGTGTGTGTGTGTGTGTGTATGTTTGTGACTGTGTGGGTATTTATGCATGTATGTGTGTGTATGTATGCATGTGACTGTGTGTGTGTGTGTGTGTATTTTTGTGACTGTGTGGGTATTTATGCATGTATGTGTGTGCGTGTGTGTATGTTTGTGACTGTGTGTGTATTTATGCATGTGTGTGTCTGTGTGTGTGTTTGTGACTGTGTGTGTATTTATGCATGTATGTGTGTGTGTGTGTGTATGTTTGTGACTGTGTGGGTATTTATGCATGTATGTGTATGTTTGTGACTGTGTGTGTGTGTGTGTGTATGTTTGTGACTGTGTGGGTATTTATGCATGTATGTGTGTGTGTGTGTGTATGTTTGTGACTGTGTGTGTATTTATGCATGTGTGTGTCTGTGTGTGTGTTTGTGACTGTGTATGTATTTATGCATGTATGTGTGTGTGTGTGACTGTGTGTATTTATGCATGTATGTGTGTGTGTTTGTGACTGTGTGTGTATTAATGCATGTATGTGTGTGTGTGTGTGTGTGTGTGTTTGTGACTGTGTGTGTATTTATGCATGTATGTGTGTGTATGTTTGTGACTGTGTGTGTATTTATGCATGTATGTGTGACTGTGTGTGTATTTATATTTGTGACTGTGTGTGTATTTATGCATGTATGTGTGTGTGTGTGTTTGTGGAACCAGCAAATTACAGACATTGTTACTACAGCATGGGGGAGGGCGTAAACAGTGTCACTATACAGTACCACTATATACAGTATGGGGGGCTGGACTATGTCACAGACTACTGTGTTCACTTTATAAAGTACTGGGACGGGTAGTGTCAGTTAAAACAAGCAGAAATGGATACAGCACCCTCTACTCACAAGAGCACGGAGGGGGCTTACCAAGCCCAAGTAGATCAAATGAAAAGATAATCTCCAGCTGTAGTGAGCAAAGTGACTTTTTTTATTTTTCATACAAGGTCAAACACAGCAACGTTGCGGGCTTACAATAAGCCCTTTTTCAAGCTTGAAAAAGGGCTTATTGTTAGCCCGAAACGTAACGGGTAGTGTCAGGCCAGCCATCTCACCGGCAGATTACAGACTGTGTCACTAACTCACTATATACAGTACTGGTGGGTTAAACAGTGTCAATATATACAGTAATAGAAAGTCAGACCATCTCACAGATTGTGGGCACAGGGTACCTCCTTTTGCAGACATGTAATCGGATTCACATTTTTTTTCTGTGTTAAATGTTAAAAAAAAGATATGTATCAAATTCACTTTTTTGGGGGGGGGCTTCTTAAATTCTTGCACCTGGGCCCTGTGGTTTCTAGTTACGCCTCTGCTATCGACCCTGCTCTACTGTGTGTTTAACCCACGAACAGAACCCACCGCTTATCCAAACAGCAGCGCTAGTCGCTTTAAATAGGGAGATTAAACTATTTCTGGTTAACTAAACAACCTTTAATAAGGGGCAGATTTATCATTCTCTGGTTGGACAATTTTTGCAGTCTAGTTTGCTGCTTCTTAAAGGGACAGTGAAGTCATAATTAGACAATTATGATTTAGACAGAGCATACAATTTTAAACAACTTTCCAATTTACTTCTATTATTTAATTTGCTTCCTTCTCTTGTTATCCTTTGCTGAAAGGTTTATCTAGGAAAGCTCAGGAGCAGCAAAGAACCTAGGTTTTAGCTGCCGATTGGTGGCTGCATATATATACTGATTGTCATTGGCTCACCCATGTGTTCAGTTAGAAACCAGTAGTTCATTGCTGCTCCTTCAACAGATGATACCAAGAGAATAAAGGATTTTTTTAATAGAAGTAAACTGGAAAGTTGTTTAAAATCGTATGTTCTACCTAAAGCATAAATATAGACAGAGTGGCAGCGCTGTATCACCCTCCAGGGATTGAAGCTGACCACGTCCTCAGAGTTTTCTCGCTCTTCTCACCTCCAAAAACAATGTCTCACAATAGTTCAAACAATATGATAACAGCTTGTTTTATATTGTTCTTAATTTTTGCTCTTGAAAAAGGCTATTGCTATAGCCGAAACGCTGTTTAATGGTTTTAATAAAGGCTGATTTTTAACTGACAGCCTTTAGTATGCACTGATTTTGCGCCACCATATTGTTTGAATTTGCTACACTATTGTAAGCCTTTGATTTTGGAGGTGAGAAGAGCGAGGAAACTCTGAGGACATGGTCAGCTTCAATCCCTGGAGGGTGATACAGCGCCGCCACTCTGTCTACATTTGTTTCTTCTACATACGGTGTGGGAGAACCGGGGCTGGCAGCGAGCACCTTACAGGAAGTGCTAACACTGCTTTTACTTCATCTACTACCTAAATCATGAAATAAATTTTTTTTGGTTTCATGTCTCCTTAAATTAGAATACAGATTCGCATTAATCTGCAACTTAACAGTCATTCTCAGTTTGATACATTTTCCCGTAATTATATTTTTTCCACAATTTAGCCATATGTCAACTAATAACAAATTTGCAAATTTATTTTGTAATATATTATTTCTAAAATGTATAGCAAAACTGTAATAAACTATACATATTTACAGGTCAGTGCTCCTTGTTTGGGGTGTAGATACCTCATGTTTCACTCACCTTGATATCCTGCAGGACAACACGCCCACCGCGCTTGTTCTGGTATTTGAGGAACTTCTCTGCGTGCTCCCTCTCTTCATGACTTTGTTCCTTGTAGAACTTGGCCACGTTATGAAGGGCAACATCATCACGGTCAAAGTAGTAAGACTGGAGCAAGAGGAATTATTAACAAGTTAGATACAGTAAGTGGAAGACAGATGCTTTATTACAAAAGCATAGGATATCTGTATAGAGTCTGCCATTAAAAATGTATCAAGGAGGACTGGTCTACTAAAGTGCTGTCAAATTTGTGGTACAATAATATTGCATTTAACCATTTCTCTATATCTCTTTCTCTCTCTTTCTCTCTCTTTCTCTCTCTCTCTCTCTCTCTCTCTCTCTTTCTCTGGGGAATGAGTAGTAAAGGCGTAATCTATCTGTTTAAACAATTAAAAAAAAAAACAATTAGACTGTCCCTTTAAGACAGGACACTTCCCATAAGCTATTCATATGTAAAGGAACAGGAAACCTATTTTTTTATCAGCAAATAGCACCCAGGTGATGAGCCTACTTATCTATGCTTTTCAAAAAGGATACCTAAATAACAAAGCAAATTAGATAATAGAAGTAAATTGGAAAGTTGTTTAAAAATGTATGCTCTATCTGAATCATGAAAGTAAAATTTGTGTTTCCTGACCCTTTAAATACATTATAAATGTACAAATACAAATATACTTACCATGGATAAATAGACGTAGGACGCATACATCTCCATGTTCACCATGCGGTTGATGGCAGCTTCACAGTCACGGTGGAAGTTCTGGCGCACCTGGGAGTCCATTATGATGTTTTTGTGGTTGCGGGTGGCGCAAAAGAGTTACAAAGTAAATAGTAGAGAGAGAAAGGTTTTAAGAACAACGGGGACTGAGAGAGGGTTCCGTTCAAACACTGTTGAAGCAAGAACTCTACTCTGAGCCAAACGTGCTTTGAGAACTGTACAAAAGAGCTCTGTATTTATAGCCAGCAAACCCAGAAAACTGTGAGTAGCTGCTCCTCCCTCCACTTACAGTGTGTGCAAGCACCCAATCAGTGCTGTGCATGTAACCTCATCTTCTGCTTGTGTAATATGAGCAAGATTTTCTACAAGTCACTTGTGTCATATATTATTAAGCAGGTCACATGTTCTTGTTATTAAAGGGACAGTCTAGTCAAAACTAAACTTTCATGATTCAGATAGGGCATGCAATTTTAAACAACTTTCCAATTTACTTTTATCATCAAATTTGCTTTGCTCCCTTGGTGGTATTTTTGAAAAGCTAAACCTAGCTAGGCTCAAACTGATTTCTAAACAGTTGAAAACCGCCTCCTAGCTCAGAGCATTTTGAAAGTTTTTCACAGTTAGACTGTGCTAGTTCACATGTGTCATATAGATAACATTGTGCTCACTCCCGTGAAGTTATTTAGGAGTCTTCACTGATTGACTACACTGCATGTCAGTCAAAGGCACTTAGATAAGGAGGATGTCTGCAAAGGCTTAGATACAAGGTAATCACAGAGGTAAAAAGTGTATTAATATAACTGTGTTTGTTATGGTAAACTGGGGAATGGGTAATAAAGGGATTATCTATCTTTTTAAATAAGAAAAATTTTGGTGTAGACTGTCCCTTTAAGGCAATACAGTTACAAAATCTGTCAGGTTTATATTTACTTATGTAAGCAAATCATTCACACTACAAAATTACAGAGAAAGCGCTGCTAAAGGGATCATGTAACAGAAATCTTAATCTGTTTAACAAGTTAGCTGCAATTTAATCCATAGCATTTTTATTATATATAAAAAAAACAAGAGAGAAAAGGTCATGAACTAAACATTAAAGGGATATGAAACTCACACATTTTCTTTTGTGATTCAGTCAGAGCATATTATTTTATAAAAGTTTCCAATTTACTTCTATTATCAAATGTGCTTCATTCCCATGATATTCTGGGTTATAGAGATACCTAGGTAGGCATCTACAGCACTACATGGCAGGAAATAGTGCTGCAATCTAGTGCTCTTGCAAAACTGCTGTCATATATGGCTCCAAAAATGGTGCGGCTCCTAAACTTACAATTCTGCCTTTCAACAAAAGATACCAAGAGAATGAAGAAAATTGATAATAGAAGTAAATTAGAAGTTTTTTCTTTACATCATATGCTCTTTCTCAATCATGAAAGAAATAATTTGGGTTTCATATCCCTTTAAGGAAGAGTTTTTAGTGATAATTTGTAACATCTATTTCTGCAGACTGGGCAGTACATTGGGGGAATCTTTCTAGTGGATACAATTAAGTATATACCAATAAAGCTAAAAATGTTTTCCCTTGGTAGAGGCTCAGCAAAGCTGTGTAATGTGCTAAATGTCACCCCCTAGACAAAGAGTTAAAGGGCTAGATTACAAGTGGAGCGCTAAATATTTCTTGTGCCCAAGCGATACTAGGTCTCCACTAAGCAAACGCTAATGTGTGCTGCTATTGCAAGTTAAGCGTAATGCGAATGTGAGCTTGCGCTTGCTTTGCTAGGAAGCATGGCGCTCACGAGAGTACTATTCCATAGGCTCCAATGGGACCTAAGCGCAGCAAATATAAATATATATGTATATAAGCATATACATATATATTTACTGGGAACACACAGTTCCCATAGACCGCAATGTAAAGCACATCCGACAACTTTAAAGCCCCAAAACTGCCCAGTGCAGTTGTTTTTTATTTTTTAAAAAAAAGCTATTTTTTTTTATTAAAATCTATAATGCCCTATATTTTGATGGCTTTTAGAAAATTTACCAGAGATTTTGGGCAAGATTACATATGCAGCGTTGCCCCGCACTGCATATAAATGCGGCGCATATTTTTTTACCCGTCGCCTGCAATTTTTATAGAACCGCGTTGCAAATCGGTATCACATTCAGTGGAAGGAGTTACAGGGCGAAAATGGAGATATTTTACTCCATTTTCACCTCGCCACACATAGGCAGGAGCAGCAAGACTTGCGCTGAGTATGTGGATACCGTAACCCCCTGAAAATAATAACTAACACCTAATGCATGTGCAATATCTATCTACCTGTCAACCGCCAATCCCCACCGCAATAACTAAATAAATGTATTAACCCCTAATCTGCCAACCCCCACATCGCAATCTAACCTTATAAATCTATTAACCCCTAATCCGCCAAACCTACACAATGGTTTGGCGGTTTAGGGGTTAATAGTATTATTAGGATTATTGCGTTGTGTGGGTTTGGCAGATTAAATTCCGTAGCGCTGGGTACAATGATAGGGGTATACAATGACAAGTATTTGTGCTAAAATACAAAACATAACAAAACTAAACAAATCTAGTACAGGAGGAAGAGGGCCCTGCTCCGGAGAGCTCACAGTCTACAGGTTTAGGATGCAGCGACATAAGGTTTGGGGTAGCTTGTCACATCGGTTGTAGTTGCAGCAGTGAGTCAGGTAGTTCATGTATTAGTTTGGTTTGGATGAGGGATGGAGGAGAGATGGTAAGCCTTTCTGAATAGGTGGGTTTTCAAGGAGCGTCTGAAGCTGTACAAGGTTGGAGACAGTCTTATGGAGTGTGGTAGAGAGTTCCAGAGGACAGGAGCAGCACATGCGAAGTCTGGGGAGAGAGGAGAGTGTATTCATTTTTCTGTGTGCACAAACACAGTTGGATACATTTGCTTTCAATAATTTGAAATAAAACAAACAATACTGATTGCCCGAGGGTAAGTGCGAAGTAATGCTCTGTTTACAATTTGTATTGTTCATATTGAAATCTAGGCCTTTCTTAAAACTAAGGCTTTTAATCCTGCCCCTCACAGAGGCTGTTTTATTTAAACACAACACAGAGCAAGTGTACAGCTGCACTTTTATTTTTTAACCAATAAGGGTTTTAGACAATGCTAAAAAGCATAACATTTGTAACTCAACGAACCTCAAAGATGCTAATAGCTTTTAATTTGAATCCTGTTCACGGTTCTGCCTACCTCTTTAACTTCTTGTTTACAGTACTACGTAGCTGTGCTTTTCAGACAGTGAGACAAGAAACAGCAGCAACAGCAATATGGCAAATTCTAATGGATTAGAATGGGGGCCTGCTGCTAAAATCATTGGATAAAATAATATCACATACTTCACCTTTATTACAACTGAAAAATACGCAAAAATAGTGTTTGAATACGTCTGTAACAGCTTTTTAGAGAGTGAAGGTCTTAGCATTATGGGTAAATTTTCTGACTTTCAATGAATATTTTTAACTGTAGCACAGAAGTTAACAAATCCCTCTGTCACTGACACTGAGATTTATTACATTATTGTTCTGAAGAAAAACAAGATGCAGGACAGAAATAAACATGACTCAGCAAGTGCAACAATTTGAAGCTAACATGACTTAGCATAATTAGAAAACACAAAGAAACAAAGGTGTAAACGAGAGAATGACCGTGACAGCACATTGTTGCCTTGGAGAGCCTGAGAGGTCTCACAGGAAATGCTGTATGTAATATATATGTCACATACTGAATTATTTACATTAATGGCAGGTGTTAAGTTCCCCGCTAATAAAAGAATGAGTATTATTAAGGTTTTTGGTTTTGCCTAAAGGTTACACCAGACTGTGACAAACTGATATCAGATATGTTTTTTTTTTTTTTTTTTAAATATCCAGTTTTACTGAATGACAGTGGAGGGCCCTCTAATGGGACTGTAACAAAACTAAGGGTTAACAATTTAGAAGTCTGGAGTTTGCAGGGGAAATGTGTTACTTTGTTGCAATATGAGGGGCGGAGAGTGTGCTTACCTTTATAGGTCCATGCTGCAGTGATCCCGGCCTCTTTTCCTGCTTCCAGACTTCGAGAGGATTTTCTGTCTGAGATGGAGCGTGCTAGGAGAACTTCAGCTAGGCCCAGGAGGTTCAGGGAGGAAGAATCAGGTCCAGTAGAGGTCCGGAGGCCTGCAGGAGAGAGCAGGGACAGTTCTGAGGAGGTTGTACCGCCTACCCCCTAATCCAGGTCCCCAGTTTCCCACATCATTAATGCTAAGGGTGGAAGAGGGAAAGGCAAGGGTCCTGCAAGGCCCAAAAAAGTTAATTCCCCATCTGTCCTAGAGGCGGGGGGCTGTCAAGGGTCTAATAGGGCTGAGGAGGTAGAGCGGGGCAGTAGTTTAGGCCCCAGTCAGGTTTCAGGGGCTGTGGAACTTTCAGGACCCAGTAGGGCTGGCACCGAGGGGAGTGGGGCCTGTACGGGCCTTGCTCGCACCTCGAGGGCATTAGACATGCCAGTGCCACAGGTGGGGGTCGTTGTTACCCCACAGCAGTTGCCGGAGGAGTCCGACCTGGCGCGTTTGGCTGCGCTACCCCCCGACACTATTACCGCGCTTCTGGCACTGGCTCGGTCACTGTCGCCTCAGGCGGTGGGGGCTGGGCCCGTTCCGGAGGGCCGTGGTTGCGGGGCTGAGGCACGAGGGCTTGAAGGCCTAAGGGCACGTAGGCCCGATCCGGGGCACGCCTCCTTTGATGACGCGTCACACACGACGTCATCATCGGAGGCGGACTCGGATGTTGCTAGAGGGAGGCGCAGGACTAGAAGCAGGAGCGCTTACCAGCATGGAGCCCCCAGTAAGTTGGGGAGGCTCCGGGGGGAGGATGCGGCCTCAGGAAGGTCACCGGGTGGGCCTGTGGATAGCGGTGTGTGCTTGAGTGGCAGAGCGGAGGTTCCGGTGGGGTCACAGCAGATGCTTGGCACAGGCATTGTTACAAACACAATCGGGAGGTCATCGGGTGGGCCAGGGCGCAGCGGGGTGTGCTTAAGTGGCAGATCAGTGGTTCCGGGGGGGTCACAGCAGGCGCATAACGCGGGCCTAGGCCTAAGCAGTAGCATTCAACAGCAGCAGGCTATGGGACAGGGTGCGAGCGCAGCTGCGCAGCGATCCTCTGAGTATGTGAATGAATGGCAGCAGAGGGGGCACAATGCTAGTGTGAGTGTGGCTAATTTTGCAGGGCCTCATATGGCTGCTAATCAAACGGGGGCACAGTATGTGGCACAAGGGGGGGCATAGTCTCCTCGAGCCAGATTGGAGTGACATCTTCCCCAATTATGTCAGTGGGAGGTATGACAAGCACAGTTCCTATAGAACAGCATGGGCAGACATCCTTTTCTATTCCCCTGGGGGCTGGGGGGGCAGGTTTAACCCCTAGTGATCCAGTGAGGGGTGTTCAAACTGAGAATGTGAACTGGCAGAGGGTGGTCTCCACGGCGCTAGGCGTTAGCCTGGGTGGGAGCACAGGGATGAATGACAGGGGGGGCCTCACTGGGGCTCCATCCTTTTCCCAGAGTACTCCCCATCTTTCTGTTTCTTCACAGGGAACTATGGCAGCCCAGGGCCTCCAGCTCTGCAGGGAGGTAAGGTGCATCACAACCGCAGGTGGCTAATCTGCAGGCTCCAGTAACAGCAGAAGCGCAGGTCGAGATGCCATCAACTTCAGCGGCAGGAGTGCAGCAAACAGGAATAGGTGAGCCCTTATTTCCTGTACACACACATGCTGATTTAGGTTCTTCATCCAGTGGGTCTGACTCAGATAGTGGGAAAGCTTTAGGACTAGTGGGTAAAGGACAGCAGCGTATGTTTAGGATGATCAAGAAGATGTTTGCTGCGCAGGAGAAGGCAAAGCTGGGGGTGGTAGAGATGCCGGTGGTGCTGGCTAACAACCAGCTGCCTATGTTGGACGCGGGGCAGCCGGGTCTCCCTATGTCGCGTAAAGTGGCTATGCAAGGGGATACTTACCCTTGCTTAGTACACTCCCTCTATGGACACTTGAAAACTAAGGTTATCAAGAAGATCCAGGAAGGGAGATATGTTAATATTTTCGAGCTATCTGCTGAGGCATATAGGGAGAAAGAGAAGGCGGAGGACGGTACCGGACCAAAAAGGGTTCGGCGGCCCGAGACCTTCGAGGAGTGGCAGAAGTGTTTTAGGGTCTTAGCCACTTGTTATGTGGATAAGTGGCCGGCCCAGGGGCATAACTTGTTTAAGTATGCCGATACCATTCAGTACGTGCATGAGCACTTTAAGGAAGGAGCATGGAGGGAGTATGATATGGCCTTCCGAAGAAAAATGGTTGGTAACCCGCTGCTGCACTTTGGCACGCAGGAGATGCACTTGTGGTCTAAGTTGCTGGCGGATAGATCTCCATCCCCACCTGCTGGTAGTAGGTCAAGGAGTGGAAGGTCAGTACAGAGGGCAAGGAAACGAGGCAGGGAATGCTGGAAGTTTCAAGATAAGCAGTGTGACAAGGGGGCAAGTTGCTCCTTTCGTCACGTCTGCAAGTTTTGCGGTGGACCACACTCAGGGATTGATTGCGCAAAGCGAAAGGAGCATGGGGGTGACAAGGGAGCCCCTAGAGATGGCACTGGTGGAAAGGGCCCCAACGCCTCTTAAGGCGGGGGCTATCATCCCGTGGCTGGGGCGCTATCCTAACCAGGAAGCAGCTGGGGTGCTGCGGGAGGGGCTGACTCAGGGGTTCAGAATACCTGTACAACAGTTTGTGAGGGGTTCTACAGTGCATCGCAACCTTAAGTCAGCATACGAATTCCCAGAGGTAGTGCGAGAGAAGCTAAATAAAGAGGTGGCTTTAGGGAGGGTGGTTGGCCCATTTTTGCGCCAACCTTTCACTCATATGGTGGTCTCCCCATTGGGGGTAGTCCCCAAAAAAGAAGCTGGGAAATATAGACTGATACACCACCTTTCGTATCCGAAAGGGGGATCAGTTAATGATGCAATAGACCCAGGAATGAGCTCCGTACATTATCAGTCATTTGATGATGCGGTGGAGCTTGTTAAGGCGGCAGGGAGAGGGGCAAGTTTGGCAAAACTGGATATCGAATCCGCTTTCAGGCTGCTCCCTCTGCACCCGTCTGCCTTCAAGCTGATGGGCTTGAAGTTTGATGGGGGATTTTATGTTGATCGATGCCTGCCCATGGGCTGCTCTCTGTCCTGCGCATTGTTTGAATGCTTTAGCTCCTTCTTACACTAGGTGGTGCAAGAGGCTGCGGGCACGGGTAGGATTGCCCACTACCTGGATGATTTCTTGCTGATAGGACGTGCAGGGTCAGGGGAATGCGAGCACCTCATGAGAGTTATGCGAGCGGTGACTTCAGAATTTGGTGTCCCGCTTGCCGAGGACAAAACTCAAGGCCCATGTACATGCTTAACTTTTCTGGGAATTGAGATCGACACCGTAGCAGCGGAATGTCAGCTTCCACAGGAGAAAGTTGTCAACTTGCTGGCAATAGTCAGGACAGTTGCCAGCTCATTTAGCATTACTCTGAAGCAATTGCAATTGCTCTTAGGTCTGCTTAACTTTGCAGGAAGGGCGATCCCTATGGGCCGCGTCTTCAATAGAAAATTGGAGGAGCAGTTAAGCGGTCAGGGGGCAAAAGCAAAGAGGTTTAAAGTAACCAGTGAGATGAGGGACGATCTCAAGGTTTGGGAGGAGTTCCTTTCTCATTTCAATGGAGTCTGCTTATGGAGAAGAGAACCTTTGTCGAACCTCGCACTGCATCTCTTTACAGACGCAGCTGGGGGCTTTGGTTACGGGGCGTACCTTGATGGGGAATGGAGCGCGGGTGCGTGGCCTGTTTCGTGGGTTGAGACTGGACTCACAAAAAACTTGACTTTATTGGAATTATTTCCAATTGTTGTGGCGGTTGAATTGTGGGGGAACAAGCTAGCAAACAGGGAGGTAGTGTTCTGGACTGACAACATGAGCGTTGTGTACGCTATCAACAGGTTGTCTGCTGCTTCACCTGTGGTGGTCAGGTACCTGAGGTACCTTGTACTACGTTGTTTGCGGCTTTACGTGGTTTTTACGGCTCGCCATGTGCCGGGAGTAAACAATAGCTTGGCTGACGCATTGTCTAGATTCAAGTGGGTGGAGTTTAGGAGGCTGGCGCCGAGGGCAGCATCCCAGGGTTTAATTTGCCCATTGTTTCTCTGGCAGCTTGCAACAAGTGGGCATCAATCATTCAGTTGCTGAAGGTGTCCTTAGCACCAAAGACCTGGTTGGCATATGAGAATCATTGGAAGGCTTGGGTGGCATTCTGCACCGAGAAGGGCTTTGGGCCACATCAGGCCAATCAGGTACATGTGTTGGAATGGCTGGGTTGCTTGAAGGAAAGAGGGTTGTCCCGGCCAGCTGCACAAAGCCGCTTGGCGGCAGTGGCATTTTTTAGTAAAACCTTGACATTGCCGGAGTTTTCCAACTCCTTTTTGGTGAGGCAGGTGTTGAAAGGATGGGGCAGGTCTGAGCCCAAGACGATGGATAAAAGGGAACCTATCACGCCTCAGCGTTTGAGGCTATTGGTTGGGGCACTCGAGGGCGTGTGCACAGGCACCTATGAGGTGTTACTGTTTAGGGCAGCGTTTGCGCTGGCTTTTGCGGGTGCGTTAAGAGTAAGCGAGCTAGTATCTTCGGCGAGATTTAATGGAATGGGAGGTGTTCGAGTAGAACATGTAAGATGGGCGGAAGGAAGCTTGTTGCTGTTCATTCCGTGATCAAAGACGGATCAGGCAGCCAGAGGGGCCTGGCTTCCTTTGAAAAGCTGTGACATACCGGAATGTTGCCCAGTAGTTAATGTAGGGAACTACATGAAAGTGCGACCGTCGGGTGCTGCGCTGTTTCTAGTGCACGAAGACTCGTCCGCTCTGTCAATCTACCAGTTTCAGAAAGTGCTTGCTGCTGCAGCTGCCGCGTGCGGTTTAGATCCAGCTAGGATCGCGTCACATTCCTTTAGGATTTAGGCTGCGACAAGCGCGGTATCGCAAGGGGCACAAGTTGAAGAGGTTAAGCGTTTGGGGCGTTGGAAATCCAATAGGTACAAACTGTACGTAAGGCCGTTGAAGGCTCCTAAGTAGGTTTGGTTAAGTTGATGGAAATGAAAGGGACGGGGGGCAATGGTCTATTGGGGTTGTGTGCATTGATTTCGATATAGTTCTGTGTTTTTCCTGTGCTGAATGTCCACATGCTGTTGTTTTAGGTAAGGGAAAGGCACCGGTGCGCATTTGGATTGTGGGGCACTCATTTGTGCATTGGGCGGCTATCAGGGCTCTACGCTCACCAGGAGGCCAGCAGTTGGGCTTTGCGGCATCGAGGGCCAGTGTTCGCTGGCTCGGCCGTCGAGGTTTATCCTGGAACGACCTACCCTCCCTTTTGCAGGATGCCTACAGGAGGTGGGGTTTGCCAAAAATAGTGGTTCTGCATGTAGGGGGGAATGACCTGGGCTCTGTACCTGCCTTAGACCTGATCAGGCGTATGGTTTCCGATGTGAATTGGTTGTGTGCTTGGCTGCAAGGCATCAAAGTGGGGTGGTCATTTGTGGTCGCACGACTGCAGTGGAGATTTATGGTGTCGCAAAGAGCGGCCTATAATGTCAGGAAAAAAGTGAACAGAGAGTTGGGAAGAGCGGTCATGGCAGCGTCAGGGTTTGTGATCAGACATGAGAGCATTACGGCTGACAGGAAGGAACTATATCGCCCAGACGGGGTGCATTTAACGGATGAAGGGCTGGATATATTCTTAGCAGACATTAGGAGAGCATTGTTGGCTCAAATGTAAAATTTAAAATAAATAAATAAAATTTGGTTAGGTTAATGCAAGTTTGTTTAACAATCTTGTGGTTGGGGGGTCTGTTATGTCAGTTGGGTTGGCGGCAAGAGTGTTTGTTCTCTTGTGGCGGTCGGTCATTGCCCTGGAGCGAGCAGTCCGAATGATGAGTGACGGCCTAGGGGAATGGGGAGGGGTTACGCCCGCTAGGTGCCGGCCTAGGGGTTCCCCTCCTCAAAGTTCGGCCGAAGAGCTCAAATATTACATCCATTCCATGCAAATGAGCGTCAGCAATCCGTGCTACGCTGTAGGTACCGTATGGGGCTTTGACCGGCTGTTGGTAGGGGATAGTTAGTTAGGGATATATGCCGCCAAGAGTTATGGAACTTTTACAAAGTTCAGGTTTTAAAGTTGCTATGAAACTATAGAATAGTTTCATAAAGTTTTACGTTTTAATAAACGTGACCGTGACCGGTCTTTTTCCCAACTCAGTTGTTGTGTCTTTATTGGGGAAAGGGGGGGGGAGGGGGGGGGGGAGGGTATGGGATATGCTTGAAAACTAGATGACGGATTAAGAAGTTTAACCCCTTATGACAGTGGAGGGCCCTCTAATGGGACTGTAACAAAACTAAGGGTTAACAATTTAGAAGTCTGGAGTTTGCAGGGGAAATGTGTTACTTTGTTGCAATATGAGGGGCGGAGAGTGTGCTTACCTTTATAGGTCCATGCTGCAGTGATCCCGGCCTCTTTTCCTGCTTCCAGACTTCGAGAGGATTTTCCCCGCCCACCCGTCCCTGTTGAAGTAGTGGTTGGCGGCAGGTGAGTACTGGTGGCAGAGAGTAGGGCTCTTCCCCTGGCCTGGGTTGGTTTAGTTGAATTAGCTCTGTAAGCCCAGGTTGTAATTTAGTCCATCACCCTTTACCGGCGGGTTGTATGACAAGCTGGTGGGGGTCGCCCCTTTTGGGCTGATGGTGGTGCCCCAGCTGGCGGTCAGTCATTGCCCTGGAGCGAGCAGTCCGAATGATGAGTGACGGCCTAGGGGAATGGGGAGGGGTGACGCCCGCTAGGTGCCGGCCTAGGGGTTCCCCTCCTCAAAGTTCGGCCGAAGAGCTCAAATATTACATCCATTCCATGCAAATGAGCGTCAGCAATCCGTGCTACGCTGTAGGTACCGTATGGGGCTTTGACCGGCTGTTGGTAGGGGATAGTTAGTAAGGGATATATGCCGCCAAGAGTTATGGAACTTTTACAAAGTTCAGGTTTTAAAGTTGCTATGAAACTATAGAATAGTTTCATAAAGTTTTACGTTTTAATAAACGTGACCGTGACCGGTCTTTTTCCCAACTCAGTTGTTGTGTCTTTATTGGGGAAAAGGGGGGGGGGGGGGGGGGGGGAGGGTATGGGATATGCTTGAAAACTAGATGACGGATTAAGAAGTTTAACCCCTTATGCAAATGAAACAAATCTTTGGAAATATTAAAGCAACAAATAATAAAGAAAGTCACTTATAGAGGAAACACCCACCACACATATAGTTATTTAATATTATGCCACTTTAATAAAAAACTATAATATAGGGCTAGATTCGGGTCAGACGTAGCATGCGTATTACAGGTTGAAAGTAATGCGCAATTGAATTTGATGTGCGTCAGCATAGCGCAACCTCAGAGCTTTGATTAACTGTTACACTCAACAAAAATGTTTCATAGAACACATCAAAATTATATTTAAAAGTACAGTTACACTCATAATAAGACTATCTAATACAAATATTTAAAAAATATTCCACAAAAAAGTTTAATGTATAAAAGATATGAGATCCCAGACGTTAGAAAATAAAAGGGTTACAAAGGACTTTAACATAGCTACATACATATATACACGTATGTCAAAATATGTGTGTGTGTATATATACATACATATATACATATTTGTACATATGTATTTACAGACATATATACACATATAAATACATAAGTATACGCATATATAGAATTATATAAAAGTGCATTGGAGCCCTTTGCAGTCAAGTAGCTGAAAACATGAAAAATCATATTTCTGCAATATTCATATTTAATAACGTGTTTAACTGTGCATTTCTTGTAAATATTTCAGATTCCAATGATCAATATATTCTATGCTTTTATAAATAGATATCCCTGTATATCTGTATATATAGATAGATAGATAGATAGATAGATATAGGTATAGATATATATTTTACAAAAAAAACATCATATTTAATACTTCATGTTGAGTTAGCGTACTTGAGAAAACATGATCAGGTTTTGTAATATTAGATTTTTTTTATTTTCATGTAATCTTATGTGTTTTTTATTTTACTGTAATTTTAGGATTTTTTATTTTAATGTGAAGTTAGGATTTTTTTATTTTGGTAATTTTTTATTAATTTGTTAGGGAGATAGTCTACTTTTATTTTATGTAATGGTAGTTTAATTGGGGTTAACTTAGGGGGTGTTAGGTTAGGGGGCCTAGTTATTAGATTGATACTTTGCGTTGTGGGAGTTGGCGGTTTAGGGGTTAATGGTTAGTTAGGTATTTTGAGTTGTGGGGAGTTGGTGGTTTATGGCAGTGTTTCCCAACCGCGGTCCTCAACTACCCCCAACAGGCCTTGTTTTCATTATGAAAGTGATTGAGGAGCACAGGTGAGAATGAGTTGCAACAAAAAGGTTTATTTGAAACGGCTTGCAATGTTACAACGCAAATGAGTGAAACAAAAAACAAACAGTGTGAGGGGAGAAAAACATGCTCCCCGGGGCTAATACATGACAAACAGAATCTACTGTAGGAAAGCAGACTACAAAAAAGACAGCAGAATGCCTTACTCATTACCTGGTTAAAAGTAAATGTGTGTGCTCTTTAAAAAGACTAGTAGGCAGCTTCCTATTGGTTACTAGGGACCCACCCCCTTGTTGCTAGGTGTAAACAACAAACCAATTACGAAGTTCAGTAGATACACAGAAAATCACTACCAGTGTTAACATTGAAACTCCTAAAGTATTATGTGATAATCTGAAGAACAAACAAACTAACAAACTTATCATTACTGCATAAATTAAATAAAATAAAGGGGCACCAATTTATCCAAGTTATTTTAACTATCTGGGTAAGGGTGACCTAATGCAGGAAAATACAGATGAGGGTTTGAAATCTAACTATGTCATGTGTTTCATGGGTAATATGCAGTTCATCATTTTTTTCTCTTTGATTTAAAGTGGAGCTTCTGCTTCCATACACTCTGAAACATAATACAGAAAATTATATGAGAATAGTTATTCAAGACATTATACAGATTATCATTTGAATTCTAAATTCTAAATATTTTAAATGCACAGTCGGTGAACAACACTAATTAGTCCTAGATAATGTTCCTGGAAGGGAGGGTAAAATTTAGGTTATTCTAGTGTGAACAAGTATCCACTAGCAAAATAATGGTATTGCATCAATAGCAATTGTTGTCTAGATAACCTTGCTAATGAGGTTTACCGGGAACAGGGGCCAAGAAGATGGTGAGAATATGTGGGCAGTAAACTATAGTTCCACTTACGTGAAGCTAGCCCGAGATGTTGCTTACTCGGTTTTGGATGAAGAGGCATAGAGAGGTGAGCAGGACCTCGGGCTGGGAGAGAAATAAGTAACAAAGGGGAGAAAAAATTCTCACCAAAAGTTTATTAGGTCATATTCAGAATTGAGACCTTCAGGAACTCTTGTCCTGAGTTTGAAAATCCAAAATACTTCTCTCTCCCCCAGCCTTCGGTCCCTATCTTGTCCCCTCTTCAGTGGGGGGACCTTTTCTATGACGGTCCAAGAGAAGTTAGAGGTATCTTTAGCATGTATACCTGCAAAATGTTGTACCAGAGGGGTGGATAATACTCCCGCCCTAATATCTGCTAAGTGTTCTTTTATTCGGACCCTGACTTCCCTGGTCGTGAGACCCACATATTGAAGTGAACAATTCCTACAGCTAATGAGATATATCACATAGGTGGATCTACAATTTAGACATGTGTCTATTTCAAAAGCTTGGCCAGTTGTTAGTGAATTGAACTGATTTCCTGTTGTCACTTTCTCGCATGCCACGCAAGTTCGATGGTGGCAGCGGAAAGTGCCCTTACAGCTCAACCATGATGACACATTTTGGCCTTGTGTTTTCAATCTAGTAGGTGCTATTAGGTTGCCTATGGTTTTATTCTTCTTATAGGATACTCTCAAGCCTCTCTCTACTACCTCCTTCAATCTGTCATCAGCAGACAGCATGCAGAAGTTTCTCTTGATGATTTGACAAATATCATCATATTGTTTAGAGTATTCTGTTAGGAAAATGATCTTGTCATCTGTCCTTTGTTGCGGACTCAGTCTTTCCCTCGAAGCCCTAGATGGTCCAAGGAGTTTGTCCCTAGGTATACTCTCTACAATTTTCCTAGCCTTGGAGATGACCGAATCCCTATAGCCTCTCTCCCTAAGCCTTCTCTCTAGGTCATCCGCCTGTTTATTGTAAACTGCTGCATCGCTGCAGTTTCTCTTCAGGCGGATGAACTGTCCCTTTGCAACCCCCTTGAATACTCCTTGCGGGTGACAACTTTTTGCATGTAAAAGGGAATTTCCCGAGATTGGCTTCCGATAGGTTTCTGAGGCTATTGTCTGTCCTGGCTCACCTACCAATGTTACATCTAGAAAGTTGATACTCCTACTTTGTACTTCATGGGTAAAGTGGATTCCCATGGCGTCATCATCAAGGCTGTCCAAAAAGATCTGTAGGTCAGACCTATTGCCCCTCCATATGAACAAGAGGTCATCTATAAAACGGCCATACCAAATAATACATCCTTTGTGGGGATTGCCATCTCCAAAGACGTGGGACAGCTCCCACCAACCCATGAATAGGTTGGCATATGAGGGGGCAAACTTTGCCCCCATCGCTGTCCCACGCCTTTGGAGAAAGAAATCCCCTCCAAATTCAAAATAATTGTGGCTCAATAAAAAATGTGTTACCTCTACTACATAGTCCACAAAGGCAGAGTCTGACCCCCAGTATCTTTCCATAAAGAAGCGTATGGCCTCCAATCCCCTCTCATGTGGAATGGAGGTATAGAGTGACCTTACGTCAGCTGTTACCCATAAGAAATCTTCAGCCCACTTCACACGTGAGAGGAGATTGAGGACATGCTTAGTGTCTGAAAGGAAGCTCCAGAGTGAGCTCACCATTGGTTGTAGCACCTGATCAAGCCACTCTGACAGATGCTCCAGGAGGGAGCCAATTCCACTTACAATTGGCCTCCCCTGCACATTCTGGACAGACTTGTGTACTTTGGGCAAGTGATTGAAGGTAGGTATTGCTGGGTTGGACACCAACAGGTAATCCCTTGTATTGTCATCAATAATGCCCATCTCTACTCCATTATCGACAAGGGAGGCCAACTGCCGCCGATAGAGCCTTGTAGGGTCACCTGCCAGAGTGGCATAATCATCCTGATTCCTCAGTTGTCTATAAGCCTCATCCTTAAACTCCTCTATACCAAGTACTACTATAGTACCCCCCTTATCCGCGGCCCTCACCACAATATTAGCATTGTTAGCCAAGCTATCCAGCGCTTTCTTGTGGTTAACAGAAATGTTCGGTTTTTGGCCTCTTGTGGAGCTATAATATAACCTGGTGAGGTCTTGCTCTACCCTTTGCTGGAATTTCTCAAGAATTGATCCCCTGTTATGTAGGGGATAAAAAGTTGACTTACATTTAAAGGATGGTGCTCGAATAGACATCCCAGTGGTGTGATCACCCCCTGTTGCCCCCAATGTTTCCAGGGCTCTAATATCACAATACTCCTGGAACTCAAGGTCCCCTCCATCCCCATCCCCCCTGATTTCAGGAGGCCTAAATGTAGGAATGGATTCGGGACTCTCACAATCTCCAGCCTGTTGGGAGTGGTAGAACTTTTTTAATGTTAACTTCCTTATTAACTTGTTCACATCAAGCAAAGTTCTAAATAGATCAAAGTCCACGTCTGGTGTGAATGATAGTCCCAGACTGAGTACCTCTAATTCGTACTTGTTTAGTACCTGGTCTGACAGATTCAGAACATTCTGTAGTTGCCCCTTCGTCGGCCCTTCCTCTGGGGGTATCTCCTCTGCTCTTTGAACTGGACGCTTGGTTCCATTCTTTCTCCTCCCCCCCCGTCTGGTGTTCTTTGGGGGGCCCGAAAAACCTGTTCCAATTGGGCATTTTCCGTCTCTCTGGTATCCCTTGAGGTTGCTCCTACACATTCTTGTTCTTCTCTGTAGTGTGAATGTGACTGGACTGTATGGGTCTTGAGTATAGGTGGTGGGAGCGCCGTTGCTATTGTGCTCTCTTTGGGTCTTGTTACCTGTTCCCTTGGTGGTAGCTCTTCCCCACCAGATCCAGAACCCTCGTCATATGACTCCCCCTCACTCTCATAGAAATTGACCCTTCTTCCTCTGTTTCGCCTTTGCTTATTCCTTCCCCTCTGTTGGTTTGGAAAGTAAGAATTTTTATTATGGTCCTTTTTCAAAAGGTACCTATCCCTCTTGTTCCAAATATATACCCGGTTCAAATCATAATCTGATTGATCACGCAGGTATTTATTGTGTTTCACTTCTAGAAGTAAGGTTTTAGCCTCCGCTATCACTTGTTGTAGTGTCGTATCAAACTTAATATAGCTTGCCTCCTTGCTTCTGTTATTGAGTTCCCTTTGGATTTCCTTTATTTTGGTTGCTAGTTCATCCAATGATTTCCTCTTGAACTCACATATTAAGTCCATTAATTTGAGTGAGCAAGTGGTCAAATGGCCATTCCAGAGCTCAATAAATACCTTATCATCCGTTACGAATGTGGGGAACTTGTTCAGACGTAACCCCCTAGGTATAATACCCAGTTTGATGTTTTCATTATAGCTGAACCAGTGCACAGGTGAAGTAATCAGCTGATCAGTAACCAACCTGCTCCCATCCATCAGCTGATTATTTCACCTGTGCTCTAGTTCAGTTATAATGAAAACCAGGACTGTTGGGGGGACTTAAAGACCGCGGTTGGGAAACACTGGTTTAGGGGTTAATAGTGTTAATAGGTAGTTTGCAATGTGTGGGGTTGGCGGTTTATGGGTTAATAGTGTGATTAGGTACTTTGCGTTGTGGGTGGATGGCGGATTAGGGGTTAATAACTTTATTAGGTGGATTGTGATGTGGGGGGCTGGCAGTTTACTGGTTAATACTTTTAATAGTCGATGCAATGTTGGGGGGTGGCAGATATAGGGGGTTTGACGTGTCGGGTTGCTTTTTTTAGGACGGGTTAGATTTTTATGTGGTATTTTTTTTTTTTTTACTTATGCACCAGCAGTTCATATACGGCAATAAGTCACTGGTGACTGCAGAAATGTGTATTTCCACTTATTTCTTTACCTCGCCAGTTTATCTGACTAATGGCCATATATGATCTGCCGGCGCCGTATATGTGATTCACCCGATGTGCGAGGTGAACTTACGGGCAGCATAGGTTTCAGCAGTTGCGCTGAAACCTGCGCCGCATATGTAATCTCGCCCCTTATGGTCGATTCCAATCAATTGGCCACTTAATTTTATCAGGTTTTTGGCTGCAAAGGGGCACTTTTTCTTTTCGACATGATCACAAACTGGCCTTTTGACATCTTTACAAGTATTCCAAGACAATTTGGAATGATTCTATTATGTTACAAATGTGCAATACACTCTGAAATGGCCCAAGGCAACATTTTAGAGTTGTTTTTGCATACATGATCTAGATTCATTAAAGCTGTATTCATTGCTATTGTATAGTCCGTCTGCAGTGGGCAGGACAAAAATTTAAATATTATTTAATACGTTATATCGTACAGCTAAGGTGGTCTTCAGGACCCCAACATCTAGAAATAAAGTGTAGCAATCACTTTCTGTAAATGTTTGTTTCTAATTCACACTTACATTGTTGTGATTGTCACTTTCATTACAGGAAGCTTTATAAATGGGCTTTCAAACTGGATTGCTCCCTCATGATCGAAAAGAGAATATTTATTCAAGACGGTGCAGTTTCAGGTTTTTGGAGCTACATTATTGAAATCCATTGTCTTGTATTGCTATTCTACTCTGTGTAACTCAAGTTTGGTATGTGATTGTAAGCTGTTAAATAATTGTTGTACTCACTGTGATGCTATTCTGTTTTTAAATATCTTGTCAATTGCTATGTGATGCTGAAGCCTTGTCAGTACTTGTTACAATTCCCAAATTTTCCAGTTGATTAATGGTATAAATTCAACCTCCTCCAAATTCTATTGTCTGTTTATCTCGCTCTGATCTGGCCTGAATAAAACATTCCCATTTGGCCTTTGACAATCTGTGATCCTGTCACTAACTAATTTAGTGGACCCAGCTTACTGCACTGCCCTATAAATGTAACACTTGTATATGGAAGCATAGCAAGGGGTTAGCATAGCAAAGGCAGTTAGAATTATCTTAATATGCTCACATTTCTTAAAGGGACACTCAAGTCAAAATTAAACTTTAATCATTCAGATAGAGCAGGCATTTTTAAACAACTTTCCAATTTATTTCCATTAACAAAATGTGCACAGTTGTTTTATATTTACACTTTGTGAGTCACCAGCTGCTACTGAGCATGTGCAAGAATTCACAGACTATACGTATATGCGTTTGTGATTCGCTGATGGAGGAGGAGTGGAAATACACAAAACTTTTAAATTTGTCAGAAAAAAAATTGCTACTCAGACTAAGTACTATTGCATAGTCTTTTTATTATGTATGTGTTGATTATGCAAATCTACTGTATTTACTGGTCCTTTAAGTGAACATTTTATAATCTTATGTCACTCTCCCTCATGCTTATACTAGCTGATAGTGATATCTGCCCTAGTCCTGGTCCTTCACAACTTCCTTATCTCGTCCACCCATGTATGCCTTTCCATAGACCTAGAAACCAGAACTATAGAAACCTAATTTACTTGTATATCTAAAGCCAACACCCCCTTTATTTGTGCACACTGGAACTCTTGCTTTGTTTGTAACAAGCTCACTTTCATGCATGACCTCTTCATTACCTATTCCCTCAACCTTCTGGCTCTCACAGAAACCTGACCTCAGACACAGCCTCCCCTGCTGCCTTGTCACATGGGGGTCTCCACTTCAGCCACACCCCTAGGCCTGGAAACAGACAAGGAAGTGGTGTAGGTATTTTACTTTACTCTTGCTGCACATTTTAACAAATACACCCCATTTCTTCCCTCACATTCTCTTCCTTTGGAACCCACATAGTTAGTCTATTTTCTCCTATCTCTCTACATGTTGCAGTTATATTTTGCCCCCTGGCTCTCCAACCCAATTTATTGATCATTTTGCTGCCTGGCTGCCTTATTTCCTTTTCTCAGACACCTCTGCCTTCATTGTTAGTGATTTCAACCTTCCTGTTGACAATTACACTTCTCCTGGAGCAAATAAACCTCTCCAGCCCACTTGATCTTATGGTCTGTCACAATGGACTGATTCTCCCACTCACAAAAATGGACACTCCTTGGTCTGATTTTCAGCTGTGGATGCACTATCCCACAGTTCACAAATTCCCCTTTTCTACTTTCTGACCACCACCTTCTCAGTTGCAGTACCACAGCACTCCTTACCACTTTTCCACCATATAAACCTCTGGGCTATAAACAAGTCCCTAGCACCCCAAAATAAGGACTACAGAGGGACAAGTGACACCCTCTTTTTAAAAAGAAGAGGCCTCTCTTTTAAAAGATGGGGTCACATGCCCAGGTGGCTATAAGTTGATGACCATGGCATATGGAACAGCATCAGACGGTAGGCCCTAAGTTGCTCCCCTTAATATATAGACAACCTTAAGACCCCTTATTTGAAAACAGCAACCCTGCTCTTTCAAATTAATGGTCCTGTGTCTGTCACGCAGCAATTTTTAAGAAGCCTTTATTACCCTTTCACTTTAGAAATATACCTTTAGACTTTTAATTTAAAAGAGTATGGTCCCACAATTCAAAAAAGGGGTTTCATATCCTTATAGATATGAAGTTATTGTAATAATGATAACCTGGCAGTAGCTGCTAGCCTCATTTTGTTGTATTGTTGATGTTAGGACTCATAAACCCATGTTTTCTCTGAACTAATAAACACTTTGAAGAATCGGGAGAAATGGGAGAACTTGGAGAATGTAAAAATGTGACATTTAGTGAAATTCTATTTAGGATAACTTTTAGTACAGCTATTTTATGTCTTTTGTTTTTAAATATTTTTGCTTCACTGATTGAGTTTGGACCGGGATAACAGCATGCATAAATTGTCCCACCACTCTGGAAAATCAGATTATTGTGAAAGTTATTTTCTAAAAATGCTAGATCTGCTGAAGAAAACCCCCAAAAATGAAGTATAATTTATGTGGGTCCCTCTTAGAAAAAAAAAAGTTTAAATTTATATGTAATTGACGAGGACCAAACAACTAAAAACAACTCCAGCACATAGGTGTGAAATGGTTAAGGAGTGAAGATGTTAGCAATATAAGTAGATTTTCTGACCTTTTTTATATATACTGTGTATTCAGCTATCACATTGAAGGTAACAAACCTATAAGATATCTCTCTATCAGTGAGATTTATTATATACTCTGAAATAAAGCAATATAGAGGGAATAAAACATGACTCAACAAGTTCCCATAAGGGAGAAGGGAAAAATCTGAAGCTAGCATGACTTAGCACAAATAGGAACTGTAATGACAGAATGGCGTGTAAGTCTTGCCTTGGAGGTTGTTGGAGTCAGATTTCTGCTAGAAGAATGCAATAAGTGTCTCATCTGATGTAAGTTGTTTGTAAGTGTCTGCTATATGACAAATAGCCTGTAGGTCCCAATAGCATACAAATAAATAAATATATAAATAAGTATTCTGCCGAGCTCTGCATACACATTTAATGCGCCAGCTGCCTGGGATTTGTTCCATACAGCCACATAAGCAGGTCCATCAACAAAGCACTCACCGGGAATTAAACCAATTTTCTTGAATAAATAAAGTGACATTTCAGGGATTTAACCCCATCGTCCACCATAAAAACATAAAGTGCACATACCTTAATATAGCCTTATCCTCACAACAACACCCGTGTCGCATCCAGAAGTCCCGTGGGGCGTCACCGTACCACTGCGCAGGTCTGGTAGCTGCCATGGGAACTTGAAGCAGTGTCTGTTAAAAGTTTTCTTAAAACAAATAAAGTTTTCTTAAAACAAATACAATTTTTTTAACCAAAGTTTCTTTAAAGGGAAGGTCTACTTGAAATTTGTTATTGTTTAAAAAGATAGACCATCCCTTTATTACCCATTCCCCGGTTTTGCATAACCAACACTGTTATATTAATACACTTTTTAGCTCTGTGATTACCTTGTATGTAAGCCTCTGCAGACTGCCCCCTTATCTCAGGTCTTTTCACAGACTTGCATTTTAGCCAATCAGTGTTGACCCATAAATAACTCCACGAGAGTAAGCACAATTTTTCTATATGACACACATGAACTAGCAGTGTCTAACTGTGAAAAACTGTCAAAATGCACTGAGATAAGAGGCGGCCTTCAACGGCAAAGAAATCAGTTTATGAGCCTACCTAGATTTTGTTTTTAACAAAGAATACCAAGAGAACAAAGCAAATATGATGATACAAGAAAACTGGAAAGTTGTTTAAAATCGCATGCCCTATCTAAATCATGAAAGTTTAATTTTGACCTGACTGTCATCAAGATCCTAACATAAACACAGCCTAGGTAAATACTACAGTATTATATATAACACCTCCTGCATATGTATCCTACATGTTTAATAATTACAAATCCTGTCTCATAAGAAACAGTGCCAATCTAGGTGGGTATTTAGACCCTTGAGTACCAGGGTATCAACACAAAAATCCACCGAGATTCTCGCTGTATGAGTAATTTACCCTTGTCTTCTACCCCCCCCCCCGAGGTAGAAGAGGCACATGACACGTTTACACACCCATGGACTAATAAAAAAATACTATATTTATCACCAAGTATGTAGTTTATGTGGTATACTGTCCATGTGGTTTGTTTTATGTAGGAAAAACGATAGATGACCTTTGAACTAGAATGGCTAGAATGACTTACCCAATGCTAAGAACAGCAATTAGAACAGCAATTAAAAATAGTGACTCCAACCCAGTTGCTAGGCATTTTGCTAAGGTTGACCACTCTGTCTTAGATTTAAGATATATCATCATTGATCATGTGACTCCTCTACCTGGGGGGGGGGATAATTGCTCATACAGCAAGAATCTAGGTGGCTCTTAAAGGAAGTGTAATACATAATACTGTAGTATTTACTTAGAATATGTATATGTTAGGATCTTGATGAGACTTGTACTTATGCCACGGTGTTTAAAGACACTTTGGCTAAAAAAAAACAACATTATTTGTTTTAAAAAAAAACAAACCCTATGTTTCAGATGCTGCTTCCGGTTCCTATCGCAGTGACTGGGCCTGCACAGTGGTGCGATGAAGACACCAAGGGACTTCCAGATGCAACGTGCTGGTGTGGGGATATTGCTATAAGGGATATATTTTATCATTACAGCATACTGTAGTCACATATATAATCATTAAATGGTCCAATACCTTGTGCTGTTGCTTTTGTGCAGTTTTGCCGCTATCCTGCCTGCAATTTTGGCCCCTTTCCAAACCCATTGTGAGGCTAATTTGCATTAGCCAATCATGGGGGGCAACCTGAATGCTCTCTATTATACAAACTCCTTTGAGTAGGTGTTCTTTCGAAAACTCCAATACATCAAAACCTCCAATATGACATCACTTCTGGTAAATTAAATTTTTCACTATTTGTTTTGCCTCTGTCTGGGGGTCGCACCGCCGATCCTCTGGCATCCACCCCAAGTGAACCTTGGAGAATGAGGTTTACTAGGGGGGCTTTGCCCCCCCTTGAACCCCTGCAGACGGAGGCAAAATAGATAGTGAAATAGGCTATTACAGTGCCCATCTGATTGGTCTGTATGTCCATGAGTGACAGGATGCACAACCAATCAGATGTATGGAATCACCGGAAGTGACATCATATTGGAGGTTTCAATGTATTGGAGTTTTCAACAGAACACAAGCACATACCTGCGCATGTGCTGAAAGTGCCGAATCTACCACGCATGCACATTTGGAAGAGATTGTCAACCCTGGAAATCTTTGCTGACTTCACCATTCTTGCGGTTTCTGCAGAGCTGGAGACTCAGTATCAACAGCAGTGCAGGCAGAAAAGGGAGAGATTCAGGATATTTGTCGTACATACAGGGAGTGCAGAATTATTAGGCAAGTTGTATTTTTGAGGATTAATTTTATTATTGAACAACAACCATGTTCTCAATGAACCCAAAAAACTCATTAATATCAAAGCTGAATAGTTTTGGAAGTAGTTTTTAGTTTGTTTTTAATTATAGCTATTTTAGGGGGATATCTGTGTGTGCAGGTGACTATTACTGTGCATAATTATTAGGCAACTTAACAAAAAACAAATATATACCCATTTCAATTATTTATTTTTACCAGTGAAACCAATATAACATCTCAACATTCACAAATATACATTTCTGACATTCAAAAACAAAACAAAAACAAATCAATGACCAATATAGCCACCTTTCTTTGCAAGGACACTCAAAAGCCTGCCATCCATGGATTCTGACAGTGTTTTGATCTGTTCACCATCAACATTGCGTGCAGCAGCAACCACAGCCTCCCAGACACTGTTCAGAGAGGTGTACTGTTTTCCCTCCTTGTAAATCTCACATTTGATGATGGACCACAGGTTCTCAATGGGGTTCAGATCAGGTAAACAAGGAGGCCATGTCATTAGATTTTCTTCTTTTATACCCTTTCTTGCCAGCCACGCTGTGGAGTACTTGGACGCGTGTGATGGAGCATTGTCCTGCATGAAAATCATGTTTTTCTTGAAGGATGCAGACTTCTTCCTGTACCACTGCTTGAAGAAGGTGTCTTCCAGAAACTGGCAGTAGGACTGGGAGTTGAGCTTGACTCCATCCTCAACCTGAAAAGGCCCCACAAGCTCATCTTTGATGATACCAGTCCAAACCAGTACTCCACCTCCACCTTGCTGGCGTCTGAGTCGGACTGGAGCCAATCCAGCCACGGGCCCATCCATCTGGCCCATCAAGACTCACTCTCATTTCATCAATCCATAAAACCTTAGAAAAATCAGTCTTGAGATATTTCTTGGCCCAGTCTTGACGTTTCAGCTTGTGTGTCTTGTTCAGTGGTGGTCGTCTTTCAGCCTTTCTTACCTTGGCCATGTCTCTGAGTATTGCACACCTTGTGCTTTTGGGCACTCCAGTGATGTTGCAGCTCTGAAATATGGCCAAACTGGTGGCAAGTGGCATCTTGGCAGCTGCACGCTTGACTTTTCTCAGTTCATGGGCAGTTATTTTGCGCCTTGGTTTTTCCACACGCTTCTTGCGACCCTGTTGACTATTTTGAATGAAACGCTTGATTGTTCGATGATCACGCTTCAGAAGCTTTGCAATTTTAAGAGTGCTGCATCCCTCTGCAAGATATCTCACTATTTTTGACTTTTCTGAGCCTGTCAAGTCCTTCTTTTGACCCATTTTGCCAAAGGAAAGGAAGTTGCCTAATAATTATGCACACCTGATATAGGGTGTTGATGTCATTAGACCACACCCCTTCTCATTACAGAGATGCACATCACCTAATATGCTTAATTGGTAGTAGGCTTTCGAGCCTATACAGCTTGGAGTAAGACAACATGCATAAAGAGGATGATGTGGTCAAAATACTCATTTGCCTAATAATTCTGCACTCCCTGTATATATGGATCAACCCTAGAGAAACGAGCATAAGCATTTCATATCTTTCATTCTAAATATAATATGTAAATATTTATTCTGCACAGTATTGCCTTCTCATGACAACAGGCTACACTTTATGTACTGTACATCGCTTCGCTCAGCAAATTTAACAAGGAGCTGGTTCTGGCATATTTCCAATATGGCAGCAACAACTGCGCATGCATCAGGGAGCATGCATTGTATGCAAATATTTCTGCAATTGTGGGTGTGATAATCGTTGTGTTGGACAGTCCATAAATGTGGACTCTCGTTTAATACGTCATACTCTAAATAATAATTATTATTTAAAATATCTTACAGGCTTCATTTTTTAAAAATAGTAAATGGGAAATGTTTGATATATTTAGTTTATATAACTGACGCTTCTAATCCTTTAGGTACAGTGGGTATTAAAAAGAATCACCCCCCTTGAAAATAATCACATTTTGTTGCTTTGCAGCCTGAAATAAAGACAGACACAGTTTTTGTTTATCCAGTTGTAATTACTTAGTGCAACTTATAACATCCCAGTGAAAGATATAACACCAACATGTCAGGCAAAAAAGACAATTCAAAAACAGAATCACTGAGTTGGAAAAAGGATCACCCCAAGTGTCAGTATTTTATTGAACCACCTTTTGCTTTAATTACAGCCTTTAGTCTGTTGGGATATGTCTCTACTAACTTTGCATATCTAGACTATGCAATATCTGCCCATTTATCTTTGCAGAACTGCTCCAGTTCCGTTACATTTGATGGTGACCGTTTGTGGACTGAAGTCTTCAAGTCATGCCACAGATATTCAATGAGTTTAAAGGGACAGTCAACACCAGAATTTTTGTTGTTTAAAAAGATAGATAATCCCTTTATTACCCATTCCCCAGTTTTGCAAAACCAACACTGTTATATTAATACACTTTTTACTTCTGTGACTAACTTGTATCTAAGCATCTTCTGACCGCCCCTACTCACATGACTTTTAGTTATTATCTATTGACTTGCATTTTAGCCAATAAGTGCAGTGTCTGCCACTAGCCACGGGCGTGATTACAATGCTATCTATATGGCCTACAAGAGCTAGCTCTCCCCTGCTGTGAAAAGTAAATAAAATAGAGGCGGCCTTCAAGGGTTTAGAAATTATCATATGAGCCTTCCTAGGTTTGCTTTCAACTAGAATACCAAGAGAACAAAGCAAAATTGTTGATAAAAGTAAATTGGAACGTTGTTTAAAATTGCATGCCATATTTGAAAAATGAAAGTTTTTTTTGGACTTGACTGTCCTTTTAAGTCTGGGATCTGACTAGGCTATGCAAAGACATTTCAAGATAAATGAGAAACAGGAGCACCGGTAGATGTACAAGTAGCGTTTATTCTCCACAATATCGCTACATATAAAAAAGCTATACGCTCATGCTGTAGGAATGTCAAATATCAGCGTATACATACAATGCTTTTGAAACATTGACAGCAGCTGGTTGGTCAATAATGTGAGGAAGGATTTAACAGCTGATGCGTTTCTGCTTCCCAGCCGTAGTCCTAGCTAAATAAAAAGTTAAAAGCAGGCACCCTTTTTCAAGGGCTATCCTTCTTCTTATTGGTCAACCAGTTAAGCCAATCATTACACTTTAAGCAAATGCAAGCCTCTAATTCATTTATAACAATCCACCTGATAGATACGCATGTTTGAATATAAAGTAATATTACAAGAATTCAAACACATGCAGTTAAATTTCTTTACTATAATCAGGTTTCTATCTGCAAAACCCTTAAGTGTGCTTCTACTCCTAACAACCTTAATGCATAGAAAAAATATATAGGAGACAGAAGAAAAGAAAAAAGGAAAGAAACATGTGGACCTATTTATATTTATTAGTACCTAATTTACTCAAAAATAGATACTGTTAATAACGGTCTGAATTTCTACAGATATTACATATCCTATTATGGTATGGTGCCCTAGCATACTAGATCAAATGCAGCTTATATGTATTTAAAGCTATAGGTTATATCTATGTATCTGAAGTAAGCACTCCGTGTACATACAGATACAGCTTCATGAGATGATATACGTAAGACCCATGTTGTTACACCCATCCTAGTGATCAGGAATATGTATAACTTCAATCTTGAAACATATATATGCTCGTCTTCCTGTATTCTTAGGTATATATTATTGCTAAAGTCCCTTAAAATGGCCTATATTTCCTTAATGATGCCCTAAAGAATGGTCACATTACAAAATGTTTTTTTTTTTTTTTTTTTCAAATAATGTTTATTGAAAGTTTCAAAGTTGCAGTAAAAGAAAACATTATAAAACTTCAAAAGAAAGAAAAGTAAATGCACCGTTCCACATTCAAAAATGGCAAAATCATCCAGCACACATCTTTGCAGAATAATATTTTAGGTCAATGTCAGGATCCAGGATTGACGGAACATAACCGTCTAAACCCAAAGTGAACTATGATATGGTGGACGTGTGTAGAGACGACAGTGGTCGGTAAGTAAAAGAAGTTGTATATCCTGTTTCGCGGAAGCAGTGTATGTGTTTTGTGAAGAAGTGGAGAGTAAGAAAAAATAGAGAGAAAAGAAGTGAGAAAGAAGAAGAGTGAGTTAAGAAGGGAAGGGGGGAGGGTAAGAGGGGGAGAAGGGAGGAGAGATGAAAAAAAAGGGGGGGGGGAGGAGGGAGGGAATAAATAATTCTCACATGCGTGAGCGTGCACACATGCATGCGGGGCCACACTTATGCGATTATATGTAGTACCACTGTTACCATCAATGCGCTCCTTTATGGGTTTTATCTATTTGCTGGAAAACTTGTGGGCTATGTCACTTCACTCGGCCGAGGAGAGCACTACAAGGAGAAACACAGTCTTTTTATGGGTTTCCAGTCAGCGGGAGCACGGCCAGCCCAGCAGGTGAGTTATATTTCTCCCACATCTCGGTCAGCAAACAATGCAGGTCTAGTTTGTTCGTTTTCATGAAGTAAAAACATTCTAACACAATCAAATCCGTTACCTATGTGCGCCAGTCACTCAGCGTCGGGGGGAGCTGCTGATTTCCAACGTTTTGGGATGAGCTTTTTTGCCCCATTAATCATTATCAGGAGTAATGCCCTTGTGGCTCTGTTTGGAATTTTGGGGATACCCTGAAACATTAGGGGGTATAAATTGGGTGGCAGGGTAATTTCTATGATTTCTGAGACTGCAGAAAATACTGCCTCCCAATATGATGTTATCACTGGGCAGGTCCACCATATGTGGTACATTGTGCCACTCTGGGCACAGCTCCTCCAGCACATATCAGTGATCTGTGGGTTAGTTTTATGTAGTTTGGCAGGGGTTAGGTACCATCTACTCAATAGTTTAAAATGCATTTCCTGTATGTTAGCAGAAGAGGATGCCTTAGTTGCAATCTGGAACGCCCTGCTCCAGTCAGTAGGTTGGGTGTCTGTGTTAGTCTCTCTGTCCCATGCTTGTGTGTAAGTGGGTAGTGCTTGATCGTCACTTACCATCAGCAGCTTATATATAAGGGATATGGTATGTCTTGGGGGGTTCTGCTGTACGCAAAGAAGTTCAAAAGGGGTGAGTTCCCTATTTAACCTGCTCTTGTGTCTGTGTGTGATAATGAAATGTTTGATTTGGGAACGAGCAAACCAAGATGAGAACAAAATCTCGTCCCATTGCTGTAGGGTTTCCAATGGGGCTATGTCCCCCCTGTCTAATGCAAAATGTAAGGCCCCAACTCTCAACTTGTACGGTTGTCTATGTGCCAGTCTTTGGTGTGCTAATGGGATCCCAGGATGTTCTCTCAGGGATAAAAGCGGGGAATAAGGTGTAGAGATATTACCAGGGGCTGAAATGGTTCTATCCCATTCTCTAAATGTCTCCCGCGTGATGGGGTAAGATTTCAAGATCAAGGGTCTATGACATGGTTCGGTCCAGGCCATGGTGGCCATGTTACCTTTAGAGAAGACCTGATTATCCAGCTGCACCCACGCCTTCTGTGTGTTATTGTGGCTCAAGTCCACTATGTGCTGTAATATTATCGCCCTGCGGTATAATTTGAGATTGGGGAGACCCATACCTCCTCTATGCTTTGGCATGTATAGTGTTTGCCTACTTATCCTGCTTTTCTTTCCCTGCCAAATATAGTTTTTTGTAGTTGGATGAGATAGGTAGACGGCAGTGGGACAGGTAGGGCCTGAAAGATGTACAGGATCCGCGGAAGGATGTTCATTTTTATTATGCCCATCCTACCTAACCAGGAAATGGGCTTGTTGCCCCAAAGTTGAAGGTCGTTTGCTATCTCATTCTTAAGCTTTTGATAATTGTACAGAATAATGTCATTATCTTTGCTTGCTAAATTAATCCCTAAGTACTTCATGTGTTTTTTAGCTATTTGTATATGAAGGGTATCTTCCATTTGGGCAATGGTTTGTGATGTGGCAGAAATATTTAGGAGTTCAGATTTTGTAACATTAAGGTGGAAGTTGGAAACCTGGCCGTATCTATGTAGTTCCGCTAAAATGTTTGGAAGTGTAGTTTCCATGTTGGAAATAGTAAATAGTATGTCATCAGCATACATGATCATTTTATGCTCCCTGTCTCCTACCACAACTCCCGTTATACTTTGATTGAGCCGTATCGAGACAGCTAGGGCCTCGATTGACAGCACGAACAATAGTGGGGAGAGGGGACACCCCTGCCGTGTACCATTTGTAATAACAAACGGATCCGACAGCGTGCCATTGGCCCTAATTCTAGCGCTGGGGTTGGACGAGAACAGTGTCAGCGGGACGGAGTGTTGTTTGGCATAGCTGATTAACTGGAGGACTCTTAGGGTGTTGTCCCTGGCTTCA
Source organism: Bombina bombina (assembly GCF_027579735.1). Taxonomy (NCBI): domain Eukaryota; kingdom Metazoa; phylum Chordata; class Amphibia; order Anura; family Bombinatoridae; genus Bombina; species Bombina bombina. Next base: position 186,048,419 of record NC_069506.1, on the reverse strand, counting down.
TGTCCTGGAACAAAACCAGCTTGGTCAGTGGATATTAGATCGGGGAGGAACTTATTAAGTCTAGTTGCTAGCACTTTTGCCAATATTTTGACATCAGTGTTCAAAAGGGATATAGGCCTAAAGTTCCCTGGTTTATCTGGCTTCTTACCGGGCTTCGGCAAGACTGTTATATGGGCCTCAAGCATGGATGAAGGAAGGGTTTTAGTTTCTGCTAATTTATTGAACAAGGCTTGTAGGTGGGGAACAAGGGTATCTTTAAATGTTTTATAGTATTTAGGTGTAAGGCCATCAGGGCCCGGGCTTTTCCCTGTTGGGAGGTTTTTTATCGCTTCACATATTTCTTCTGGAGTAATGGGTGCGTCCAGGGAACCGGAGTCCTCTGTTGTCAGTCTGGTTAATGGCAGATTCAATAAGTAGTCTTTAGTTAGTAAGTCCTTTGTGTTTATGTTGTCCTGCTCGTTAAGTGCTGGCGGTGGAGGGTCTAAATTGTACAGGTTATTGTAAAAATCTCTGAGGGTATTTGCTATCCCCTTACTGTCCTGAACTGCCATTCCCCTCCCATCTATGAGTGTGTGAATAAAGGTTTTTAGTCGTTTGTGTTTTATTGACCTGGCCAAGAGTTTGCCTGGCTTGTTCCCCTGATCAAAATACAGCTGTCTCAAATATAGGGCTTGTTGTTGAGATTCGATTGTTAGTAGGTCCCTAAGCTCATGTTTGGCCCTCTGTAGCTTGTGTGAGACATCTGTGTCTCGTGGGTTTGCTTTGTGTGTTATTTCTAACTTAGAAATTGTGGAATGGATTTGGTCGTATCGAATTCGCCTTTCTTTCATTTTTTTAGCTTTCAACTTTAAAAATTCGCCTCTAATGACGCACTTGTGCACCTCCCAATTTGTGGTGAGAGAGGTGTCAGTATGATTATTGAATGAGAAATACTCTGTCAAAGCAGTATCAAGTGAAGTCACTACAGTCGGGTCTGATAGTAAATGGTTGTCCAGGCGCCAAATGTAGTCAGTCAAAGGGGCTTCCGGCCATACAATATCGCATATTACCGGGGCATGATCTGTCCACGTGATTGTTCCTATATGGTATGAGTGTATTATAGAGAAACTAATTGAGTCTGTGTTAGGTGTAAAATACCACGGGGGGGGTGTCAATGCAGGCCAAAGCCTTGGGCCTACGGTACCACGAGAGGCAGATGCAGATTTATCTGATAAGGAGCTCCCAGAACAGATTCAGACCACGCAGCTATATGATCTAAAGCTATTCATCTTTATTGAACAGTGCAAGCATTTCTTATAGACTTCAGTAACAGCATACAGGGTTAAGGGGATGACACGTTTGGACCACGTCATCTCATACCATATTTCATGAACAAAAGAAGCTTATTAAAATATATGAGAGAAAGAGGAGTATGAAGGAGTGTTTCTTATAACAGTAGCAAAAATACATCTGTGCGCATATTTCAGCCTATAGCAAGGTCATTTGTCCATCTTACCTCAATAACAGACTTCCAGGCGCCTTGCCAGGAACCTTTGAAAGGCCAGTAATAGTAATACAATTTTTACTAACATCGGCATATTTCTCACTACATAATAACCCAGTATAATAAAGTAAAATCATTACAAAATGGATGCTAATCATCACAAGATGGCTGCGAGGAACAAGATGGCTGCAGTCAGGTTCACCTTACCCCTAACATACCATCCTTTTATTCTAACAGAATAACATAAAAAACTAAAACAACTTAACGAATATAAAGAACTTTATAGCGAGATGGCTGAGCGGTGACATTGTGGAAAAAAGAATGGTGAGGGTTAGCATGAGTACTGGTAAGCTTATTAATCAAACACACAGTAAGCTTATATATGAAAAAGAAAACAAGAAACAGAAAAAGAAGAAATGCAAAACCCATTAAAATTTTCATACCAAGAGCTCCTAGCCAGGAACTCAGACCAAAGGTCCAATCTATACCATCAAAAAGACCTTTGAATGTCATGCAAAGTATCAAGATCATGGTGTATTCTACCAGTGTTATTCCAGATAAAAACACAGCAAGAAGAACCTATGCGCTTACATACTCCTCCTTCTGCGGCTAGCAAATAATCTAAAGCCATACGATTCAGGAGAGCAGTCTGAGCGATCTGCTCTTGTCGCATAGTCAAGGACTCTATGGCGTCTGCAGTAGCATTAAAAGCTGCATCTACCAGTGTGGCAAACAAATTGAGCTTATAATATAATCGCATGACAGCTACAGTAGGAAACCAAGATGCAGTAGCTATCTCTGCATTGCTAGTCTTAACTGTGAAATCAGAAGCTCTACGTGTACGTGGTTTATCATTAGGGAGTGTGTCATGAATACTTAAGGCTGGGAATATGTAACCCAAATAACAAGGTGAGAGATGGCTACATGGTATAATTTTAACTGCCCATCTTTCACAAAGCCAATAATAACCATAGGGTAACTTAATAACTGGAGGACATGAGGGAAATCTTTTCCTCTTAGCTTCAGGAGAAGCACCTGTCTGCTTACCTATATTTCTGTTGTTACGCCAAAACCAATTACGAATTGTGTTATGTGGTTCAGTGTACTTAGCAGTAAAATTATGAATATACTCAAAAGAAAGATAAGACCCATCCCATATATTTGACAGTGTAGCATTAACTGGTGTAGCTGCATTGTAGATTAAGGCAACTGTAATAGGCATTTGACTAAGTGTACGGGGGTGAAAAATAGTACCATTAAGATTATGGGAAATAATAACACCATGATTTACACAATTAGCTAAGTGAACTCTATCCTTTTCAAAACCTTTATCAGTGTTAACTATTGGTGTAAAATTCCACATAGTATCATCATTTATCATTTGTGTGAGATTGTGTGCGGTAATAGGAAAACCCACAAATGGATAACCCAATTTCTCCCCATGAGGCACATAGCCACAAACCCAACAAGAATCAGTCTGATTAGTCACTTTGTATAAGTTCGTGGCAGCTTTGACAAAAGCATTGTCAGTTTCCCATGCCGACATATGCAACTCTCTGGTATCACGGGTGAGAGGAATGGATAAGGGATTAGTGACATTGTCAATTACACTTTTATTATCATTGTGCCGGGGCGCACCAGGACTAGGGAATGGCCTGAGTTTGTGCAGGGGCGCACCAGGATTGAAGATCAGGACCAGGATGACAATAACGGATGCGAAGAACGCTCCTGGCAGGAGGTACCACACTACTCGATACTCGATGGAATCATGGAGCGGCCAGGGTTGATGTCGTCTGGGGCCCTCTTGATCCGATTAGCGTGGATCCATACCGGAGCTTCCTCCGTGAGAACAGCGGTTCTCGTCACAGTGATCACTGTAGTTGGAAGGCCAAAAGGAGGGTCCAACGACTTATTCTTGTGGAGCTGTTTCACCAAGACAGTATCTCCAGGCTTGAACGGGTGTGTCGGGATACCTGTAGGTTGAGGGAGAGTAGAAGAAACATCACCATAGATGCCATTCAATGTTTCAATCAGATTACTCACATATTCTTCCCTTACAACATTGATATCTCCCCTTACCACAGGAGAACATTTCTGTTTACACCATGGGGTTGGAAAAGGTCTGCCCATCAAAATTCCAAAAGGTGAATAACCCGTAGTGGCACTAGGGGTCATTCTGATTTCTGCCAATACTGCAGGTAAATGTTCAAGCCAATTAGTAAATGTACCACCAGTTCCCTTCCTGAACTTATCTTTAATGGTTCTATTCATGCGCTCTACCTGTCCTGATGACTGTGGGTGATAAGGAATATGAAACTTCCAGTCAATAGATAACATAGTACAAATCATTTGTGTAATCTGTGAAGTGAAAGGAGTACCTTTGTCGCTGTTCATCTGTAATGGACAACCAAAACGAGGAATAATTTCCTTGCACAATATCTTTGCTACAGTACGTGCATTTTCTTTAGTGGTTGGAAAGGCCTCAACCCACTTACTGAATTGATCAACAATGACTAAAAGATACTTGTAGCCACCTGGAACAGTGGGCATGTGTGTAAAATCAATTTGCAATACCTGCATAGGACCATCAGGGGGCGGTAAAGGCTCAAGTTGTACAAGGTCTCCATGATTATTTCTGGCACAAGTTAGACATCTATCCAGTTGTCTATCAATCATGCGCAACAAATCTTTAATGACATATTTGGATGTCATCAGATTCTTGGTCTGTTGTTTACTTATGTGGCCAAAACCATGAAAATGACTAATAAACAAAGGTGCAGCAATTTGTGGTATCCCCACTCGCCCCTCCTCGTCTGACCACAGGCCATCTTGGCCTTTGGTCAGACCAGCAGACATCCAAGTCTGTAAATCAGTTTCAGTTGCGCCAAACTGTAGGTGCGCCACATCCACATCAGATGCTAGGGCAGGAATCATTACCATGTGTAACTGTTCCTGTGTATTAGTGCTGAGATAGTCAGGGTGTGGTGGACCCTGAAGTGCAGCTTCCTTAGCAATGGTGTCTGCAAAATCATTGCCAAATCTAACGTCAGTGGAGTCAGTACTGTGGCCTTTACATTTAACAATTGCTAGCTTATGTGGTAATTTAATTGCATCTAAGCGTTCCTGTACCAGTGTAGAATGTGAGATACTCTTACCATCAGCTGCAACAAAACCTCTGTTCTGCCAAATCACTCCAAAATCATGCACAACTCCAAACGCATATTTTGAATCAGTGTAAATGGTCACATCTTTCATTGCAAACGCTCTACATGCCTGAGCTAGGGCTACCAATTCAGCTGCTTGGGCTGACACAAAAGGCAGAGAACCAGCAGTAACCACTGTGTCGGGTAACTGTACCACAGCAAAGCATGTAAGATAAACACCATCAGCAGGTTTAGAACATGACCCATCAACAAAAACAACTTCTCCCTCCTCTAGTGGAGTTGTTTGCAAGTCCAGACGCGGTGACGTCTCTGTGTGTACAGTGTCTATGCAATTGTGGTCATCAGTGTGTTCTAAAGGACATTTAGAAATTAATGCATGCAATAAAGGTGCTGGGCCTCCTGTGGGTGCAATGTATTTGATAGTGAGATTTGCAGTAGATGTGAGAATTGTTTCATAGCCTGACCTTCTCTGTGCAGTCATATGTTGTGTAGTGAGATTATTTAGCACTTGCAAGACTTGATGTGATGTATGCAATATTAAAGAATGTGACAGTACCAATGTTTGTGCCGCCTCCACCATCATAGCGCATGCTGCTGTAGCTCTTAAGCATGCTGGCATACCCTGTACCACCGTTGGCAACAATTTTGAAAAGAAAGCTACCGCTCTGTACCCATTACCGTGTTCCTGAGCAAGGACCCCTGCTGCTGTACCTCCCCCTTCTGTGCCATACATGTGAAATGGTAGGTTATAGTTCAGTAAACCTAGGGCTGGAGTGGAACAGAGAGCCTGCTTGAGGGTGTTGTAGGCCTCATCAAGAGCCTGTGTCCAGTGGATTTGTTCTGGTTCATGCTGACCTGTAACTGAGCGTAAAATATGATCATAATATGAGCAGTCTGGTATCCATTGCCTGCAGTAAGTAACCATACCCAGAAAAGATAACATAGCAGTCTTTGTTTGTGGTCGAGGAAGAACCATGAGAGCCTTAACTCTTTCAGGGTATAACAGTCTCTTGCCTGCTGAAAGAATAAAACCCAGGTATGTTACTTGTGGAAGACAAAATTGCATTTTTCTCAAAGTCACTTTGTGCCCTGCATCTCCTAAGTGCTGAAGCAAATGGAGAGAGTCAGTTTTACAAGTCTGTTCATCAACACTGCACAACAACAAATCATCCACATACTGTATCAAAGTGGAACCTTCAGGAGGTGTCCAGGATTCTAGGGTCTTACGAACTACAGCTGAGTACGCGGCGGGGGAATCGATGAAGCCCATCGGTAATCGATTCCACGTATATTGATTCCCTAAATACGTGAAACCAAACAACGCTTGAGTGTCGGGATGCACAGGGATGCTAAAGAATGCACTGCAGAGATCAATGACTGTAAAGCAAGTTGCAGTACTTGGGATGGCTGTTAAAATAGCATTAACATCTGGCACTATCGGCGCAAGTGGCTGCACCAGAGCATTTACTGCTCGCAAGTCTTGTGTAAATCTGTATTCTGTACCCCCAGGCTTAGGAACAGGATTGATAGGTGTATTGTATGGTGACAGTGTACGCCTAATGACTTTCTTATATAATAGGTCCTTAATTACAGGAGCTATTCCCTGTTCCTTTTCCTTTGACAAAGGGTACTGCTTAATGTATACAGGTTGAGCACCTGGTTTGAGAGTGGCTTTGTATGGTGTGCATGAAATGAAACCTGGATCATTAAATCCAGTAGCCCATAAACTCTGTTTTAAATCATCAAGTGCCTCTGGCACGTCATTAGTGATGTGTGAGGCATGTGTGAATGCATCTGGCTTTAATTGTACATGTATAACCTTAGGATCTTTCACAATATCCCTGCCATATTTCCATGTCCACAAATGTTCTGGTGTTTGCACATATACTGTATCTGGTGTGAGTACAACTGCATGAACTGGTGCTTTCCACATGTCTTTCTCAACATGGTCAGTAATCCAGGGTCTGTAAAAAGCTTGTGTCACAACTTTGTCAGGATGTGAGGCATACTCAAACACATTCTCAAGAGTCTGTAAACTGAGTTTGTCAAGGTACAACTGTTTAGTAAGGGCAGGTTCAGGATCAGCTGCATACAGCAACGGAACCGAATCCCAGGGAGTATCAACATGCAGTCCACCCTTGTAATCAATGTTAACAGACATTTGCATCTTAGCCATTAAATCCCTTCCCAACAAATTAACAGGACTATTGGGTATTATGCGAAAAGCATAAACAAATCTGTTTGAAGGGCTGTCATTTGGATACACCTCCAAAGGAGGCGTCCTGGGACACAAAATTGGGACTCCTGTAATGCCAACAGATTTTTCACATGTATTAGTTACTGGCCCATTGTATTCTCTAGCAGAAATGCTAGATTTAGTTGCTCCGGTATCTACCAAAAAATCATGTGGGACACCTTGCACAACTAAAGACATTAATGGTAAATCTTGCCAATGATAAGACAATTGAGCAGTATAACATGTGAGCAGTCCCTTCTGCTGGCAATCCTAGCGGGTATTATTCTGATTCTGAGAAGGAGACTGAGTCCAGGGAATCTGATATCTAGGAGTGTTGCTGGGATTCTGGGAGGAATTATTATACCCACCATACTGATCATTTCTATCCCTCTTAGGCTGTGGGCAGTCCTGTTGCCAATGATCATAAGACCCACAATTCCAGCAAGATCTGTCTGTGGAGTTATTTACCTCTCCTCTCCTATTACCATTCCACTGAAATCTGTCTCTACCCCTTCCTCTAAAACTTCTATGCTGTCCTTTATTCTGTCCTCTTCATCTCCTATAAACTGAAGCATTAAACATACTCTCTTGACCTTTCTCATTACACATACGAAAAACATCTGCCGCATCTTTCTCCCTTACAGCCTTCTCAAATTCTTCCACTTTCATTGCATGAATACCTGAAATTGTCTGTCTCACCAATTGCGCAGTTTGCGAATGCATATTATTCAACAAATGTTGCACATACACTTGTGCCAACTCTCCGTGCGTACCTAAACAACATTCCTGTAGCCAACAATCACCAAACCTCTTCAGAAAATCAGACACCTGTTCACCCTTCTTTTGCTTACACGCACCAGCTTTCGTAATATCTTTACGATCACCATGCTGACTTTAAAAGAATTTGTCAACTGCCTCCCACATTGCACTTACAGCAGTCGCATCTCTCCACACATAATCCTCACCCACTGGAGCATCATACTTAGTATCCAGGAACTTGCACACTTCAGTAAAATTCATATCTGTATATTTGGTAATCACATTCAACAAAAACCTATAGTCTGGACCACCCAGACACATATCATTAGTGACCCTTTTAAGATAAGTTATTGCTCCCATCGGATGCTTCACAGGATCAGGACATTTTAATGCCCAATCCATCAAGCGGTCTGTGTCGGGCGGACGAATCATCGTCTGATCCCCAATTGTGACAAACGGTGCATCTATGTCTACATCACCATCTGAATCAGTGTCTGCTCCCTGCGTGTGAGATCTTGTATGCTTCCCTACAGGACTGGGATCTGTGACAGTTGCAATTTTTACAGCTTTCGTTTTACCAGGTGTCTTTGGAGTGCTCTGCAGCCCCCCTTCCTTACCCCCACTGCTAGTGAAGGTAGGAGCTGATTTCTGTGTGCTCTTACTCACACTGCTCTGAGCCTGACATTCCAATCCCTCTTCCCCCTCCTTACTAGACATTCCTGTATCTACACTGCTGTGAAGAGAATCAGTTAACCCTTTTCTAGCAATTAAAGTGGCAACAGCAGCATCTTCCAGCTGCTCCATCTCCCTAACGCTGTGTGTTCTTTCTTAAGCACAGACAACGAAGGGTACAGTGCAGACGGAGGAGGCGGTGGAAGTGTCGGAGCAGGTGGGGGAAATGCCGGTGCCGTGGTCACAGCGGCTGATGCTGTGGGCACAGCCAGATATGGCGGAGGCAGGGTATTACATTCAGTCCAAAACACAGACAGTTTTACCCAAACCTCTCCACATTCTCTCATGTATTTTTTATCCCACATAGGATCGCCCTCTGGCCCCTGATAAGCAGGATCCTTTAAACACATACCCCTTATCATAGTTACATGCGGTTCACAGAGAGAGCCTATACGGGGGAACGGATTTTGTTCCTGGGGATACAATGATTCACTCCATCCACTGATGTTATCGGTGAATGGCATTACGTAAAATTGGCCTGCAATTCTAGCTACAAAGTCTTTTGGAGTTTCCCCTTTAACTGGCTGAGGGTTTGTAACACGCACAGTATTTTTACCAGCACTGGATGGTACACGCTGCACAGTCTTGTACTTAATATTACATTTCTGATCAGCATTTTTATCACATTTTTTGCTATGGGCAGACCCCATTTTTACAAACAATAATCACAGCGAAAATAGCAGCAGCAATGATAAAATGCACAATCACTTAATATGTTCTAAGCACAGCACAATTATATAGCGAAATAAGCAAAAGCAAAGCCTCAGATAGCAACACCAGCCTCAAGTGGGTACCAAAACTCTATAACAGGGAATAAATCTGGAAAACTTCAACACACGTGAGACTCACTCACTGCCAACTTTCCCGGGGGAGCTTAACTTAAAATTTTTCCGTCAAATGGCATTCATTTATTTCTTGTGCGCTTATCACAGACAAGACTCACAATACCTGTCGTACACCAGCACAGGACTCTTAACCTGTCTGGAGGGGTTATCACAACTGCCGGCAGGACTATAATCCTCCGCAAACCTGCGCTTCAACCACAGGAACCCCTTTAACTCTTTATCATATATTACACCTTTTATAAAATACAACCAACTAAATTTAGGTTTAGATTCACAGAAGGAAAGCAGCGTAATAAAAACACGAATACTCACCCACTGCGAATCCCACTTTGCTGACACCAAGAATTGTTAGGTGTAAAATACCACGGGGGGGTGTCAGTGCAGGCCAAAGCCTTGGGCCTACGGTACCACGAGAGGCAGATGCAGATTTATCTGATAAGGAGCTCCCAGAACAGATTCAGACCACGCAGCTATATGATCTAAAGCTATTCATCTTTATTGAACAGTGCAAGCATTTCTTATAGACTTCAGTAACAGCATACAGGGTTAAGGGGATGACACGTTTGGACCACGTCATCTCATACCATATTTCATGAACAAAAGAAGCTTATTAAAATATATGAGAGAAAGAGGAGTATGAAGGAGTGTTTCTTATAACAGTAGCAAAAATACATCTGTGCGCATATTTCAGCCTAAAGCAAGGTCATTTGTCCATCTTACCTCGATAACAGACTTCCAGGCGCCTTGCCAGGAACCTTTGAAAGGCCAGTAATAGTAATACAATTTTTACTAACATCAGCATATTTCTCACTACATAATAACCCAGTATAATAAAGTCTAATCATTACAAAATGGATGCTAATCATCACAAGATGGCTGCGAGGAACAAGATGGCTGCAGTCAGGTTCACCTTACCCCTAACAGTCTGTAAACCAGTAGTCGATGCGGGAGTATTTGTGAAAGACATTAGAAAGGTAAGTATAATCCCTCCTCGTTGGGTGGAGTGTTCTCCATATGTCATGGAGGTTTAAGCTTGATACTGAAGTTTTAATCAATTTCAATATCAATTTGGGGACACTGGATCCTGAGTTAGATGTGTCTAATGTTTGCTGCAATGGGACGTTAAAATCACCACCCAGGAACACTGCGCCCTTTGCGTGATCTAGGAGCAACCCAGATATTTTTTTGAAAAAGCGATGTTGCTGTGCGTTAGGAGCATACACGTTTAGAAGAGAAATAGGCCTTCCAAAGAGGAGGCCCACTAAAATTAGGTACCTGCCCTCTGGTTCTTTGTGTGTGGATGATATTTGGAAGTCAATTGAGTTATGCATCAGAATGCCTACTCCATTCTTCTTTTGAGGGCCCGATGCAAAAAAAGCAACAGGATATTTCTGAGATGACCATTTAGGCTCCCTCCCCCTCTGAAAATGGGTCTCCTGTAGGAAAACCATGGAGCTATGAAGCTTAGAGAATTCTCGCATCGCTACTGAGCGCTTTCCTGGGCTATTCAGTCCGTGTGTGTTAATTATCACCAGAGTCAAAGTGTGGTCCCGTCTGCGGGAGTGTGGGGTTTGCATTATGACAACAACAAAAAATAAAATTAAAATTTAGGGATGGGAGGAAGGGGAAGACTTATGGGGAAGAGGGATATAGAAAAAGATAAGTAATAGGTAAGAGAAAGAAAAGATATGGGTAGCCTCTAGACCAAGTAACTCGGAGCTGTTGACGTAAGCTCTAGGTTATTGATCCAGACTACTTAACGGTCAAAAGATCTAGAAGAATAGAAGTGCAAATGAGAAATAGAAAATCTCCTTGCTGGAGTGCACTATAAGAAGTAAGTACACTAGTGGGGATGTGTCCTGGCAAAAGTGGAGGGCCACTATTTATGAGTTTAAGTTTTATTTAGGGATGTGGCTTTGAGCTATAGTCTTATAGTGATTTGCAGCGCATTGTTTAACTTAACAAAGGCATGAGGTTTATCGTCAGGCATGTGTGCTATATATGTTCCATATGTTCATCATGCCATGATGGCGTGGTGCAGGTGATTGCTGGTAGTAGTGTATATGTGAATAAAGATAGGAGGTGTACATGTTTCCTGGATTCCTGTTAGAATGTCTTGAGTAGAGAAAAAAAGTGTTAACTATAAGCGATCTATTCATAACATTATACATATCTTGGCACAGTAAAAATACAATAAAACAGTTGAAACAACATTCAAGGTAAATAAGAAGACTATATTTTCGAGTAAAATATAACTGCTCTCAAATTTGTCCCCTCCTTGAAGGGTATTCCCTGCAACCAGCGTACAGATCGCGGGAAGGAGCAGCATTATTCCTATGCTGCTATCTTAGGGATAAGCCTGTCATGAATGTAACCAACATTTAAAAAATAACTAAAATAACCACATTTTCAACAAAATTATAACTGGTTCCGTGCTTGTACCTCTGGTTAGATGATGACTCAAATTAGGCTTTATTACCCTAAAGGGACAAGGTCTGGGAAAAAGCAATACTATTCCTGTGCTTATTGTCTCTATAACTGGTCTATGACAACCGAGCAAACATATCAGGGTTCATATTGCCAATATACTTGCGCCTCCAGAGCAGGGCTGCGGCCTCCAGGAAGCAGTCATTAACGACACTGAGGGGATCCAAGTTTTCTGATCTGTTTCAGTCCCCAGTCTCTGTGTGCAAGATTGAAGCTTGTGTAGATGTGCCATCCTCTTCCTGTGTCCCTTCCTGAGACCCCCGTGCTGCCTCTTCGGCAGTCCGCGGGGGAGTTGGTATTTCGATAGAGAGTTGTGTGCAGAATCGGGCAAGATCCTCCTTCGTTTTATACATGACAGTCTTATTGTCCCTGGTGGCAACTATAGAAACGGGGAATCCCCATCTGTAGGGTATTTTGTGCGCCTGCAGAAAAGATGTGAGGAATGAAAGGGACCTTCACTTTTGCAAGGTAGTTGGGCTGATGTCACTGAATATTTGTATGTTAATACCGACATGGCTGATTGGCTGTTTTGCTCTTGAGTTTCTCAGGATATCTTCCTTGTCAGGAAAGTGAAGTAATTTAACAATAATGTCCCTAGGGGGTGCCTTGGGTGAGGGCTTAGCCCTGAGTGCTCTGTGGGCTCTTTCAATAGGAACGTCAGGGGCCCCAGGTGTCCCCCTAATGGTCCGGAAAAGGTCTTGTAAATATCCCATAATCGCAGTGGGGGCTATTGACTCTGGTGTCCCCCTAATCCGCAAGTTGTTACGGGGCTGCGATTTTCTAAGTCCTCTATTTTCTCATGTAGTGCTTCAATAGAGATCTCTTGTGCTGTGACTTTATTTGTGAGTTGCTTGAGTTCAGCTGAGACTGTAGAACTTTGCTCCTCTACTATTGTGACTCTGCCTTTAAGGATAGAGATGTCCCTATGAAGGTCTTTATACAGGGTTCTAACCTCATGCATTGCCACCCTTATATCTTCTTTAGAGGATAATAAACTCAAATCAGCTTTAGTGACATAACCTGTAAGTAGTGTGTCCATTATGGGTTCCTGTGCTGATATTATGGTCTGTCTGTCCTCTAATGCATCAGGCTGTGAGGGTGCAGAATGTTCAATAGATTTCAGATACTGTCCTATCGTTTTGTTATTGGTGCCCTTTTCCATTTTTTGGCCCTTCTTTTCAGGCATAGCAATGTAAAAAGAGGAGATGCCCTTTCCTACATGTCAATTAGTATATATCAGGGACCACAAGTGTATGTGTCCAGTAAAGGGATGTTGCTATATGCGTATGTGGGTTTACTAGGGGCAAGGAAAGAAATTGTTTCACATTCTCTACTTGCGGTCTCCCCCTTGCACCGCTGCAATGCCTTCTTTATGGCCAGGCAAGTGTACTCTGCAAGGTCCCAGTCTGTTTTTAACGTCTCCTCTGTGCTATGGTGTTTGTTAGTCAGGAGGTATAACGTGTGGACCGCCCCTGCTGTTCACCTAACGGTGTATATGTGCCCCCGTGTACCCGGTGTACCGGGTGATTGGTGAGTATTATTATTGGCCAGATCGTGGTATGTATACTAGCACTTGCCTGTTGCACTGTCCGGTGCTTTGAGTGCCCCCGTAATAATCCCTGTCCGTGTCGCACAATGTGGGAGCTGTGAGGCTTGCGTGCGGTGGCCACGTGGTTTGCCGATATCAGTGAGGAGGCCCCTGTAGTAAAGAAAAGCTGTCCACTTGCCGGTCATCTGTAGTTGTGGGCTCCGGTGTTATCCCTCCAGGTGGTCTAGTTGCTCAGACCATCACTGCTTCCAAGTTGAGATATTTTAGCCACAATTGCATATTATATGCGGCCCTCCAAGATTGCCAGGCCTAGGAGCTCTAACTTTATGCTGCCATTCAGCTCCGTGGCTAGGCTCCGCCCCCCCAAAATGTTTATTTTAGTTGGTTTAGCCAATAATGTGTGGCCAAGGGATTTGTTCACTGCCAATAATTAATCAAATCATAGGTTGAGTTTAATCCTGAAGGTGTTCTGGTCTTTAGTTTAAAGATCCAGAACACCTCCTGTCTGCCCAAAACCCTTTCCCTGTCCCCTCCTCTAGAGGGAATAGGAACATGTTCAATGGCTGTCCATTTGAAACTTTCTGTGCTTTTTTCGTGGGTTTGTACAAAATGTTGTACTAGTGGGGTACTCAATTTACCCGTCCTGATCATGGAGAGATGCTCCCTAATACAGGATCTTATCTCGCTGGTAGTTAGACCTACATACTGTATTTTACACATTTCACAGGTTATCAGATAAATGACAAATTTTGACCTGCAAGTTATGCAAGAATTGATGTCAAATTGCTGTCCTGTGATGGTTGATTGGAAGGTCCTACCACAAACCCCTTTTTCACAGGCCACACAGACTCTGTAATTGCACCTGTGCATTCCTTTTACCACTAGCCAAGCTGATCCTCCTGGTTCAGCCTTTTTGAGTTTGGTGGGGGCTACCATATTGCCAATGGTTTTATTTTTCTTGTATGAAAAATAACAGCCTTGTTTGGATATGTCTGCCAAATGATCATCAGCAGAGAGCATTCTAAAGTGTTTCCTAAGGATATTGCAGATTTTTGCATATTCCACTGAATAATCTGTTACAAAGAGAAGACCTTTATTAAAAGGTTTCTTTGTACTTGCTGTTTCACTTTTAGGCAGTAATATAGCTTCTCTATCCATATTCTCAATGGATTCTCTTGCCCTTTTGGTTATCTTGTGTCCATAGCCCCTGTTCCTAAGTCTGTTAGTTAACTCTTTACTTTCTTTTTCATACTGGTTTAGATGTGTACAATTTCTCTTGACCCGTATGTACTGCCCCTTAGCTACCGCTTTGAACACATTCTGTGGATGGCAGCTCTTTGCGTGTAGCAATGTGTTCCCTGTTATGGGTTTTCGGTAGATAGAGGAAGTCACCTTTCTACCTGGTGTACCCAATAGGGTGACATAAAGATAGTTAATACTATCATTGTTACATTCAAAGGTGAATTATATGCCCCTATAATTTTTGTTCAAGTAGTTGATAAAAATGGGTACATCAAGCGGGTCCCCTTTCCACACAAACAGAAGGTCGTCTATAAATCTTTTATAGAAGACAATGTTCTGTCTGTGTGGATTCCTCTCTCCAAATATGTGTTCCTCCTCCCACCAACCCATAAATAGGTTAGCGTAGGAGGGGGCAAACTTAGCCCCCATAGCCATACCACACATTTGGAGAAAGAATTGGCAATTGAATTTGAAGAAGTTATGGGTCAACAGAAAATCCGTGACCCTATGTACGAATTCACATAATATAGGGTCATCCATGCGGTATTTGTTCATGTAGTAGTTCACAGCCTTCAATCCCTGTTCACGGGAAATTGATGAGTATAGTGACTTGACGTCTACCGTTACCCACATATAGCTGTCATTCCAATCAATGTTGGATACCAAATTCAGAATATATTTGGTGTCCAAGACAAAACTTGTCAATAGTCTAATCATAGGTTGCAGTAATGCATCCAACCACTCAGACAAAGGTTCAAGGAGTGACCCAATGCCACTGACAATGGGCCTCCCCTTGACGTCTGTGAGTGATTTGTGCACCTTAGGGAGGTGGTTGAATACAGGCATTCTGGGGTGACTGACGTATAGGAACTCACTGGTTCCCTTGTCTAATAATCCCAGTTCAAGGACATCATCTATCAGATCTCTCAGTTGTCTTTGGAATGCTCTTGTTGGATTTGAGCTCAGCACCTTATACTCCTGTGTATTTGAGAGCTGTCTTAATGCCTCTTTGACAAAATCATTCTTGTTCAAAATAACAACCGACCCCCCATTTGTCCGCGGATCGAATCACCAAATCCTGGTTCTTACTTAGGTTTTGTAGTGCCTGTCTCTCTGCTAATGTGATATTAGGTTTATGCTGTCTCTCATGATAGTAAAGATTAGTGAGATCTTTTTCAACCCTTGAATAGAATTTTTCTATCACAGGGTCTCTGTCCTGAATGGGATAAAACTTAGAGGGTTTTTTGAATTTTGGTAGGGCAGTATGGCCCCAATCTGCATCCAATCCTCCTTCTGTTAGGAGGGATTCCAGGACTCTCACATCACACTGCTCCCCAAAATCCAATACATCCTCTTGTGTAAAACCTTCCTGTTGTGTCTGAGAGGGACTAATTTCCATATCCAATTCCCCCCTATGTGTTTTTTTCTGGAAATATTTACGATAAAGTAATTTTTATTATTATATAATATGAGCATACAAGCACAAAAAAGGTGAAAAAGAAACAATCCAAAATAACATAAATCTTGGAACACATAAGTTACATGGTAGTTGCAGTGGAAAGAATTACAAAACATAAGGTCAACTGAATACCATGTCATATCTTGTAGGGCCTCTCGTTTCATCAGGAGCCCAATTACATTAGCCTCTATAATACCAAAGTCAATATAACGTAAAAACACAGCTTGAAAATGAATATTTAGTATTACTATAAACGTTAGATTATATTTTGACCCTGCCAAACAACATATTTCCAAGACATGGAGCAACATAATAAAAACCAAACAGAAAGAGAAGAAAAGTCTCCTGACCCAAAGCTCCGATAAAGGAGCATAGTGTATACGCAGTCTACAATTTTTCCTATTTACCTATGTTTTTCCGGTCACAACAGGGGGTCATTTGCACCTAAGGGGCAGGTGTTCTATGGGGTATGTCTCATTGGCCTGGGTTGGAGTGCTAGGACATGTTATGTAAGATCCAATAATACCAAACCTTCTGGAAGGTGTCCTGGGTGTCCAATAGAATAGCTGCCTGTGCTGACATATTATAGTAAAACTTTATTTTGAGTTTGATTTCCTCCCAAGAAGGGGCACCCTCTTTCCAATGACGAGCTATACATACCCTTGTGGCTGTACAAGCTATCTTAATGAATAGGTTGATGTGTTTATTAAATTCCCTAAGTCTAACGTGAAGTAAGGCTTGCTCCATAGATAGATTAATTGGGCTATTTAAAATGGTGCTAAGGAACCGGGACAGTTGGTTCCATACTCTGTGTGTGTGGGAGCAGTTCCACCACATGTGTTTGTAGTCTCCTTCCTCTCCGCAGCCTCTGTAGCACAGTCTGGATCTGTTACTGGAGGAGTGAGAGGTTATCTGTGGTGTGAGGTACCAACGAAAGTTGGTTTTAATGCAGTTTTCCCGCATGTCTGCACTCAATAAACCTTTCCCCGCGCTATATAGAATATTGTGCCAATCCTGGATCTCTTTTTCCCTATTAATATCGTTTTCCCATTTAGTCTGCAGTTTGGATTTAGAGTTTCCTGAGGCTGATTGGATTGCGTGGTAAAGCCTAGATATAGTACTCTTGGGCCTAGATGTGACACTACAAATGTTCTCTAATATGGAGGGAAGTTGTTTAGTGATAGTTGGCAAGAGAGGGTGAATAATAGTGGTGAGTTGTAGGTATAGGAACCATTCTAATTTAATTGGCTGTAGTTTATCTTGTAGCTGCGTGTAACTCATCACTTTGTCCCTGTCCAGGAGGTCTGCTATTCTATAGAGTCCTCTATTTTCCCATTTCTTTAAAGTAGAGATTAATTCCTGTCTGACTAGACATTTAAGTGTGGTTTTGGTGGAGTGCTGGGGAAGTAGAGCTAAAGAGGTGGTCAATTTGGACCATTGTTTGATCATGAAATCTATCACAGGGTATTTGTGATACTTGCTACTAAGGCACTTCCTTGGGTCCCAGAGAATCAGATTGCGTGGTATGAGGCCTGCGATATCTGACTCGAGCTGAGTCCATATGATGTCCTTGTCAGGGTCGTTGAGAAGGGCTGTCTGTGCCAGTCTAGCTGCTTGGTAATATTGTATGAAGTTTGGTACTCCCACCCCTCCCAATCTTCTGCTCCTGGTAAGGATTGCCGTGGTAATTCTAGCTTTTTTATTTCCCCTTATAAAACTGTTTATACGCTTTTGGAGATAAGTAAGTAAGATTGGTAAGGTACGGAACAGGTATAGGATCCTTGGCAACAAAATCATTTTGACTGCCGACAGTCTACCAAACCAGGAGAATTTTAGTTTACTCCAATTATTCAAGTCTTGTTTAATAGACTTAAACATGGGGGGGTAATTTGCACAATATAATTCAGTAGAGTTTTTAGTAAGGTATCTGAGAAGGTGTTTAGCCCATTTGAATTCAAAATTAGCCTCTATCATTTTTTCTGGAAATATTTATAAAGTGTTAATTTCCTGATTAGTTTGTTTACGTCAAGGAGTGTATTGAAGAGGTTGAAGCCCACAGTTGGAACATACCCCAAGCCTAATTCTAAGACCTTCTTTTCTTGGTCACTTAACTCGTGGGTAGATAGATTAATGATGCTCATAACCACTGAATCATTTATTTCTTCCTTAGCGTGTACCTTCCTTTGTGAGTATCTCTTGTATCTTGCCCCCCATGTCTCTTCCTGGGGGGGGGGGCAATTGAAAAAACCTGATTAACCTGTGCTCTTTCTACATTAGTTACATTGCTAAGTGTGCCCACTGTTGTTTCTGATCTTTGTACATTATATTTGGAATACGCATAGGGCTTTGCATTTTTTAGTATAGGGACTGCAGGCATACTGCCTTCTTTTGGCCTAACTACGTCTACTTGTGTTGTAACATCATGGCCATGTTGAAGTATGGTAGCACCAAGGGGATAAGGGGTGTAATTACTGTCTGTATCCTCCCCTCCTGATCCTGAACTGTCCCCTTGGGAATCCATTTCATTATCTGAGAATTGTATTCTGCGCTGTCCTCTCCTGCCCCTGCCCCTATTTCTCTGTCTGTTTCCTCTCCTTTGGTTTCTTGTGTCACTTCTGACATTAAACTCCTTTCTTCTAGAGAACCGTTCCTTCCGGTTCCAGACATAAACTAAGTTATTATTGAAATCTGTTTGATCTCGTACATACTTATTATGTTTCCTCTCTAACAACACTTGCTTTGCCTCAGCTATGGTATCATGTAAAATCTGATCTAGTGCTGGATAATCCATGTCACCACTACATGTATTTAACTTATTTTGTATGAGAAAGATTTTATCTGTAATTACTTTTAATTGAGTAGTCTTATATTGCACTAGTAAAGCCATAAGTTTTACTGAGCATTCAGACCACGCAACATTCCACAGTTGTATAAACTCTCTATCTTCAGTTAGGAATGTGGGGAATTTGTTAATACGTAGACCCCTGGGAATAAGTCCCAACTCAATATATTTATTCAAAGTTATAATGTCCCACTTCAGTCTATTTTCTTTGATTAATAATTGTTCCATGTCCTCAAACAGGGCGGTCAGGGTAAACTTAGTTGGGTCCGTGGTAAAGATGGCCTCTATTTCTCTAGTGTGCTCATCTCTCTCTGAAGCTGTCTTTAGGGAATAAAATGTATGTGCTTGCATTTGCAAACTGCCGTCCGTGTCAGACATCTTTAGTAAACTCACAAATCCCCTCTATAGTCAGGAATGTTGATACTAGTTGACCTGGTGTGTAGTATGAGCGGGATTACACGCTCCGAATGTAAATCCAAAAGTCAAAGTTCTACACACTGTATGGTAAACTGTGTAACAAGTATCGCAGTAATATGGTGTACTCTTCGTGTTTTTACTACTCCGTCAAGTGCTTACAACCCAAGGCAAATATATATCTATGTACAGTCATTAAATCAAGTGTGTAGAATTTTGACTTTTGGATATGCAAAGACATTCACATTTTTCTCCTTGAACTACTGTGTGGTCATTTTTGCTGTGTGCGTTGGGTCATTGTCATTGTGATGGTTTGGTATGAAATTGTGTTAAATAATGGAATTGTAACTCTTTAGAAAGATAAGCAAGAGACTAATACTTGTAATAACCTGCTTACTTCAATAGTGAGTCAGTTTGCTTTCAGATAAACATCAAGTATATTTCAGTGTAACCGACTTAGGTATACACAGAGTTAATATGAGAAGTATGTAGAAACTTTGAGAAGTTTACTGAGGCATCTTATTGAGACAATTGTTGCAGATTCACGAAATAAAGTGTCCCTTTGTCTTCACGCACTCACACACAAACAGCCTAAAATATGTACAAATCCATCCATCCAAGTAGTAATAACCAGAAACACACGGTATGATAATAATCAGGATAATGACAGACCAGCACAAAGTTACAGCAGCGGTAAATAACAGGTCACTTATGAGGCAAGATAAGTTATACTCTGGTGCTGTGCTGAACAACAGAGAAGTGTACCTGAACGCTGCAAGGCTGCGGTGCGAGTGCGACTTCCGGTCGCTGGGTTGGAAGTAGATCCGGCGCCCACTGTCAGGGAAACGGATCAGTCCGGTAAGAGTGAATGAGCTGGAAATCCTTAACAGAATTCTGCCAAAAAATAATATAGGATCAAGGTAACAGTTCAAAGGGAATAAGGCAGAGGTAAACTGCTTCAGCAAAAGTTTCAGTAACCAACGAAGAAAGCTTAGAATGAGCTTTCTAGTAAAGGTACAAAATTTTCAGGCACTGATGATCAGCACCCAACCCCTTTTAAAGGGAGGTTCCCTATACAGTGCGGGATGCACCTTAAAGGTGTATCACACACTCCCCTTTTCAAAGCCCCCCTCACCATCAGTGGGCGAAGCCATATGAGGATAACGGCGATGGAAAGCACGGATAAGACGAGGAGCGTGGACCTCAGAGTCTCGTATCCAAGTGTTCTCCTCAGGACCAAAACCCTTCCACTTCAGGAAATATTCCAAATGGCCACCTCTTAGTCTAGAATCCAGTATTCTTTCTATCTCAAATTCTTCTTGGTCGTCAACCAGGATAGGAGTAGTATCCTGTGTGGTTGAGACATTGGATGCTCGATATGGTTTTACAAGTGACACGTGAAACGTTGGATGAAACTTGTAATGTGTAGGTAGCTTCAACTTCACAGTACATGGATTTAATATCTTTTCAATGACAAAAGGTCCTAGAAATTGATTAGCCAGTTTCTTTGTGGGTACTCGTAATTTAAGATGTTTTGTGGATAATAAGACTTTGTCCCCTATCTGATAAACAGGAGCAGATCTGTGCTGTAGATCATAATAATGTTTTTGTGAGGTCTTGGCTTCAGAGAGGTGCAACTTTACGGTATCTAATCGTTCCTGTAACTGTTTGGAGTAATCCATAGCTGCAGGGGAATTCACTTCAATGTTAGATAAAGATATTGTTGTGGGATGAAAACCATACGTTGCATAAAAAGGTGATACTTTGGTGGTGGATGAAATTGAGCTGTTATAAGCAAATTCTGCCATTGGGAGATAGTTCACCCAATCATCCTGTTGATGGGTTACATAGCAGCGCAGGTACTGCTCCAAAGTTTGATTCAATCTTTCCGTTAACCCATTAGTCTGAGGGTGGAAAGCAGTAAAAAATTTAGGATTTATTTGTAATCGTTTACATAAGGACCTCCAAAAAGATGAGGTGAACTGTGTACCCCTATCGGTAATTATATTATTTGGTAACCCGTGTAATTTCACTATATGAGTTAGAAAAGTGTTAGCAGTAGTATAGGCTGAGGGTAAACCTTTTAATGGTATAAAGTGTCCTAACTTAGTTAGGTGGTCCACTACTACTAGAATGGTGTTATATTACTGGGATTTGGGTAATTCAACTATGAAATCCATAGATATAGTTTCCCAGGGTCTATCAGGAATAGGCAGAGGTGATAAAAATCCTATAGGACCTTTGTGGTCAATCTTATTTCGGGCACAAGTGTCACAAGATAAGACATAGTCATGTATGGACTGATCCATTTGGGGCCACCAAAATGCTCTTCTAGTTCTTTCTATAGTTTTTTTGTATGCCGATGTGACCTGCAAGAGGTGTATCGTGTGTGTGTTGTAGTATTTGTTTTCTTATAGAGGTAGGCACGTATAGTTTGTTGTTATAATAGAATAATCCCGTCTTAGTATCTTTATTACAAGACCTGGGTAAATTACGTTCCTTTTTTAACGCTTGTTTGATCATTAGTTCTATAGGTGTTAAGACCCCTATGAATTTTTCGAGAGGAATAATAGGAGTTAGGGTTTCTACGGGGGTCTGTTCATGAAATCTTGAGAGGGCATCAGCCTTTGTGTTTAGTACCCCAGGTCTGTAAGTTATCAAAAAATCAAACCTGTCTAGAAACAGTGACCATCTCATTTGTCTAGCCGATAAAGTTTTACTTTGCTGGAGATATTGGAGATTTTTGTGGTCGGTGTATATTTTAAAAGGCTCATTAGTGCCTTCTAATAAATGTCTCCACTGTTCTAATGATACCTTTATAGCCAACAATTCTTTGTCACCTATAGCATAGTTATTCTCTGCAGAGGTGAACCTTCTAGAATAGTATGCAATAGGAAAAATCACTGTTTTCTCTTTGTTATATTGAGAAAGAACAGCCCCAATTCCTGAAGTTGAGGCATCCACCTCCAGAATATATTGTAGTTGTGGATCTGGAATGTGCAACAAGGGGGCTGTACTGAAGTTATGTTTTAAAACATCAAAAGCTCTCTGGGCTTCTTTAGTCCATTTAAATTTCTGCTTTTTACTTGTAAGTTGGGTTAATGGCTTAACTATATCAGAAAAATTATTAATAAATTTACGATAATAGTTAGCAAAACCTATGAATCTCTGTAGTGCACGTACAGTAGTGGGTATTGGCCATTGCATTACTGCGGAAATCTTTTCAGGATCCATATGTATCTGATCAGGTGTAATGATGTACCCCAAAAAATTTATTTTATTGACGTGAAACTGACATTTTTCTTTTTTAGCGTATAATTTATGTTCTTTTAACCTTCTTAAGACCCATCTTACATGTTTTTCATGTTCCTCCTGTGTTTTAGAATAGATCAATATATCGTCTAAATAGATGATAACGCATGTATCCATTAGATCGTGAAAGATTTCGTTTATAAAGTGCTGAAACGTCGCCGGGGCGTTACTTAGACCAAATGGCATGACGTTATACTGGAAGAGCCCATACCTAGTGCGAAAAGCAGTCTTCCATTCTTCACCCTCTTTTATACGTATGAGATTATATGCTCCCTTTAGGTCTAATTTCGTATATACAGTGGCACCCTTTAGACGTTCTATTAATTCGGGTATTAATGGAAGTGGGTACCTATTCTTGACAGTTACAGCATTCAATGCTCTATAATCAATTATTGGTCTCAACGTGCCATCTTTGTTTTTTACCAAAAACATCCCTGCAGCTGCAGGAGATGTGGAATGTGAAATAAACCCTCTTCTTAAATTATCATCCAAATAAGATCTTAAAAATGTTAGTTCATTTTGAGATAAAGGGTAAATTTTCCCGTGGGGTATTACTGCCCCTGGGATGAGATCTATAGGACAGTCAAATGTCCTATGTGGTGGCAGATTTTCTGCTTCCACTAGATTAAATACCTCTGCCAAATCCTGATAGATTGTTGGGACGTCTTCTATCACAGCAGAGATAGAAAAGATACTCTGAGGATAACACGTAGCTAAACAATAGTTAGATTTTAACTTAAGGTTTGAATGTTCCCAGTCTATTTCTGGATTGTGTTTTTTTCAGCCAAGAATACCCTAGAATGATGGTATGAAGGGCAATGGGTATGACGTCATAACTGACATACTCAGTGTGAACTTCTTTTATTGTGGTTAAAAGCGGAATGGTTTGATGTGTGATTGGACCCCTTTTGATTAAGGTTCCATCAATAGAATTGACATAGACAGGGTTTTGCTTGCACACAAGAGGAATTTTATTATTTACAACATATAATGAATCTATATAGTTTCCGGAAGCACCAGAATCAATCAACGCCCTGCATTGGATATTTTCCTGATCCCACTGTAAAGAGAGAATCAAAGTCAATTGCATATTTTCTGATATGTGGTAAATGCTTACAGATTTAATTTGCTTACCCTTCCTTTGTCTTTGAAGGTGTGGACAGTTAGATACAATATGCTCCTTTTTTCCACAATATAAACATAAGTTTTCCAGTCTTCTCCTTGCTTTTTCTTCTTCTGAGAGAGGACCTTTTATAACCCCGATCTCCATAGGCATGGGGCTGGTGGTGGATTTCTCTATGTGTGGGGTATAGGTGATTGGTCGTTTAGCTGTGTAGTCATATGAGGCCTTCTCTGCACGCCTCTCTCTTATCCGTCTATCTATTGCTGTACTCAATTTTATAAGTCCTGAGAGACTATCTGGTAGTTCCTGTCTAGAGAGCTCATCTTTCAGAGTCTCAGACAAACCCAGCCTAAACTGATTTTTTAAGCTGATTTGGTTCCATTGGGAGTCTACTGCCCACATCTGGAAATCAGTAGTATACTCCTCCACTGTCCGCTTCCCTTGTTTTAGGGAGCGCAGTTTTGTTTCTGCTAAGAGTTGTGTGTCTGGATCCTCATATAGATTAGCCATAGCTTGAAAAAAATCCTGTAGGGAATCCAGTATGGGATCATTGTTTTCATAGTATCTGTTTGCCCATGTCCTAGGCTCACCTTGTAAAAAGGATATGGTAGTGCAAACCTTTATACGGTTTGAGTGATATGTGCGAGGGCGCAGTGAGAAAAGTAAGTGACAGGCTGTCTTGAAATCCCTAAAATCTTGTCTCTTACCAGTGAATGGTTGTGGGTACTGTATATGTGGTTCAGGTACCTCACTGCTTTTAGCAGCCATATAATCCTTAAGCACAGTTTTGATGGCTTGATTTTCTGCTTGTACCTCAGTCAAAGCATGTGCCAAATAATCAAGTTTTTGTTCTATGCTGCTAAATTGATTCTCTATTTCCTCAGGAGTCATAGTTAGTTACAATTCCAATTAACACTTTTGTGGCCTGAAAATTATGTGATGGTTTGGTATGAAATTGTGTTAAATAATGGAATTGTAACTCTTTAGAAAGATAAGCAAGAGACTAATACTTGTAATAACCTGCTTACTTCAATAGTGAGTCAGTTTGCTTTCAGATAAACATCTATGTATATTTCAGTGTAACCGACTTAGGTATACACAGAGTTAATATGAGAAGTATGTAGAAACTTTGAGAAGTTTACTGAGGCATCTTATTGAGACAATTGTTGCAGATTCACAAAACAAAGTGTCCCTTTGTCTTCACGCACTCACACACAAACAGCCTAAAATATGTACAAATCCATCCATCCAAGTAGTAATAACCAGAAACACACGGTATGATAATAATCAGGATAATGACAGACCAGCACAAAGTTACAGCAGCGGTAAATAACAGGTCACTTATGAGGCAAGATAAGTTATACTCTGGTGCCGTGCTGAACAACAGAGAAGTGTACCTGAACGCTGCAAGGCTGCGGTGCGAGTGCGACTTCCGGTCGCGGGGTTGGAAGTAGATCCGGCGCCCACTGTCAGGGAAACGGATCAGTCCGGTAAGAGTGAATGAGCTGGAAATCCTTAACAGAATTCTGCCAAAAAATAATATAGGATCAAGGTAACAGTTCAAAGGGAATAAGGCAGAGGTAAACTGCTTCAGCAAAAGTTTCAGTAACCAACGAAGAAAGCTTAGAATGAGCTTTCTAGTAAAGGTACAAAATTTTCAGGCACTGATGATCAGCACCCAACCCCTTTTAAAGGGAGGTTCCCTATACAGGGCGGGATGCACCTTAAAGGTGTATCACAGTCATGTTGGAAGGTAAACCTTCTTCCCATTGACAACTTGACCTGGCAGAGGGCAGCAGATTTTCCTAAAAAATTTGACGGTATTTTGCCCCATCCATTATTCCTTCTATCCTGACAAGTGCTCCAGTGCCCGAGAAACACCCCCATAACAGGATATTACCACCTCCATGCTTTACTGTAGGTATGGTGTTTTTTGGATGGTGAGCTGTATTGGATTTCCTCCAGACATTTTGTTTGGTGTTGAGGCCAAATAATTCAATTTTAGTCTCATCTGACCATAACACCTTTTTCCATACAAGCCACATTTTTGGAGAGTTCATGATGTTTTTGTCACATGCACACTAGAGCTGGGTGATTAACCGCATATGTGGTAATAAGTATATGCAGCAAGTTATTCAGACTGCTTTCCCTTCCACTGAGCCTGTCTTCCCCTCCCTCTCCCCCCCCCCCTCCTCTCCCCGGAGCTTGTTTAGAAAATTAAGATGTTTTAGTAATTTTTAAGAAAATCATGATTAAATCGCAATTACGTTTTTTTGGTACAAAATCACGATTTTCATTTTTGTCCAAATCGCCCAGCCCTAATGCACACAATCACCACTCTTTGTCATAAATTCCTGCAACTGCTTCAGGGTTGCTGTGGGCCTCTTGGTAGCCTCTCTGAACAGTTTCCTCCTGGCTCTTTTATACAGTTTGGAACAACGTCCTGATTCAGAGAGAGTCTGTGTTGTACTAAATACCTTCCACTTCTTAACATTAGACTTCACTGCTCTTCTAGGCATTGATACAGCTTTTGATATTATCTTGTTTCCATCTCCTGACTTGTGCCTGTCCACAAATTATCCTGGAGATCTTTTGACAGGGCCTTGCCACCCATAGTTGACTGTTTGCTTCAGTTGCACTACCAGGAACTGAGATGCTCCAGGAAAGCTCTTTTCATGCTGAGCTATCAATACTTGCTATTATTCTGAAATGTATAGCTGTCTTATGCGATAGCTTTAACCTCCTCCAAATTTTATTGTCTGTTTACTTAACTTATCTCACCCTGACCAGACCAGAAACTAACTTTCCAATTGGCCTTTCAAATTGTCTTTGATTAGCAATCAACTAAATTTAGTGGACTCAGCTGACTGCCCTGCCTGCATATATTTCACACTAGTTTGGGAGGTGCATTGCACAGGGGTGCATTGCCTGGGCAGTGTACATTGTAACAATAGCATATGTTCACATTTTCAAAGTGAACATTTTATAAGTGAGACATTAACAATAGAACTATACAATAATTGGACAATGATTGGGCAAGGGGCAAGACACAAGGCAAGTACTTTTGTAAAATTATGTTTTTATATACCTTACTGTTTTCTTATGCAATTGCTACTGTAATACTGTGTCTTATGTGTTTAACTGGTTCCCACTTTTGTAAAAATTCTCAATATATTCATATTCCTTTTTGCTGCCTCTTGTCTCTATAACAAATTACATTATTCAATTACTCCCTCTCCCTCTCCACCTGCACTGGTCATTAGCCCATCTCTCTTAAACTCACCTTACTTTTGCACTCATGAACTTTACCTATTCTAAACTCTCTCTCTCCCCCCTGCACCTCGTCTCAAAAGCAGTCTCATTACTGCAAATCTGTATCTCATCTCATGTCACTCTCCCTCTTGCTTTTACTAACTGCGGGTGACAGCTCCCCTAATCCTGATCCCCAACAACTGCCTAGCCGTGCACATCCATGTGTACCATCCCATAGATTCAGAAAACAAAACTCTGCAAACCTTACTCACATTCTTCTTGCATCAAAAGCCACTACCTCTTTCACTTGCGCACTCTGGAACTCTCGCTCTGTTTGTAACAAGCTCACTTCTATACATGACCTCTTCATCTCCCGCTCCCTCAACTTTCTGGCCCTAACAGAAACCTGGCTCTCTCCCCTAGACATAGCATCCACTGCTGCTCTGTCACATGGGGGTCTCCACTTCAGCCATACTCCTAGGTCTGGTAATAGACAAGGAGGTGGTGTAGGTATTTTACTTTCCTCTCGTTGCACCTTTCAACAAATAGATCCCATCTCTTCCCTCACATTTCCCTCATTCGAAACCCACATGATTCGCTTATTCTCTCCTCTCTCTATACGTGTTGCAGTCATATACTGACCCCCTGGCTCCTCAACTCAATTTCTAGATCACTTGGATGCCTGGCTACCTGTTTTCCTTTCATCAAACACCCCTGCCCTCATTCTTGGCGACTTCAACATCCCTCTTCTGCAAATCAACTTCTGCAACTCACTTCCTCTTTTGGTCTGTCACAATGGACTCATTCTTCCACTGACAAAGACGGTCACTCTCTTGACCTGATCTTTAGCTATCGATGCACTCTCTCAAACTTCACAAACTCCCCGTTTCCTCTTTCTGACCACCATCTCCTTACTTGCAATATATCATCCCTCCCTACAACTCGCCTTCCTTCTACTCCTCACACCAAACTTCACAGAAGCATTATGTCATTAGATCAGCAACAGTTTGCTAATTCCCTCGAACCTCTCCTCTCATCCTTCTCCTCCTTTTCCTGCCCTGAACAATCTATCTGCCACTATAATTCCACCCTTACATCCATCCTTGACAATCTCGCCCCTCTTACCATAGCTCGGAAATCACAGACTCATCCTCAGCCCTGGCATACTCCTCTGACATGGTACCTACGCAGATGTTCCCGTACTGCTGAGCGGCACTGGAGAAAATCTCGGAGTTCAGCTGATTTTCTTCATTACAAATTCATCTTGAACTCCTATTATTCTGCCCTTAATCTCCATAAGCAACATTACTTGTCTACTCTTATCTCTAATCTTTCTTCAAACCAAAAACATCTGTTCTCCACTTTCAATACTCTCCTCCGCCCTCCCCCACCTCCTAATACAACTTCTCTGTCAGCTCAAGACTTTGCCAGCCACTTCAATAACAAAATCGACTCCATCAGAAATGAAATCAGCTCTTAACATAATTCCATTCTCTCACCCCCTCAAATGCTCTCAATCAACCACAACCCACATAACCTTAAACCTAGCTCATTCTCCCCTGTTACTGAGGAAGAAGTTTTGGCACTTATACTGCGCTTTCACCTCACTACCTGTCCCCTTGACCCCATCCCCTCACAGCTACTCCCCTCCCTCTCTGCTACCCTTACCCCTATACTAACACACATTTTCAACCTCTCCCTCAGCACCGGTATATTTCCCTCATCGCTGAAACATACACTGGTCACCCCTATCCTCAAAAAACCTTCCCTTGATCCTACCTCCCCATCCAACGACCGCCCTATTTCCCTCCTCCCTCTTGCCTCAAAGCTTCTTGAAAAACTAGTATATGCACGCCTATCCCATTTCCTTACTTTAAACTCCCTTCTTGACCCACTGCAATCTGGATTTCGTCCCCATCACTCCACAGAGACAGCAATTGTTAAGGTTACCAACGACCTACTTACAGCAAAATCAAAAGGGCACTTCTCTCTGCTTATCCTCCTTGATCTGTCCGCAGCCTTTGACACTGTTGACCACTCTCTTTTGCTCCAAACCCTCCAATCCTTCGGCATCTGTGACACAGCCCTCTCGTGGCTCTCTTCCTACCCGTCAAACCGTACCTTTAGTGTAGCCTTCTCTGGGGCCTCCTCTGCCAGCAGACTGAATCTCCCGCAAATAACCATCAGCAAATCTTCAGTCTTCCATCTAGCTGAGTCCCAGGTTAGTATAAAGAAAGATCCAGAAAGCAGCGAGTAATGTAGTAAAATAATTTATTTATAAAAAAAGTTTAACAATGCATGGTTGCATAGTACCACACTTGTTTATCAGCTGCAAAGGCTGATTCCTCAGGCTAGTGCAATCTTAAAACAAACTTTCTACTTATTCACAAAACACACTGCCTTTCACATACATCTGTGTGGTGTACTAACTAAATCCCACCGTTAGAAATCTCATTGGGCAGTGCAAAAATGTGTAAAAATATATCATCATACATGATGCACTTAAAAATGAAAAAAACTACTAATCAATCAATAAAAGTAAAATGTGTTATATGCACAGATCATCATCATATTTACAATGAAAATGACATCTGTTCTAATTTGAAAATCATAACAGACTCACCCTATTGGAGACACCAATGAAATGGCCAGAGAGGTGATGTTGTCATCTCTACATATGACAACCACCAATACAAAAATACCTCCCCACTGTTGTTAAATCCAATGTAGTGAAAGAATCTCATAGATGTTCAATTACATAAGTGTAGGATACAATAAACCGATAAATTGAAATTGAACATAATTTTAAATGTGAATAATAAATGCAATGATGTGCGTCTATGGAATTGTGCACACTAAAATGTGCTGTATAAAAGGATAAATAAAGACCTCACTAATATGTGTATACTAACGAGTACCAAAAAATACTCAAAAAAGTAGCGACATGTTTTAAAGAATAAAAAAGTGTATATAATATCAAAATGTTGCAATATACCTGTATGTGAAAATGCAATATAATGTATGTGAAGAGAGACTATACTCATCACCCAGATCAACTAGATGTGAATTTAAGGGGTCAACTGCATCATTAATGCCATATACTAAATTACTAAAGATATAGCAACATTAACGTGTGGAAGAATAGTAAAATGCTACATAGATTGGATGTTGACTTATAACCATCATTGTGAAAGAACTAATATTGATTGTATAAAAGAATGTATGGTACTGTTAGAATACCAATGACTGATAAGTGAATGATAAGTGAATGTGCAATAGTTGTGCTACTGCTTTGTTGTGGACTAAATATGTAAGAGACTAAAACAATTATAAAACTAAAATGACTACTATGTAAATCGCTGCTGATGTCACTGCAACTAGTTTGTGAAATGTGTACAATTAAAAAAAAATGGTTGGGGGATCATGTGTATAGTGCTAGTGAACTAAAACCACTAATAATTGAAATAAAAATAAGAACAATTAATATAAAAAAATTACACTGATAAGTGATATGGGATATGGTATATCAAGGCATTTGACTGGGAAGGGCTCAAAAGTAAATATATATTTTTATATATTTGTATGTGTGTATGTATACGTCTATTTACGTGTATACATGTGTTTCTATGTGCAAAAGTGTATGTGTACACATAGATATTGTACACATATACACATACAGTACACTTTTGTGCCCTACCCAGTCAAAAACCTTGAAATATCCAATCGTTTTTAACAGAAATACTAGAAATATCTACGATCTTCACTTCTTGACTTAGAAGAAAATGTTCTTTTTATTTTTAAATATATATCAATATACAGTATATATTCTATATATGCCATGTTACAGGGGCCTACATTTAGACACCCGCATACCAACAAGAGGTACCAAATTTATCCCTATCTGACAATCAACCCTAAGTTTGTGATTTACCTATTAAGTTGCAGCTGTGCAAAATTCTATGTAGGAAAAACTGATGACGACATCAAGAAACGTATGGCAAACCACAGGAGTGCTATTAGATCTGCTCTGGACACTGTCAAGACGGATCAACCAGTAGCCAGACAATTCTTAGAGGCTAAACACACGGTAAAGGATTTACGTTTCACATTGATTGACCATGTCCCACCTCTTATACGAGGGGGTGACAGGAAAAAGAAACTCCTACAAGGGGAGGCCAAATGGATATTCAGACTGGACACCTTACACCCTAAGGGGTTAAATGTAAGTGTGACGAACCAAGGTTATCCAACCCTGCGCCAGTCACTTATTTGGCACAGAAAGGGTTATCAGACCCCCTTCTACTCTCACTGATAGGTCACAATCTAGCCACACCAGGCCAGCTTGTGATGTAGTTCAGTGGGTGCAAAGGTTAACAGCACTCTCCAGTCTGTACTAGACGTAAAAGAAATGCCCCAAAACTCCTTTAATGCCACCCACACTAACTAACTACAATATCTCAGCTGCCACCACTTAAAATTTATTAAAGGGAAAATCCTAAGGAAAAACCCAGACTTACACATTAACTCTCTGAGTACAATTTAGCCGAAAAATAACCTAAATTATACAGTTCTAATATTCCAGTCTCTTTCAGTAACGTTGTTCAATTATTAGACAAAGGCCAAACTTAATAAAATAATTATTTATTATGCCAAAAAATATTATGCACAATGCATTATTAATAAAAGTTGGTACAAATAAAATGGCACATTAGCAAACAGTGTTTTAAAATAAAAAAGGAGAAAAACAGAATTGAATACTTTCCTAGTTTCAAGATCTGTGCCAGGGGCTGGCATGAAGCGATGGATTCTTAGTCTGTAGAACAGCTACCCTTGTAAGAATGACTCTCAGAGTTGAAAAAAGATTCTTATACCTCTTTTCCATAGATCAGGTTGCCTGACCACACCCTCCTGGGCGGGCTAAGAAACCCCCCTGTCTTTAAACACATATAGGCATTAGACCAATGTTCTTTTATTGACCTCATCAGGATGTGTGACTGAGGCCCTGTTTTCTATCATGTATTCTCCTAACAGTCTAAGCCATAAAATTCTATCCTGTTTACACTGCCAAGCATTTATGATGCTCCTGGCACTTCAAAGAAACACAAACCCAGGACACAGCTATTTTTAAAAAACAAACAACTGTTCTTAGATTAACCCTTTCTTAGCTGAATCCAGAGGTATTCGTGACACCTCCCCCAATAAGAGACGCAAAAGGGGGTGGCTACGAGCCACTCCCGATGCGTGTCAAAGGGAGCTTCCCCTTTCGGTGATAACGCCATTGCCAGACAAATTGCACATAGCAGTTTTGCCAGCAGGATGCCCTCCTTTTAAAAGTGACACACTAGTTGCTCTACCCAACTGATTTAATATATTGCAGGGCCCCTCCCATGCAGCCTGTAGCTGGTTCTGCCTCATGGGTGTTAGTACCAGAACATTTTGCCCCATCTCATATACTCCCTCTCTGGCAGTAAAATCCTGCAACTGTTTTTGTGGGAATATGTCATCTCTGGGTTTTGCAGGTACCTCCCCCAATAATACTTGCATCTTATCCCTGAATAACACATCATTCCCTGTTACTGAGGTGCCTGTGAAACCTAGGGTCTTGCTACCTATGGTGTGCTCTCTGAACATATTGTGTGCTGTCAGTTGCTGCTTAACTACCACGGGCTCTTGCCCTCCCACTGGAGTAGAATTCCTGTACTCCTTTTTTTTTTATATCTTTTTTTTTATTGATTCCAGCAGAAAAAATAAATACATATCAGGATATATTTCAATTAGCCCCACCGGGCATTTATGTATGAATTAGTACATTAAAAAAGAAAAAATAATTAGTGATACAATAGAACAAACAAAGCATGTACTAAAACCTGACATTCATAATGTAGCTGAGTACGTCACTGGAGTTTTTATATATATTAAACAACCAACGAAAAAATAAAAAAAAAAATGAGAAAAAAAATAAAATAAATAAAAATAAACAAACAAATAAAAAAAAAAAAATTTCTTTTTCTTTCCTTCTCTTCCTCTCCTCCTCCCCTTCCCTTCTTCTTATAAATTCCTCCTCCTCCGCCTCCCTACATTACCAAAATGCCACTATTATTACACGAGAAAATTGGTCTTAATACGTATTGTCTTATCTCTATCTTAACTCCCTTCTTCCTTCCCTTGCTTTTTTCCTTCTCTTTCTCCTTCCTTTCCTCTCCTTTTCTCCCTCCTTTTTTTCCCCTAATCTTTCTTTCTTTCACCTTCTTTCTCCCCTTCCAGTTCCCCTTCCCTCTCCCTCCCTTTCTCTCCATACTATTCCTTAATTCCTATCTCATATGGTAATCTCCCGAAAACCAGATACCCACGATGGAAAGAGGACACCCTTGCCTAGTTCCTCTTTTGAGTGATATATACGGGGAAGAATGACCATTGATGCAGAGAAAGGAAATCAGATTTTTATATAAATTTCTAACAAATTCAAGAAACTGATTCTTAAATCCAAAGTGCTCTAAAGCTATAAACAGATAATTCCAGTTCACTGCATCAAAGGCCTTCTCTGCGTCTACTGTCAGGATAGCTGCTTCACTGATCTTTTTGAATTCTTCATTCTAAGGATCTAAGTTCCAGGCATAGTCAAGAAATGTAGTAACTTTACGGATATTCTTAAGAGAGTTCCTGTCCTTCATAAATCCAGTTTGATCTGGGTGTATGATCCCATCTAATAATTTAGCCAATCTTGTCGAAACAATAGCCGTTAGCAATTTGTAATCCGCATTAAGTACAGATATAGGTCTATACGACCCAGGATCCTCCGGATCCTTACCTTTCTTTAGGATCAGAGATATACGTGCAGCAGAGAAATAATTAGACATTAAATTACCGGAAGAAAAATAATAATTAAACAAACTGACTAGAGATAGTTTGATTTCTTCCTTCAAAATTTTATAAAACTCTACAGGAATCGCATCTGGTCCAGGGGATTTATTAATATTAGCTGATTGTATAGCCTCTAAAACTTCCTCCTCTGAAATAGGTCTGTTAAGATCTAACAGATTCTCTTCCGTGACACTGGGGAATTTCACACTATCCCAGAAATTCAATGCATTATCCAGATTTACCTCTGAGTAAAGCCGTTGAAACACCTTAAAGAAAACTTGGCTAATATCCTCTGTATTAGAATACTTCACATTATTGAATTTAATAGCCGAGATTAGATTCTTGCTTTTCCTAACTTTCACTACTCTAGCCAAAAATTTGGCAGAGTTCCCATAATGACCTCTAAATTGATAATTTAGTTTTAATTCTTCTCCTTGGGACCTTTGTTTTAAATAGATGTCTCTTTCCCTTTTTAATTTACAATATCTATCCCAATTATCCTTTGTCTTATCTTTATAAAATTTCCCAAGTGCATTTCTAACTTGGGCAGCTAATTGTAATTCCTGCTCCAAAGTTTTCTTCTTCCAAGTAGCCAAATAGAGTTTAATTTCCCCCCTCAATACAGCTTTCGCTGCTTCCCAAAATACCTCTGGTTTACTAAATTGCCCTATATTGAACGTAACATAATCCTTCCACTTCTGCTTTAACCAGTTGCTAAACCTAGGACTGTTAACCAAATACCGAGGAAAAAAAAAAGACGTATTAGGGATCTTAGGGGGGGAAATAGCCATCAATGTGAAAGAAATTACTGCGTGATCAGAAATAACAATATCATAGATATTAGCTTCAGATGTACAAAGAGCAAGTGATTTAGAAATTAAGAACAAATCAATTCTAGAAAATGTCATATGGGATTTAGACTCACAGGTAAAGCTACGTTGTTCTGGATTTTTAAATCTCCATATATCAATTAATTTTAATTCATGACAGAAAAGTTTAAAATATTTTGCCAATTTGAAGTTTTCACGTAAATTTTTTGAAGACAATCTATCCAATATAGGGCACAGCGTCATATTAAAATCTCCCCCTAAAATTAAATTAGCTGCTGATAATATAAATAGTTTACTTCTAATAGTATCCCAAAAAAACGGTGAAAAAGAATTGGGGCCATATATATTTCATATAACAAAGTTACAATTATTAATCTGGATATGTAAAATCAGAAATCTTCCCTCTGGATCAGCCTCCGTTTTTACAATATTATAAACTAAATTTTTAAGTAGCAATACTGCTACTCCTGATTTTCTTTTAACCCCTGACGCTGCAACACATCCACCTACCCATTTACACTTTAATTTGGCAGCTTCAACCATATTAAGGTGTGTTTCCTGCAGCATCACAAGATCAGGATTAAATTTAGAGAGATATTTAATAATTAACTTACGTTTTCTAGGAGACGTAATGCCCCCCACGTTCCAAGAGAGTATATTAATCTTGGATGCCATCAATCATAAATGTAAGATATTATTCAATATCTTTAGGCTAAGCATATAACCAGGGGCGAGAGGAGGAGAGAAAGAAAAAAGAAAAAAAAGAACAAATAAAAAAATGCTGCCATCCTGTACCAACATACTAAACCTGAGAGGTATTTAAACTTAGAATAAAAAACACTCAGTTCAAAAAAAAAAATATTTTTTTCCCCTTTTAAAAATATTAATAAACAATATATCCGACCAGTCTACATCTAAAACAACATAACCGAGCAAATAACACATCAATCCCATTCAAAACAAATTTTCATTCTGGTAAGAATTAATTTCCCTAAGATGCTACAGGGTACTGATAAATTTGTGAGCCTCTTGGGGATTATTAAGAACTCGCCTAACACCATTCTCTTCCATTACAATCTTTGCAGGGTATACCACCCAGGCTTTAAACCCTTTATCAATAATCTTGGTGCATAGCGGGATCATTTGTTTCCTTTTAGTGGACGTCTCTATTGAGAAATCTTGAAACATTAACAACTTGTTTCCTTCAAAAACAAATTCCCCTATCTTTCTATATGCTTTTAATAAGTCTACCTTATCCTGATATCTAAGGAGTTTAGAAATACACATTCTGCTTCTATTACCCATGGATGTACTTGTTCTACTATATCCAACCCTGTGAGCTCTTTCAACTGCAAGAGGAAGTTGTTGTTCAGGAAAACCTAATGCCTTAGGGAGTAATAAAGAGGTGACTTTTATAAGATCCTCATAGTCGGGGGATTCGGGGAGTCCAATAATTCTAATATTATTCCGTCTGGAGCGATCCTCAAGATCCTCCAGACGGAATTGTAAACTCGAAATTTTAGCTTCATGGTCTTGAGTAAATTTATCTTGAACATTAACCCGGTCCTCCAAGTCAGAGATCCTATTTTCTGCTTCCACTATTCTTGAGGCAAATTGCTTGACCTCATTTGATAAAGAAATAATATCTGTAGATATACTGCTAAGCTCTTTCTTAATAATATCAAACTGAGGAGTAAATATATCAGTTAGTTGCGATACTAGATTACCTATGTCCAAGTGGGCCATACCCCCCTCCAGAGAAGGATCCAATGAGGTGTCTGCACTCCTAACCTTTCTATCCTTACTTTTAGGCGGCATTATAGGGAAACTCTGTTTCATATGTATAATGAATCTCTCCATATAACCTGTGATTACAAACAATATGTGCAAGACTACAGGTACAGAAAAAAAAATAAGCAAAATAAAACAAGAAACTTTGTGTAATCAAATCCAAAGAGAACTGATGTCTCTTAAGTGAAAGAAAAAAAAGAAAACCAGTATTAATACAACTTCAACTTGTGAGAGTGATTTTTTTTCCCCCTTTTTTCCCTTCCTTCCTTTTTTTTTTTTTTTTTCTTTTTCTTTTTTGTGGCTTTTTAAACTATGTGTATAGACATAAATTAGCAGTGATATTAAGGCCTATTGGCTTAAACAGTTATGGTTATGGAAAGCAAACACCTGAATAACTAGATAATTATAGTATGCAGATAGTTATTAATATGGGATAAACCCCTTTATCTCCAAAAGTTTAACCAATATATTTTTGATAAAATAATATATTATTTCTCAAGATAGACGCTGAACTAGGCAAAAAGAGAAGTAAAGATACATAAATGAATCTATACTAAAAAAGAAAACAAACAACCATTTGCATTAGCCAACATTAGGCGGTCCCTTAATAGACATTAAATCTTTTCCTCCTCCTCTCCTTCTTCTCTCTGATCTCTCATTTCTTATTTCCTCTTTCTTCTTCTTACTCTTGAGCTGCAAATAGACATACAATCCACAGGGCAGGTAAAGTGATAAATAGGGAGTCAGAGGATACGAAAGTCCCGCAACTAGCATACTGCACAAAAGGCCTCCAAATGACTCAGGAGGGAACTAGAAAAAAAAAGTTACCGAAACAAAAGTCAAACAGAATGCTGTTTCTCCTTGTATCTCAGGATTCACTTTCATGTAATAATAAGGGCAGCACTAGGTATAGCCAGCTCCACCATACTCTAGTATCCAATGCAGAAGTACCCCATATTCATTCTTGTAAAGCACTTCCACCACTCATTGCCCCAAAACTCAGATAGAAATGAGCAAAAGACAGCAAGGGCAAGATAGATATTCAGTAAGGGTCACTTGTCACTGGCTCGCTTCAGATCAAACCCCTTTAAGAAAAGTCAGTGCCACAAATTCCCTGCAGGTCTCGACCCCCAGAGAGCAAGATACCCCAGTGTAAAGGGAATATGCACATAGGCTAAGTATGCCTTACCAGCCGCTAGAAAACTTTTGGCAGTCCGCCTAGGAAAACCGCAGAGGGGTAAAGCCGGCGTCTCCTCACGCCTTCAATCAACCAGGTGTAACACTCTTCACCGCGAGGAGGGAGCGCTGTCCGCCGATCTCTCCACGGACAAACTGCCCCCTCCTGCAAGCGGTTACACCAAACAGTGAAACCGGCCGCTTCACGGGTAAAATCCTGCTTACCCGCCTTTGTTGCCCCTCTTCTCCATTCTGCAAGATTCCTCTGCGGTGATTGCGGTGTCCACCGCCGGGCTTTACCGCCAGTACCAGGGCTTCCACTGCACAGGCGTAGACGCCGCCTGTTAGCCTGCAACAGATCCCAGAGATTCTGGGTCACGCAGGCAAGTAAATTCTGGGGGAGATTTTCTTGCTCCTATTCTCCAGAGCACCGCGAGCTGTGCAGTATACAGCGTGTCTAACAGCTCCGCCCCCACCAGAAGTCCAGAATTCCTGTACTCCTGCCCTCTGTTATGGTTGGTAGGGGGTTGACTAACTGCCCCCCTTCTCTCCACTGTGGGTCCTAGCTGCTGAGCCTGCTGGGGACTCTGATGCTGTACATCTCTCAGTGTATTTGCTGAATGGAACTGTGGGGCTGTGTAAATACACTTCTCTGTACTCCTCCCCCCTGTGCCTGCAGTCTGTGTCTGTCTCTGTCCCCTAGTCTGTGCAGTCTGTTTATAGGTCACAGCTGAGGTTACTGGGGTCTCTGTCACCCACAATCTTTCACACTCACTCTGGGGGTCCCTCAAAGAGTATCCTGTACCCTCCTCCCCCACACACTCTGAAATCTGTGGCTCTGCTGCTTCTGTCATAGAGTGGGCTAGCTTTCCCCCTGCTCTCTCTCACAGTCAGTCTGCCACTTTGCGTCCTCACACAGAATCTGGGATCCTTCTGACACTGGTGCAGACAAGCACACATCTTCCTTCTGCCATTTATCCCATATATTGTGTCTTTTCACAGGGAACTGAATTGGCGCTGGCACAGACTGGCACACATCATCCAGCGGCCCAGTCACCCAGTCATTCTCTCCCCCCGTCAATCTCACCTCCTTCTATAGAATCTACTGATTCAATCACAGACAGACACTCACCACTCATCGGCCTCCTCTCACGGACAATTTCTCCCTGTACAGCTAAACTCGGTTCAGGCACAGACAGACCCATGCAGTCTATCTGCCTTTCTCCACCATCAGTCTCACACTGTACAGTTTCACATCTCAGCACAGACACCCCCAGTTCAGGCACAGCACTTTGCACACATGCATTCTGTCTTCTCTCCTGGTCATAATGTCTCTGAGCATTTCCACACACAGCCCTTTTCACATAAGGGTCTACAACTAATGTCCCTAGGTCACATGTAGCATTGTCAAGCACATAAAGAGATAACAATCTACCCAAATCAGTACCCAGTAAAACATCATTAGGAATATTTCCAGAAACCCCCACATTTCTTAAACCTCTCCCCGCTCCCCAATCAAGATATACACGTGCCATAGGCACTGCAAGTTTCATTCCCCCAATCCCTTTAACTGCTAGAGTCTTTCCAGGGATAATGTTCTCAGAGTTCACTAGCTTTGGACACACAATAGTCACTTCTGCACCCATGTCCCTAAGCCCCAAGGTTACCTTGTCTCCAACAGTCACAGGTTGCAAGTTCTCATGGGTGTTTTCCTCTGGACGGGTAACAAACAAAACAGATGCTGGTACTTCTGAGGGATTACCCCCTCCAGCTGATTGCTCCAAGTTAATCCTCTCTGGTCAAGTGGAGCTGATGTGGCCCACTTTGTTGCAAGCAAAACATCTGCGGGTATCCCCCTGCCCAGATTCAGCACTCGCCCCTCCTTTCCCAGAAGGAATAGACACAGGAAACAAACGCACAGCAGGTTTTGTGAAGGGGGGTCATGCAGCAGCTCCTTTCCAGGTGGATCCCACCTTAGAAAAGGATTTTCCCCCATTCTCTGGTGACCTGTTGGCTGTGTAAAAATCAGCCAGCTCGCCAGCTTCCAATGCTGTTATGGGCTTCCGATCCAAAACCCATGCTTGAACTTCTGCTGGGCACAGCTGCATAAATTGCTCCTTCACAATCAAATCTTCCAGCTCCTCCATAGTGGCAACTCTTATTCCTCTGACCCACTGTTTAAAGGCTGTCATCAGGTTTCCAACAGTTGCAGTATAGCTCTCTGCCAAATCTTTCTGCAGAGAACGGAATTTCTTCCTGTACAGGGAGTGCAGAATTATTAGGCAAATGAGTATTTTGACCACATCATCCTCTTTATGCATGTTGTCTTACTCCAAGCTGTATAGGCTCGAAAGCCTACTACCAATTAAGCATATTAGGTGATGTGCATCTCTGTAATGAGAAGGGGTGTGGTCTAATGACATTAACACCCTATATCAGGTGTGCATAATTATTAGGCAACTTCCTTTCCTTTGGCAAAATGGGTCAAAAGAAGGACTTGACAGGCTCAGAAAAGTCAAAAATAGTGAGATATCTTGCAGAGGGATGCAGCACTCTTAAAATTGCAAAGCTTCTGAAGCGTGATCATCGAACAATCAAGCGTTTCATTCAAAATAGTCAACAGGGTCGCAAGAAGCGTGTGGAAAAACCAAGGCACAAAATAACTGCCTATGAACTGAGAAAAGTCAAGCGTGCAGCTGCCAAGATGCCACTTGCCACCAGTTTGGCCATATTTCAGAGCTGCAACATCACTGGAGTGCCCAAAAGCACAAGGTGTGCAATACTCAGAGACATGGCCAAGGTAAGAAAGGCTGAAAGACGACCACCACTGAACAAGACACACAAGCTGAAACGTCAAGACTGGCCCAAGAAATATCTCAAGACTGATTTTTCTAAGGTTTTATAGACTGATGAAATGAGAGTGAGTCTTGATGGGCCAGATGGATGGGCCAGTGGCTGGATTGGTAAAGGGCAGAGAGCTCCAGTCCGACTCAGACGCCAGCAAGGTGGAGGTGGAGTACTGGTTTGGGCTGGTATCATCAAAGATGAGCTTGTGGGGCCTTTTCGGGGTGAGGATGGAGTCAAGCTCAACTCCCAGTCCTACTGCCAGTTTCTGGAAGACACCTTCTTCAAGCAGTGGTACAGGAAGAAGTCTGCATCCTTCAAGAAAAACATGATTTTCATGCAGGACAATGCTCCATCACACGCGTCCAAGTACTCCACATCGTGGCTGGCAAGAAAGGGTTTAAAAGAAGAAAATCTAATGACATGGCCTCCTTGTTCACCTGATCTGAACCCCATTGAGAACCTGTGGTCCATCATCAAATGTGAGATTTACAAGGAGGGAAAACAGAACACCTCTCTGAACAGTGTCTGGGAGGCTGTGGTTGCTGCTGCATGCAATGTTGATGGTGAACAGATCAAAACACTGACAGAATCCATGGATGGCAGGCTTTTGAGTGTCCTTGCAAAGAAAGGTGGCTATATTGGTCACTGATTTGTTTTTGTTTTGTTTTTGAATGTCAGAAATGTATATTTGTGAATGTTGAGATGTTATATTGGTTTCACTGGTAAAAATAAATAATTGAAATGGGTATATATTTGTTTTTTGTTAAGTTGCCTAATAATTATGCACAGTAATAGTCACCTGCACACACAGATATCCCCCTAAAATAGCTATAACTAAAAGCAAACTAAAAACTACTTCCAAAACTATTCAGCTTTGATATTAATTAGTTTTTTGGGTTCGAGAACATGGTTGTTGTTCAATAATAAAATTAATCCTCAAAAATACAACTTGCCTAATAATTCTGCACTCCCTGTACACCTCAGGAGTAAGAATATACCTCCTCTGCAGTGCAGCTTTAATGGAATCATAGTCCTGATCAAATTCTGGGGGTAGTTCGGCAAACGCCTCCAGTGCAGGACCTTTCAGGCCAGGGGTAAGGTACTTGGCCCACTGCTCCCTTGGCAACTGGAACTGTCTGCAAACTTTCTCAAAGCTACGCAGGAATACATTCACATCTCCATCTTTCTCCAGAGTGGGAAAATTCTCTGCACACACTCGGGGAGCAGGTGTGTCTCTAGGTTCACTAACAGGGGAGACCATCCCTCTCTCCAACCGTGCAAGCTGTAGCTGATACTCTCTTTCCGCCTGTCATTCAGAAGCCTGTCTTTCAGCTGCCAGAGCCTCTCTCTCAGCTGCCAGAGACTCTCTTTCATAAAACTTTGTAATCAGTTCCATGCGCAAACTTGCATCCACTGAGCCCATATGTTTAAGAACAGTTTGCAAATAACAGTCCAATGGATCCCCAGATCCTGAGAGACATCTCTCCTGAGACCTCAACTGGTGTGATATGGCTGTTATCATATTCAACAAGAGCTTGTATTAGTACATCTTTGTTCTTTCCACGTGTTGGAATATCACGCTCCTGGCATAAGAGTGCCAACATTTCTTTAGTCTGTTCCTCGTATGATTCCATAGCAAAAATAAAATAGAAAAGAAAAACAAAGAATAGGGAAGGGGACTGTTTGCAATGTGTGACTATATAATGCACTGAGTTTTAGCCTTTGGAAATTGTAAAAAACAATTTCTTTTAGTACCGGGATTTTCACACTAGTAAATCCACAAGCACTAAAATCTAATAAAAAAAATTATCTACACCGCTGCCCACCAATTTGTGACGAACCAAGGTTATCCAACCCTGCGCCAGTCACTTATTTGGCACAGAAAGGGTTATCAGACCCCTTCTACTATCACTGATAGGTCCCAATCTAGCCACACCAGGCCAGCTTGTGATTTAGTTCCGTGGGTGCAAGGGTTAATAACACTCCCTAGTCTGTACTAGAAGTAAAATAAATGCCCAAAACTCCCCTTTAATGCCACCTTCACTAAACTAACAACCATATAGCTCCAAAACAGCCACAACTTAAAATTTATTAAAGGGAAAATCCTAAGGAAAAACCCAGACTCTAACTCTCTGAGTACAATTTAGCAGAAAATAACCTAAATTATACAGTTCTAATATTCCAGTCTCTTTCAGTAACGTGGTTCAATTATTAGACAAAGGCCAAACTTAATAAAGGAATTATTTATTATGCCAAAAATATTATGCACAATGCATTATTAATAAAAAGTTGTTAAAAATAAAATTACACACAGCACATAGTTATTTAAAATAAAAAAGGAGAAAAACAGATTGAATACTTTACTAGTCTCAAGATCTGTGCCATGGGCTAGCATGAAAGCAATGGTCCTTACCCTGTAGAACAGCTCCCCTTGTAAGAATGACCAATTTCAGTGTTAAACCCAAGACCCTTATACCTTTTTTCCATAAATCAGGTTGCCTGACCACACCCTCCTGGGCGGGCTAAGAAAACCCCCTGTCTTTAAAAACATATAGGCATTAGACCAATGTCATTTTATGGACCTCATCAGGATATGGGGGAGAAGCACTGTGGTATCTCTGGATCTGACAGATTGACTCAATGCATACACAATAACATTTGGAGGAAAGGTTTTAGAAACTATTTATGAGGGGTTCTGGCACATCAAAGAAAACACAAACAAACCCAATACACAGCTATTTTTAAAAAACAAACAACTGTTCTTAGTTCACAAACTAAACAGAATTAACCCCTTAGCAGCTACATCCTGAGATATTCATGACAACCTAGTCTTCTGTCTGTCTTCGTCACTCACAATTCTATTGACCCTGAGAAGCTGACTTTTAAGGAAAGAATTAAGTAGTGATCTAGGGTGAAAGCTATTGTACTTAAGCAAATTATTTTAATCAGTTTCTTTGACATATAGATCAAACTCTAGGTGATGTCCAGACTTGTATATTTTTGTGTCCAAAAATGGTACGGATTCCTTACTGTAGCTGACAGAGAACTCCAAGTCTCTCACCTTAGAATTTAGATCCCCTACGAATTGTAGTAGGGAAAATATACAAGTCTGGACATCACCTAGAGTTGATCTATATGTCAAAGAAACTGATAAAAATAATTTGCTTAAGTACAATAGCTTTCAACGTAGACCACTAGTTGATTCCTTACCCAAATGTCAGCTTCTCAGGGTCAATAGAATTGTGAGTGACGAAGACAGACAGAAGACTAGGCTAAAAGAAATGGCTAAGAAATTCATTGATAGAGGTTATCCCCCCAAGCTTTTGGATACAACCATAGGGACATTGCATAAAACCAGAGAAATAACACATAGGAACAAAGGTAATAGAATGGTATTTGTTAGTCAATACAATCCACTTAGTGATAAAATCACTAGTCTTATTAGGCAGAATTGGCATATCCTTAAGGAATGTAACAAGGATGTAGTTCAATTTGAAGAACCCCCGTTAATGGCCCATAAAAGAGTCAAAAGCCTTAGGGATCAACTTATAAAGACTGACATAGGACCTAGTAAAGAACTTAAACAGACCACCCTAGCTAGCAAAAGAACAGGAACTTTTCCATGTTTGAATTGCATGAGTTGCAATTCTATAATAAGGGGTATACATTTTCATCACCCCCATAGTGGTAAAACATGCAACATAAATGGCTACTTTACCTGTGAGACCACCTATGTAGTTTATTTAATTAAATGTCCTTGTTCCATGCTATACATTTGAGAGACGACCCATAAAATAAGAGATAAAATGAGCCAACATCGCTCTAACATCAGATGTAAGAACCTTGAGGCTCCCCTCTCTAGACACTTTTTGGAGAAAGGGCATAGTATAAGCCAACTCAGATTGTAGGTCATTGACCATATCAAGCCCAACAGAAGTGGTCTAGATAGGGAACGGTTACTTAAACTAAAGGAAATGTGGTGGATCCACAAATTGGAGACACTGGCCCCTAGGGGACTAAATAGAGACTATGACCTATCTTGTTATTTCTAAAAGTCGGTCACTACCGTTCTATGTCATACTAAATATAATGATCCATAAGGTAACATTAACAGCATCTATATATAGGTTTTAGTATTAATTATTGGATTAAGTTTATTATATGTCTGAGAATATGCATGTAATAAAGTTTTTTATTGAGTGTAATACTGTTAGACTGCCAGTAGATGGAGCTAGAGCTCCAGTCTAGGTGCATTGGCACCAAAGTTAAAAGGTTTAAGAGGCAACAATGTAACTATTGAAGTATCAAGCATGAATAAGGGACTGTGAC
Organism: Bombina bombina; assembly: GCF_027579735.1. Lineage (NCBI taxonomy): Eukaryota > Metazoa > Chordata > Amphibia > Anura > Bombinatoridae > Bombina > Bombina bombina. The sequence continues at coordinate 186,003,686 of NC_069506.1, read as the reverse complement.
CCCGAAACGTTGCTACATGGTAACAATAAATTGCCATAAAAGAAATTTGGAGTGCTGAGGATTTCTTTATCTATATTTACATATTGCTTGGGGACCTGGCAGTATCCTCATATCCTACGTGCAACTCTTCACTGCTGTGCTGTTTCTCTTTCTATTATACTATAGGGGCAGTAAAAATGTATTCTTGTTTAGGTTAAAGGGACACTCAAGTCAAAATTAAACTTTCATTATTTAGATAGCGCACACAATTTTAAACAACTTTCCAGTTCACTTCCATTATTTTAATGTGCACAATCTTTTTTATATTCAAACTTTCTGAGTCACCAGCACCTACTGGGCATGTGCAAGATTCACAGAATATACGTATATGCATTTTGTGATTGGCTGATGGCTGTCACTTGATGCAGTGAGAGGGAAAATAGAACTAACTTTAAAATTTGCATTTATTACTTATGCTATTCTACTGTGTTATTTAGTGGTCATTTAAGACTGAATATTAATTAGGATCTTTAAGTGAATAGTTGAGAAGTTAATCATGTGAAGGATTTTTAAATAAAGTTCCTGTTGTTTGTTATGATTGTGGAGGTGACCCAACCCACCAATAAAACTGCAAGAGCTGTCAGTCAGAGAGCAATGAATCATTACAATGACATAAAACCCTCATTTTGTTCTTTCATTATTAAAATAGAGCGCACAGTTTTAAACAACTTTCAAATGTACTTATATTATCATTTTTGCTTCATTCTCTTTGTTAAAGGAGCAGCAGTGCACTGCTGGGGACTAGATGGAAACATTATTAAGCCACTGATAAGAGGTACACTGTCAGAAAAATTGTGCAAAAATTGTACCTTTAGGAGTACAACAGCTTGTCACTGGGGCAGTACCCTCAAAGGTACAGCCGCTGTACCCGTTAACATGGGTACAAATTGATTCCCCTTGCAGATTGTACCTTTCAAAGGCAAATATGTACCTTTGGTGACTTGATTGGACCCAGGGCCGGCGTTTTGTATTAGGCAACTAAGGCAACTGCCTTAGGGCGCGCCAACAGGGGGGCGCTGAGAGCGGTGCCGAGTTGCTGACTGCTGCCGTGCCTATGAAAAAAAAATGCATTTTTTTTTTTTAAATTGATCAATCATCTGCGTGCCGTCGCACTTGCAACTGTTGTCAACTGTATCCTGAAAATGAAAGATCTATGTGCCACACTGCCGCCCCCCCTGTCCCTCCCACTTTGAGCTGGCCGGGCCACCCGGCATATGATATCTAATCTTTCTTTGGATTTTAGCCTTAGCCTATCAGAGAGCTCTCAGAGCTCAGTGGAGGACTGGAGGTGACGAGGCGGAGGCAGAGCTCAAGTCTTTACGTCTGCCTAAGTTGCGCAGCTGCGCCTGTGCTGCTGACGTCACTTCCTCCTCACTCTGAGAGGGAGAAATCGTGTGGGATAAGCCGTCCATGGCTGCCTGACTTCTCCAACTCTCCATGTGTGAGCTGCCTCGCCCTCCATCTGAGCCATGTGAGGAAGACAGAGGTGACAGTCTGAGTGAGCCGCAGATGACCAGTGAAGACAGTTGACCGAGCGACCGACTGGAGCAGGTAGGAAAATCTGAAATGGGGTCACAGAGTTAGTGGGGGTCTCAGAAGTGTAAGAGTCCGCTGGTGACCGGTACTTTTACTACTGATTTTAATTTTTTTAAATATAAACCACACAGACCCAACTATGCCCATACTAAGCAGGACTCAGAGCCAGGCATGCATTTGATGAATCAAATAAATTAATTAGCTATTGCTTCATTGCTTGCTTGTTATTTTAAATATCTTATATCTGTTCTCCTGCACATAGACATTTTTTACAGCCCACCAGGGAAAACGTTATAATTAATAATTGTATTTCTATTAACGTCCCTGCCTGGCCTGTGTCTGTGTGTGTCCATCCACTTGAGTTCAATAGCTTAGCACTATTTATAATATTTATACTTGAATATGCTTGTTCTATAGCTTAACCAGATAATTTTGTCAGAGAAAACCCTTATAATAGTATTGAGAATATAAAAAGCACTATTTGTTATTTATATATATATATAAATATATATATATATATAGTGTGTGTGTATGTGTGTATATATATATATATATATATATATATATACATATATATATATATATATATATAGTGTGTGTGTATATATATATATATATATATATATATATATATATGGCATATATATATATATATACACAGTATATATACATATATATATATATTGTACATATATGTATATATAGTATATATGTGTGTATATTAAAATATACAGTATAAATATATATATATATACACACACACATATATATATGGCATATATATATATATATATATATATATATATATATTGTACATATATGTATATATAGTATATATGTGTGTATATTAAAATATATTATATATATATATATATATACAAATATCCAAACAGGTGCACTCACTATGACATAAGACATCTGCCGGGGTGCTGCGTTGAAAACATATAGCAATATCCGTTCAACCCCTCAAGGTAGAAAAACGCTTCACTCTCCGGTCTTATTCAAAAATCCTTTATTAGGTATCCAGCATCAAATGACAAAGTTCCCAAACGTTTCGATACCAATTGGTATCTTTTTCAATGGGTAATCAGAACATATCTATCCCAAAAGAAGGTTCCTAATACTAACCACAAACCACTCACCTATATACACCTGTAAAGCATCCCTGTCACTTCCGGTGTATCAGAAGCCGCCCCACCACGCGCATGCGTCCAGGAGTTAGCCAACCGCATGGCTAATTAGCATATTCAATCACGTAATGACGTTTGCGTTCCAACCACGCATAGTTACTCCTGCTAATGCGCATGTCTGGGTGGCTGAAGTTCCAATGACACCGGACTAACTATTACAAGTATAACTACTCTAAAGTGTAAAAAAACTACCTATACCAAATTAAAATCTATAAAAATAATATGACTACCTGAGTTCTCAAAACAGACTTTGTTCCTTATATTTATAGCATCTTAAATAAGATACTTTGCATCTTTATATACAGTTTGCTAAGCTAATCACTGCCCCTTAATTATCCTATCCACAATCTCCAAAATGTCTATTTCCTAGATAAAGTATGTTATACTACAATTATCAATAAAACATATAGCTTCTATGCCAATTGGAGTGCAGTAAGAAACTTAGTTATGGCTACCGCAATACACTGAACACCATACTTTCAGAGACTTTATGAACCCATATATTCTGGACCAGTCTATCTTCCTAGGTGTTGATGACCTAGACTGATAAATCATGGACATTTCACTTAAAGGAAGACACCAAAGTCCATCTGTACATTCAGACCCTTGGGAGCCACTGTGTCTAAACGATAAATCCAGGAGGTCTCAACTTGGAGTAGTTTCGTGTTCCTATCTCCTCCCCTTCGTAAGGGGGGCACATGATCAATAAGCATAGTCCTTAAACTAGCCGCTGTGTGCCCAGCTTGAAGAAAATGTCTGGCGACCGGTTGATCAGATGTTTTCTTGTCTATCGCTTGTCTAATCGCATGGCGATGATTGGCCATTCTATCACGAAATGTAGTTGAGGTCTTCCCCACATAGACCAGCGAACATGGACACATTAGTATGTATACAACATACGTACTCATACATGACAATCTGTGCAAAATCTTGTATTTTCTCCCAGTGTGTGGGTGGTGAAAGAACATCCCTGTTAACATACTATTGCACGTAGTGCAATCCCCACATCTATAGCAGCCAACTTTTTTCCTGTTATCCAGCCAAGTACTTTTTTCATAGCACTTCACAGGGTCATTATGGACAAGTAAATCCTTCAAATTGGGTGCTCTCTTATAAGCCATCCGTGGGGCTGATGTGTGCAGGAATGGTAGTGATTTGTCAGTATTAATAATGTCCCAGTTCTTCTTGACAGACTCAGACAATATCTTGGACACGGGGTTGAACGTGGTAACAAAGTTAATGATATCGCTATTGTTTTCCACCTTATCAGTAGGATCATGTGGTTGTAGCAAAGATACTTGATCATCCCCGGCCAGGTTGGTTTGCACCTGTGTTATCAAATTTCTTGCATATCCTCGTTGCTCCAATTTCATAATCATTTCATCCTCCTGTATTTTTCTAGTCTCTCTTAATGTGTTATTGCGGGCCACCCGCGTGAGTTGAGAGGATACCACACTCTTTTTTTGATGTTCAGGGTGAAAACTTGTGGATAGCAACAATGAGTTTCTATCCGTCGGTTTTGAATACAAGGAGGTAGAAAATTTGTAACAATCATCTTCTGTATAAACAGATATATTTAGATCTAGGAATGGTAAGCTCACCCTGTTATGGGCAACCTTAAATCGAATAGTTGACTCAAGCTGATTTAAGCTGTCAACCCACTGTTCTAGGGATTCCTCTGACCCTCGCCATACCAAAAACACATCGTCAATATATCTGACGTACAGTTTAATTTTATCAATTGTGCGAATGTGCATGACCATAGTCTCATACCAAGACATATACAGATTGGCGTATGCGGGAGCCATATTTGAACCCATTGCAGTTCCTGATATTTGTAAGAAAAACTCCTTCTCAAATTTGAAAAAGTTTTTTTCCAGACAAAACCTCAATAGTTCCAATAGGAACTCAATGGGTGGTCCCGCATACGCCAATGACTCACTTAACATGGATCTGACTGCCTGTACACCACCATCATGAGGGATGACAGTGTATAAGCTGTCAACATCCATTGTAACAAGTAGGTCATCTGGGCCCAGTTCATTCCAAGCAAGTAACCTCCGAATGAGTGAGGGAGAATCCAGTATAAAGGAATATGACTCCTTTACAACTGGCTGTAGGTGATGATCTATAAAAATGGCCACATTAGAACACAAAGAATCCCTGGCAGACACAATAGGTCTGCCAGGAGGTTTAATCAGAGTCTTGTGTACTTTGGGCAATAGATATAATACCGGAATAACCGGAAATGCAGTAGTCATATATTCAAATTCATTTTCATCAATCATACCTGATTCTAGCCCATATTTCAATATAAGATCCAATTCCTTCTTAAATGTATTTATTGGATTTCCTCTTAGTTTACAATAGATGCGATTATCAGTCAGCTGTCTATAGGCCTATAGACAGCTGACTGATAATCGCATCTATTGTAAACTAAGAGGAAATCCAATAAATACATTTAAGAAGGAATTGGATCTTATATTGAAATATGGGCTAGAATCAGGTATGATTGATGAAAATGAATTTGAATATATGACTACTGCATTTCCGGTTATTCCGGTATTATATCTATTGCCCAAAGTACACAAGACTCTGATTAAACCTCCTGGCAGACCTATTGTGTCTGCCAGGGATTCTTTGTGTTCTAATGTGGCCATTTTTATAGATCATCACCTACAGCCAGTTGTAAAGGAGTCATATTCCTTTATACTGGATTCTCCCTCACTCATTCGGAGGTTACTTGCTTGGAATGAACTGGGCCCAGATGACCTACTTGTTACAATGGATGTTGACAGCTTATACACTGTCATCCCTCATGATGGTGGTGTACAGGCAGTCAGATCCATGTTAAGTGAGTCATTGGCGTATGCGGGACCACCCATTGAGTTCCTATTGGAACTATTGAGGTTTTGTCTGAAAAAAACTTTTTCAAATTTGAGAAGGAGTTTTTCTTACAAATATCAGGAACTGCAATGGGTTCAAATATGGCTCCCGCATACGCCAATCTGTATATGTCTTGGTATGAGACTATGGTCATGCACATTCGCACAATTGATAAAATTAAACTGTACGTCAGATATATTGATGATGTGTTTTTGGTATGGCGAGGGTCAGAGGAATCCCTAGAACAGTGGGTTGACAGCTTAAATCAGCTTGAGTCAACTATTCGATTTAAGGTTGCCCATAACAGGGTGAGCTTACCATTCCTAGATCTAAATATATCTGTTTATACAGAAGATGATTGTTACAAATTTTCTACCTCCTTGTATTCAAAACCGACGGATAGAAACTCATTGTTGCTATCCACAAGTTTTCACCCTGAACATCAAAAAAAGAGTGTGGTATCCTCTCAACTCACGCGGGTGGCCCGCAATAACACATTAAGAGAGACTAGAAAAATACAGGAGGATGAAATGATTATGAAATTGGAGCAACGAGGATATGCAAGAAATTTGATAACACAGGTGCAAACCAACCTGGCCGGGGATGATCAAGTATCTTTGCTACAACCACATGATCCTACTGATAAGGTGGAAAACAATAGCGATATCATTAACTTTGTTACCACGTTCAACCCCGTGTCCAAGATATTGTCTGAGTCTGTCAAGAAGAACTGGGACATTATTAATACTGACAAATCACTACCATTCCTGCACACATCAGCCCCACGGATGGCTTATAAGAGAGCACCCAATTTGAAGGATTTACTTGTCCATAATGACCCTGTGAAGTGCTATGAAAAAAGTACTTGGCTGGATAACAGGAAAAAAGTTGGCTGCTATAGATGTGGGGATTGCACTACGTGCAATAGTATGTTAACAGGGATGTTCTTTCACCACCCACACACTGGGAGAAAATACAAGATTTTGCACAGATTGTCATGTATGAGTACGTATGTTGTATACATACTAATGTGTCCATGTTCGCTGGTCTATGTGGGGAAGACCTCAACTACATTTCGTGATAGAATGGCCAATCATCGCCATGCGATTAGACAAGCGATAGACAAGAAAACATCTGATCAACCGGTCGCCAGACATTTTCTTCAAGCTGGGCACACAGCGGCTAGTTTAAGGACTATGCTTATTGATCATGTGCCCCCCTTACGAAGGGGAGGAGATAGGAACACGAAACTACTCCAAGTTGAGACCTCCTGGATTTATCGTTTAGACACAGTGGCTCCCAAGGGTCTGAATGTACAGATGGACTTTGGTGTCTTCCTTTAAGTGAAATGTCCATGATTTATCAGTCTAGGTCATCAACACCTAGGAAGATAGACTGGTCCAGAATATATGGGTTCATAAAGTCTCTGAAAGTATGGTGTTCAGTGTATTGCGGTAGCCATAACTAAGTTTCTTACTGCACTCCAATTGGCATAGAAGCTATATGTTTTATTGATAATTGTAGTATAACATACTTTATCTAGGAAATAGACATTTTGGAGATTGTGGATAGGATAATTAAGGGGCAGTGATTAGCTTAGCAAACTGTATATAAAGATGCAAAGTATCTTATTTAAGATGCTATAAATATAAGGAACAAAGTCTGTTTTGAGAACTCAGGTAGTCATATTATTTTTATAGATTTTAATTTGGTATAGATAGTTTTTTTACACTTTAGAGTAGTTATACTTGTAATAGTTAGTCCGGTGTCATTGGAACTTCAGCCACCCGGACATGCGCATTAGCAGGAGTAACTATGCGTGGTTGGAACGCAAACGTCATTACGTGATTGAATATGCTAATTAGCCATGCGGTTGGCTAACTCCTGGACGCATGCGCGTGGTGGGGCGGCTTCTGATACACCGGAAGTGACAGGGATGCTTTACAGGTGTATATAGGTGAGTGGTTTGTGGTTAGTATTAGGAACCTTCTTTTGGGATAGATATGTTCTGATTACCCATTGAAAAAGATACCAATTGGTATCGAAACGTTTGGGAACTTTGTCATTTGATGCTGGATACCTAATAAAGGATTTTTGAATAAGACCGGAGAGTGAAGCGTTTTTCTACCTTGAGGGGTTGAACGGATATTGCTATATATATATATATATATATATATATATATATATATATATATAGTGTGTGTATGTATATATATATATATATATATACATATATATAGTGTGTGTGTGTGTGTGTGTATATATATATATATGATATAGTGTGTGTGTGTGTATATACAATGAGTGTGTGTATATAATTATCTTTTTTTAGTACATCTTTTTAACATTTTGTAAAAATCAGAAATGTATATGGTATGTAATGGGGGGGGGCGCAAAATTTATCCTCGCCTGTGTGACCAAAAATCCTAGCACCGGCCCTGATTGGACCTCAGAGCTATGGTGCAAAAATGGTGCAAATTTGGCCTTTTAAGGGTACTGCCCCAGTGACAAGCCTTTGTACCTCATGATGGCAAATTTGTACTCAACACAGCATATTAAAATGCTGTTCCATCAAATTTATTATATAACATTCAAATATGCATTAATTTAATGTGTTCTTTTTCAGACAGTATTACTATAGCCAAACTGCAGTTTTATAAGTTTGGTTAGTGTAGCCAAACAGCAGGTCCTAAGACTGCTACAGAATTTCCTGAAAGGACCAGGATAAATAACTAGTTCCATAAGGAGCTACTCAGCATATTTTATTTCACTCTGTACTAGACTCTAACAACACCCCATTTAACGTAGGGTGACCAGCCACATACAATATAAAGATATAGAAAACAACATAATAATATAAATGTAACTCTAACGAAAGAAAGGGGGATTCAGGGGAGGGATAAATGATAAAACTTACAACCATACATTGAATTGTAACTCTATGCAAAATATATGCAAATTAGTCTATTTCCCCAGTACACATTTTGGTGATGAACCTTCTACCAATAGATAGAGCTGTGTTACATATGTCAAGGAACTTTTAACCAATAGATGGCGCTATGGCATGTTACATGGTGCTCTGACAAATTGCCAACGGACATTTGGCTGACTGCATTCTGTCCGATGGACAGAATGCCGAAGCATGTTCCGAATTCGGCCGAGGGCAGATACACTCCGGAGTGCTCTGTGCTAATCAGAGCCTCGGGCGTCGCAACCGCCTCTGGGAACCAAACCATGGGTCCCAGCCCGCACGTCTTGTAATTCTCTGTCTGTGAAATTATCTATCGAATCTATCTATTTATATATCTATCTATTGAATCTATCTATCTATCTATCAAATTTATCTATCTATTGCATCTATTTATCTATCTAATCTATTTATCTATCATCTATCTATCATCTATCTATCAAATCTATCCAGCTATCCCATGGTCTGTTATCTGACAGCTACTTGTGTGTCGGCCAAATGTCCGTCGGCTAACAGTCCGGCCACAGTGTTACACAATGTCCATGCATGTGACTGGGGAATGGTTACAATTTTATTTTATTTTTTTTTAAAACAGGTTCTTAACCCCTTAACGACCAAGGACGTGCAGGGTACGTCCTCAAAAAAAAGGCAGTTAACGCCTGAGGACGTACCCTGCACGTCCTCGGTGTGGAAAGCAGCTGGAAGCGATCCTGCTCGCTTCCAGCTGCTTTCCGGTTATTGCAGTGATGCCTCGATATGGAGGCATCCTGCAATAACGCTGCATGGCCATCCGATGCAGAGAGAGCCACTCTGTGGCCCTCTCTGCACCGGACATCGATGGCCGGTATCGTTGGTGGGTGGGAGCTGACTTGGGAGGCGGGTGGGCGGCCATTGATGGGCCGTGTAAGGTGGAGGGGGGCGGGATCGGGGGCGGAGCTGACGGGGGCGCGCACGGGTGCGCGCGCGTGCACAAAGGGCGGCGGGCGGGCACGTGCACAGGGCGGGAGCGGGTGGGAACCGCTATACTACAGAAAATGAGAATGTAACTATGTGGGGGAAAAGGGCAAATATTAAAAAAAATAAACAGCAGTCAAAGGGATCTTGGAGGGGTGGGGGGTTGTTCTTGGGTGTGGGGGGAGCTACACTACAGAAAAAGGGATTTTTTTAAAAAAAAAAGCACATTTTTTTCTAAACTGGGTACTGGCAGACAGCTGCCAGTACCCAAGATGGCGCCCATTAAGGCAGAGGGGGAGGGTTAGAGAGCTGTTTGGTGGGGGATCTGTGAGGTTGGGGGCTAAGGGGGGATCCTACACAGCAGCATATGTAAATATGCTAAAAAAAAACCCTCAAAAAAGCCCAAATATACCTTTTATTTTAGTACTGGCAGAGTTTCTGCCAGTACTTAAGATGGCGGGGACAATTGTGGGGTGGGGGAGGGAAGAGAGCTATTTGGGAAGCATCAGGGGGTCTGATGTTTCAGGTGGGAAGCTGAGCTCTACACTAAAGCTAAAATTAACCCTGCAAGTTCCCTACAAGCTACATAATTAACCCCTTCACTGCTAGCCATAATACACGCGTGATGCGCAGCAGCCTTTAGCGGCCTTCTAATTACCAAAAAGCATCGCCAAAGCCATATATGTCTGCTATTTCTGAACAAAGGGGATCCCAGAGAAGCATTTACAACCATTTGTGCCATAATTACATAAGCTGTTTGTAAATGATTTCAGTGAGAAACCTAAAATTGTGAAAAAGTTAATGTTTTTTTTAATTTGATTGCATTTGGCGGTGAAATTGTGGCATGAAATATACCAAAATGGGCCTAGATCAATAGTTGGGGTTGTCTACTACACTACACTAAAGCTAAAATTACCCCAAAATGCTCCCTACATGCTCCCTAATTAACCCCTTCACTGCTGGGCATAATACACGTGTGGTGCACAGTGGCATTTAGCGACCTTCTAATTACCAAAAAGCAATGCCAAAGCCATATATGTCTGCTATTTCTGAACAAAGGGGATCCCAGAGAAGAATTTACAACCATTTATGCCATAATTGCACAAGCGGTTTGTAAATAATTTCAGTGAGAAACCAAAAGTTTGTGAAATAATTTGTGAAAAAGTGAACGATTTTTTGTATTTGATCGCATTTGGCGGTAAAATGGTGGCATGAAATATACCAAAATGGGCCTAGATCAATACTTTGGGTTGTCTACTAAAAAAAATATATATATATACATGTCAATGGATATTCAGAGATTCCTGAAAGATATTAGTGTTCTAATGTAACTAGCACTAATTTTGAAAAAAAATAATGGTTTGGAAATAGCAAAGTGCTACTTGTATTTATGGCCCTATAAGTTACAAAAAAAGCAAAGAACATGTAAACATTTGGTATTTCTAAACTCAGGATAAAATTTTGAAACTATTTAGCATGGGTGTTTTTTGGTGGTTGTAGATATGTAACAGATTTTGGGGGTCAAAGTTAGAAAAAATGTGTTTTTTTCGATTTTTTCCTCATATTTTATAATTTTTTTTATAGTAAATGTTAAGATATGATGAAAATAATGGTATCTTTAGAAAGTCCATTTAATGGCGAGAAAAATGGTATATAATATGTGTGGGTACAGTAAATGAGTAAGAGGAAAATTACAGCTAAACACAAACACCGCAGAAATGTAAAAATAGCCTTGGTCCCAAACGGACAGAAAATGGAAAAGTGCTGTGGTCATTAAGGGGTTAAACAGCTATTGTTTATTTTAGTTTAAAACGAAAACATTTCTCTGTAATTTTAGTTAATAAATTTGCTTTATCTTTAAGAGTTATCTTCTTGATGCTCTAAATATAAACATTAAAATGTTAATTGCTTGTGTGCTATTTAGAACCAGCAACACAGTGTCACTGAAGATATGAGTTATTATTTTTTGTTGCCTTGCCCACCACTTGCATATAACCAACAACCATTGAACAATAATTATTTTGTTGTACAACATGTATGTTGAATTCATTTTTGGTGACTGCCAGTTATTTGTTCAATTAATAATTGAGGTGAACAAATTATATAGACTTGCAGGGTTTAGCAGCCTTGAACCACCCATCCCCCTCAACCTTTTAGTCACACAAGTAATTGTACCTTTTTTGGGGGATTAAATGGTACAGACATGGACCCTTTGACAGTTGGAAACATATTTGTACCTTATTTACCGCTAAATGGTACATATTAGTTCCTTAAGGTGTAATTATGATCCATTGAGGGTACAACCACAGCAGTTGTACCCTAAGTGTTCACAAATGGACCCCAACTGTACCCTTTTTTCTGCCAGTGTGCATTTGTGCAGCCACCAAGCAGCAGCCAGCTCCCAGCTGCTAAGCCTACCTAGGTATGTTTTTCAACACATGAATACCAAGAAAACAAAACAAATTAGATAGCAGAAGTAAATTGGAATGTAGTTTGAAATCACATGCTGTATCTGAATAATGAAAGAAAAATTGGGGTTTCATGTCCCTTTAAAGGGACATGAAACCCCGAAATTGTTCTTTCATGATTTACGTAGAACATACAATTTGAAAATACTTTCCAATTTACTTCTATTCTCTAATTTCCTTTATTCTCTTGGTATCATTTGTTGAAGAAGCAGCAATGCACTACTGGTTTCTAACTAAACACATGGGTAAGCCAATGACAATCGGTATATATATGCAGCCACCAATCAGCAGCTAAAACCTAGGTTCATTGCTGCTCCTGAGCTTTCCTAGATAAACCTTTTAGCAAAGGATAATAAGAGAAGGAAGCAAATTAAATAATAGAAGTAAATTGGAAAGTTGTTTAAAATTGTATGCTCTGTCTAAATCATGAATGTATAATTATAACTTTACTGTCCCTTTAAGCATGCAACATGTATTTCCTGATAGTTTTTAATACAATATAAATAAAAGATATTGTCTCATACAAACAGGCTTTTTAATATGCATAATTGGTCTTTAATATGCATAATGAATGTTTAAAAAAAAAATGTCACTCCAGTCTCCAGACAAAAAAATAAAAATGTGATCTTCCTATCTGAGCAAGAGTTGTAATTGTCCCTTAGTCAAAGCAGTAGTTTCCTGTTTTAGTACAAGTTTATCAATGAACTCTTCCTTTACCAGTCATAAACCCAGGCAAGATACCTTTAGAATTCTAAAAAAAACATTTTATTGAAAGCATGTTGACAAGCACATCAGATATTATAAGATTTACAGCACATCAACAAACAACATATCTCAGCATCCCTAAGGTCTGCCAGGTGTTGCACTTATACTGCAGTAAAGAGACATATGTGATGCATCTGGCTGTATTCTTTCTCCCAGGGCATTGAGTTTAGCTGCTCTCCCCCAGGGTGTGCTTGTCAAACAGGTACTCGCCCATGCCGTTCTGGGGCACCCCCAGGCGCTTCAGGTTAGTGATGTAGTCTCCAAGCTTTTTAATGGACTTCACCTGCTCCTCCAGGTACTCAGACTCCAGAAAGTCACAGAACTGCAAACAGGAATCGACACATCACTTAGATGTTACAATAGCAACATTTAATAGAACTAAACTGAGCTTGCAGTACACAAAAACAAATAGGTTAAGCAATTGAACAACTTCATTACTCAGTGGTTTGTATAAAAACAATAGCAACTTGTTTTACAAGAAGTGAAAACCATATGATAGGGGGAAATCGTACTCTTGTTTTGCCATTGCAAAATGTTATATTTTAAGTGCTGTCAATAGGTGGAGGCGATATAATTGTAAAGGGACATTAAACAAGATGCATTTTATATATACGTATAGTAGGGTTGCCACCTGTCCGGGAATGACCCAAACAGTTCAGTTTCCATTTGTATGTCCGGGTTTGAGTCAGGCCTGGACATTGTTCATTAGCAACATACTGCACTTGCCTACAGTTATTTCTCTCTTGAGTGTGTGTGTCTTTGTGTGGGAGTGCGTCTTAGTGTTTCTCAATGTCTTTCTGTGTGTGCATGAAAGAATGAGTGTATTTGAGTGTGTATGAGTGAGAATGTGTGTTAGTATGTGAGAGAGTGTGTGTGTGAGAGAGTGTGTGAGTGTGAGAAAGCTTTAGTGTCTTTATGTGTGTGAGTATGTGTGTGTGTTAGTGTGTGAGAGAGTGTGTGTATGTGAGAGCTTTAGTGTTTTTGTGTGAGTGTTTGTGAGAGAGTGTGTATGAGATAAAGAATGTGTGAGTGTGTTAGGGTGTAAGTGTGTGTATGTGAGAAATAGTGTGTGTGTGAGCATGTGTGTATGTGAGATATAGAATGTGTGAGTGTGATAGAGTGTGAGTGTGTGTACGTGAGATATAGTGTGTATGTATGTGTGTGTGTGAGCATGTGTGTATGTGAGATATAGAATGTGTACGTGTGTTTGAGTGTGAGTGTGTGTATGTGAGATATAGTGTGTGTGATCATGTGTGTATGTGAGATATAGAATGTGTGAGTGTGATAGGGTGTGAGTGTGTGTACGTGAGATATAGTGTGTATGTGTGTGTGTGTGTGAGCATGTGTGTATGTGAGATATAGAATGTGTACGTGTGTTTGAGTGTGAGTGTGTGTATGTGAGATATAGTGTGTGTGATCATGTGTGTATGTGAGCTATAGAATGTGTGAGTGTGATAGGGTGTGAGTGTGTATATGTGAGATATAGTGTGTATGTGTGTGTGTGTGTGAGCATGTGTGTATGTGAGATATAAAATTGTGTGAGTGTGTGTATGTGAGATAGTGTGTATGTGTGTGTGTGAGCATGTGTGTATGTGAGATATAGAATGTGTGAGTGTGATAGGGTGTGAGTGTGCGTTTGAGATATAGTGAGTGTGAGAGTTTGTGTATGTGAGATATAGAGTGTGTGAATATCTATGTGCGAGTTATATGGTATTTATGGAAAAAAAGGTTGCTGTGCTGTGCATGGCGCAAGTGTGTTCGGGTTTGGCCTCAAATAAAGGTGGCAACCCTAACGTATAGTATAATGAGGTTATTCCCCTCCTCCCACTAGTCATGGGTGCCGCCATGTTGAAATCTGGCTTTCACTGCCTTGTTGTGCTGATATGTGACTGTACATGTGTAGCAACTCTCCTTCAGATAACTGTAGTGTTACCTAGGCTCCAAAATGGTGGTACCCAGAATGAGCGGGAGGTGCATGCAATGTATTTAGAGATTAAAATCCCTTTAATAAGCCTATGGTTTTACCCTCTCAGTGCTGAGCAAACTTGTTGTTTTTTTGAGAAGTATTCAGTTCCTTTTAGGGATCTACACGATTTGTAACAGCTTTGCTTAGAAAGTTACATTTAACAGGACACTGTATTTCTCTTCCTTTTAAAAGTATTACGCTTTCAGAGATTTTTACTAAAAAGGTTGAGAGACAATATGTGCAATTAGACGGAAACCTATAAATTATTTTATTCCACCAGCATTAGACTTTTCACATTGCTCATAAAAGACCTGTCTTATGATCATTCCAATGTGTAATTAAAGGGACATTCTAATGCTATAATAAAATACTCTAATCAATTAGAACATTCTATTATCACATAATTGTGTACTAGTAGCTATGGGCCTGATTCACTAAACTCTCCACTTAGGTGAGGTTCTCTAAAAAGATCTGTCTTATGATCATTCCAATGTGTAATTAAAGGGACATTTTAATGCTATAAACAAATTCTCTAATTAATGAGAGCATTCTATTATCACATAATTGTGTACTAGTAGGTTCTCTAAAAAGATCTGTCAGTGATAAGAAGTCCTTCACAGGATTCTGAAAAGACAAATTTTACCTTGATATCTGTGTATCTCACTATGGGGCATACCCTATATTTCTCTAACTAAAGGAGAGATGCATTATAGTAAAGTATGCAATAACATTTGTAGTTTGGAAATGGTTAGATAGGAACAACAGTGCAATGCTGAACACATCTAGTTAGCCAATCACAAGAGACAAATGTGTGCAGGCACCAATTAGGAACTAGCTCCCACTAGTGTAGTATATGTGCATATTTTTTTTCCGACAAGGGATATGAAGAGAATGAAGCACATTTCAAAAAACAGAAGTTTTAAAAGTGCTTAAAATTACATGCTCTACCTGAATCATGCAAGTTTAATTTTGACTTTCCTATACCATTAATTACATAGTTGAAGTCCAACTCAGGAGACACAAAATATTGCTGTTTATGAGCAGGACAAGACTGGTGAGCCAATAAGGTGCAGCATACTCAGGTAGCTGCAAATCACCAACTGTGTCCTGCTCAGTAGTGTGTCTAATGTCACATTATTGTGCGCAGATGGATTTAAATGTCCTGTCTGCTTACATTTATATGTTTAAATAAATTAAAGGGGCAGTAAACTTACAAACTAATGTGCAGAATTATATCACATTAGCTTACCGGCAGATTTATACACTAAAGTATTGCAGAGAAATTTAATGTAAAAGCGACTTTTTCCAGAACGCCGCTCCTTGCTCTACTGAGTGGGTCTGGTTTGTCCACAGCGCATCGCGGCAACACTGTCTAGTCACAGTGTGCCCGGTCGCGCCATTAAAATGATTGTAGCTCGCTTACGCTCTGGTCTAGTAGCAGGAGCGAGCTACATTCATTTTAATGGCACGACCGGGCACACTGTGACTAGACAGTGTTGCCGCAATGCGCTGTGGAAAAACCAGACCCACTCAGTAGAGCAAGGAGCGGCGTTCTGGAAAAAGGAGCTTTTACATAAAATTTCTCTGCAATACTTTAGTGTATAAATTTGCCGGTAAGCTAATAATATATAATTCTTCACAATGTGCAAAATTATATAACATTAGTTTTTAAGTTTACTGCCCCTTTAAGCTTTCCATGAAAAATGTTCACCTCAGTTTGCAAATAACCCATAATATAGGAGCAGAAAATGTAAAAAAAAGTACTCACATGTGGGTCGCTGTTGTCAGTTGCCAGTTTGTGCAGGTCTAGAAGAGCCTGGTTCACAGTCTTCTCCAGTTGGAGGGCAGCTTGCATAGCTTCCAGGGTGTTGGACCACTCATCTCTCTCTGGTTTCTGATTTAAAAAAAAAAGATTTCAGACAATCACAGTAACATTTAGAAAGATGATGCTTTTTTCTATTACAACAATTCCTTTTTTTTTTTTTTTAAACAAACCTTAATTTGGGACATTGTTAGAGTGGTTCAGTGAAGACTATAATACAAATAATTGTAGTTATCCACAATAATGTATGTCTTTGTATTACAACAACAATAATGTATGTCTTTGTATTACAACAACAATAATGTATGTCTTTGTATTACAACAACAATAATGTATGTCTTTGTATTACAACAACAATAATGTAACTGGATTTATTCTGTTTATGTCCAGTAGGAGCTTGAAGACTATAAAAAAATGTAAGTGCAGTGTGCCTAGATTAAGAAATAGGGAGATAGCGTTCTTGCTGGTTTACTGGACAACTTATACTGAATATCGGGATATATACCAAGTACAAAATCGATTACATTTCCTGTGCAAAATGACTTCTAATAAATTCATCTAGACTGTAATAATCAGAACAAACTATTGATTCTAAATTATTCAAATACAGAATTAAACCTTTATCTAGTTTAGGATTCCAGGCCCCTAGGTACCTTATGTTTCACTCACCTTGATATCCTGCAGGACAACACGTCCACCGCGCTTGTTCTGGAGTTTAAGGAACTTCTCTGCGTGCTCCCTCTCTTCATGACTTTGTTCCTTGAAGAACTTGGCCACGTTATGAAGGGAAACATCATCACGGTCAAAGTAGTAAGACTGGAGAAAGTAAATAACATTGTTACAAGAAGAGACAGGCTATATAATTAGTTTGTGTGTATGTATGCATACCCCCCAACTGTCCCGATTTTCGCGGGACAGTCCCGATTTTAGGGGTCTGTCCCTCTGTCCCGAGTTGCTAGCCATCTGTCCCGATTTGCCCCAGGCATTTAAAAAAAAAAAAAATTTTTTTTTTTTTTTTTTTAAATTCTGTTGGGCCCATACTCAGAAGCAGCTCTGGCTTTGCTCTAACAGGGTTAGATACCTGTTATATTCCCTGTGGAAAAGGAATGGTGTGTGGGTTAAGCAGGAGTAAGAAGGCTGTATACACTCTGACCACGGGTAATGGTGACCTCTCTAACCTACCTCTGGTAATGATGATATCTAACCCCTGGTGATAATACTAGCATGCCTTCAGTTTTATACAATGAGCAGTGGCAGCCGCAGACTACCAGCTAATGTGCTTGCCAACCCCAGGACCCCATACAATGAATTACAGATACCCATATATGATGTAGTGTGTGTGTCTATCTGTATCCATAACTGTGTGTGTGTATCTGTATGTATAAGTTTATGCTATGTAGTGTGTGTGTGTGTCTGCATGTATAAATGTAAGCTATGTAGTGTGTGTATCTATCTGCATGTATAAGTGTGTATCTGCATGTATAAGTGTATGCTATGTAGTGTGTGTGTGTCTGCATGTATAAGTGTATACTATGTAGTGTCTGTGTATCTGCATGTATAAGTGTATGCTGCATGTATAAGTGTATGCTATGTAGTGTGTGTGTGTCTGCATGTATAAGTGTATACTATGTAGTGTCTGTGTATCTGCATGTATAAGTGTATGCTGCATGTATAAGTGTATGCTATGTAGTGTGTGTGTGTGTATCTGCATGTATAAGTGTATGCTATGTAGTGTGTGTGTGTGTGTGTGTCTGCATGTATAAGTGTATACTATGTAGTGTCTGTGTATCTGCATGTATAAGTGTATACTGCATGTATAAGTGTATGCTATGTAGTGTGTGTGTCTGCATGTATAAGTGTATGCTATGTAGTGTGTGTGTGTATCTGCATGTATAAGTGTATGCTATGTAGTGTGTGTGTGTCTGCATGTATAAGTGTATACTATGTAGTGTGTGTGTGTCTGCATGTATAAATGTAAGCTATGTAGTGTGTGTGTGTCTGCATGTATAAATGTAAGCTATGTAGTGTGTGTGTATCTGCATGTATAAGTGTGTATCTGCATGTATAAGTGTATGCTATGTAGTGTGTGTGTGTCTGCATGTATAAGTGTATACTATGTAGTGTCTGTGTATCTGCATGTATAAGTGTATGCTGCATGTATAAGTGTATGCTATGTAGTGTGTGTGTGTATCTGCATGTATAAGTGTATGCTATGTAGTGTGTGTGTGTGTGTGTCTGCATGTATAAGTGTATACTATGTAGTGTCTGTGTATCTGCATGTATAAGTGTATACTGCATGTATAAGTGTATGCTATGTAGTGTGTATGTCTGCATGTATAAGTGTATGCTATGTAGTGTATAAGTGTATACTGCATGTATAAGTGTATGCTATGTAGTGTGTGTGTCTGCATGTATAAGTGTATGCTATGTAGTGTGTGTGTATCTGCATGTATAAGTGTATGCTATGTAGTGTGTGTGTATCTGCATGTGTAAGTGTATGCTATGTAGTGTGTGTGTATCTGCATGTATAAGTGTATGCTATGTAGTGTGTGTGTATCTGCATGTATAAGTGTATGCTATGTAGTGTGTGTGTGTATCTGCATGTGTAAGTGTATGCTATGTAGTGTGTGTGTATCTGCATGTATAAGTGTATGCTATGTAGTGTGTGTGTATCTGCATGTGTAAGTGTATGCTATGTAGTGTGTGTGTATCTGCATGTGTAAGTGTATGCTATGTAGTGTGTGTATCTGCATGTATAAGTGTATACTATGTAGTGTGTGTGTGTGTATCTTCATGTATAAGTGTATGCTATGTAGTGTGTGTGTATCTGCATGTATAAGTGTATGCTATGCAGTGTGTACATATCTGCATGTATAAGTGTATGCTATGTAGTGTGTGTGTATCTGCATGTGTAAGTGTATGCTATGAAGTGTGTGTGTGTGTGTGTATCTGCATGTGTAAGTGTATGCTATGTAGTGTGTGTGTATCTGCATGTATAAGTGTATGCTATGTAGTGTGTGTGTATCTGCATGTATAAGTGTATGCTATGTAGTGTGTGTGTATCTGCATGTGTAAGTGTATGCTATGTAGTGTGCTACTGTGCATTTCTGCTGACTTTAAAGGCCAGAATCTAGAATATTAATGGGGAATGCAGAGAGTAGTTTTAAAGAATTTATTAATAAAAATGTGCAATTAAGATAAAAATATTTAGCAATGTCTTTGCAAAGGCTAATTAAATACAGCGCTCACATAGCCATACCAGTGGTTTGAGCTTGTGTTTGATTTGCTGCCTAAGTGTATTAAAATATATGACTTTATTTAGAATTTTATTTTTATTACTTTGGTCTTATGATTTTTTAAGCCCCGCCCACCACATTTCATTTTTTTTGCGGGGGGGGGGGGGGTGTCCCTCTTTTTAATTTTGAAATGTTGGGAGGTATGGTGTATGTATGTGTATGTATGTGTATGTATATATATATATATATATATATATATATATGTGTGTGTGTGTGTATGTGTATATGTGTATGTGTGTGTATATATATATATATATATATATATATATTTATAGATGATAGAGGTATAGATATCTTAGGAGAACTGGTATGTGTGTGTGTATGTGTGTATGTATGTGTGTATGTGTATGTATGTGTGTATGTGTGTGTATGTGTGTATGTGTGTGTATATATATATATTTATAGATGATAGAGGTATAGATATCTTAGGAGAACTGGTATGTGTGTATGTGTGTATGTATGTGTGTATGTGTGTGTATGTGTGTATGTGTGTGTGTATATATATATTTATAGATGATAGAGGTATAGATATCTTAGGAGAACTGTTCTAATGCAGTGCTGTCCATTATCTCCCAGCATAGCATACTCAGTAAGTAAATCCCTAAACACCAGTGTAGTACTTAAAGGGACAGTAAAGGCCTTTAGCAATTTAAATAAAAGATGCAATTTTAAACTTTTCATTTTACTTATAGTATATAATTATTAGCTTCATTCTTTTTTAAAACTCATACCTTGGCCCAGAAGTAGAAATGCACTGCTGGAAGCTAGCTGGTGATTGGTAGCTGTGCATAAATGCCCCTTGTCATTGACTCATCAAATGTGTTCCGCTAGCTGCCAGTAGTGCATTGTTGCTCCTTCAACAGAGGATACCAAGAGAATGAAGTAAATTTGACAACTTAAGTACATTGGAAAGTTGTTTTAAATTGTATGTTCTATCTGAATAATGACAGAAAATGTTGGGGGTTTTCTGTCCCTTTAAAGCAATAATGTAATGTATTAATTATCTCCAGAAAGGCATATAATTAGCAGCATAAGCTTTAAGTGACTATGTATGATGTCCTGCAAATACTGATCAGAATACAATTGTCTTGGAGCAAGGTGAAGAGTTTTCATAATGGTTGTTAAAGGGACAGTATACACTCATTTTCATATAACTGCATGTAATAGACACTACTATAAAGAATAAGATGCACAGATACTGATATAAAAATCCAGTATAAAATGGTTTAAAAAACATACTTAGAAGCTTTCAGTTTATCTCTGTTGAAAAGGCAGCTGGAAAGCCCACTGCAAGTGGGAAATAAGACACTCCCAGCTGGAAAGCCCACTACCAGTGGGAAATAAGACACTCCCCCTTCTTTTGCATATGAAAAGACCCTTTACACAAACAGGAGCAAGCTGGAGAAGGCAGCTGACGGTATTCAAATAAAACTTTGGGGCTTGGTTAGGGGTCTGAAAATCAGAGCAATGTTATTTAAAATTAAGCAAAATTATACATTTTTTAAAAAAAACAAAACTTTATGGGCTTTATAAATAGATCATCTACAAAACATTTATGCAAAGAAAAAATGAGTGTATAATGGCCCTTTAATATCTGTCGCTGAGGCACAGGGAGAGCCATACTGCAGTGATAAACATCACAAAACAGCACACTCTTAGCTATAGTTCAACAATATCTCCCCCTAGAGGTGGACCAAGGGAAGACTTGAAAAGTTTTCTGCAAATGCAAGTGATCTCATTATCTAGTAGCTCAAAGCAATTTCTTTTTCTCTCTTTTTTTTTTTTTATTATTATTTTTTTTTTATATAATTGTCAACCTGGTGCTAATGCCAGCTGTTTCCAGAATTAGATATTTATGAGAAATGCTGTATTTGGTATATGGCACATAACAAAGCTGTGACAATAGGGGTGCAAATTACCTTTTACAAACACAAGGCAAATGGACATTATTTGTATTTATGTTTTGACAGAGTCTAAACTTTCTGATTCATTGGCTCATTAAATGCTTCCCATTCATCACATAATTAATAGCTACAGCTATAACTGACATTTCTTGGAGATTTTTGATGAATAATTTACATTGAAAACAGAACTGTTTATCAAAAAAATGAACAAACCTACTCCTTAGATGCCAAAGAGTGTAACAAACCAACGTGTTGTGGCAGTCTATGACATTTGTCAACAGAGGTTCTCCTCAACATTCAGGTTATGGAAACATTGGGGCAGTGAAAGTTTGGCACAATATTACCCAATAAAACTATGTAAAACAGGTGGGGGTTTTTAAATTTAAATTATTTACTTTTATGATTATGCAGACAAATATAGAAACTTAATAGGCACCTTGGTTTGTATCAGACACCAAACTTAGTAGCATTAACCTGCTGATTTCCATATATCTTACTCACTATGAAGCTGCATATTTTTTCCCCCCACAGAAAAGATTTAAAAAAAAAAAAAAAAGTGGAATGGAAACATTAAAATGAGTTAACTCTTTGTTTTCCTAGAAGGTAAAACAAATTGTCAACTTTCTGTCTCTTACAAATTTTTAGATTAAAACATTTTTTAACAGAGTTATGTAAAGTAATTAATTCTTTTATTATTGCACAAATATTTTTCTTTATATGGTCTATCACAACCGTATCGAAAAGTTTATCTAAAAAACGTTTACTGGGGATATTTTTAAATATGTTTAACTGTTGCTCTTTCATATACATGATAAAAAATTCTAATATATCTATTAATCCATTAGAACATGTCATTTTAAGACTATTGATGCTAGACTAATGAATGTTTAACCCTGCAAAGGGGTTAAACACATATAAGAAATATTGCTCAGGACTCATCAGCGTTAGTTGCACGACTCAGATGTGGAACTAGCGCTGCTCATTGGATTTGCAGCGTTTTCCTCTCAGGACAAGCAGTGCTCTGTAAGTCCCAAGCAGTATTTCCACTGTGTTTAGCCACTTTGCTGGGGTTAAACACACAGTAGTCTAGGGTTGAAAGTGTTAAAATTACATGCTCTAATGGATTACTGAATGTAATATGTTTTACTATAATTGCCCTTTAAAATTATCTTAGGAGCTGCCATAACCTGTCCAGGACTTTCATGGTAGTGAGTCTGCTTCAGTATATTATTCATGTGTTTAACCCATTTGGGGGGTTAAACACATAATTACATCCAAGAATTTCTGCAATAATAAAATGCTCTAATGGATTCAATCATTTTATTATAGTACTATTATGTCTTTTTAAATACCATACAGTAGCATACATAAATAAACTCACCATGGATAAGTAGACGTAGGACGCATACATCTCCATGTTCACCATGCGGTTGATGGCAGCTTCGCAGTCACGGTGGAAATTTTGGCGCACCTGGGACTCCATTACGGTGTATTGGTGGTTGCGGGTGGCGCAAAAGAGTTACAAAGAAAAATAGTAAAGAGAGAGGTTTTAAGAATAACGGGGACTGAGAGAGAATTCCGTTCAAACACTGTTGAAGCAAGAACTCTACTCTGAGCCAAATGTGCTTTGAGAACTGCACAAAAGAGCTCTGTATTTATAGCCAGCAAACCCAGAAAACTGTGAGTAGCTGCTCCTCCCTGCACTTACAGTGTGTGCCAGCGCCCAATCATTACTGTGCAAGTCACAGCCAATCAGAGTAGGGTGAAAGAACATGCTTATATTGCTAAACAAACCTTCAACTTCTATTGTGTAATATCAGCAACGTTTTCTCCATTTCACCTATGTCACACATTATAAAAAAAGCCACAGGTTCATGGTTTTAAGACATAACATTTACAAAACCTGCTGGATTTATAATGTAGTTTTTTTTTTAAGTATACACTTTGTATTATGTAAACATATACCTCAACAACATTTGCAAGGAAAGGGAGGATAAAGCTATCATATAAAATAAATACTTCACCTATATTAAGGTGTTAACTAAAATTTAGTCCAAAACATATTTTTAGTAAATAGGAATACCAGAACAAGAGGTGAGAAACTGACTAAAACAGTGTAAAACAATCTGAATGCCATATTTATATGGGCATGCTTGGTATACTGAGCATTTTTATTTAAAGTTCGTTATTTTGAAATTTTATTAGTTTAAAATATTTAAATATGGGGGCGGAGCCAGCTTTACAGATGTACGGTCGCATCTTGCAGCAGCTCCGGCTGTATTCTATATAAAATATGTTTTTAGCGATCGTCCAAACTTATTTTTACTGACATTTTTGTAGCTCAGAAAGCACGTTTATCCCCGATCAACTACCCTTACAAGGAGAAACCCCACACAGACAGATTCTCTTCACCCTGACACGGGTAATATAGATAACAGGCTCCTGAGCAGCCATCTTGCGGCCTAGGCAATACACATAGAGCGAGGCGAGACGGGCCAGGAGCTATTGTTTTATTCCCTAGCTGGAAGCCTACCACCCTGCCTACGTATGGAGGCGGCAGAGTGTATTTTGGAAGAAATGCATACCCTGATTGATGGGTGCAGAGAGATGTTTGAACACTTCCTATCCATGCCGCCTCAACAGACCGCAACAGAGGTTGCAGCATGCGCTGCCCATTTACTCACTTCCACAACTGCTCCGAGGAAGGTGGGTGCCCTGAGGACCAAGCACTCACCGCCAGCTTATCCACAGTTGAGGAGCGCCTTGGAAGCAACTCAGATCACGTATATGGACCGTGGTAAAAAGCCGGGCGCTGCAGACAAACCTAGCGTGGTGGTTCACTCACAGCTCAACATACCTCACATCACTGCAGCAGAACATAGTATCCTGGCGAGAAATCAGGCTTTCTGTGCTATGGTCTGCA
The DNA here is from genome assembly GCF_027579735.1 of Bombina bombina. Taxonomy (NCBI): domain Eukaryota; kingdom Metazoa; phylum Chordata; class Amphibia; order Anura; family Bombinatoridae; genus Bombina; species Bombina bombina. The sequence continues at coordinate 185,978,969 of NC_069506.1, read as the reverse complement.
GCGGCTCTTGTATTCAACCATGTGAGGACCGGGCTAGTGGGGCATCATCTCTAAATGCCTTAATAGTGGAGACGGGCTACCCTGAAAGCAGAAGTGATAACTTGGCATGCTTAGCTGAGAGGCTCCTCATTCCACTGGTCCGCCAAAAACAAGGTATAGGGTAAACACCCTGAAGTTCTTGCCATGCCCGCTGCTGTAGACAGGTCGTTAGTGAACCGCTGGTCACTTAATCTGACGCCTATGTGGACTTAACTTTACCGCTAAGGACAACACTCTGGATGATTCCTGGCTCTATAGCTAACTTAAAGTCTATACTAAGACATGGACTCGGACAATCTAAAGTTCATTACAAGTTTGACTATGCTTATGCTCCATGGCAGTTATCTTAAACATTAATGCAGGATTTAGTATATGTTTATTAGATCTGCTAGTGAGATTGTACAAGACAACTAACACTCCTTATAGTTATGTCGATTCTTATACCTTAAACATACTGTGTGTCTGTTTTTATACATAGTGAGATATACTACATTAATGTGCACAGGAGAGAAATCACCGTTTAACTTTTGACTGCTAATGTTTAAATATATTTTATTCTTAAAGTGTTCAATTTAGAGCAATGCCTCAACATAATTATACTTAGATATCTGTGGGCCAGGAGTCTCGCATGGTTTAGCTCCATGTATTTTCTATGACTGTTACATTATCTTGTTGTTGCCCCACACCTGTTTTTTAAGTTCCACAATATGAGAAAAACAACAAAGCCTCAGAACCCAAGAACAGATTGGTCACCTGACCATGTCTACAGTCGTTGAGCTGCAAATGGGCTTATACTAAATATCCTGCCCCTGTGGTTCATAAACAGTAATCACTAATATCACAATGTTTAGTGTAGCATGTTGCATTTAAATTTCACAGTATGTGATGCATGTTTTCCCCTTTAGTTATGGGGTATTTATCTAATGGTAAGACTTACTTGTGCTGGGTATAGGGCCCATACCTGGCCAGTAGAGTTAACTATGTTACACCATATCTAGACATGGACACACTAATACCCTGTTTGCTTTAATAATCTAAATACTATCCCATCCTGCTTATGCATTGAGCTCTGTTCTATTACGTTCTGGCTAACAATCTCCTGCGGGGAGAATGATTTATGTGAATTTCAGTGCCAAGCAAAAATACCCATTTCTTAACTAGCCCTTCCTTAAAGATCCTCCATGACCCAGGTTCCCGTGCAACTCCCAGACTAGCTGTGGTGCTTTCCTTATATATATTGCCTACCATACTTACCTTATCACCTCCTTCCACCGTGTCATAGCTCCTGTTTCATGGGGGTGGGCTGTGTGGTTTTTCTAACCAATATTATGCCTTAGTTTAATATAATGTCCTTAGAGCAGGCGGGTCCTGCATTATTATTATACCCATTTGTTATTTGAGACATTGTCCCAACTTAGGCGCTATTAATACATTTACTCATCTGATATGCCCCCTCCACCGCCTCCCCCCCCCCGCCCTTCCCTTTTTCTTCTTTATATTACTCCTCCTAATTTAGGAGGTTTGGCAAGGCGCTCTGCTGGCCTGTCTCGCACCCTATCTACCTTTCTCATACATATGATTTACAGTGTTACATAACATTGTCTGTACCTTTTTCTGTATACATAATATACCCCCTATTTCGCATTCTGTCCACCGTATGTAACTTACCACCTCCCCCCCCCTCCTTAATATACCTCCTATTTCTAGGAGGGTGAATTATGTGGTTTCTCTCGTCAATGCCACACCTTACTTCCCCCCTGTTTTACAATTACATCTTGCACTACAAAATTATATTGGTACTACTTTTCCTCCCAAGCTGTGCAGGACTGTCTAATGCTATTTTTTTTGCAGTCTTACCTACAGTTCTCTATTACTATACCACCTTGTTAAATTAAATTTACTTACTTAAGTGTGCTGTATACCAACCTTATAGCGCAATTATACTAAAATTTGAGGTTTTCATGATGGGGTCCAAAAGGGGCCTCTTACCCTTGGAGTTACCTTCCGTTATAACTGTTTAATATTGTTTGTTATGAGGCCCAAGAGCGGCCCCTTAGATAAATATGAAGGTTCTATACTTTATTTGGCATTTCCGTGAACTACTGTATTACCTGCCTCTTATACATGTGACAGATGAAGATGTCTTACGTAATGCTTAGCGTGATTGAGACCACATGTATTGTTTACCAACCTAGAATTTACGCATTGTACCCTGTCATAAGCCATCCTAAATTTTTATTGTCTATTGCTACAATTTTTTTTTTTGTGTTTGTATGCCAACTTTTCACCTCAATAAAAATTACTTTAAAAAAAAAAAAAAAAAAATTTAAATATGATTTCTGGGAATTCTGTTTACTGTGAAATGTTGCCAATAAACAAGATGGAATGGTGAACGGTTGAACCCTGTTCTCAAAGACCCGTTTGCTGAAAGAAATCCTGTTTAAGAAGGCAAAATGACTAACTTGTTTTTACAAAAATGTGAGTATGAAATAAAAATTAAGTTTATAAGAACATGATTTCTAAACGCCTTTTCCAGATGCTGCGCTTATGATTTCTGTTTTTCTTCGCATTTCCTGCATATTTTGTTAGCAATACGAGATATCACGTAAACGAATATGTCTATTAAATACATATCCATATTTACATTTCTATCCCACCCACTACTGACAGACTATAAAATATTGGTGAATATAGGATTAATTAATCTAGACCACTGGTTTTCAAACCTGTGCTCAGGCCTCCCTAACAGGCCACATATTGAGGATATCTGAACTAGAGCACAGGTTAAACAATTAGCTGATTAGTAAACATGGTTATTTTACCTGCTCTCACCCAAGGTAATCCTGAAAACCTGGCCTGTTGGGGAGGCTTGAGGACAGGTTTGAAAACCAGTGATCTAGACCATATATTCACGTATACATCTAAAATAACATGGCCATTTCAGAATATACATGTGCAAGATAATAGATTTATTCCAAATAATCTTTCAATTCTCACAAACATTTAGAAAATGCCAGTTTTGCATGTACCTGTCTGCCCAGGTTCTCAGCCAGCAGGCAGCAACACGTTGCCCGCATTTAACGATCACAATGGTTCGACTTGTTTGGGGTAATTTTATTCCGCCAGCTAAGAGCTGGTGTACAGGTTAGGAAGCAGCACTCTAAAAAGCCTGCACCCAAGGCACTCCAAAGCTGCATATGCTGCTTAATAAATGGAGCCCAATGTGTCCATTTTGTTGTCAGTATTTATTCGCTAACTTGTGGTCAGACGGAATGTGATTAACAAAGTTGATGTTACATCATATGGGTGAATTACATCATATGGGTGAATTTTCCAAAATCTAATTTTTCTAATATGAAAATACTGTTATCATTCAAGTTATGATCATATAGGCAGCCGATAAGTACGATCGACAAAAGTGCAATAATAAAATGCTTTAATACGGTTCTTTTTGTACTTTTATGTTTCTGTAAGTAAAAAGTTTATGAACAGATACACTGTGTCTTTTGTTTTATATTTGCCATTAAAACCTAGTTGTCTTTATGTATTGGGCTGAAAAAATACTTATTGAAAATTATTTTACTCATTGTTGTCTGTCCTTACCTTAAACAGGCACAAAAAAACATTTTCTTTATTATGTTGTATCTGAAAGAGGGCATTTGGAAATACAGGCATACCTCGTTTTATTGCCTTTGCTTTATTGCGCGTTGCAGATATTGCTTTTTTTTTACAAATTGAAGGTTTGAGGCAACCCTGTATAGAGAAAGTCGATCAGAGCCATTTTTCCAACATATATACACACCTACTACTGTATATATACACACCTATATATACACACCTATATATACACACCTATATATACACACCTACTACTGTATATATACACACCTATATATACACACCTATATATACACACCTACTACTGTATATATACACACCTATATATACACACCTATATATATACACACCTATATATATACACACCTATATATACACACCTATATACACACACCTATATATACACACCTATATATACACACCTATATATACACACCTATATATACACACCTATATATACACTTCACCAGCAAAAAGATTATGACTCACTGAAGGCTCAGATGATCATTAGCATTTTCTAGCAATAAAGTATTTTTTAACTAAGGTATGTACATTGTTTTTATAGACATAATACTATTTCACACTTAATAGATTACAGTATAGTGTAGATATAATATTTATATTCACTTGGAAACCAAAAAATTAGTGTGACTCACTTTATTGCTATATTTGAGTTATTGCTGTGGTCTGGAACCGAACCCGCAGTATCTCTGAGGTATGCCTGTATATTAATTTTTCTTTTTGGAGGGGGGGTTATGAGTGTTCCTGGACTGTTCAGGAAGTGTAAATACTTGTGAGGCGTGTCATTGTGTAAAGGTAAAGTAGTTGCTCATTAGTCTTAAGATCCAGTTGTATGCACAGATTTGACATACTTTGTTATGCTGAAAAAAAATAATAATATGTTTACATAGTGCTCTTTTATATACATGATAGAATTGTCCCTTTTTACTGTTTATTTATAAAAGGTTCCTCCATCCAATGGCATAACTAGAGGGGACTCTATTGAGACTGGGCCTACATATCAAGAGGGCCCATCTGGGCCTGCTGTCAGTATTGATTTTACTACACGGGGGCCTGGGTTCCACCTGCATTATGAGCAGCCCCTTTGTGTGTCCCTTTGCAAAACCATGAGTTACAATCAGCAATGAAACAGTTAATAAGGAAATCACACCTTGCAGTGCACATTGTGTAGTGTTTGCTAATTGTTCTAATTAACTGTTTCACTGCTGGGCCGCTCACAAAACTGGCCTTAGAGGGAACACTGGTTACAGTGTAAAGATAATGTCATCCCAAATATGGTTGCAGAGTTTCCAAGATGGCAGTCACAGAAAACCCTGCCAGCATATAAGTACATATATAAGTACAAGTAAAGGGAGGCTGTGCAAGTGCATATCTATTGCTGCAGACTAACTAAGGGGGAAGGGTATCTCACAATCACAGATAAGCAGCTCCTCTTGCTCATACGTTGCTGGGTCAGCTTCTGCTGATTTCAAACAGCCAGAAAGGGCACTGTTGAAATGAGCTGCCCCTTCACAGACTTTACCCTGGGATTAAACTCCTATATCGATTGCTAGTTTGAGGATAAAAAAAAATCTAGAAATGAAAGGAAAGTTATAATGTCAGCTTACAATACTTTCTCTGTATAGTCTATATTCTTTTTTTTATATATATATACTGTATATAATTTTTTTTAATTTAAATTTTCCATAACAAAACCAACAAATACTACAGAATAATAGTGCAATACAGAGTGCACAGGATTATAAGCCTTTCATGGATAACAGGCCGGCAAGGCTAAACCCCCACCCCCTACTACCCAGCCCCTTCATTTTTACACCGGATTTGGCCTTTTCGGGGCATTCACGATCTCCCAGACTCTTGGTTTTGCTTGTTTGGGATCTGTACATCCTCACAAAAGAGCTGATCTCTGACCGCCCTAACCCCTTTTCAGCCATCCGTGCCTCCCTGAATACCCGCTGACCTTTACCCTAGGCCGCTCCAGCTGCCCTTCACCCCAGAGCTCTGCTCTTTTGGGGATTGGTACCCCCTAGGGCGGGCAAGAGGTGGCGTGATTGCCAGAAGCGAGCTCCTTTGGGTACTTGGGGTTTCGGACCCCCTACAACTCCTACTTCACATGGCTTTCCCGGTGTTCGTTTTATCACCCATAGCTCTGGCCCCCAGCAACGGATCATGTCGCTTTTTGGACTGGGGCAGCTGGGGACAGAGAGCATTCCCCTGGGGTCACCCCAGAATATCCACCTCTATATCACTGGGACTCTATGAGACTATAACTGCTATGGGGGGCGCCAGCCTGTCTGGAGGGGTGGGAATGGTGGGAGATCTGGGGGTCTGATAAGACTCCTTATCAAGAGGTGTTTGTGTATATAAGCAGTGTGTTTCCACAATAAAGTTGTTCTTTGTTTCACCTGAATACTGGTTCTCTCTGGTTATTTGGGTGGGCACTGCTATAATCACTTTCCTCCGCTACATAGTGGCATGTTCCAGGTATAGGAAGGACCCTTCTGGCGGAGCTACCCAGTCGGGGTAGTCGGTGTCTGTCACAACTGGTTGGCAGTGGTGGGATGCTTCCATCTATCTGGAACATCCAAACTACCAACTGAAACCCTCTTTGAATGGAGCAGCAGTATGCTGGGCTCAGGAAGAGTACACTGAAAGACTTGTTGGAAGCTTGGGGGAAAGTTGCTGGCAACAAGTTCAAAGCAGCCATCATCAAGTGATGCCGGTAGTAGCCGGGGCAGTGAATGGCCCAGTGAGGCATTGACAGGGGAGACAGTAATGTCTGAGATCCAGAGGGAGATGCAGTGGCGACTGGCTCTCTACGAGAACACTCCACCAGCGGAGGTAATCACTCGGCTACTATCTGAAACTACCCGACTCAAAATGATGGAGGTCCAAAAGTCTATGGGGGTAGACGTGCCGGTTCCAGTGGATCCTCCTTCCCAGACGAAGAAGTTACCCCATGAGGCTTTTCGAGCCTTCAAAGACAACGAAGAAGAGATCGACAGCTACCTTCAAGTGTTCGAGACACAGTGCGAGTTGCAGGGCATTGCCAATGCTGACCAAGTCACCCTCCTGCTCGGAAAGCTGTCCAGACAAGCCCTAGAGGGCTTTCACACTGTTCCTGTGGGGGACAGAAAGAATTATGACCGGGTAAAGGAGCGCATCCTTACCCGATATGGTCTCACGCTGGAGGGTCACCGGGTGAAGTTCTGGGAACTTAAGAGACAAGAGGGGCAGCCTTTTACGGAGTGGACACACCGGTTCACCCGTTCCTTGACTCTTGGCTTGCAGGCTGTCAAGTAAAAACCCTGGCCGAAGCAATCCAGCTCATCCTGTTTGAACACTTTTATACTCACTCCCCGCAGGAGATACGAGAATGGGTCCGAAAACCTCGACCGATGACCTGCTCCTCTACAGCCTCTGCGCACCCCTGGCAGCTCCCCAATTCCACCAGACCCTGCAGGCACCCTCACGCCCCTCCAGGCCCAGCTTACCCAGGAGGTGCTTTGTGTGCGGGCAGACAGGTCACATCTGACTCCATTGTCTGGCGGTGGAGAGGATCAGAAACCCACCTTAGGCTCAGTGGACAAGGGCCCCTGCTGGAGGCCCCAGAGCAGCCACCCACTGTCTGGACTCAGAGGGGCCGGTGGATTATGCAGAGTTTGCAGAAAAGGAGGAGAACCGGAGACAACCTCCTGCATCACCGCCAGGTTATCTGGATCAACGGCTGGCTGGCCCAGGGATTACGAGACAGTGGGGCAGCTGTTACCCTTGTTCAGCCACACATGGTCCCCAGTGCGGACCAAACAGGGAAGCCGCTTGCAGTTCGTGTGGCTGTGAGTAAGGTGCTTTGAATCCCTACTGCACGGGTACACCTGGATTGGGGTGCCGGCTCCAGTGCTGTGGAAGTAGGGGTTATGAACCATTTGCCTACCGAGGTCTTATTAGGAAATTACCTGGGACACCTCGCTTCAGCCTTTGTATAGGATAACTTCACAGATGCTTGCCCTGTTACCACCCGTAGGATGATCTGGGGACCCAGTTAAGCCACACTGCCCCAACTCTTACCCTGACCACTGACTAGATCTCCTGGGTGTCCTCCACTGACTTTGCCCAAGAGACATTGAGGGACCCGACACTGACTTCACCCAAGAGACATTGAGGGACCCGACTTTAGCTCCTTACCGTGCCTGGGTAGAGGCTGACCCCGGGGGCCCAGGAGGGGACCATTTTGAGTGGGAGAGAGGGCTCCTATACTGGGTTACCGAAAAAAAAGAGGGCAGTTGCCCAAGTGCCAGCTGGTGGTACCGCAAAAATATTAGTACAATCTGCTGCGTATAGGGCATGACATTCCCCTAGCAGGTTACCGGGGATGTTAGGCAGTACTGCCGGACCTGTGACGTTTGCCAGACTGGGGACCACTCCAAAGCCTCCTTGCAACCCCTCCCCTTCAGCAGGGTAACTGTGGATATTGTTGGCCCCTTGTCTCATCGCAGCCCCTCCAGGAAAAAGTATATACTGACAGTGGTAGATTATGCCACCCGATACCCGGAGGCAATCCCCCTGTCCAATATCCAGGCAGAGACAGTGGCAGATGTGCTGCTCCGGATATTTGCCAGGGTAGGTTTTCCACAGGAAGTGATTTCAGACCAAGGAACACAGTTCACTGCTGAGCTCACCTGGCAGCTATGGAGGCTCTGTGGGATAAAACCCCTGTGGAGCGCTCCATTCCACCCCCAGACTAATAGTTTGTGTGAGAGGTTCAATGGGACCCTGAAGCAGTTGCTTAGGATGTTCTCGGCCTCTCACAAAGACTGAGAGAGATATCTGCCGCACCTCCTGTTTACATACCGAGAGGTGCCCCAGGAATCTACTGGGTTCTCCCTCTTTGAACTAGTATATGGCTGGAGGGTGAGGGGGCCCCTAGACCTATTGAGAGCCCACTAGGAAGGATCAGTTGGGGAGGAAGGACACTCCATTGTGGGTTACGTCCTGGAATTCAGGGACCAACTGAAGGACCTCGCCGAGAGGGTGCGAGAGAACCTTCAGGTCGCTCAAGGTAGGCAGAAGCGGTGGTATGACCGCAATGCTCCTAACCGGACCCTAGAAGTAGGGCAGAAGGTCCTGGCCCTGAAGCCTGTCAAAACAGACAAGCTACAGGCTTCCTAGCAGGGACCCTATAGAGTGGTAGAACAGCTGAATGGCACAACCTATCTGGTAGCCAAATGCTCAGACCTTTCGCCAGACCTTTCATGTGAACATGCTGAAGGCATACCAAGAAAGGTCAGAGGACGTAGCTACCATATGTGCTCCGGCCATGGAGGACTCAGAGAGTCTCCCCATGCCAGAGCTCCCTGGGCAGAATAGGATGCCCCCAGGCATCGGTGACATACAGTTAGATGAGAGGCTCGGGACTAGGCAGAGGGAGCAAGTCAGCCAGGTCCTAGGGAACCGCCGAGACATGTTCTCCACTACCCCTGGGTACACCACGGTAGCTGTGCACCGAGTGGAGACCCCGGAACAGGCGCCACTGTGACAGCCAGTGTACCAGGTCCCCAAGGCAGTTAGGGAAAATATGCGCAGCAAGCTCAAGGACATTGAACCATCCAACAGCCCCTGGGCATCCCCGGTGGTACTGATACCCAAACAGGATGGGACCACCCGGTTCTGCATAGACTACCATAGGCTCAATGACAGAAGCACCACCGATGCCTACCCTATACCCCGGGTCAATGACCTTCTAGACCGTTTCACCTCCGGCAACTTCCTGACCACCCTAGACCTCTGCAAGGGATACTGGCAGATCCCCCTGGACCGGGAGTCCATTCCAAAGTTGGCATTCATCACCCCATTCGGCCTATACCAGTTTAAAGGGTCATGCCGTTTGGGATGAAGAATGCTCCGGCAACCTTCCAGAGGATGGTAGATCCCCTCCTGGAGGGCCTCCGGGGTTATTCCTGCGCATACCTGGACAATAAAACAGTGAAAGCACCCAGTCCGGCTCCAATGCGGTGAGATAAAAAAGATACTTTATTTCAAATATGGTAAAAAACAAACATACAGACCACAGCAAGTGTAACCGCCAAAACTTAAAATCAAGGAGCTACAACCTCAGCCCTAGTGACGTCAGCAGGGCCGAGGTTGTAGCTCCTTGATTTTAAGTTTTGGCGGTTACACTTGCTGTGGTCTGTATGTTTGTTTTTTACCATATTTGAAATAAAGTATCTTTATTATCTCACCGCATTGGAGCCGGACTGGGTGCTTTCACTGTTTCATAGCCTCTATTCACCAAGGATACTCATAGGGCTCATGCAGAGTGGATATTCGGATACAGCACAATACAGGATGGGCGAGCTGCCATTGCAGAGGCAGCGATCAGTCTAAGGAATTAGTTAGATGCTGGGAGAAAGTGCAGCGAAGAATTGGTCGGAGTGACAGGACGTGCAACAGTCCAGTGAGTACCTACATACTGTAATGATTAATGTAAGTGCCTAATGAAGCTGTTTCTGAAGATATACTGTTGTGGAAATTCACCGTTTATAAATACCGAGACACTTCAAATTACACATCAATTACAGCTCCGCACTAACTACGCCTTTAATATTCTGAGGGATGGTTTAACCTTTTGATTGTTCTGTTGAATTATACCTGGACAATATTGAGGTCTACAGCGACACCTGGGAGGACCATTTGGTCCATCTAGGCATCGTTCTAGACCGCATCAGGGCCGCCGTTTCGGATGAAGAATGCTCTGGCGACCTTCCAGAGGATGGTAGAGCACCTCCTGGAGGGCCTCCAGGGTTATACCTGTGCATACCTGGACGATATTGCGGTGTACAGCGACACCTGGGAGGACCATTTGGTCCATCTAGGCATCGTTCTAGACCGCATCAGGGCCGCCGTTTGGGATGAAGAATGCTCCGGCGACCTTCCAGAGGATGGTAGATCACCTCCTGGAGGGCCTCCAGGGTTATACCTGTGCATACCTGGACGATATTGCGGTGTACAGCGACACCTGGGAGGACCATTTGGTCCATCTAGGCATTGTTCTAGACCGCATCAGGGCCGCTGGTCTGACCCTTAAGCCCAACAAATATATGATAGGATGCTCGGAGGTCCAGTAACTTGGACATTGAGTAGGCTGCGGGAAGCAGCGGCCAGAGCCAGCCAAGATTGAGGCAGTCGTGAACTGCCCAACCCCCAAGACCAAGACCCAGGTCTTAGCCTTCCAAGGAACCGCCGGGTACTACCGCAAGTTTGTCCCCAACTACAGTGCCCTGGCCAAACCCCTGACCTGCCCCGACAGGTCCTGTGGTCGCCCGAGTGTGAGACTGCCTTCCAAAGCCTTAAGACAGCCTTGATTTCTGCTCCTATCCTGGCCGCTCCTAACCCAACCAAATTTTTTTGTGTCCATACAGATGCCTCCATGTTCGGGTTAGAAGCAGTGCTGAGTCAGGTGGACGATGAAGGACATGACCACCCTGTAGAAAGCTGTTGCCCAGAAAGGTGGGCTATGCGACGGTGGAAAAAGAATGCCTGGCCCTGGTTTGGACCCTCAAAAAACTACAACCCTACCTGTACGGACGGGCCTTCACCATTCTCACGGACCCCAAGCCCCTGGTTTGGCTTAACCGAGTCTATGGGGACAATAGACACCTGTTGCGGTGGAATTTAGCATTGCAGCCCTTCAACTTCACTATCCAATATCGGCAGGAAAAAGCAATGGGAATGCTGACGGACTTTCCCGGCAAACTGAGTTAGGATAGCTCCCCGGACAGCCCCAGGCCGACCCTTGTGTGGATATAGCTGGGTCTTTTCAGGGGGGAGCACTGTCACGGATACCAGGCCGGCAAGGCTAAACCCCCACACCCCCTGCTACCCAGCCCCTTCATTTTCACACCATATTTGGCCTATTTTAGGGCATTCACAATCTCACAGACTCTTGGTCTTGGTTTTGCTTGTTTTGTGATCTGTACATCCTCACAAAAGAGTTGATCTCTGACCGCCTAACCCCTTTCCGGGTGGCCGAGCTCCTGGAACTACCGGCCGATCACGCCTCCCTGAATACCCACTGACCTTTACCCCAGGCCGCTCCAGCGGCCCTTCACCCCAGAGCTCCACTCTTTTTTCGGGATTGGTACCCCCTAGGGCAGGCAAGAGGTGGGGTGATTGCCGGAAGGGAACTCCTTTGGTAACTTGGGGTTTTGGGCCCCCCTACAACTCCTACTTCCCATGGCTTTCCCGGTGTACATTTAATCAGCCGTAGCTCCGGCCCCAAACAACTGATCATGCTTTTTGGATTGTGGTATCTGGGGACCGAGAGCTTTCTAACGACACCCTGGAAGTGCTGCTACCCCCCCAGCATCACCCTGGATTAACCACCTCTATATCACTGGGACTCTATGGGACTATAACTGCTATGGGGGGCGCCAGCCTGTCTGGAGGGGCGGGAATGGCAGGAGATTTGAGGGTCTAATAAGACTCCTTATCAAGATGTATTTGTGTATATAAGCAGTGTGTTTCCACAATAAAGTTGTTCTTTGTTTCACCTAAATACTGGTTCTGTCTGGTTATTTGGGTGGGCACCGCTATAATCACTTTCCTCCGCTACATAGAGGCATGTTCCAGGTATAGGAAGGACCCTTCTGGCGGAGCTACCCAGTCGGGGTAGCCGGTGTCCGTCACACAGCCTTTTGTCAGCCTTGAGATACTTTTTATCTACAAATCGGGAAAACCGGGACAGAAGAGATATAACATTAGATCCTGTGTAGTGACAAAGTCATCCTACTGCTGTCACGCCGCGCCGCTCTAGCCGTTGCTAGGGCCGCAGCGTCTCCTTCTCTGCTCATTGTCAGAGGCAGTGTCAGCTCTGGATACGTGCGGCACTTACGCCATCGCCGCACGCTCCGGATGCCGGGGCGGACCTCAGAGGCGCGAATCTGCGCCTATTTAAACCAGGAAAGAGCGATCTGTCACTGCCTAAGTATAGGTGTTGCTTTGTGTGCTCCTGGGTGTGACAGATCATTCTTTCCTGTGCCTCATATCATTACTGAACCTGCCTGCCTGACTACTCTACCTGCCTTAACCCTTAAATTGCTGGATTGTTTGCTGTTGCTGAACCTGTCTGTCTGACTACTCTACCTGCCTTAACCCTTACTCTGCTGGACTGTTTTACTGTTGCCAAACCCTGCCTGTCTGACTATTCAAGTGGTTTATCCTTGGACTGCTTTACTGTTGCCAAACCCTGCCTGCCTGACTATTCTAGTGATTCATCCTTGGACTGCTCCACTGTTACCGCTGGAACTGTTCTGCCTGTGGTAAGTGCCGCCCTCCTCATCTCGTTAAGTTTCGCTGCTCTGGGATATTCCCTATCATTCCGGCTCGACGCCGGGATAACAAGACTACTGGCCGAGTTCGGTCTGATAGAGGAGTATCCCACGAGCATTACAACTGCTCTTGACATATAATCCTCCCAAAAGAAACACATGGAGCAATAATCTGTGTTCTTGATCCGTTTGTAATGGTATTTACCATTTTCAATGCAAAGGAGGCCTTTTCTCTCCATATGGAGAAATTAGGTAAATTAATAGTTTTCCAAGACACAGGGATGAAGTGTTTTGCGCTATTGGTTATGAGGATTAACAAATTCAATCGTAATAAACATTTTATTTTGGGGAATTTGTGCAAAAATGGTGTTTGAATGAGTCTATTTTATGGCCTAAATTAATTTACCATTTCAAGTATACAGTAATTTGGAAAATAAGCTTTGATTCACTTTTTACTTGTATATCATGAGGATTCTACCTGTTGGCCTATACCGTGCATTTGCGAAACACTCATGCACATGTGGACATAGACCCGTAGGGCAAGATTGGGTAACTGAGTAGATGTCATTAGGCCCCTAAGCTGTGAGTTACCCCCGCACATTGCAAGCAACAAGCCATGCAGCAACAATAAGTTTTGCTGTATAAGACTTTTTTTTATATTTTTAAGTACCAACGATTGATTAAGAAAATGTGATCTCTAACTTTACTGTCACTTTACGGCTGGATTTATAATAATGCAGAGTAGGCATGTGCTTACAAGCGCCCTTTATAGATGCTGGTCAGTTGGCAACCTTAACTAAGATGGCTTCTGGCAATTAAACAATAGCACTGAGCATGCACGGTGGCCATTTTTGTTAAGGTCGTCAAGAGTTTTATGCATGCACTGCATCTGGCTTCCTCCTGCACATAATGCTTGTGGCGGTCTTAACAACGATGGCCGCTGTTATTTCACTGCCGGTGGCAATCTTAGTTAAGGTCGACGGCACAACGGGGAGCGCTGGGGTGCTTCCAATTTTGGTGCCTACAGGCACCTGGGCTGTAAATCTGGACCTTTATCATGTTCATTAATTTGTTTTGTAAGATTTTACAGGAGTTTTGTGATGCGGGTATCATTCACAGTGGAACTTGACCTTCGCCGGGTTAGCATCCCCCCAAAATTAAAATTTTGAAACAAATTTAATTCAGTTGGTTAAATCTTTGTTCAGGTTGGTCAGGTTTGATCAGTTGTTTATTTAGTTAGATCTAGCATACAAGGAGCGGTATTAACAATTATTTGGAGGGGGACTGGTTTTTTGACTGACATTTTGATTTGGGGGGACAGACCCCCCTAATTTAATACCTAATAAATCTGTAATTTTGTTAGATCTAACAAAACAAATAGCTGATCATACCTGATCTAACAAATATCTATCAATTTAAATAAAATGTTGTACAATTTTTTGATAAGGGGGGACTGATGACAAGTTAGCCCCCTCCTCCAAACAATTGTTAATACCACTCCTTGTATGCTAGATCTAACGAAAACAACATTTGATCAAACCTAATCTAACAAAGACCTAACCAACTGAATGAAATATCTTTTCAAATTTTAATTTTGGGGGGCTAACCTGGCTGAGGTTGGAACTTGTTCTATGCACCAAGAAATTAGCTTTATGATAGATGCAAATGCATTTATTATAATGGAGTGTGATTCACAACGTAAGGCTCTGACAAGGGGTGGGTACAAATTTCTTTGAATTGCACAATTTTTTAAATTTGATTTTGCTGCAATTTATTTCCAACAATATTTTAGTTTCACAAACAGGTTTTAATAAATCTAGGCTTTTAAAAGCAACTAACAGGGTCAAGGTGCTCGCATTATGGGTGGAATTTGTGCACCTTGACACAATCAGCCATGAAGATAAACCTGTAAGGCATTGCATTGGCAGTGAGATTTATTGTATGTTCAAGCTCAACAGGAAAGAGGGGTTGAAAACATGACGCAGCAAGTTCTCATATAAGGGTGAAGGGAAAAGTCTGAAGCTAGCATGACTTGGCACAATTAGGAAAGCTTATTAACAAAATGGGTGAGACGTACACTGACAGAATGTGGTTGCCTTTTTTTAGAGACTGTGATGAGTAAGAGGTCTGGCAGAAAAATGCAGTATGTGACTGATATCATGCAAGTTTTTTGTAATTGTCTGTCATGTGATAGGTGGCTTTTAGGTCACAGTACCATAATGATCATATTTATATTTGTAAAACAAACATAGTGAACTTTTACATGCATCTGCTGCAACAAGTCATTACTCTAGTGACCACTCATATCTTGGGAAAAAACATTAGAAAATTCACAAGTTGACATTTAATTCTGTTGCTCTGTAAACATTTATTATAATCTGTTAAGTAGTTTGGGCTGTAACCCTGGATTTTCTTCACTAAAATGTAATTAAAGTTTTGTTTTTTTAATTACTTTTATTTGATTTGATTTGATTTTTTTAAACAAACCACTAAACTGATCCACTTGAAATGTTTCACTCCTACAATGTTTGGCAGCCACTACTACTAATCTGAGAAGAATTTAGACATACAGTAAGTATACCAAACCAATGTCTAGGGCAGAACTACCCCAAACTCCCATGTTGCATGTGATGTCATTTACCTCCAACCAGTCTGTGAAGGTATTTGGTGACATGAAGACCTTGGGTATTTGGGTTGACAGGCCAAAGGGGCAGGGAGGGACTATTTTCTCCCCTCTAGACCCTAGGGATCATCAGTGGAGATGTATGACATGATGATTGAAGTAAACCAACTGTTCTATATGTAGCTGATAAGGGTTAACACTGCCTTATATGACGCAGGAGCCTGGACGGGGCAGTTATGGGATTGGGAATCACCTACAAGCAGTGTGCATGGTGCTGCCTGTATCTGATACTGCACCTGCAGATTTTTCATTCCACTAAAGTGTCATTACACATAGTCCATGTTGCACCTATTTTATAGTGTGCCATGCGGTTATAGTATCAGTGGTATAGTATTGTAAGCAGTATCACACAGAGCCATTATTACCTGACAATGCAACTGTTACTGAACTTTGTGGCTTTTCAACAGACATTGTGGGCTCCAGCCCCCCCTCCAACGATGCCTTGGGGTGTCTCCATGTTGAAATCTAGCTTTCACTGCATCTCAGTGCTTATGTGTAGCAAGTCTCCTTCTGATACCTGCAGTGAAACCTAGGTTCCAAAATGGTGGCACTCATAATTAGAGGGAGGTGCATGAAATGTATTTAGTGTTTAATGTCTCTCTTTAATTGTGGTACGTGGGGTGGGGATGCAGGCAAGTTAGGTTTAGATGTAATAGGGTTTGAAGTTATAGGATGTATTGTGGTGAGTGGTCTGACCAGTATAGGGTGAATAGTGTGTGTTGGAGATGCAGGCAATTTAGGGTGGATTGAAGTGGTGGGTCTGCATAATAAAGACTTTGTGTTTATTAGGCAGTGAGTTCCCTTGGGGATTGGAGGATCCACCAATATCAAGGAGCAACACTGGTACATATATGTGTATGGCTTAGATGTTGATATATGCTACAAGTTTAACATCCCTTTAAATGCAACAGATTAAAAAAATGTTAATGTTTTTTTTTTTTTAAATGTTCTAAACTGGTCTACACAGTAATGTATTTCATTTATTTATTTTTTACCATTTTTAAGGCTAAAAACAAATATCCCAGCAAAAGTAATTTTAAAAGAGGAGTAATTTTATCTTGAAGAGGCAATAGAAATGCCAAATGCTGACATGAAACAGCCATAATTTATAATGATTATAGCTGGGTTTGGCACACATTTAGCAAGTTAATAGCATGCAAAGTGCTGATTTCCTGCAATAACAACATTAATCATGATAGAACATTAATACTAATATTAATTGTTTTTTTATAACTCTCAATTTGCAACACAAAGTAAAGTTATCTGCATAGCAATTGAAATTGCAGGTGAAATGTTCAGAGGTAATCTCGCCAAGAGGCGTTTTACTATACTTCACTGTGGGATGTGAGACTTCTCTGCCAGTGGCGGAACGTTCAAACAGTATCGCTAAATTAACGTTACATAATTCTGCACTATGTGCAGAATTATATAATATTTAGAACATTTACTGTCCCTTTAAGGCTTTTTTTCCCTTCGTTATTAACAATGGTCATTGCATACATAGCGAAAATATAGGCATTCCATGTGATTAACCTGTATAGCAATGGGGGAACTTTTCAGGTATTTGCTAATGTTTTAAATAATACACGCTAGCTTAGGTGAACTTTTTCACACATACTCATAATCTCGCCACCCTTTCTGTTGTGTGATGAGCGGTTATGAGAATTATACTACATTTACTGTGAAATTTAGTTTGCAAATAGATGATTTGATCTATTACAAACATAAACCATTTTTATATTTACAAAACACACATTATATGTTGTGCAAATATGTTTTGAAAATATGCCCCTTCCAAACTGCTGAGATTCAAATTCACTGGCGATGCACTCGGAATGTTCAAAGGAAGCAAGCCCTATACATTGCTATTGTAGGCTCAGTGCCCCTCATCTGGTCAGCAAGGGTCAGCGCACTTTTGTATTACATTCTGCAGAGTGAGATCATTTCTCTGCGGAAACTGAGATATTTTAAACAACCGGGGATCTAAATAAGAAACCCAGAGTTTTGTGGTATGTACATATATATACATCAGGTATACTTGATGATTTGTATTTGTCAATATAACTCTAGATTTGTGCACATGAGTTTGCCACCGGAACTTTCACGAGTGCAAAAAGTGTTGCGATATGTAATTTCACCTATCCCTGATAATAAAGATGCTTGAAGGGGACAATAAAAATTAGATTGTGTGCTAGAATTGTTTAACCTCATTGTGGATGATTTTGCCAGATGTCTCATTCACAACTTAGAAATTGCTTTCATTTTGTTATATATTCTTTTGTTCACTGGCTGATTGTAAACTAGTATATTTACATATGTTCACACTGTACTTTACAACTGTATTGAGATTATTGTCTTCTCCTTGGTTAAAGGGACATGAAACCCACATTTTTTCATTCATGATTCAGACAGAGCATACAATTTTAAACAACTTTCTAATTTACTTCTATTATCTAATTTGTTTCATTCTCTTGGTATCATTTGTTGAAGTAGCAGCAATGCACTAATTATTTCTAACTGAACACATGGGTGAGCCAATCACAATCGATATATATATATATATATGCAGCTACCAATCAACAGCTAGAACCTAGGTTCTCTGCTGCTCCTGTGCTTTCCTAGATAAAACTTTCACCAAAGGATAACGAGAGAAGGAAGCAAATTAAATAATAGAAGTACATTGGAAAGTTGTTTAAAATTATATTTTCTATCTGAATCATGAAAGAAAAAATTTGTGTTTCATGTCCCTTTAAATATGTGAATGTTTGTTCAAAACTAATATTTTGAAAAGTTAAAAAAAATAGCAATGGAGCAATACATTTTTTTATTGTAATATACAATGTTTAGTAATGTGTATTAAACAAAATTGCAATGTACGTTTATAAGTTATTCTGTCCGCTTTTCCTGTAATTTGAGTTTAACAATTGTTGGCTTTCTCAATTACACTGTTTCTATAAGGTATCTCTCTCCTCCTCCAATGAAAGATACTGTGCAAACAAGGCTGTAAGGAAACCCTGTTCGCTACTTTAACAATCCTGTATTTCACACAGCCTTGTTTGCACACTCTATTTTATTGCCTGTTTTATATTTGTCCCTAATTGCCCTAAGTTGAAAAATAGATAAGGGGAAAACATAGGTTCAAACATGGCAGTACCCATTACTTTATAGAAAAACCTTCACACATATCTTCAATATTTAAACATCTAAAACAATTTAAAAAAATATATATATCTACATATTATTCTCATTCTTTCTAGCATATACTTACTGTTTAATGCAGGTCCTTGACCCTTCCCATCTGTATATAAAGCAGTGGGAGATTGAGCTCTCCTCACCATTAACATTAAAACCAGGTTATTTGATTTTTAATAAAATCTTCCGTGTCCTCTTATATGTGTACTGTCTGACCCTTAACACATTCATGAAAACACCCCATTCCCTCTGGGAGATGCTGGTGAAAATGCTGAGATTTGTTTGGGGTTCCTTTCCCTATATGACACATTTTAAAATAATCTTTTTAGAAAAGGTCATGGGCTTTTAAGTCACAAACCCTTACATTCTATTACTCCTAACGTCATGTGTCAAGTTACCTTAAAAACTATGGTGCTTATTTTTTAAATTTTATGAAATACTGCTATCACCGCACATGATGTGTAAATAACTCAAGTCAACCCGGGTACTTTCATTGGTGGAATATAGTTATCTACAATGGGATGTCTACTCCATTTTTGTCTATGACATATTATTGTGAAGAAATCTGTGCTTCCATATAATATGAATGCTGCCTCCTCATTCTGCATCATTACATGATTTTAGCCTAAAATACTAGCTAGGGACAGCAGGAATAACTCTGTAAGCTTAATAACTGCATGCTTACTTAGACGGGAGTCACTTAAAGAGACATTAAATGTCTTGAGATAATAATATAAAATGCAAATAGTAAACCAACTTTGCACTATAAATTTATTGTTTATGTTGCCTACTTTTCCTCTAATTTGACTCTGAAAATTGTGTGTTTTCCAGTTGTGAGTACTGGTAGAGCAAACTGGAGACTTCACAAGCTTAACCCGGCTTCAGCAGAGGTTATCTGATAACACACAGCAAATGCAAGTTTTGCTAACATAATGACAAACGGCTAGCCTTGTCTTCTTCAGTATCAAGTCCAGATTTCTTCATTTAAGTAAGGAAAGTGGTGAGTGGGGTTTGGATATTAAAACAAAAATAAAAGTTGCAAAAGAGGTGTTAAATAGTTTTGAAAAATGTTTACAGTTGGCTGATTTTATTTATAGCAAGACAACAGAAATGTCTTGTAATTAGATGGTATTTTCTGTCCCTTTAAACTTGAGTCATACCCGCTTTATATTTTTTATAGTTACTTAATTGAAGTGGTAATAATTTTAGACTAGCTGCGAGTAACAAAAATTAAAGGATGCACTGGGAGTAGAGAGGGTTAAAGAGCTGTTTGGGGGTATCAGCAGACTATCTGCCTGTAGCTAAGATGGTGGTGACCAGTGTATGTGTGTGAGAACAGAGTTTTTTTGGGAGGATCAAGGGGTGGGAGGGTAATCCCTACACTACAGCAAATATTAGCCTTAGAAGCCAATTAACCCCTTCACTGCCGGGAATTTCAGAAGTGTGGTGCACAGCTACAATTAGTGGCCTTCTAATTGCCAAAAAACAACAATGGCAATGCTATGCATGTCTGCAGTTTCTGAACAAAGGGGACCCCAGAGAAGCTTTTACAACCATTTCTCTTATAACTACAATAGTTGTATGTAAATAATTTCAGTGAGAAACACAAAGTTTGCGATAAAGTTAACACATTTCTTTATATGATCGTATTTGGCGGCCAAATAGTGGCATAAAACATACTAAAATGTGCCTACATCAATACCTATATAGTTTTCATAGATAAATTAAAAAAACTGCGTGATAGCAAAAATGCTACATAGTCTCCAGTACTTTGGGCAAGTTTTTCTCTAGTATTCCTGGTGTCGAAGGGGTTAAACATTTAAAAGTAACTTTATTTTAAAGATTTACAGCTTACCAAAATGACTTTTTTTTTTTTTTTTTTTTTAAAGGGCAGAGACCCAGAAGTAAGACTTTTTAAATAAATGTAAAAATGCCCTAGAAAGGCTGAATGTTGCTGATACGATTTTATTACAAAAAAACTTTTTTGTCATTGCATAAAAGTTTTTTTTTTTTAACTCACATAAATGTGCTTGATTAGTCCTACAGTAAATTCTACTTTATTATTATTATCTCTCTTTTTATGCTGGCTATGTATTAGACGTATTTCTGATAGTTTATTAAATAATTATTTGTAATTCCTAACCAAAAGGTGAGACAGATGAGGGAGTGGTCGAGATATAATAAAAACCAGGTAAGTAAAATTCAGAGGTCAAGATGACTATTAAGCTATAAAAAAAAACAAATGCAGTTCCATTATCAAATTGTATGATTATATATATATATATATATATATATATATATATATATATATATATATATATATATATATATATATATATATATATATACACACACACACTATATATATACACATATACATACACAACACACAGAGAAAGTCCAGCACTCACAAGCTCTCAGCTAAGATTTAAAAGCAAAATTGGAAAGGTTAGTTACCACACAGGCTGTGCACCCTTCCCTTGTTCCCAGTTTGTTTGGATTTGAGAGCTTGCATTGTGTGGCTGTTTTAGGGTCCCAGGTATTGGAAAGGACCTTGATGTGGTACCTGGGCTTGTCCCATTTGGCCAGATGCGGTAACTAACCTTTCCATTTTTGCTTTTAAATCTTAGCTGAGAGCTTGTGAGTGAGTGCTGGACTTTCTCTGTGTGTTGTATTAATTTGTTTTGTAATTTTCCCTATGGTTCTTGCACCCAGACCTGTCTGGGGTTAACTGCATGTGACTCTGGGGACAGCACAGCTTCCTGTGAGTGCCTATGAGCACCCAGGGCTGAGCATGTTGCAGGGTCATGGGATGTGTACCCGGTGCGGTATGAGAGTGCAGTCCCCATCCGTGTTTTGTATATGTCTAGGGTGATTACATAAGCATGTGCACCCTTCCCTTGTTCCCGGTTTGTTTGGATTTGAGAGCATGCATTGTGTGGCTGTTTTAGGGTCAAATGTATTGGAAAGGACCTTGACGTGGTACCTGGGCTTGTCCCATTTGGCCAGATGCGGTAACTAACCTTTCCATTTTTGCTTTTAAATCTTAGCTGAGAGCTTGTAAGTGAGTGCTGGACTTTCTCTGTGTGTTGTATTAATTTGTTTTGTAATTTTCCCTATGGTTCTTGCACCCAGACCTGTCTGGGGTTAACTGCCTGTGACTCTGGGGACAGCACAGCTTCCTGTGAGTGCCGTGAGCACCCAGGGCTGAGCATGTTGCAGGGTAGTTTTCGAGGCTGATGGCTGTCACATGATACAAGCAGTTGGCAAATTAAAGGAAATGTCTGTGGTATTTAGACTAGGGACCAGTGGGAATGTAACATACCATCATTTAGCGCTATATTTATCAAGCTACAGCGGACAGGGGCGTACATATGCACCCCTGTCTGCTGCAGCTCGTGCTGGCGGAATTCAGCATTGCACAAGAATGCTATTTTGCGCAACGCTGCCGCCTGCGGCCTGCCCATGCACAGCCAATCACATGCGGGCAGGAGCTGTCATTCTCCATGGTCGGACGAGACCGGGGGGATTGAAATTCTCTAAGAGGTGGAAAAGGAGGTTAGAGAAGCAGCGGTCTAATGACCCCTCCTTGATAAATACTGACTGCAGGTTCTCTTGTGAGAACCTGCAGTCCTAGCGAGTCAAAGCCTTTATAAATTAACTACATAGTGTTACATTCATTGTCATACAGTATTATGTGAGTGTCTGTTTATTACGATTATTATTGTCAGCAGGAAGAATAGATAACTGTGTTTTCTGTCTGACCAGTGACATTGATGCGTATATAGTAGGGCCTAGATAGGGTATTTCCTTAATATAAGGAATTAAAAAAGCCTAATGTGCTTGTTTTACGACTACATCAATGCTCATGCAAACACACATTTTATTAATTGTGCCCCTTACACCCCCCCCCCTTGTAATATGTATATAGAGAAGGAGACAGACATTTTGTGTATGGGGAGTAAAGTAGGTGATTGTTATTACATCTTAATGTTGTTTATTTAATTGAAGCCTATACACATTCTCTCCTGGATCCCATTACTAGTCACAGACCAATGCAAACAGATGTGGAATGTTAGTGATATTTTAGATCAGTGGTAATGAAGATAAGTTTTAACCTACTTTTTAATGTAATGCTGAAATTTAAATAACCCGCACGCCGGCTGCCCTCTTCAAAAGTAATTTTATTGCTGTTGACATAACGGTTTGAATTGTTCTCCAACTGCCGCTCTAGCCGTACAGTACTCGCACATTTATTTGTTTTTGTAGCTAGAGGGCTGATTGGAGAACAGTTCAAACTGCTAGCTCACAAAAAAAAAAAATTCAGTGCTACATTAAAAAGTAAGTTATAGCGCATCTTCATTACAAATTAAATTCCATCTAAAATATCGCCAACATTCAGGATCTGTTTATACTTTAATGTATCTTAGTGTAACTGTTTAAATATAATTATCATTGAAAATGCTAAAAAGTATACAGTTAAAATACAATACAGAATAGAAAAAAATTAAAATATTGGTTTGATCACATAGTACTTTCTGTTCATTTATTTTTTTTAAGTTCTTTACAAATCTGGTACAAAAAAAAGAGCAATTTTGTATTTTATTTTAAAAAGGAATGCTCTCACTCTACCCAATGCATTTCCATTGTAGTTAGAAAGAGTGAAGAAAGTTATCCAAGGGTGTGTTTGTCGAAGAGGTATTCTGCCATACCAGGATGGCTTTTGCTCATGTTTTTTAGGTTGGTGATATGATCTGCAAGCTTCTTTATCATCTCTGTGCTATTTGAAAGAAATGGAGACTCCAGAAAATCACACATCTGAAAAGACAAATATTTTTTGTTATTAAAATAGTTAAAGGGACAGTGTATTGTAAAATTGTTTTCCCCTTAATGTGTTTCTGATGACTTGCTATACCAGCTGCAGAGTATAAAATGTATGATAAATTGCTCCTTCTGGTTTAGTTTTTTTATGAAATAGCTTGTTTTGTTCTTTGACACCACAACCCATCTAAATGTGTTTAGCTAGCAGGGAAAATAGATCTGCTTCTTTTATCAATTTTTGTACACATAAATGCTTCCTTATCTGTATCTCTATATACCAAATCTTACTACTTAAGAGAGAATAATTGGAAATTAACATTTTATTACTTATATATCATACCTTCTACTGGGAGTGTAATTTCTTATACTGGCTATGTTTACACAGCTTTCTTAAGCCTATACTTAAGTATAGAAACTTTCAGTATAGGCAGGGATACGATGGACAAAAACAGCTATTTTAAATGCTGATATGAAGGTAAAGGAGCTATTTGTAAACAATTTAATACACTCCAGTTGATAGAATGTATCATTGGGAACAAATTGGAGAAAAGTTTAAGGTAAACTTTTTCTTTTTTTTCATATTTTAACAATTTTCATAAGTTTCAGTTTGGCTTCTGTAAATAAGGTAATGTGGTGTGGGGGTAAGTGTTAAAAAGGACAAGAAACCAAATTGTTTCTTTCATGATTCAGATAGAGAATACAATTTTAAACAACTTTCCAATTTACTTCTATTGTGTAATTTGCTTCATTCCTTTGGTATATTTTGTTGAAGAAGTAGTAGTGCACTACTGGGAGCTAGCTGAATGCACTGGGTGAGCCAATAAGATGAGGCATATATGTGCAGCCACCAATCAACAGCTCCTGAGTCTACCTAGGTACAATTTTTAACAAAACAGATTGGATAATAGAAGTACATTGGATTGTTTAAAATCCTATGCGCTCTCTGAATCATGAAAGAAAGAAAGAAAATGTGTGTGTTTCATGTCTCTTTAATAAACTCTGAATGTTTTCACACTCAGCTGATACAATACATTATTACGATATACACAAGTTGTCTAATTGACTAGGGATTACTTAATACAGCAAACAAAATGTACTTACGTGAGGATCATTTTTATCTCCAGCCACACTGTGCAGATCAAGTAGAGCCTGGTTTACAGTCTTTTCCAGCTTTAAAGCTGTCTGCAGTGCCTCTAAGCCGCCTGTCCAGTCATCTCTTTCTGGTTTCTAGTGCAACAGAATCATTGTTAGTTGTCATTTTGTAACAGAATCATTGTTAGTTGTCATTTTGTAACAGAATCATTGTTAGTTGTCATTTTGTAACAGAATCATTGTTAGTTGTCATTTTGCAACAGAATCATTGTTAGTTGTCATTTTGCAACAGAATCATTGTTAGTTGTCATTTTGCAACAGAATCATTGTTAGTTGTCATTTTGTAACAGAATCATTGTTAGTTGTCATTTTGTAACAGAATCATTGTTAGTTGTCATTTTGTAACAGAATCATTGTTAGTTGTCATTTTGCAACAGAATCATTGTTAGTTGTCATTTTGTAACAGAATCATTGTTAGTTGTCATTTTGCAACAGAATCATTGTTAGTTGTCATTTTGTAACAGAATCATTGTTAGTTGTCATTTTGTAACAGAATCATTGTTAGTTGTCATTTTGCAACAGAATCATTGTTAGTTGTCATTTTGCAACAGAATCATTGTTAGTTGTCATTTTGCAACAGAATCATTGTTAGTTGTCATTTTGTAACAGTATCGTTAATTGTCATTTTGCAACAGAATCATTGTTAGTTGTCATTTTGCAACAGTATCGTTAGTTGTCATTTTGCAACAGAATCATTGTTAGTTGTCATTTTGCAACAGAATCATTGTTAGTTGTCATTTTGCAACAGAATCATTGTTAGTTGTCATTTTGTAACAGTATCGTTAGTTGTCATTTTGCAACAGAATCATTGTTAGTTGTCATTTTGCAACAGAATCATTGTTAGTTGTCATTTTGCAACAGAATCATTGTTAGTTGTCATTTTGTAACAGTATCATTGTTAGTTGTCATTTTGTAACAGAATCATTGTTAGTTGTCATTTTGCAACAGAATCATTGTTAGTTGTCATTTTGCAACAGAATCATTGTTAGTTGTCATTTTGCAACAGAATCATTGTTAGTTGTCATTTTGTAACAGAATCATTGTTAGTTGTCATTTTGCAACAGAATCATTGTTAGTTGTCATTTTGTAACAGTATAGTTAGTTGTCATTTTGCAACAGAATCATTGTTAGTTGTCATTTTGTAACAGAATCATTGTTAGTTGTCATTTTGCAACAGAATCATTGTTAGTTGTCATTTTGTAACCGAATCATTGTTAGTTGTCATTTTGTAACAGTATCATTGTTAGTTGTTATTTTGTAACAGAATCATTGTTAGTTGTCATTTTGTAACAGAATCATTGTTAGTTGTCATTTTGCAACAGAATCATTGTTTAGTTGTCATTTTGCAACAGAATCATTGTTTAGTTGTCATTTTGCAAGTACCACCACTCTTCCAACAAACTGTAAATATTTCCAAATAATTAGTCTGATTAATACTGAGCTCATATCGGCTTTGATTAAAGATTGATAGTTTTCTATTTTTATGTATACCAGGGAAGACTAAGTTACTGACCATTGCCTCATGTGGCCCCCTGTACTAGTTTATGCGGCTCTTTGGATAAAGCAGAACTAAAAACATGCTTCTGGTGGGTGGACAAAGTGTCCCTCTGGAGGGTTAATAGCTGATAGAGGATACTCTGCAATTTTTTCTTTAATGATTCAGATAAAGCATGCGATTTTAAAGCAACTTTCTAATTTACTCCTATTATCAATTATTCTTCATTCTCTTGCTATCTTTATTTAAAAAGCAGGAATGTGATGCATAGGAGCCAGACCATTTTTGGTTGAGGACCTGGGTTATGCTTGCTTATTGGTGGGTAAATGTCAGCCTCCAATAAGCAAGTGCAATCCATGGTGCTGAACCTAAAATGGGCTCGCTGCTAAGATTTACATTCATGATTTTAAAATAAAGATAGCAAGAGAACGAAGAAACATTGATATTAGGAGTAAATTAGGAAGTTGATTAAAATGGCATGCTCTATCTGAATCATGAAAGAAAACATTTGGGTTTAGTGTTCATTTAAATAAATCTGTACTGTACCACTGAACATTTTTGGGAAATAGATTATTATTTGTGTGTTTAATAGTCATACATTTATATGTATTATATATTCTGAAATATTGATTTTCAGCCGCCATGTGTTAGAAAGTTGGTCATCACTGATGTATTCATTTAAAGAGATATGAAACCCAACATTTTTCTTTCATGATTCAGATAGAACATACAATTTTAAACAACTTTCCAATTTACTTCTATTAGCTAATTTGCTTTGTTCTCTTAGTATCCTTTGTTGAACAGCATAACTAGGCAGGCTGAGAAGCTGAAATGCACTACTGGGAGCTAGCTGCTGATAATACCAAAATAATGAAGCAACTTGTATAATAGAAACAAATTAGAAAGTTGATCAAAATAAACAAAATGTGGGTTTCATGTCCCTTTAACTAAAAGTATTTTTGCTGTAATATAAATAGCTTTAAAAAGCCCCATGTGCTATGAGGAAACAGACATAAATCACTCAATCCTCAACTGAAAATAAATAAATAAATAAAAACAGATTCCCTGAAAAATAATGACTTGAGAAGTTTCTACCAATTACAACAGTTCAGCTGATAGAATTAGTGACTACATAACTCACTGGTCAATCATGCAAAACTTTATTTCTAAGAATGATGACGGAAACAAACAGGATACAGAAGCTGGGACTAGCATAAAGCATAAACACCTGATACCTAATTCTGCAAACAAGCCAATGATGGCACTGTATGTATTCTAGGGCACTGTGTGTATTCTAGGGCACTGTGTGTATTCTAGGGCACTGTATGTATTCTATAGGAGGCACATGTATTTAGCTATGGTGCTGGCAAAGCCATGGGCCAATATTACAACTAAACTCAGTAACATGCTGATATGATGAGCTCACAGTAAGATCATGGCCTGCACATCTATAGCTAAAGGCTTAAAGGGACACATGTCAAGAGTATGCCGGCATCTATTGGAACTGAAGCAATGAAGAAGCAGCTCTGCTTCTATAAACCTACAAGTATTTGGTGTCATGGTGCCAGTTTCCTTTTGTTGTGCATATAATGAAAAGGAATAAGAAAATACTCATAATTCAAACAGATTGAGTGGCAATAAATGCTAAGGGTGAGTAGGTGGCATTCTCTGCACCACTGTAGGAAACACAATGACAGCCATGGATTCTCTGAGCTTGGGGATCTCACAACAATTAGTGATATTATACGGATTAAACCGTTTCAAACATTTCTGTAACACATTCTATGGTGAGATCCAGTTCACTGCTCATACAATTAAAGAGACAGTCAAGTCAAAATTAAATTTCCCAATTCACTTGTTATCTATGCACAATCTTTTTATGTGCACACTTTCTGAGGCACCAGCTACTACTGTGCATGTGCAAGATTCACAGGATATATGCATTTTGTGATTGGCTGATGGCTGTCACGATACATTAGGAAGGGAAATGTAACCAACGTTTTCATTTGTCAAAAACTTTTACCACTCATTTAAAAATTCAAACTAAGTGCTTTTGCATTGTCTTTTTATAATACATGTATTGATTGTGTAATTCCACTGTGTTTAGTGGTCATTTAATTAACACAGTGAATACATTTTCTGCAAGTATCAATGGACATTTTTAAAAATGTGTTGCTTTCTAATGGATGTTTACGAGCTAAAAAAAAACCTGTGGGAATAGTCCTTGTCTGCCAATGAACAATCCCTTGTTGCGCACAAACATACACTTCCAGTTTCAAAATACAATTTAAACAACTAGCTTTTTATGCTATAACTTGTTGGAGTTTGGCATCCCTTTAAATTGACATTTTAATGCAGAAATGACATATCCTTATTCAATGTGTGTAATTTCAGCATTACTTAGACCTTACCTAAAGATTATGTTTAACCTCTTCAAAGAAACCTAAAACTACACTAATTCCAGGTACTCAATGGGCAAAAATTATCAGTTTGTTGTGAACCTGTCTGCATGTCATCAAATTGTGGGGCGCATTTGTTCCCCATATTTACCATTGCAAATGCCGCCTCCGACCCTCTACCAATTGTGCGAGAGTACGGCTTGTCAATTACCCCAGTCAAATGAATCCGGGGCGATTTTCACCTACAACTCCAAGTTGGTGAGAGGGTTTATGAAGTAGTGGTTC
Source organism: Bombina bombina (assembly GCF_027579735.1). Taxonomy (NCBI): domain Eukaryota; kingdom Metazoa; phylum Chordata; class Amphibia; order Anura; family Bombinatoridae; genus Bombina; species Bombina bombina. The sequence continues at coordinate 185,949,938 of NC_069506.1, read as the reverse complement.
ATGATAATTCTTGCCCAATGTCTAAGTTAAAGTGAATGTAAAGTTTAAAGGGACATTCAACACTGCACACAACATTAATCTATGTTGAAAAACTAAAAATCAAGATCAAGCTGCAACGTGCCCCCTTTCTCTTACTTCCTGCCTTCACCGTTGAATCATCTATGATAACTTCTAAATGTGTGTCCTAATATGGCTTCCTCACTCCCCCCACCGTGACGTATTGAGCTTCTTTTTCAAACCAGCAGCCAATGATATCCCATTCCTCGGACTGCAATGCAAAGCGCGTTCACGGCCCTTAGCGCATGATCGATAAACTAGGAACACTAAAAGCGGAACCATAATAAGCAAAGTTGTTTCCGTTCCGCTTATATTACGCATAGTACTCTATTTCGTTATATTAGGTACTATGCGTAATATAAGCGGAACGGAAACAACTTTGCTTATTATGGTTCCGCTTTTAGTGTTCCTAGTTTATTGCGCATGCGCTAAGGGCCGTGAACGCGCTTTGCATTGAAGTCCGAGAAATGGGATATCACTGGCAGCTAGTTTCAAGAAGAAGCTTTATACGTCACGGTGGGGGGAGTTAGGCAGCCATATTAGGACACAAATTTAGAAGTTATCGTAGACGATTCAACGGTGAAGGCAGGAAGTAAGAGAAAGGGGGCACGTTGCAGCTTGATCTTGATTTTTAGTTTTTCAACATAGATTAATGTTGTGTGCAGTGTTGAATGTCCCTTTAATGAATAAGTGCCCCATATCTGAAAATACTCTTAAAAACAGTGGCACTTTCATTCATTAAATTTTACATTGAAGATTCTTTTTTAAAATACTTACCTTTGTTTTATGGAAAGCAGACGGGTGACTCTCCGCCCACAGCTCCTGCTGTAGTTATCAGATAGATGATGAATCCGGCTTCCTACAAATGTTGTGTGCCTCATGAGCTGCACGCCAAAGGGGGCACGCAACGATTGGAGGAAGCCGGATTCGTCATCGCTGTGCTAACTACAGCAGGAGCTGCAGGCGGAGGATTGTCACTCTGTTTTCCATAAAGAAAAGGTAAATATTTTTAAAAAGAAGCATCATTGTAAAGTTTAATGAATGAAAGTGCTCCTGTTTTTAAGAGTATTTTTAGATACCAAGCACTTATTCATTAAACTTAACATTCCCTTTAAAATGGATAGGAAATTCAAAATTAAACTTGCACAATTCAATAGAGCTTGCAATTTTAAGACACTTTTAAATTAACTTCTATTTTCAAAAGTGCTTCGTTTTCTTTGTATCCCTTGTTGAAAAAGAATATGCACATATCCTACACTAGCGGGAGCTGCTGCTAATTGGTGCCTGCACACATTTGTCTTTTGTGATTGATTGGCTGACTAGATGTGTTCGTCTTGCTGCCAGTAGTGCAATGATGTTCCTTCAGTAAAGGATAACAAAAGAATGAAGCAAATCTGATTATGGGAGTAAATTGGAAAGTTGTTTAAAAGTGTATGTTCTATCCAAATCATAAAATAAAATTTTGGGGTTTCCTGTCCCTTTAAGTAATAAGGTGTGTCTTTTTATATAAACCCTGTATAAACAGAAAGACATACCTCAATGCTGTGAAGATAAACCCGTCCTCCTCTTTCATTTTGGTATTTGATCAGTTTTTCTGCGTGTTCTTGTTCCTCCTCGTAACATTTCCGGAAGAACTTGGAGAAATTGGCAAGAGCAACATCCTCGCGATTAAAATATGAACACTAGAAACAATTATGTATTAAGAATTAATTTACATGTTAAATGTATTAAATTAACAATTATAATCATATTATTTTACATATTTTGAAGTATTTAAAAAAATAGATATAACATACATAGATATTGATGATTAACAAAGCAGTATATTTATTAGTGACATTAAAATTAGTGGAAGAAAATATGAATTTGCACCTCATATGCTATTATCCATCACAGCTAGTTCAGATGTGACAGTCCTGGTTAATCTTTTTATATAGTTTTATGTGATGCACCTGGAAATACAGCCTGTTAGTAGTAAGCTGCTAAATTCATAACAGTTGTTGTAGTGAGTATGAGGTAGTAAGAACAAACTAAAAAAATGGTTTGTATAGATGGTTTGTGTGTGTACATAGGTCTTTGTGTTTATGTACATAGATATGTGTAATGGACAAGTGTGTATGTATGTGTATGTATGTGTATATATATATATATATATATATATATATATATATATATATATATAAATAATATTTATATATGTATGTGTGTACACTTGTGTATATGTGTTTCATATATGTACATACATGTGTGTATAAAACTGTGTATTTACATATGAATGTGTGTGTATATGTATGTACTTGTGTATGTATCTGTGTGTTTAGACAGCCAAGGGGTTAACTGTATCATCATTGTGTCACTTGTGTTTCTGTGCGTCAAAAAATGCAATACATTTTTAAACAAACTTTAATTTTTAACAAATATTACTTAAATTATTTTTAAACGATCTTTAATTTTTAACAAACATTGAAATTCACTGAAGTGCATGCTCAGCCTATGACAATGGTTGTCACTGTACTGAATGTATCACATGTCACAATGACACAAACAGCTCACCAGGGACAGGTACACGTAGGAGCTGCGGTATTTCAAGTTGACCATGCGGTTGAGCCCAGCTTCGCAGTCCTGATGGAAGTTATGTCTGACCTGAGACTCCATGTTTATCTCAGTACCACAGGCTCAGTGTCTCCCTTGCGATTCAATGAAAGAGAATAAAAAGACCCTCCCCCACCCCAGAAGCAGGAAAGAGTAGGGGGATAAGAAGCCACTCCTAGCCTCTATCTGTCCCCTCCCTCGGCCTCCTGTGTCTGATAATAAAATCCGCGGCAATGAATGGCATGTCACATTAACCCTGTGAGTGCTGTAGCCATGTGCAGTAGTACTAAGCTGTATATTCCAATTACAGTTTCATCCTTAGGAGTTCTCTTTAAAATAGTTCTGAGTGACAGGAACTTTGGTTTGCAAATAAAAAAATGAAACGTTTTCGGCATCATAAATTTTTTGCTTTAGAGTTTTATATTGTCACTATTTATACCTAGTTGTAATTCCTTTGCGCCAAGCAAATGGACTTAAAGGGACATGAAACCCATTTTTTCCATGATTTAGAAAGAGCATGCAATTTTAAGCAACTATCTAATTTACTTCTATTATCTAATTTGCTTCACTCTTTTGATATTCCTTGCTGGAAAGTATATCTAGATAGGCTCAGTAGCTTCTGATTGTGGCTCACCCATGTGCATTGCTATTTCTTCAGTAAAGGATATCTAAAGAATTAAGCAAATTAGATAATAAAAGTAAATTGGAATGTTGTTTAAAATTGTTTTCTCTAGCTGAATCATGAAAGAAATTTTTGGGGTTTGTTTAATGTCCCTTTAATGACCAATTTTGCCCTCTCTATGATTCCCACCGCCTGAAACAGAATGTAGTGAATCATGCAGGACTCTGATAGCTGACCCTGAAACATTCTACACTGATTGCTTGATCAGTGCAGGAGATCACTTATATATCTGTCCCTAATTGACCAGAACAAGGGAGATAATATAAACATTCTAACAAAAGGCAGATTCAGTTTTGTTCAATGCTGTGTTTGTTTAATAGCTGATATGCCCAGCCCTATGTATATAATGAATTATGTTAAAAGGACAGTAAACACACAAGACCTCCTTACTGTATATACAAAATTTTAACAGGATAGTACATTAAGCAGTAAGCACCTTGTAATTATATTTGCCTGCAGTCGTCTAGTAAAATAACGTCAGCAGTCTGAAACATATTAAAACAAATTAACACCTTGTCTGCTACAATTGGTTTTCAGTGGTCATAATCTTTTTCCTTTTTTGTAGGAGCCAATCTGGATTGTGTAAGTGTCAACAAAAGCTTAATTGTTTTAAAGGGACAGTCAACACCAGAATTGTTGTCGTTTAAAAAGATAGATAATCCCTTTATTACCCATTCCCCAGTTTTGCATAATCACCACAGTTATAATAATACACGTTTTACCTCTGTAATTACCTTGTATCTAAGGCTCTGCAAACTGCCCCCTCATTTCAGTTCTTTTGACAGACTTGTGTTTTAGCCAATCAGTGCTCACTCCTAGGTAACATCAAGTGCATGAGCTCAATGTTATCTATATGAAACACATGAACTAATGCCCTCTAGTGGTGAAAAACTGTCAAAATGCTTTCAGATTAGAGGCGGCCTTCGAGGTCTAAGAAATTAACATATGAACCTCCTAGGTTTAGCTTCCAACTAAGAATACCAAGAGAACAAAGCAAAATTGGTGATAAAAGTAAATTGGAAAGTTGTTTAAAATTATGTGCCCTATTTAAATCATGATAGTTTTTTTGTACTTGACTGTGCCTTTAAGCAAAAAAAAAAAAAAAAACTACAGAGGTGTGAGGCAAGGGTATGCTTGTGATACCTGCAATCTGGTCTTTCATTTTCCAGTTCCTTCAAACATGAAACCCAAAAATAATATTTTGTCATTTAGATACAAAATAGATCATATACGTAATTTGTAGAATTGTTTAAAATTGCATGCCCTATCTGAATTCTGATAGAAACAATGTGTTTCATTTCCTTTTTAAGTTCCAAGAAAAAGGACTAATTAAATAATGAAACAAGTATATTGCAAATCTGTTTTACTATGGCATTTTGTATTACAATCTCTAAATTTTTACTGTCCCTGGATACTCATTGTAATACTGAGAGGAAGGAATTCCATGTTTCTGCTACACTCTACAAAGTATTTCTTTCAGACTCTTGGATTATATAGGAGATACAAATTTGCGTGGTTTAGGTTGCTTTAGATAGAAGAGGTGTGCAATGAACTAATTAAATACAAGAGTTGTCTGATATGTTTGAAAAGAGTGTTGTTATCTCAAGGTGTGTTATCTAATTTCTTGCTTATTAAAGGGACACTCAATCAAAATTAAACTTTCATTATTAAGATAGAGCATGCCATTTTAAACAACTTTCCAATTTACTTCCATTAACAAAATGTGCACAGTCTTTTTATATTTAAACTTTTTGAGTCACCAGCTCCTACTGAGCATGTGCAAGAATAAGTGTGTATGCATTTGTGAATGGCTGATGGCTGTCACATGGTACCTGTATGCGTTTGTAATTGGCTGATGGCTGTCACATGGTACAGGGGGAGTGGAAAAAGACATAACTTTTAAAATTGTCCAAAAAAAAATCTACTACTCATTTGAAGTTTAGACTAAGTGCTATTGCATTGTCTTGTTATCTTTCATTTGTTGATCTTGCAAATCTACTGTGTTGACTGGTCCTTTAATTACCCCCAATTCACATGTTAAGGATGATTGACAAACTCAGCTCTCACATAAATTTTAAATTTCACCAAACTATGCTGCATTGCAAGTGGCAATTATAGGCATGTACAGGGCGATTCCCTACTTGAGAGTTTGTTCGGCTGCAATTCGATAAATTTTACTTGTCCTCTTCTCTTTATTTCATTATTCACCTTAGATATAGAGAATGAACCAGTGGTAATTACTGCATGAGAATGTCACCCCTCGTTTCCAGCTAGTTACATCACTTTACATTGCAAGTCTTGTTAGAATTACTTGGGATCACTGCACCAGTTTGTATGTCAGACAGAATTAAAGGGACAGTCAACACCAGAATTGTTGTTGTTTAAAAAGATAGATAATCCCTATATTACTCACTAGTGGATAAGCCTGCCCAGAGGGCAGTCTATGTTTTGAAAATACAACCCCCAAGCTACAAAAAATAAAAAAATACTAAAAAAAATAAACAAAGCTATCAAAAATAATAAAATGAAACCTAAAATAATACCCCTATAAAAATAAAAAAATCCCCCCCAAAATAAAAACACCCCCCATCTAATACTATACTACCAATAGCCCTTAAAATGGCTTTTTTAGGACATTGCCCTAAGTTTAACAGCTCTTTTACATTAAAAATAAACAAAGTCCCCCCTAAGAGTAAATCCCCCCACCCACCAAACCCCCCAAAATAAAAAAATTCTAACACTAATAAACCTAAACTACCCATTGCCCCTAAAGGGACATTTGTATGGGCATTGCCCTTAAAAGGGCATTCAGCTATTTTTGAAATTTGCCCAAAAAAACCCTAATCTAAAAAAACAAACCCCCCACAAATAAAAAACTATCACTAAAGCCCCACATACCTGTAGGCACTCACGGTTTAAGAAGTCCAGCGGAGATCTTCCAGGCGGGTCCATCATCTTCATCCACAGCGAAGGCGGCACGGAGTGGAGGTCTGGAGTGGTCTTCCCAGATGTGGCGATCCTCTGCGGTGGTCATCTGTGGCAGCATTGGCGGTCCTCGGCAACATGGAGGCTCCTCTTCATCCGATGTCCGTGCTATACTGAATATTGAATGCAAGGTACTGCAATCAATTTGGGGTACCTTGCATTCCTATTGGCTGAATTTTTCAAAACAGCCAATAGGATTAGAGCTACTAAAACCCTATTGGCTGTTCAAATCAGCCAATACAATTTCAGTAGTTCTCATTCTATTGGCTGCTGAATTTTTCAAAATAAAAAATCAGCCAATAGGATGAGAGCTACTGAAATCCTATTGGCTGTTCAAATCAGCCAATAAGATTTCAGTAGCTCTCATTCTATTGGCTGATTTTGAAATTTTCAGCCAATAGGAATTCAAGGTACCCCAATAAATATGGGGTACCTTGAATTCAATCTTCAGTGTGCGGCGGACGATCGCATGAAAAGGAACCTCCACGCCTTCACCAGCGATGACTGCCACAGAGGATCTCCACTTCTGGAAAGACCGCTCCGGACCTCCGCTCCGCGCCGCCTTCACTGTTGCTGAAGATGATGGACCCGCCTGGATGAAGACCTTCTCCGCCAGACTTCTGAAACCGTGAGTACCTATTTGGGGCTTTAGTGTTAGTTTTTTTGAATTTTTGTTTTTTTAGATTAGGGTTTTTTGGGCAAATTTCAAAAGAGCTGAATGCCCTTTTAAGGGTAATGCCCATACAAATGTCCCTTTAGGGGCAATGGGTAGTTTAGGTTTATTAGTGTTAGTTTTTTTTTTTATTTTGGGGGGTTTGGTGGGTGGGGGGGTTTTACTATTAGGGGGACTTGGTTTATTTGTAATGTAAAAGAGCTGATTTCTTTAGGGCAATGCCCTACAAAAAGCCCTTTCAAGGGCTATTGGTAGTTTAGCATTAGATTAGGGGGTGTTTTAATTTTGGGGGGCTTTTTTATTTTCATAGGGATTAGGTTTAATTTTTTTATTTTGGATAGTGTTTTTGTAATGTTAGCAGTTTTTTATCTTCTGTAATTAGATTAATGTAATTTTTTAGTAATTTTTATTGTAATGTAGTAATTTATTTTTATTGTAATTAATTTAGTGGGTGTTAGGTTAGGGGGCTTTTTTTGCATTGTGGGGGTTGGCGGTGTAGGAGTTAATAGGTAAATTAGGTTTAATGCATTGTGAGGGGTTTGGCGGTTTAGGAGTTAATAATTTTATTAGGTAGTTGTTTTTTTCTTAATACTTTGTGCAGGCGGTTAGCTTATTTTTTTCTTAATACTTTGTACGGTGGTTAGGTTTATTTTTAAATACTTATTGCAGGCGCTTAGTTTTTTTTAAAAAATACTTATTGCAGGCGGTTATTTTTTTTTTTTAATACTTATTGCGGGCGGTTAGGTGTTTCTTTCATACTTATTGTGTGCGGTTCGTTTTTTTTTTTAATACTTATTGCGGGCGTGTTTTTTGTTGTTGTTGTAATGCTCCGTTTGCCTTCGCTGCATCCCAGTGGATTCCGAAAATGGCAGGGTGGTGAAAGAAAAGGGTGGTTAAAGAATCCACCTTTGGTAGATTCTTTCACCCCCCTGCCATTTTCAGAATCCACCTGGATGCAGCCAGGTGTTCTTTTGGCTGTGCGCGCAGCCAACATTCTGTTGGCTGCCTCGTACTGCCAACATTCCTTTGAGAATGCATGCGTAACTGCAGACGGCGACGGATGCGTTACAAATGCAATTATAGTATAGATTCCCCAGTTGTGCATAAACAACACTGTTATATTAATACACTTTTTACCTCTGTGATTACCTTGTATCTAAGCATCTTCTGACAGCCCCCTGATCACATGACTGTGACTGTTTATTATCTATTGTCTTGCATTTTAGCCAATTAGTGCAGTGTCTGCCACAAGCCACGGGCATAATCACAATGTTATTTATATGGCTCACATGAACTAGCTCTCTCCTGTTGTGAAAAGCTAATAAAAAGCATGTAATAAGAGGCGGCCTTCAAGGGCTTAGAAATGATCATATGAGCCTTCCTAGGCTTAGCTTTAAACTAAGAATACAAAGAGAACAAAGTAAAATTGATGATAAAAGTAAATTAGAAAGTTGTTTAAAATTATATGCCCAATGTGAAATATAAGAGTTATTTTTGGACTTGACTGTCCCTTTAACTAGATGGATTTTCCTGATGTCAGTGTACAAGCACACATGCTCCAGATATTGGTGGACAATGGCACATTACCTAATTCTTTTTTTTTTTCAATATGGTAAGATCCTATCCACCAGTTTGTAAGATTTCTGAGGCAAAACATAAAGAAAAAACGACAATATGATGTTATGCCAAAAAGCAATAAAAACAAAACAAAAACTACCCAGGGGTTGATAAGGACATCCTAACATTTACTTCAATGGGATTTTACTCAGAAAATTTTCTAGGAAGAGAGAAGGGGCCAAAAAATAAAAATATACCCTAACAATAATATTGTTTATATAGACAAATGCAAATGTATATTTATTAATCTGATAAAAAGCAACATTTTGAGGGGGTAGGGGGTTTCCCCCACCTTTCAGACACCTTCCAGACACTATAAGGCAATCCAAACCAAACAGAACAAAAGTATATGAAACAAAGTATAGTAACAAAGAACGTTTTTAAAATAGTTTGCTCTATTGCAAGGGTTTTCAAAGTCTTAGGCGGTGAGCCTCCCCTCTGGCAAAACTTACAAAGCTGAACCCAACTAGGTTTTTGTCTTATTTTTCTTTCTTTAAAGAAAATTGTAATGTTTATTTTTGGGGAATTTACATCCGATCCAGGGTTTACACATAGCTCTGAAGATCTGATTCTGCCAAGAGTGCTTCACTCCCATTTCAGTTTGCGTTTTGTTACTTCTGTGTTAAATGCAAGTTACTGATAAAGACAACACACGCAGTGAGCGCCTCCCCGTATATATATGCTCTAGGGCCCCTGAGGAGGCCCGACTCACACTTTGAAAACCACTGCGCTATTGGATGTCGTTGTTAATAGCACAAGTTTGGATAAGAAAAGATTAAACTAGTTTACATTTCTCTAATACATTCATTATACCTACCTGTGGTGTTGTCCTCCATTTAACACATACAGATATATTCAGGGAATGTAGACAGACCATACAACTGTTTTCCAACATTTTATTTATTATTTTCGAAGTGAACTTTGTTTTTTATTTTAGTTTATATATTTTCTATTTGCGTCACCATTTAGACCATTTATTTCTTATAAAAACGTAACTGTGGGTTAAATGTATCTGTATTACTGAGTTAACAAAATACATACTGCACACACAAGCAAGTTGCCTGTTAATATATAAGCAAAATGTAACATAACAGTGGAAACTGTGAAACATGACATCTCTAAGCAGCAATATTAAACCGAGCACCCTCAAAACTTTATAGACAAGGAGGCTGAAGAATGCTGAGACATACTTGTAAAACCGTGTCAAGCAAAGATAAGGAATTTTGCTATGCCAAAGCAAATCTGCTGCTGTGCAGAAATAAGTGCAGAGTAAAACTGCTGACAAGTTATAAGGCAGGGTAGACTAACTGTTGCTGTCAGCAGTAACAGAAAAAAAAAACCTTGCTGTTGGTATAATTTCTCACTTCTTATCTTGGCACGTCTAATTAATGCTTCAATTACCAAGGCTATGGAAAATACTTAGGATGAAAATAATTAAAGTGACAATAAAAAGTTTATTTGTATAGGGCAGTGATTCCAAACTATTGTACCTGGCACACTAGTGAATTATTGAACCTGGCTGGGAGTGATACATTTAAGAAATGGGTAAAAAGGTTTACAAAATATAATATAATTTGATTAGTAGTTAAAGGGACAGTCAAGTCCAAAAAAAACTTTCATGTTTCAAATAGGGCATGTAATTTTAAACAATTTTGCTTTGTTCTCTTGGTATTCTTAGTTGAAAACTAAACCTAGGAGGTTCATATGCTAATTTCTTAGACCTTGAAGGCCGCCTCTAATCTAAATGCATTTTGATAGTTTTTCACCACTAGAGGGCATTAGTTCACGTGTTTCATATAGATAACATTGAGCTCATGCACGTGAATTTACCATGAAGACAGCTCTGGCTAAACTGCAAGTCTGTCAAAATAATTACAGAGGTAAAACATGTATAATTATAACTCTTATGCAAACCTGGGGAATTGGTAGTAATTAAGGGATTATCTATCTTTTAAAACAACAAAAATTCTGGTGTTGACTGTCCCTTTAAGTGTTTTCAACTTTTAAAGTTGTCTACTTTTTAGTATGTCTATCTATCTATCTATCTGTCTGTCTGTCTGTCTGTCTGTCTGTCTGTCTGTCACTCAGTCTGTCTATCTATCTTTCATCTATCTGTCTATCATCTATATATCTATCATATTTCTATATCAGTCAGTATGTCTGTGTATCTATCATTTATCTGTCTATGTATCTGTCAGTCAGTCTGTATTTCTGTCTATCTATCTATCTATCTATCTATCTATCTATCTATCTATCTATCTATCTATCTATCTATCTATCTATCTATCTAATTTATCTGTCTGCCTATCTATATCTATATATCTATCATCTACCTATATCTATCTGTCAGTCAGTCTGTATTTCTATCTATCTATCTATCTATCTATCTATCTATCTATCTATCTATAATTTATCTGTCTGCCTATCTATCTCTATATATCTATCATCTACCTCTATCTATCTATCTATCTATCTATCTATCTATCTATCTATCTATCTATCTATCTATCTATCTATCTATCAGTCAATCTGTGTTTCTGTCTGTCTATCTATGTATCTATATATATGACCCTGCCAAACTCAGTAGCGCTCACAGCCAGCTGCACAGCTTTCAGTGACTCAGGCAGTTAACACCAGGCAAGCCTGGGTGCAAAGCCCATAGGGAAAATTACAAAACAAATTAATCAACACAACACACAAAAAGTCGGGCACTCTCTTGCAAACACACAACATGATTGAAAGCTAAAATGGACAAGGTAGTTACAGCCTCTGACCAAATAGTTTAAGCCCACAACTACGTCAAGGTTTCTTCCGTCATGGGCCTCTATCAACTGCCAAACAATGCATGCATTTAGTCCAACAGACTGAAATAAGATACACACAAGAGTGCACAGGCCTTATGTAATTTCCATACACATCACATACAAAACACAGAAATGGACTGCACTCTCAAACCGGACCGGGTACACATCCTGTGACCCTGCAAAACTCATAGGTGTTCATTAGTAATACAATAACATTTGTAAGTTTGTAACATCCCCATTTTATCATTAATGGAAATGACTTAAAGGGGCATTTTTATTGCCGTAATGTAAACTATTAAATGTGAATAACAATCAATATACATGTATCATAACTTTTTCCTCCTTTTAATTTTAAACATTTGCCTAAATGTATAATGATTTCCAAGCCCTCCATGATAGTCATTATTCAGGTCCTATTATAGTAGGCTACCTGGGTTGCAAGCTTGTAAACATGTATGGCACTCTGCACATGCACTGTTCATGGTTGCTGACATCACCAGGAATAAATAATGTGCACTGCAACAGTGCTAGCATCAATATTGACGCCCAGGACCTCGAAATAGAGTCTGTCTTGCATGAAGTGACTGGAGTGACTCATAAATAAGCGTTGCTCAGGTTTACATTGTTTAGGTCATGTGACTGGTGCTGAATTATTACATGCGCATGCCAAAAGAATATAGAAAACTGCACATGTGATCAGAAGCACTCCTGCAGAACAATAATTATGTAATAATTATGCAAAAATATCATTATCTCAAGGGCAGCGATTGGATGGCTAGAAAATATGATTTTGAGAGGGAAGTCTTGAGATTAGTATTCTACGGGATTTCTAATACAGGTGGCCCTCGTTTTACACCGTTTCAGAATAACCTTTTTTTCCAGTCATGTGACTGCTATTGAAAAGCATTGAGAAGCAGTGCATTTATTAAAATAGCCAGTAGATGGAGCTGTCTGCTTGTGTTGCAGCAAAGCCAAGTAAGCTGAAATTAATCAGTTTAACCAGTCCTGAGCTATCAAGCAGATTTCAAAGGAACAAGATCTTCCTGTCTATAACTCACTCCAGATTGGAATGCATAGAAAGAACTGTTTGCAGAAAAATGCAAGTAAAGTCAGCGTTGTGTGATTATTTTATTAGGTTAATAATGCTGTTTAGCAAATGCTTTTTTTCATTTAACTTAGTTTAATTATATATTCTGTGTTGTGTGATTATTTTATTAGGTTTATAATGCTGTCTAGCATTTAAAATCTTCATTTCAAAACTTTAAAAATAATGTATTAAGTGTTACTTATGACAATTTTGAAAGGGGCCTGGAACCTAACTGCCTCACTTCCCATTGACTTACATTATAAACTGGGCTTCAATTTACAACGGTTTCCTTCTGGAACCTAACCCCGGCGTAAACTTAGGGCTACCTGTAATTAGTAACATAAAATTGACATACATCTGGTAAATTTGAAATGTACAGTTAATATATGTAAATTAAACTGGGTATAAAGACATTTTAATCTTTTACCTTCTAATGCTGTATTTGGGAGCAAAAATCTATAGTGTGTTTTTTACTTTCCTAAAAGCTTTTATTTTTGCTCCTGGTATAATTTAAATTATAGTTTAACTGACAGTAGATGACAATTTCTAAACATCAGCCGGTATTGTCAGTGTGTTTTTTCAGCAATCACAAAATGCTCCGGCTGATAATACCTACAAAACACAAAAACACAATTTATGCTTACCTGATAAATTTATTTCTCTTGTGGTGTATCCAGTCCACGGATCATCCATTACTTGTGGGATATTCTCATTCCCAACAGGAAGTTGCAAGAGGACACCCACAGCAGAGCTGTAATATAGCTCCTCCCCTAATTGTCATAGCCAGTCATTCGACCGAAAACAAGCCGAGGAGGAACCATAGGGTGCAGTGGTTACTGTAGTTTAAATTTAAAAATTACCTGCCTTAAAATGACAGGGCGGGCCGTGGACTGGATACACCACAAGAGAAATAAATTTATCAGGTAAGCATAAATTGTGTTTTCTCTTGTAAGGTGTATCCAGTCCACGGATCATCCATTACTTGTGGGATACCAATACCAAAGCTAAAGTACACGGATGAAGGGAGGGACAAGGCAGGAACTTAAATGGAAGGAACCACTGCCCGTAAAACCTTTCTCCCAAATATAGCCTCCGAAGAAGCAAAAGTATCAAATTTGTAAAATTTTGAAAAAATATGAAGCGAAGACCAAGTCGTCGCCTTGCAAATCTGATCAAAAGAAGCCTCATTTTTAAAGGCCCAAGTGGAAGCCACAGCTCTAGTGGAATGAGCTGTAATCCTTTCAGGAGGTTGCTGTCCAGCAGTCTCATAGGCTAAGCGGATTAAGCTTCTTAGTCAAAAAGAAAAAGAGGTTGCCGAAGCCTTTTGACCTCTCCTCTGTCCAGAGTAGACAAACAAACAAAGCAGATGTTTGACGAAAATCTTTAGTAGCTTGTAAGTAAAACTTTAAAGCACGGACCACGTCCAAATTGTGTAACACAAGGATGGAACAACAATCTCTTGATTTTGATATTCTTGTTAGATACCACCTTAGGTAAGAACCCAGGTTTGGTACGCAGGACTACCTTATCCGTATGAAAAATCAGATAAGGAGAATCACATTGTAAGGCAGATAGCTCAGAGACTCTACGAGCCGAGGAAATAGCTACCAAAAAAAGAACTTTCCAAGATAAAAGCTTGATATCTATGGAATGAAGAGGTTCAAACGGAACTCCTTGAAGAACCTTAAGAACAAAGTTTAAGCTCCATGGTGGAGCAACAGGTTTAAATACAGGCTTGATTCTAACTAAAGCCTGACAAAAAGCCTGAACGTCTGGAACATCTGCCAGACGCTTAACTAGCTGACAATCCTTTTTCCAAACCTTCTTGGAGAAAAGATAATATCCTAGCAATCCTGACCTTACTCCATGAGTAACCCTTGGATTCACACCAATAAAGATATCTACGCCATACCTTATGGTAAATTTTCCTGGTGACAGGCTTTCGTGCCTGTCTTAAGGTATCAATAACTGACTCGGAGAAGCCACGCTTTGATAAAATCAAGCGTTCAATCTCCAGGCAGTCAGCCTCAGAGAAATTAGATTTGGATGGTTGAAAAGACCCTGAAGTAGAAGGTCCTGTTTCAGAGGCAGAGACCATGGTGGAAAGGATGACATGTCCGCTAGATCTGCATACCAGGTCCTGCGTGGCCACGCAGGTGCTATCAGAATCACTGATGCTCTCTCCTGCTTGATCTTGGAAATCAGTCGAGGGAGCAGAGGAAATGGTGGAAACACATAAGCCAGGTTGAAAGACCAGGGCGCTGCTAGAGCATCTATCAGTGTCGCCTTGGGATCCCTGGACCTGGATCCGTAACACGGAAAATTGGCGTTCTGGCGAGACGCCATGAGATCCAGTTCTGGTTTGCCCCAACGATGAATCGGTTGTGCAAATGCCTCCGGATGGAGTTCCCACTCTCCCGGATGAAAAGTCTGACGACTTAGAAAATCCGCCTCCCAGTGCTCTACACCTGGGATATGGATAGCTGATAGGTGGCAAGAGTGAATCTCTGCCCAGCGAATTATTTTTTAAACTTCTAATATCTCTAGGGAACTTCTTGTTCCCCCTTGATGGTTGATGTAAGCTACAGTCGTGATGTTGTCCGACTGGAATCTGATGTACCTCAGAGTTGCTAACTGAGGCCAAGCCTGAAGAGCCTTGAATATCGCTCTTAGTTCCAGAATATTTAATGGAAGGAGAGACTCCTCCTGAGTCCACGATCCCTGAGCCTTCAGGGAGTTCCAGACTGCACCCCAACCTAGAAGGCTGGCATCTGTCGTAACAATTGTCCAATCTGGCCTGCGAAAGGTCATACCTTTGGACAGATGGACCCGAGATAGCCACCAGAGAAGAGAATCCCTGCTCTCTTGATCCAGATTCAGTTGAGGGGACAAATCTGTGTCATCCCCGCTCCACTGACTGAGCATGCATAGTTGCAGCGGTCTGAGATGTAAGCGTGCAAACGGCACTATGTCCATTGCCGCTACCATTAAGCCGATTACTTCCATACACTGAACCACCGAAGGGCGCGGAATGGAATGAAGAACCCGGCAGGAATTTAGAAGCTTTGATAACCTGGACTCCGTCAGGTGAATTTTCATTTCTACAGAATCTATCAGAGTCCCTAGAAAGGAAACTCTTGTGAGTGGGGATAGAAAACTCTTTTCCTCGTTCACTTTCCACCCATGCGACCACAGAAATGCCATTACTACGTCCGTATGAGACTTGGCAATTTGGAAGTTTGACGCCTGTATCAGGATGTCGTCTAAATAAGGGGCTACTGCTATGCCCCGCGGCCTTAGGACCGCCATAAGTGACCCTAGAACCTTTGTAAAGATTCTTGGGGCTGTAGCTAATCCCAAGGGAAGAGCTACAACTGGTAATGCCTGTCTTAAAAGGCAAACCTGAGAAACCGATGATGATCTTTGTGTATCGGAATGTGAAGATAAGCATCCTTTAGATCCACTGTAGTCATATATTGACCCTCCTGGATCAGTGGTAGGATGGTACGAATAGTTTCCATCTTGAACGACGGAACTTTGAGGAATTTGTTTAAGATCTTTAGATCCAAAATTGGTCTGAAGGTTCCCTCTTTTTTGGGAACCACAAACAGATTTGAGTAAAAACCCTGTCCCTGTTCCTCCTTTGGAACTGGATGGATCACTCCCATAACTAGGAGGACTCGTACACAGTGTAAGAATGCCTCTCTCTTTATCTGGTGTGCAGATAATTGTGAAAGGTGCAATCTCCCTTTTGGGGGGGAAGCTTTGAAGTCCAGAAGATATCCCTGGGATATAATTTCCAACGCCCAGGGATCCTGAACATCTCTTGCCCACGCCTGGGCAAAGAGTGAAAGTCTGCCCCCTACTAGATCCGTTCCCGGATAGGGGGCCGTTCCTTCATGCTGTCTTAGAGGCAGCAGCAGGCTTTTTTACCTGCTTACCTTTTTTCCATGTCAGGTTTGGTCTCCAGACCGTCTTGGATTGAGCAAAAGTTCCCTCTTGTTTATTATTAGAGGAAGTTGATGCCGCACCTGCCTTGAAGTTTTGAAAGGCAAGAAAATTAGACTGTTTGGCCCTAGATTTGGACCTGTCCTGAGGAAGGGCATGACCTTTTCCTCCAGTGATATCAGCAATAATCTCCTTCAACCAGGCCCGAATAGGGTCTGCCCCTTGAAGGGAATGTTAAGTAGCTTAGATTTTGAAGTCACGTCAGCTGACCATGATCTAAGCCATAGCGCTCTGCGCGCCTGTATAGCAAAACCAGAATTCTTAGCCGTTAGTTTAGTCAAATGAACAATGGCATCAGAATAAAAGAATTGGCTAGCTTAAGTGCTCTAAGTTTGCCAAGTATGTCATCCAATGGAGTCTCTACCTGTAAAGCCTCTTCCAGAGACTCAAACCAGTACGCCGCAGCAGCAGTGACAGGGGCAATGCATGCAAGGGGCTGTAGGATAAAACCTTGTTGAATAAATATTTTCTTAAGGTAACCTCTAATTTTTTATCCATTGGATCTAAAAAAAAAAAAAAACACAACTGTCCTTGACAGGGATAGTAGTAAGCTTTACTAGAGTAGAAACTGCTCCCTCCACCTTAGGGACTGTCTGCCATAAGTCCCATGTGGTGGCGTCTATTGGAAACATTTTTCTAAAAATAGGAGGGGAAGAGAACGGCACACCTGGTCTATCCCTTTACTTATTAATAATTTCTGTAAACCTTTTAGGTATTTGGAAAAACATCAGTACACACCGGCACTGCAAAGTATTTATCCAGTCTACACAATTTCTCTGGCACTGCAATGGTATCACAGTCATTCAGAGCAGCTAAAACCTCCTTAAGCAACACGCGGAGGTGTTCAAGCTTAAATTTAAATATAGAAATATTAGAATCAGGTATCTTTCCTGAGTCATTAACATCACCCACTGACTGAAGCTCTCTTTCCTCAGCTTCTGCATATTGTGAGGCAGTATCAGACATGGTTCTTAAAGCGTCAGTATGCTCTGCATTTTGTCTCACCCCAGAGCTATCTCGCTTACCTCTAAGTTCAGGTAGTCTGGCTAATACCGCTGACAGTGTATTATCCATGACTGCCGCCATGTCTTGTAAAGTAAACGCTATGGGCGCCCTAGATGTACTTGGCGCCATTTGAGCGTGAGTCCCTTAAGCGGGAGTCAAAGGGTCTGACACGTGGGGAAAGATAGTCGGCATAACTTCCCCCTCGTCAGATTCCTCTGGTGATACATTTTTTAAAGACAGAAAATGATCTTTATTGCATAAAATGAAATCAGTACATTTGGTACACATTCTAAGAGGGGGTTCCACCATGGCTTTTAAACATAATAAACAAGGAGTTTCTTCTATGTCAGACATGTTTATACAGAATAGCAATGAGACTAGCAAGCTTGGAAAACACTTTAAATCAAGTTAACAAGCAAATATAAAAAACGGTACTGTGCCTTTAAGAGAAACAAATTTTGTCAGAATTTGAAAAACAGTGAAAAAATGCAGTAAATCAAACAACATTTTTACAGTGTGTATAATAGGCTAACAGAGCATTGCACCCACTTGCAAATGGATGATTAACCCCTTAGTTCAAAAAACGGATCTAAAAAACGAAATAGACGTTTTTTAACAGTCACAACCAACTGCCACAGCAAGCTGTGGCCCTACCTTCCCCAATAAACGACTTTGGAAAGCCTTTGGGCCCTTTAGAGATGTCCTATAGCATTCAGAGGGCCTTTGAGGGAAGCTGGATGTCACAGTTTGTAATTTTTAACTGCACCAACTGTAACTTTTATACTACAACAGTGGAAATTGTTTCTAGTCAAAATTTAAGCCAGCCATGTGGAAAAAACTAGGCCCCAATAAAGTTTTATCACCAAAGCTTATATAAAAATGATTAAACATGCCAGCAAACGTTTTATATTGTAAATATCATAAGGGTATTACCCCTGAGAGTAAGCATGATACCAGTCGTTATTAAATCACTGTATTCAGGCTTAACTTACATTAATCCGGTATCAGCAGCATTTTCGAGTGTTTTCCATCTCTAGAAAAAATTATAACTGCACATACCTGATAGCAGAATAAACTGCACGCCATTCTCTCGCTAAAGTTACCTCATCTGTGTAATCCCCTCAGACATATGTGAGAATAGCAATGGATCTTAGTTACAACCTGCTAAGATCATAGAAACCTCAGGCAGATTCTTCTTCTTTATTTACTGCCTGAGATAAAATAGCACAACTCCGGTACTATTTAAAAATAACAAACTTTTGATTGAAGAGAAATAAACTAGCTATATTTAACCACTCTCTCCTACAACGTCCTAGCTTGTTGAGAGTTGCAAGAGAATGACTGGCTATGACAGTTAGGGGAGGAGCTATATTACAGCTCTGCTGTGGGTGTCCTCTTGCAACTTCCTGTTGGGAATGAGAATATCCCACAAGTAATGGATGATCCGTGGACTGGATACACCTTACAAGAGAAATTGGTACCTCCCAAAAACAAAACAAAATCATTATATATATTATTAATTGGAGACTATTAACAACAAACAACATGGCGATATTGGGGGGCTTATTGATTACACCACTAGTTGAAGTGCCATTGGGGCATATTTATCAAGCTCCGTATGGAGCTTGATGCCCATTGTTTCCAGCGAGCCTTCACGCTCGCCCGAAACAGAAGTTATGAAACAGCGGTCTAAAGACCGCTGCTCCATAACTTGTCCGTCTGCTCTGAGGCCGCGGACAGAAATTAACCCGATTGAATACAATCGGGTTGATTGACACCCCATGCTAGCGGACCATTGGCATTTATCGATGGGTAGCAGACATGATCCGCTATATCGGATCATGTCCACTCGCACCATAGTAAATAGGCCCCATTATGTTGATTGATCGCTTTTAATAGTGCATAGTGATGCAATTAGGTGACCTGCAATTAAACCGTTGTGTTCCAAAATCATAGCGATGTGTGTTTGTCTCTCTAATGGATTTAAACTCTGGCTGTGATATTGTACTCAATTTCTGTATGAATTAAATAATGCTGTTGAAAATATAGTGAGAATGTCACCCTCACGAATAGTTTGAGGGTACTTATTCATCAACACTGCTTCATTAGTAGGACAATGCATTACAGCCCTCTCTGGCAGTCAGTTGGTTAACTATAACCTTAAAGGGACACTGAACCCAAATGTTTTCTTTTGTAATTCAGAAAGAGCATGCAATTTTAAGCAACTTTCTAATTTACTCCTATTATCAATTTTTCTTCGTTTTCTTGCTATCATTATTTGAAAAAGAAGGCATCTAAGCTTTTTTTGGTTTTAGTACTCTGGACAGCACTTTTTTATTGGTGGATGATTTTATCCACCAATCAGCAAGGACAACCCAGGTTGTTCACCCAAAATGGGCCGGCATCTAAACTTACATTCTTACATTTCAAATGAAGATACCAAGAGAATGAAGAAAATTTGATAATAGGAGTAAATTAGAAAGTTGCTTAAAATTTCATGCTCAATCTGAATCACGAAAGAAAAATTTTGGGTACAGTATCCCTTTAAAGGGATAGAAATGAAGTCTCCACAGGCACAATTCACACCGCCTCCAGATTTCTGAGCTTAAATACTGGTGCATGGGCCCATGTAGTATACATGCATATGCTGATAAAAAAGTAATAACTTTTTCTAAAAGCATTTTTGCTAATGGAAGTATATTGCAAAAATACTTTTATTCAAAATTGAACTGCACCCATGCTCACTTAAAGTGATGGTAAACTCTCCCCTTTTTAAAATCAGATCTGGAATGTAAGCGCTATTTTAGATGAAGTTTAATTCATTAGCTGTAATGAAGATGCAGTATAACATGCTTTTTAATATAGATATGAAATTCAAATACTGCATGCTCCACTGCCCACTTCAAAAGTAAACTTTTCTGTGAGCTAACAGATTGAATTGTTGTCCAATCAGCGCTCTCCCCATATGGCACTTTTGTTTTAGCTAGAGCATTGATTGGAGAGTAATTCAATCATTTAGCTGACAGGAAAATTGACTTTTGAAGTAGGTGGTGTAACGTGGGGTATTTGAATTTCATATCTATATTAATAACTAAGTTATAGCGCATCTTCATTACAGCTAATGAATTAAACTCCATCTAAAATAGCGCTTACATTCCAGATCTGATTTTAAAAAGGGGAGAGTTTACCATCACTTTAATTGTTTTACCTTTCTACCCATTTAAACATAAACCTTACTCTAACCCTAAAACCATCTTTAATGATGCCTCTTAATGCTGATGAATGTTACAGCATCAAATTCCAAATTGTTGCCATGCTATGGAAGGAGTCAAACAATTTTTGCCAGAAATGTAAATATCTTAAATAATCTGACCTTAGGGGGTTCTCCTTTAAAGGGACATGAAACCCAATTTTTTTCTTTCATGATTTAGAAAGAGCATGTCATTTTAAACAACTTTCTAATTTACTTCTATTATCTAATTTGCTTCATTCTCTTGATATCACTTGCTGAAAAGCATATCTAGATATGCTCAGTAGCTGCTGATTGGTTGCTGCACATAAAGGCCTTGTGTGATTGGCTCACACATGTACATTGCTATTTCTTCAACAAAGGATATCTAAAGAATTGAGCAAATTAGATAATAGAAGTAAATTGGAAAGTTGTTTAAAATTGCATGCCCTATCTGAATCATGAAGGTTTAATTTTGACTAGACTGTCCATTTAAGGCAAGTAGTTTCACTTTTGTTTCTTGGTAGTTTGAGATGTATAAATGTGTGTATAAGGACTGCTGGAACTGCCTTTGGATCATAGCATACACAATATTAATATTACATTCTGTGACCTCTTTGTCTGTAGTTAGTGGTTGTACATCATTAAAGCCTCATAACATTCGTGACTCATAAATAACGTTTCAAAATTTGGCCTAGATTCATAGAGGATGGCAAGAGAAAGAAATACAACCACAGCACTTACAGTGCACAATTTCACAAGAGTTCATGTAAATGTTTGTGATTGTAACACATTCACATGTCTGTTATGGCAGATGAGGGCTGGTAAGTAAAACATACAGTGGCAGGAAAAAGTGTGTGAACTATTTGGAATTAGTTGGTTTTCTGCATGAATTAATCATAAAATGTCATTTAATCAGTCACAAGTATAGGCAAACACAATGTGATTAAGATAACAACACACAAACAATTATAATCTTTAATGTGTTTATTGAACAAATCCCATAAAACATTAACAGTGCTGTGGAAAAAATAAATGAACACCTGGATTTAAAGGGACACCCCGGTCAAAATCTAAATGCACATAGATTAATTACATCTTTGAATAGAAACATATTTGTAATATACATCTATTGGCAAAAACACTTCTAGTAAAAATGATCAGTGTTAACATTCTTCCCTGCACGTGCATGTGAAGCATAGCTAGATATTCTCAGTGCATCTGCGTTTTAAATACTGCAGCTGCTCAGAGTAAGTGGGGCTTGTATCATGTTAGCAATTAACAAATTGAGTTATTGCCAGATGGTACAAGCACCTTAGCTTATCTGCGCAAGTGCTGTGATTAAAATGCTGGTGCACGGTGCATACTTAGATACACTTTTAATACAGCTATAGCTTTTATTAGAAGCATTTTTGCTAATACAAGTATATTACAAAAATGCTTCTATTCAAAACTGAAGTGCATCCATGTGAATTCCAATTTTGGCTGGAATGTCCCTTTAATAACTAGTTGATCCACCTTTGGCAGCAATAACCTCAATGAAGCGTGTCTGGTAGCTGCAGATTAGACCTGCCCAATGTTCAGGGGGAATTTTGGACATATAGAACTGCTTCAGCTCAGCCATATTCCTAGGATGTCTGGTGTGAACAGCCCTCTTGAGGTCATTCCACAGCATCTCTATGGGCTAAAGGTCTGGGCTCTGATTGGACCACTCCAAAAGGCAGGTTTTCTTTTTTTGAAACCATTCTGTAATGGATTTACTTTGATTTTTAGGATCCTTGTCCTGATGCATCACCCAACTTCTACTGAGCTTCAGCTGGCACACAGCCACCCTAATATTATTCTGTAGAATATCTTAATAAACTTGGAAATTTAAAGCAGCCCAAAATCATGATGCTCCCTCCAATGTACTCAACTGTTGGGATGATATTTTTGTGTTGGTATGTGGTACCCTTTTTATGCCATACATAGTGCTTTGTGTTCTTACCAAACAACCCAATCCTAGTTCATAAGTCCAGAAAACATTTTCCAGTAGCATTGTGGAGTATCAAGGTAGTTGTTTTTTTGCGAAAGCAGCGGCTTTCTTCGTGGTGTCTTGTCATGGACACCATGCCTGTTCATTGTTTTCCATATAGTAGACTCATGAACAGAGATGTTTATCAGTTCTGATAATTTCTTCAAGTTTTTAGCTGTCACTCTAGGATTATTGTCTCAATTTATAGACAATTTGTCTAACAGTGGACAGATGAATATCTAAACTCTTTGAGATAACTGTAACCTTTTCCAGCTTTATGCAACGCTACAATTCTTGATCACAGGTCTTCTGAAATCTCTTTTTTTGTGAGGCATGGTTCACATCAACAGATGCATTTTGTGAATCAATGTAGCAGGTCTAACTCACACCTACAATCTTGTTTCATTAATTGGACACCAGGTTTGCCAATTTTCTAAATCTAATTAGCTTTTGTTGAAATTATTAGCCTAGGTTTTCACATACTTTTTTTCATCCTATACTGTGAATATTTGAATGAAATATTCAATTTGTTCAAGATCAATACAATAATTTGTGTGTTATTAGTTAAAACAGATTGTGTTTGTTGATTACTACAACTTAGATGAATATCAAAAGAGATTTTAGACAAATTTATACATAAATGCAGTCATTTCTAAAGGCTTCACATACTTTTTCTTGCCACTGTAGTAGCCCAGATGCAGCAAACCTCACCCCTTTCAAATTTTAGACACAAAATAAATGATAAACTTAGGTTGTTAAAAATATTGCATTTTAATGAAAACAATACCTTTTAAAGGGTATTGTAGTACAAAAAAGTACATACTCTAATTTGTTAGAGCATGTCATTTAAGCACTAGAGACCCTGGCAATGTGTTTAACACACAGCTATGTAACCGCTGCCTCTGATTGGCTCAGCAGCTGTATATGCTCAGGACCAGAAGTTCTCTGTGGCTTGTGGGTGTTACTTTAACTATGTGCTTAAACCATTTATGGGTGTGTTTTGTCACCTGTGGGTGAAAAACATGACATTAGACAGTAGGAAAGATATGTACTGTGATTTCAGCAGGTTGGCGAAGAAGAAAATTAACATGTGGTACTGAGGGAGGTCTCTCAAGATCAGAAGGACCTTCATGCTTGCTGTGCTGGGAATTTCTGTAGGGATATATATACAGCTGTTCATACACACCCCTGTATACAGGGAGAGGTGGGAGACTGTTTATTTGAAGAAGGCTATACTCATAGTTCAAATGTGTGATCGTAAACATAGAATCATAGATATTGACGGCAGATAAGAGCCATATGCCCAGAAAGTCTGCCCAATATTTCCTAATAGTATAAACTTATCTAGCTTGTAGGATAACCTTATTTATATCCAAGGCATTCTTAAAGTCCTCCACAGAGTTTATTCCATCAATCAATTACCCTTTCTGTAAAGAAGTGCTTCCACAAATTACTCTAAATCTACTACCCCTCAGCTTGAGATCATGACCTTTTCTTCTTGAATTTTCTTTTTATTCAAAATACTCTCAGCCTCCACTTTACTAAGCCCTTTAATATACTTGAAAGTTGCTATCATATCACCTCTTTCCCTTCTCTCCTCTAAGCTATACATATTTAGGTCATTGAGCCTCTCCTGGTAAGTTTATTTTTAGACCATGTACCATTTTGGTAGCCCTCCTTTGCACAGATTCAAGTTTGTTAATATCCTTCTGAAGATATGGCCTCCAGAACTGCACACAATACTCAAGATGAGGCCTAACTAATGATCTATAAAGTGCCATAAGAACCTTACTATTTCTGCTGAAAATACATCTACCAATACATCCAAGCATTCTGCTGGCCTTACTCAGTACTGCATTGTTTACTAAATAATAATTCCCAAGTCCCATTCCTCATTTGTAACAGTCAGTAAAGTGTCATTGAGTCTGTAATTAAGGTTTGGATTTTTCTTCCCTAAATTTATAATTTTAAACTTTGCAATGTTAAACTTTAGAACCTTAAAATACAGTATGTTGCTGCAAGAGGGCCAATTAGAGAGGTTTTGTAAAGCTGAGGGCGATGCCAGCCCATCTGTACTGATCAGGTTGTACTATTTCAAATAAGACGCTTATCATACTACTTTAGTGTTGAATGTGCCTTAAAGGGATAGTAAAGACCTTGTAACAAGATATTTTTGTTTTGTTACTATATAATAACATATTAGCCAAGTCTTAATATTTAAAAAAAAACATTAATCTTTTTTTATACTGCAATTGTTTTTCTATAGCCAAGCTCCACCCACTATTTACCTTATTTGGAATAGCCAATCTGGGCTTTAGTTTGCAGACAACAAGGCTGGTCAGTCACGGCCATAATGTTAGTATAAAATGCATTGTTTTGCAGTTGTTATTAGCTATAGCCAATTAGAAAATATGCATGTAGCAGGGTCAGCCTTGAGAAATCAGCAAGGTGCATTTCAAGTTCTGAGAAATAAAAAACCTACATTTTCTGAACTAAAATACATGCAAGGGGGCTACAAAAATAATGAAAAGATGCCTAATGATACAACTTTGCAATATAATTTTACATTTTATATAAAAATCTCAAAGGTGTTTACTGTCCCTTTAAGAGGAGTACGGGACATTTGAATGTTTTTTTTTTATTTAGTCTTAAATCTACCCTCCTAGGTATTATGTTATGTACCACTTGTATTTATATTTATCTCCATAGCTTTGCTGCCCCCTAGTGACCTAACTGGGAAATCACATTTGTATTGAGGCTCGGTAAAACAGCCATAACCTAGAAAACAAAAACAAATTTGTAATGCATTGATTTATTTTGCAAACAGTTTATCTTTCAGGATTCAGAATTTTAGGGCCTGATAATCAAAAACTCGCACAATCTTTCTGGGCTTTTTTGGAGGATTATATTTTTTATACAAGTGTCTCTCCTTCACACATGAGCCCTGTATAGCTAGCGTAACAGCTCTTAACCTAAAATTAGTTTTTCTACAATTCTGAGGGACCTCGCAGACCTGACAAAATTTATTAGATTATCTTGCCAGAGCAGAGAACTTTAGATCGCAGTCTCGGATATTTTGCAAGCAGCGTGTCCCTGGTCTGAAAAACAATACACTTTTTTATTAAGGCCAGTCATAAAAGGAAAGGAACGTCAAAATTAAAATGTATTGTTAAAATTGTAAATAACTGAATTATTTTTTATTTTTTTTATTGGATTATTAATTTTTTTACATTGAAAACTGATACTATTGACTATATAATTTATGGACATAATTGTGACTAAGTACTTTTAGAGTGATACTAAATCATAGCATTTGTGAAACGCTAGGATTTACCAGTGCAACAAATAAAGGGGACTTTCAGTCATGAAGTATAAAAGGCCGCCCGCAGCAGAACGCTATTTTTCAGTGAGGTGACATTTCCACCTCTTCGCCAATAGCCTTGCAGGCCAGCTGGCATTATACCTGATAGCTAGCAGGCTATTGGCTAAGATCACTCACTGAAAAATAGCGTTCTGCTGCGGGCGGCCTGAGGCCCTCAGCGCTGCGAACACTTCAGACAAATAAAGGAATTTTCAGCATGAAATATTTTATACTTCATGACTGAAAGTCTCTTAATTTGTTGCACTGGTAAATCCTAGCGTTTCGCCGTTTCACAAATTTACTATCACTTTAACTGAAGCTCTTCAGCTCTTCTGTTATTTGTTTTTCAGTTATTTATGATTTTAGATTGACGTAACTTCCAGTTGGGTTACCAATACCTCCTTGCCTGAGGTGCACCTCTTTTTTTATTTATTTATCTTTTTTCTAAATTGCTGATTTGGTAAGAGTTTTTATCAGTTTTAAGATGTTGCAGTTGCATCTAGATATATATACTTGATTTTAAACCTTGGCAATATTGTTGATAATGATTCAGCAGCAGCAATGCATTACTGTAAGCTTGCTGATGATTGGTGGCTACACACATTTGTCTCATTGGCTCATCAAATGTGTTCAGATAGCTCCCACTAGTGCATTGCTGTTCTTAAAGGGACAGTCAACACCAGAATTTTTGTTGTTTAAAAAGAAAGATAATCCCTTTATTACCCATTCCCCAGTTTTGCATAGCCAACACTGTCATAGAAATACATGTTTTACCTCTGTGATTACCTTGTATCTAAGCCTCTGCAAACTGCCCCCTTATTTTAGTTCTTATGACAGACATGCATTTTAGCCAATCAATGCTCACTCCTAGGTCACTTCACGTGCATGAGCTCAATGTTATCTATATGAAACACATGAACTAATGCCCTCTAGTGGTGAAAATGCATTCAGATTAGAGGCAGTCTTCAAGGTCTAAGAAATTAGCATATAAACCTCCTAGGTTTAGCTTTCAACTAAGAATACCAAGAGAACAAAGAAAATTGGTGAGAAAAGTAAATTGGGAAGTTGTTTAAAATTACATGTCCTATTTAATCCATGAAAGTTTTTTTTTGGACTTGACTGTCCCTTTAAGATGACTTTAATTATGTGTTTAATCCCATATGCAGGACTTAAACAAATAATTATATACAATCAATAGCGCAAAAATAACATGCTGTAACAGAGCATTTTTTTATATCCCTTTAAATTCTTTAAAACATTTATTTTCCGTTCAGATATTTTGCAATGCATTTGTTAATTGATGTATGTCATATATATTATGCTTATCTACTATATTAGAGATAGATACCTTTAGTTTTGTCCCTTTTCAGGGAACAGCATAAATATAAGCACTCATTTGAGTCACATTTTTAATGCTAATAACTTGCCATTTTTAAAAGGATGTGCAGCATATGGGTACTGCTCCACATGTTGTCCCAGATATTTTGTTAGAGGTTTTTTAATTATTTTTGCTCCCCTAAAAAGATTGCTGGGTCATTATGTGCTGAAAGTAAAACTACTGCTTTAGTTAATGTCTTAATGAACTGTCCTTTTTAATAGAAAATATTACATAGGGCATAACTACCTGTCTCTTTCACCCTTACAATACCTTTATGAAGACATTGGTTTAATATTTTGCCATAAAAGCAAAAAGACAAGTCAAATTCATTTTGATTGCACCCAGGCATTGTGAGTGTGCACGATCAAGCTAATCATTAAAGGGACAGTCTACATGAAAATGTTTATTATTTAAAAAGATAGCTAATCCCTTTATTACCCATTCCCCAGTTTTGCATAACCAACACGGTTCTATTAAAAGCACTTTTTACCTCTGTGATTACCTTGTATCTAAGCCTCTGGGGACTGACCCCTCATTTCAGTTCTTTTGAGAGACTTGCATTTAGCCAATCAGTGCTGACTCATAAATAACTCCACGGGAGGGAGCACGATGTTTATCTATATTGGACACACAAAGTAGTGCTGTCTAGCTGTGAAAAGCTGTCAAAATGCATTGAGATGAGAGGTGGCCTTTAAGGGCTTAGAAGTTAGCATATGAGCCTATCTAGGTTTAGCTTTCAACAAAGAATACCAAGAGAACAAAGCAAAATTGAAAGTAAATTGGAAAAGTTGTTTAAAATTGCATGCCCTATCTGAATCATAAAAGTTTAATTTTGACTTGACTGTCCCTTTAACTGAGATTTACACATGGTACATGCACTAGTCAAAGCATTAAAGGGACATGAAACCCAATTTCATTTTCTTTCATGATTCAGATAGATAGACCATACAATTTTACACAACTTTCCAATTTACTTCTTTTATCTAATTTTCTTTGTTCTCTTTGTATTATTTGTTGAAAAGCATACCAAGGTAGGCTCAGGAGCTGGGTGCTAGCTTCTGATTGGTGGCTGCACATATATGCATCTAGTTATCGGCTTACTGATGTCTTCAACTAGCTCCCAGTATTGCATTGCTACTCCTTCAAGAAAGGATACCAAAGGAATGAAGCAAAATGGATAATACACTATCTGAATCATCAAAGAAAATGTTTGGGTTTTATGTTCCATTAAAGGGATACTAAACCCAATTTCTTTCTTTCATGATTCAGATAGAGCATGCAATTTTAAGCAACTTTCTAATTTACTCCTATTATACATTGTTCTAATAGGAGTAAATTAGAAAGTTGATTAAAATTGCATACTCTCGTCCTACCAGTTCCAGAGGAGGAGCTTAAGCGCAGGTCGAGAAGCGCTAGCTCCGAGCTCTCCTGCCTGGAAGCTGTTGGCAGAGTTTTTTTTCACCCGCGCCGTGCCCTGAGACCCAGGCTAGCTACTGGGGCAGCTCGGTTCAACGCTACCGGAACCCAGCAGTGGAAAACCAACCCACTGTGCTGATAACCTCTCAGCCTCAAAGAACCTCCACTTTATCTGGTTAAATATCCTGCCTGGGGGACTTTTTAACCAAACACAGGCAGATTTCCCTCCTCTCCCACTGATGCTGCGTGAGAGGAGGGTAGGGTTATACGCGTCTCCATGCTGAGGCTTGAGAAACGCTAAAATTTGTGATTCTTACTTTTTTAGCTGCAACAAATACGGCCCCTATCAGCTGTTCTAGTTACTTTATTAGCAGCATAGCACACACAGAGGACCATCATCGGCAGAGAGCTTTTGGGAACCTGAACCAAGCCGAGTACAACTCCGCCTTCTGGAAATACTACGGACATCAGCTGTGGGAAGGTACCCAGTCTCAAGCCATTACTCCCTAAGGGGTGCAGATACTACAGAAGCATACTGATAGAGCTCCCGAAATCTGAAAGCTGGAGGCATAGACCTAAGGACCTCCTCAGAGGCATAGCTGCGCACCAGTGTAAGGAGACGCAACATAACCTTATATCTTCCCCAAAGACTCTCGCACACCGGGAACTACGGCCAGAGGTAGCTGCCGCAGGAGGTGTGTCACTTCTCCCTCAATTCACAAGCCGAGGCAACCATACCCATGGAGTTCACCTAGCATAGCGGCACGCAGGCTCTCTCTGGCTCCTGAGGACACTATAACTCAGAGACAACTGAAACGGACATTCTTTTCTCCTCTTCCATGGATGCTGCGTGAGAGGAGATTTCTGAGATGACTCTGTCTTTCCCGGTAACAAAGGGGTGTTTTCTTAAAACCGGTTTACAATCGGCAAAGCAGTGAGGATCCTCCGGTTCAGTGCAGAATCTGAGCGGAGAAAGGATGGAAGATAATTAGGAACCTTTTGTAGTGTAGAAAAGAGGAAAAGGAGGACAGTGATAGCAGCAGGGTTTGAGTTGGACTCTTTTTACATTAGAAGGTACTGTACTGCTTGGTTTTCTTATTTTCTTCCTTCTGCTTGTGAAAGTAAGCGGTTACCCAGAGGAGCTTGCCCTTTTTTAAAGGCAGCCACATTGAAAAAACTGTTTACTCTAAAGAGATAAATTGTCTCCTGCTCAATAAGGAGTCAAAATGACTATTAGACTCTCTATAAGAAATAACTTTTGTATTACACATAACTTCTAATATATACAGAGGTTTCATAAGTCACAGGTCAGTTCCCCCCAAATTATCTGGAGGGTTTAGCCGTAGTTTGACAACTAGCCTCCTTCAATTGTATACTTTTTATCTATATGTATATTGAGTAAACAGAATAGTTACAATCTATCAGATGTAAACCTTGCACTGTTAGTCAAATATTTATCATTACTAAAAATGACTTTCTGTGTTTATATGCCTAGATACTCATGATAATGCCTAGACAGAATTGACTATTATTCTATTATTACCTTAAGCTGAATGAGTAATTATTCCTCTACTGATTTTTTTTAAACTGGGTCTAATTATCTTTTGATTGTGCTCATTTAAACTTTTGTTACAAACCTATAGAGGATCTTTCCTCTGAATTTGTCCCAGCAAGCTTCTTTTAAACACTGTTTAATACTAGAATATGATCTTTTTCTATGATCAGATCCCACCTAGTGTTGAAAAAGAGGTTATGTATAGATGAGTCATTGTAGGTAGAACCCTGAGATCTGCTATTAATTTCATTTTTGATGCTGTGATAGTATCTTCTACAAAAATTACAACTTCATGATACCATAGTAACTTGCTTCTTTAAAGCTGAGAAGGCTGTTGGAGTATTCACGGTAGTAAGGTCTGAAATAATACACAGCATGCTTATTCTTGTTTCTCTAGGACGGGTAAAAATTCCTTGGTCACTTCTAGGTAAAACCCCCTGAGTGCTTGTACTGCCACTGGCTGGGAAAGCAGCCCTAATCAACTTTTTTGTTTTCACTTCTATTCACTAAGCACTTCCCCACAGATCCTGCACTCAAGCACTGCTCCACTCCCATCTTCACAGTCCCCTTCCCCTCACTCCCCCCTTAGTGGGAAGTTCTTTCCCCTCACACTCCCCCTCTTGAGGGGCCTCCTTTTTTTCTTTTTTCTTAATTCTCACTTCACTAAGTGCACGGCACATGGATAGATTCCTCAACACTTGCAATAGGACTCCTTCTCCAGCTATGGCGGCCAAGCACAGGGACAGGAAACCTAAAGGCACCCCCAATATCTCTGTAGATACACACCGAGCCCCAGTAAATACAGTACTTGCAAACAAAGCCGTGAATATTCAAAATTTGGTCACCAACATCTCCGAGGCTCTGACCCCTATATTTGACACTCTGAAATCCGAAATCAAACATGATATTTTAGCACTTACTCAGGAAATTAGACAGTTCTCTAGTAGAATGCAAGAAGTGGAGCAAAGGGTTTCAGATCTGGAGGACCTAACCACTTCACATAGTTCTTATTTAGAAGACACAAACATAAAGATCCATAAAATGCAGATTAGATTAGAGGACCTCGAGAATCGGTCTCGAAGAAATAATAATATCAGGATTATCGGAATCCCCGAGGAATAACAATATGAAATTTAAGTTCTTTTATAAGAGAAACGTTAGTCCAGGTTCTTGAAATTCCTCACACTCAGGTAATAGTTGAAAGAGCACATAGGATAGGGCCACCTCACACAAATAAAAAAGTTAACAGTAGACCTAGACCTGTAATAGCAAGATTTTTGAATTACCAAGATATGGTAACTATACTCCAACATTTTCGAAAAAAACAACCTATTAGCATTGGAGGTGCTAAAATACTCCTTTTTCAGGATTTCTCAGCTGAAACGGCTACAAAAAGAAGGGAATTGGCACCAATGTGTTCTACATTTATAAAGCAGAGGTACCGTGCAACTATAATTTATCCTTCAAAATTAAAAGTCCTTGTTAAAGAGGGAGCCCATTTTTTTGATAAAGCTCAAGAGGCCAAAAAATGTCTAAGTGAAATAGATTCCTTAGTATAACAGAGTCTCTGATTTTGTGTCTTATATTTTTACCAATGAAGTGCAGGTCCCAAATAGGGATTCATTTGGGCTGGAGGGAGGGGGGTTCCCCCCTCCTTTTTTTTTCTCTTCTCTTTTTCTTTAATCCTCCCTCCTCAGATAAATGGCTAGAGAGGTAGACAAATTCAAACTAGTATCCTGGAATGTGGGTGGCATCTAAACACCCATAAAAAGGAAAGCAATCTTATCCCACATGAGAAAGATTCAAGTGGATATAGTGCTCCTCCAGGAAACACATCTAAACCTGGAAGAAGCAATGAAATTGAAGGCTTCTTGGGTTAAGGAAGTATTTGCTTCACCTAGCTCTAGGAGGAAGAGAGGGGTGGCCATATTGGTGGGGAAGAGGCTTAACTTAGAAATTATACACTCCAGGAAAGATCCAGAGGAGAGATTTGTAATGCTGAAAATTAAAATCGCCAAATTAATTTATACGTTCTGTAATATTTATGCACCCAACGTTTTTGATCCTGAATTTTGGAATACGTTACAATCTAAAATACTCTCTTATTCTGAAGGTTATTTGGTTCTAGGGGATGATTTTAATATGGCTCCACAATGCCCTTTAGATAGATTAAGATAGAGCTCCAAACAAATAAAACACAAAAGAGATAACTTAGAAACCAATGTTTAAACAAATCATGCAAAATTTAGCAGTAAAGGATATATGGAGGATTCAGAATCCCGATTTACGGGATTACACCTGTTTATCAAAGGCCCATAAAACCCTATCAAGAATAGACTTATTTTTAGTGGATAAACGGTTATGTACTGTGAAAGTAAAGGCAGGAATAACACCTATCGTTTTGTCCGACCACGCTCCTATCTTTCTGGAGATTCATTTAAACCGCCCAAAAGCTACACGTTTTATCTTTCCTCACTTTTTGGAAAATGACCTAAAATTTAAGAAATGTCTTAAGGATAAGTTTGAAGAGTATGTTCCTTTTAATTTTAATTACATAGACCGTCCTGGAATCTTTTGGGAAGCTGCAAATGCAGTTCTCTGGGGGGGAAATAATAGCATATACTGCCATGATATCCAGGAAACTAAAGATAAGGGAAAAAGAGGCAATTCATTCAGTGATCAACTCGTTCAATCACTACCTATTGGAAAAATCGCCTTTAAACTGGGCTAAATACATTAGAGCTAAGAATGAAAGAGATACCTTAGTATTATTTTTGGAAACACAAAAAGATCTAAGACTCCAAGCAAAAATGTATAGGTATGGAAATAAATCTGGTAGACTCTTAGCCAACTTGGTCAAAAGAGAAAAAAAAGTCTTCTTTGATTTACAAACTCCAGTATAAAGGGAAGACCCTTTGATTCATTTGTAGAGGTATTTAAGCCTTTGGCTGGGGTGTCTTTGCCTCCTCCTGGTGGCCAGGTTCTTAATTACCACAAGTAATGAATGAAGCAGTGGACTCTCCTCCCATAGATGGAAATTAAATTATCAGGTAAACATAATTTATGTTTTTTTTTTTAAACAAATATCAGAGAAAGAAGAATATTATTCGAGACCGATATTACTTCTCGCGTCCCTAGCGTGACACTTGTAATTTAGCCAATACTGTTTACTTTTTATAAAATTCATATAGAAGAAACTGTGTTTTACTGAAGTACTTAAATACAGATCATGTTGTAAATAATTTGTAACATTATTTTTTGCTGTTTAATACAAAGGAAATAATAGCTAAAATTAAATATGCACAAATGTTTACACATTTCAATACAGGTAGAAAACCCTTTACCCAAACTACTTGGGACCAGAAAAGGTTTGGATTTTGGAATATTTGCATCTCTATAATGGGACAGTTTGGAGAGGGATATAACTAAGTGTAAACAACAATATCTTATATCATTTAGGTAATATTTACATGTCATAATGCAGCTTATACATGTAATCTAAATCATTTTTAATTTTGTATACATAGTACCCTCACAAAGAAAGTTAAATACTATAATCAGAAAGTTAATATTTGTTGTTTTAAATAAATATATTTACAAGTTTTGCATTATGAGTGGCTCGGTAATAGCTTGCAAGTTATTGTCACCGCTCACCTTTAATAGCGCTGCTATTACAGGTTTGCAAAAACCCAGCGATATGGTTGCGTTGAGCTCCATACCGCACACAAATACCAGCGCTGCTTTGAGCTGCTGTTACCTGCTCGTGCACGATTTCCCCATATGGGGAGAGCCCCAATATTCCCCAATAGGGAGAGCCGGCTAAAAAAAAGCCTAACACCTGCAATAACGGAGCGTAAAGCTCCGTAACGCACCCCTATTGATGTCTATGGGGAAACAAAATCTATGTTTACACCTAACACCCTAACATAAACCCCGAGTCTAAACACCCCTAATCTGCCGCCCCTGACATCGCCCACACCTACATTACACTTATTAACCCCTAATCTGCCGCCCCCAATGTTGTTGCCACCGCCACTATACTAAAGTTATTAACCCCTAAACCTCTGGCCTCCCACATCACTAACACTAAATAAATATATTAACCCCTAAACCTAACCCTAAGTCTAACCCTAACACCCCTAACTTTAATATAATTAAAATAAATCTAAATAAAACTTACTATCATTACCTAAATAATTCCTATTTAAAACTAAATACTTACCTATAAAATAAACCCTAAGCTAGCTACAATATAAGTAATAGTTACATTGTAGCTATCTTAGGTTTTATTTTTATTTCACAGCTAAGTTTGTATTTATTTTAACTAGGTAGGCTAGTTAGTAAATAGTTATTAACTATTTACTAGCTACCTAGTTAAAATAAATACAAATTTACCTGTAAAATAAAACCTAACCTGAGTTACACTAACACCTAACATTACACTAAAATTAAATAAATTACATAAAATTCAATTAACTAAATAAAAAATTAAAAAACCCTCTAAATTACAAAAAAATAAAAAAGAAATTATCAAATATTTAAACTAATTACACCTAATCTAATAGCCCTATCAAAATAAAAAAGGCCCCCCCAAAATAAAAAAAACCCTAGCCTACACTAAACTGCCAATAGCCCTTAAAGGGGCCTTTGGTGGGGCATTGCCCTAAAGAAATCAGCTCTTTTGCCTGTAAAAAAAAATACAAACAACCCCCAACAGTAAAACCCCCCACCCACACAACCAACCCCTCCAAATAAAATCCTATCTAAAAAACCTAAGCTACCCATTGCCCTGAAAGCCGCATTTGGATGGGCATTGCCCTTAAAAGGGCATTTAGCTCTTTTATGATGCTCAAAACCCTAAGCTAAAAATAAAACCCACCCAATAAACCCTTAATAAAACCTAACACTAACCCCCGAAGATCCACTTACAGTTTTTGAAGACCGGACATCCATCCTCATCCAGCCGGGAGAAGTCTTCATCCAAGCAGGCAGAAGTCCTCAACGAAGCCAGGAGAAGTCTTCATCCAAGCGGAAAGAAGTCGTCCTCCAGTCGGGCAGAAGTCTTCATCCAGACGGCATCTTCTATCTTCATCCTTCAGATGCGGAGCGGCTCCATCTTCAAGACATCCGGCGTGGAGCATCCTCTTCATACGGTCCCAACCGTACACTGAAGGTTCCCTTTAAGGGACGTCACCCAAGATGGCGTCCCTTGAATTCCGATTGGCTGATAGAATTCTATCAGCCAATCGGAATTAAAGGGTAAAAAATCCTATTGGCTGATGCAATCAGCCAATAGGATTGAGCTTGCATTCTATTGACTGTTCCAATCAGCCAATAGAATGTGAGCTCAATGCGGGAGGGCCTCGGTTTAGGGGTTTATAGGTAGTTTATGGGTGTTAGTGTACTTTGTAAAACTTTAGTTATGAGTTTTATGCTACAGCTTTCAGGTGGCGGTACAGATCTTGTAGTAATGGGCTGTACCGCTCACTTTTTGGCCTGCCAGGCAAACTCGTTTGGGAGGGATCAGGGGGTGTGACGTGTCAGGTGGGAGGCTGATCTCTACACTAAAGCTAAATTAACTTTGCAAGCTCCCTACAAGCTACCTAATTAACCCCTTCACGGATAGCCATAATACACGTGTGATGCACAGCGGCATTTAGTAGCCTTCTAATTACCAAAAAGCAACGCCAAAGCCATATATGTCTGCTATTTCTGAACAAAGGGGATCCCAGAGAAACATTTACAACCATTTGTGCCATAATTGCACAAGTTGTTTGTAAATAATTTCAGTGAGAAACCTAAAGTTTGTGAAAAAATTTGTGAAAAAGTGAATTTTTTTTTTTATTTGATCACATTTGGCGGTGAAATGGTGGCATGAAATATACCAAAATGGGCCTAGATCAATACTTTGGTATGTCTTCTAAAAAAAAAATATATACATGTCAAGGGATATTCAGGGATTCCTGAAAGATATCAGTGTCCCAATGTAACTAGGGCTAATTTTGAAAAAAAGTGTTTTGCAAAATAGCCAAGTGCTACTTGTATTTATTGCCCTATAACTTGCAAAAAAAGCAAAGCACATGTAAACATTGGGTATTTCTAAACTCAGGACAAAATTTAGAAACTATTTAGCATGGGTGTTTTTGGTGGTTGTAGATGTGTAACAGATTTTGGGGGTCAAAGTTAGAAAAAGTGTGTTTTTTTCCATTTTTTTCATCATATTTTATAATTTTTTTATAGTAAATTATAAGATATGATGAAAATAATGGTACCTTTAGAAAGTCAATTTAATGGCGAGAACAACAGTATATAATATGTGTGGGTACAGTAAATGAGTAAGAGGAAAATTACAACTAAACACAAACACCGCAAAAATGTAAAAATAGCCTTGGTCCCAAACGGACAGAAAATGGAAAAGTGCTGTGGTCATAAAGGGGTTAAAAAGAAATGTTTATTAAAACGTTGGGATTTCAAAATAAATTTTGATTTTGGAATTCCGAAATTGGGAATTTGTACTGTACAAGCTTTTTTTTGTTAAATAGACTTTCATTTATTAAGAATAACTGTTTCAGCAGCATACATGCGTAAACTATAAGAAAGCACAACACGACAATATTTTACTTCGCGACTTCCAGCGAGAGGCGGAGCGTGTGGAGCGTCTGCACCTTGGCGCCTCAGCAGTAATTTACATCGTGGGCGCAGTTATCCTTGGCCAAGGTATTCCACAGGCCCGGATTAATAGATTCCATTGGCGCCCTGAAGTCCCGACAAAGAAGGCTCCCGCGTTGGAGCAGCACCATCTCTGAATCTGGCTGACAGACGATCCGCAGCCGATGCGGCCTAGTTAATAACTGCCTAAATACGGGTGGGTGTGAGCGGCGCGAGATACAGCCGCGGATGTGCCTGCTTGGGGCGAACATGTGAAATTTCGGCTTTGGAGAAGCATCTTACTGTTTCAACACAGAGCTAGGAGAATACAGCCTGCCGGCTACGGAGGAGCAGATGGATTGGCAGTGGTGGTTTGCGGTGGCCCAGGAAGGTATTCTGTATATGTCAATGGCTATATAGTAACCGAAAATGGCTATATTTGTCTGCCTTGAGGAATGGAAGTAACTGTAGTTAATTTGGGTTGTAAGCGTTAACTACAAAGATACTGTTCCAGCTTCATTGTGCTGATGTGAGTGCATGATAAAATTTAAGGCACACTTGGTTTCACTACACAGCTCAGAATTAGCAGGCAAACGGAAAATGTCATCTGTCTAATTAAGTTTGGGATTTCCCATTCATGCATACACACGGACTGTGTTATTTGTCTGGAGTACTGGCTTCCACTATAGTCTCCCATAACCTATCCGGTAGGAGACGTTCACTCCCATAACCCCTTGGGTAGGAGTCAATGTTAATTGAACACCACTACTTCAGCGTAAACATTGGAAAAAAAATAAATTTATTTTGCATCTCAGCCAAATTGAAATCTAATTGATACTCTTGGATATTGGTTGTCTTTCTCCCATAACCCCTGTGGTAGGAGGTGACACTTGGATTTCCAACACAGCTCTGTGGGATAAGGGCTAACTTCCACAAACAGTTTATTATGGTTGTTTAATACAATGGATCATATCTGCAATATTTGCTGGGTTAAATTGAATAAGTGCATGAGCATATAAAAACTGTATTTTGCCTCTTGTCCTGTTTTAGCCCTAAGCTAAATATAATTTATGTCATATTAGTTATTAAGAGGTTGAAGGGTCTCTGTAATACCTGTTAATTTGCTATAAGACTTCTATGTTTTTGGTCCTGAGAAGTATATCAACAAGTACAGGGATACTTAGATATGTAGACATATTAAATGTGCTGCATTTCGTATTTATGACTGGTAAAATAACTCTCAAAAAGCTATGTAATTTTTTTTTTATTTCCACACAAGGCTTTCTGTGGTGTCGCTCATATTCAGAAAATCCACTCAGAGTAAAACTTAAGCTTTAGAGTAAGTGTCCGAGATAAGAATTTTTTATAATTACTCTACAAAGAATATAGATAAGAAAGAATTTATTGTGGAGTATATTGATTTCTCAAAACGCCTTTAATATTTGTTTAGTGCAGC